>NC_079511.1:11211453-11860788 GCF_000801105.2 Raphanus sativus
ACGCAAGTGAAACAGAGACTAGCCTGAGTTTGATGAAGGAGCTATATGAGGTTGCGGAACCGTACGTCTCAAGTAACCCGAGAGAGGCGTTTTTTAATTACAGAGACATCGATATCGGAAGTAATCCTAGTGGTGAGACAAGCGTGGATGAAGCTAAGATCTATGGTACCAAATATTTCTTGGGGAATTTGAAGAGGCTGATGGAAGTTAAAGCTAAGTATGATCCTGAGAATTTTTTTAAGAACGAGCAGAGTATTCCTCCTGTTCGGTTCATGTAGTATAAAGTAATTTTAAGCATATTGTTACTTTTCGATCATATACTTACTTAACAAAAATAATAACTAGAAAATTATGTTCGCAACAGAGAAAAAAAAACAATAATAAGTTATGTGAGCGTTGGTAATAGACATTGCAGTTTAATAGTTATCGTCTCATTTGCATATGGACCTCTCCCCCATCCCCTTCAATTACATATTGTTATTTTAAGCAAGACCAAAAATATTGCTTCAGTATCAGATAAAACCAAACATTATAATTCTCTTTCATACTTTTACAATATTAACAAGGAAATGTATTGGTACACCTGCATACAAGACTAAAATACAAATGATATTATTTAATTTTATTTTGGTCAAACGATAAATGACTGCTCTCCACTAAAGGAGGGATTATTTATAAATGATGATAACAAAGCCATCACGGCTAACAAATTCGCTGCTACAAAAGTCAAGCGAAAAACCATAAAAACAGAAGATAGAGGCAGTCATTATATACATAAGCAACAAGCATTGCTGATGAGACGCCCTAAATACAAATGATATTATATTATACATAATTGGGTAAGGTTCCGAATTTCTCTGACGGCTAAATGATAAGCCTACAAAGATATAGGCTCAATATTTCACTAAACAAACCACAAAGATATGTAACACAGAGAGTTAACCATCGTTTGCGGTCTACTCCACCCACAAACAAAATCCAAAAACTAGGAAAAAATCATCTCAACAAAGGCTGAAAGAACGATACGAGTAAGTAATCCAGAAGTCGACTTCTTCGGAGAATCTAGTGGAAATAATTTTGAATACTATATTATTGTATTCGATTATTACATAGTAACGCTTTAGACAATTTGGGAATATCTACGGGATATGCACTCTGCATTCTCCAAATTACGATCCTGCTTAATCCTTCAGACAATTGAAGATATTTCGGCCAACATGCATGCCAAATCGAAAGGTATGTTCGCTGTGGTTGTTTACCTAAACAATCGGTATGACTATGAACAAAACATAGTGGGCTCTTCGAGTTGTTGTACATTAACGTGGTTACTTTCAATTGAAAGCGAATGTTTAAATGTGTAGATGTATTTAATGCTGAGGAAAAAATAAATCAACGTTGTGCTCTAAGAAAAGTCTATTCCACGCGAAGAAAAAAAGGCTGCTTCAAAATTTCACGACAATCTTAAGAAACTTTAGTTTTTTTTTCAGTCATGCAAACACGTAACCTATAAAATTGAATTCAACGAGGGAGAAAACAGTAACTGGATCAGAAGAGAGGAAAATTCAGTGCTTTCTAGATTATATATTTTTACATAAAAATGAACAAAATTTAATCACAACTGATTTTCAATAAAAATATGGGTTTCTTGAAAATATGAATGAAGTCTCATCTTCTGTTTACACTAATAAAATCTGAGTATATACATTCAAATTCTTTCCAGTATATCATAACTGGCTATTATTATAAACCAAACCCTAAAGTAGCATCCAAATATATATGTGGAAGTGAATACGAATGTGCAATATAGCTGTATATTTCAACACGTGTTCTTGACCATGAGATGGCTATAGAGTCTTTCAATATACTTGATTACCATAATTTATAGTAAGTTGCGTTACAAGTTCCATATATTTATATATTTCAAAGAAAAAATCGCATAAGCTATTCAAATTACACCAACATATTTGAGAAAAAAAATTCAAAGTAAACCTATATGACAAAAAAATCAATTTAAGAAAAAAATTCAACGGATTTCTTTTGATAAGAAGTTTTCCTGAGGAATTTTTTTCTATAAATTGAGATGAACGTAGAAGCATAAGTCATATTACATCAAAACAAAACACAACAAACAAACAAAAAAATGAAAGAAGTACTTTCAATATTGTGTCTTGTTCTTCTTGTTTCGGTTTCCGAAGCAGCAGTACCGAAACCACATTTTGAAAACTTCATCAGATGCCTTCGCTCTCGTACTAGTCAGGAGACTCCAATCAGCGATGACATCTTCACCGCCGAGAATACCACAACCTTCTTGTCATCTTACGTGTCCTACACGAAAAACAAGAGGTTCACTAGCCCTAACTACAAAACACTGATGGCCATTGTCACGGCAAAACATGTGTCTCATATTCAGGCCACGGTGGTTTGCGCAAAGTCCAATGGTATCCAGCTCCGTATCAGAAGCGGCGGTCATGACTACGAGGGGCTTTCTTACATGTCCTCTGTGCCATTTGTCATCCTCGATATGTTCAACCTTAGGTCTATTACCGTTGACGTGTCAAGCAAGAAAGCTTGGGTTCAGTCTGGTGCAACGTTGGGAGAGCTCTACACAAAGATCAACAACGCTAGCAAAACGTTAGCATTCCCAGCTGGCGTTTGCGCTACCGTGGGAGCTGGAGGACACATAAGCGGTGGAGGGTATGGTAACCTCATGAGAAAATACGGAATCACGGTGGATCATGTCGTTGATGCTCAAATAGTCGATGTCAACGGCAAGCTCTTGAACCGAGCTACCATGGGAGAAGATCTATTTTGGGCCATTCGCGGTGGTGGTGGTGGGAGTTTTGGAGTTATCCTCTCTTGGAAAATCAACCTCGTTGAGGTTCCAAGGATCATGACAGTATTTAGGGTTAACAAAACATTGGAACAAGGAGGCACTGATGTTCTCTACAAGTGGCAGCTTGTCTCAACCAAACTTCCAGAGACTCTTTTCATCAGAGCGATGCCTCAGGTCGTAAATGGAACGAGACGCGGAGAGAAGACCATCGCGGTTGTGTTCTATGCTCAGTTCATGGGACGAGCCGACGAGCTGATGGCTATAATGAACCAAAGCTTGCCTGAACTAGGGCTAAAACGTGAAGACTGTCAAGAAATGAGCTGGCTTAACACAACCTTGTTTTGGGCTGATTATCCGGCCGGCACACCGACAAGCATTCTCTTAGATAGACCATCCAGCCCGGGAGATTTCTTCAAGAGCAAGTCAGATTACGTCAAGAAACCAATCCCCAAAGAAGGTATGGAGAAGCTTTGGGCGGCAATGTTGAAATTCAACAATGTTGTGTGGATGCAATGGAACCCATACGGCGGCGTGATGGACCGTATTCCGTCGACTGCCGCGGCGTTTCCTCACCGTAAAGGAAACTTGTTCAAGATTCAATACTTTACTACATGGTTGAACGCAAGCAACACAGAGGCTAGCTTGAATATGATGAGGGAGTTTTACGAGGTTGCGGAACCGTATGTGTCAAGTAACCCGAGAGAGGCATTCCTTAACTACAGAGACATGGATGTTGGAAATAATCCAAGTGGTCAGACAAACATTGACGAAGCTAAGATCTATGGCTCGAAATATTTCTTGGGGAACTTGAAGAGGCTGATGGAAGTCAAAGCAAAGTATGATCCTGAGAACTTCTTCAAGAACGAGCAGAGTATTCCTCCTGCGCGTGTAAACTAGTAATATTCCTCAAATTTATTTATCAGGTGTAATAAGTTATGTGTGTGCAAAAACAAAAAGGTTATGTGTGTGCATGTGTTGTAGCCTTTACTATTGTTTTCGTTATTGTTCAATTTGTATGATGATCATTTGGCTGTATTTATTCATTACACAATAAAGAATTTCACGGAATGTATTCTTCTTGCAGATATTTGGATTGATGCGGTTAATAAAAGGGATTAGAATAGTAGAAGCCTTTAATTAGACCTAAAAATTTGAAAGACATAAAGATTAGCCGAAGCCTAACCCTGATTAGAACAGCCACGCCTAACCCGTAATAAATCATACTTATGTTTTGAAATAGTAGCATTCGACCTAACTACAATCTTGTGGGCTTTCTTGAAATGGTTAGCGTATTCCATTTGTTTTGTAATGAATGTCAATGATTAGAACTCAAATATTTTTGTGTTAGTCATACCAGTTCAAGAAATACACACACACATATATATATATATATATATATTGGTAAAAATGTTAAAAATTTGTACCATTTTCAGAGTTTTGACATAAGTTACAAAGACACTAGTATTATTTTAACGTTTTGGTATAGAAAAAAATCTTCTATATATGTTTACGGAAAATGTTAAACATAATGATTTGGGTTTTCTGGAACTGGTTTAACTTATACATCTACTTAACTTAAAATTGTGACTTACCAGTTACCACCATGTCTTTTTTTAACTTTTGTTTCTTGGGGTTGGGGGCAATAGTTTTGACTTTAAGAGTATTTTGACTTTTGTAAGATGTCTCAAATTGATTCAAAGGCTTAACTTAATAAATATGGGCCTCGTTTTCACTGAGCAAAAGACACATTAACGCAGCATGCCTCTCTTTTTAACCAGCGCCGAAGAAGCTGTATGCGTGTTCTGGAAGTTTTCGCGCTGCTGTGAACGAATCTCGGTGAAGCTTTTCCCCAATGGCGCAAGGAGAACTCAAAATCTCTGTACTTAACAGTAAACGGAACCCTGAATCCCCAATTGATTCACGCAAAAGGTGAAGAATCTCTCTACTTTCTAGGGTAAAACTACATGATGATTCCCAGGAAAAAAAAAGAGTTTTTAACCTTTGTGAATTTCGTTGACAAAAAAAAAAAAAAACCTTTGTGAATTTTGACTTTTATCACAGAAAGAGGCAGAAGATAGCAGAACATAGAAAGTCTCTTCCTATTGCATCAGGTGCAATTTTTTTTATTATAGAGAAAGTCTTTCTCTCATGGCCGTGCCCGTGCATGGAGACTAACTTTGTTTTTTTTTCCAGCGGAGAAGCGTCTGATTGAGTTGGTTCGTAAGAACGATGTTTTGATTATTGTTGGTGAAACTGGTAGTGGGAAGACTACTCGTAAGTTGTTTATTTACTTGATGATTGTTCTTGACTTCTTACATAGAGTGATGATGTTTTTTTTTTATTATTATTATACAGAGCTGCCTCAGTTTCTATTCAGTGCTGGATTCTGTAGGGAAGGGAAGATGGTTGGGATAACACAGCCGAGGCGTATCGCTGCTATGTCTATTGCCAAAAGGGTAGCTGAGGAGAGTGAAGTTGAGTTGGGGCAGAGGGTTGGTTATGCCATTAGGTTTGATGATTGTACTTCTAGCTCCACGAGGTTAAAGTACATGACTGATGGTTTTTTGTTGAGGTAAAAAACTAAACCATTACATGCAAGTTTTAAAACTTTATGCTCTCTTATAATCATCACTCTTGTTCGAAAATTTTGGCAGGGAAGCCATGTTGGATCCGCTTCTTTCTAGGTATTCAGTCATTGTAGTCGATGAAGCCCACGAGAGGACTGTTGACACTGATGTTCTTCTGGCCTTGCTGAAAGATGTGCAGCGGGCTCGGTTAAGAGAGTGTCAAGGCAGGAGAGTATCTCCGTTGAAGCTGATAATAATGTCTGCGAGTTTGGATGCAAGTGTTTTCTCCGAGTACTTTGGTGGTGCTAAAGGTGGTCGTGTGCTAGGGCGACAGTGTGACGTTGACATTCTTTACACCGTTCATCCTGAAACTGATTATGTGGAAGCAGCTCTGGCCACCATATTTCAGGTTATTGATTTTGTTACTCTTATCAGCACTTGAAGGAATAATTTTCTAGTAAACTAATTTTTGCATCTGTTTTTATTTTATTTCTTAGATTCATTCGGAGGAGGAGCCAGGTGATATACTTGTTTTCCTAACTGGGCAAGAGGAGATTGAATCTGTTGGAAGACTTGTCAAAGAAAGACTTCAGGGTTTACCTGAAGACCAGAGGAAGCTACTGCCACTCTCTATCTTTGCTGCTCTTCCATCAGAGCAGCAAATGAAAGCTTTTGCCCCTGCTCCACTTGGTTTCCGTAAGGTTATAAAAGCTCAGCAAACGAGTTGGTTCAGTCGTTGAGACAATTGATCATAATAATCAGTTTTGAGGTGTTTTTGCAATTATTTAGGTGATTTTGGCGACAAATATAGCAGAGACATCGATTACAATTCCCGGAATAAGATATGTGATAGACCCTGGGGTTGTTAAGGCACAAAACTATGATCAGAGCAAGAGAATAAAGACGCTTGATGTTGTTCCAGTATCAAAAGCACAGGCGCTCCAAAGAAGGTAACCATGAAGTTTATGTTTCTTATTTACAGTGGTTTTGTTTGATGATAAGAGAGAGTGTCAGCAAATTTGCAAGCAGTTTGAGATGCTTTTTTTATACTTTCAGTGGACGTGCAGGACGTGAAGGTGATGGGAAATGTTATCGTCTTTATCTCGAGAGTGAATTTTGGAAGCTGGAGGATTCAACCAAACCAGAGATCAAGAGATGCAATCTCTCAAAAGTCATTTTGCAGCTCAAGGCTCTGGGTATTGATGATATTGCTGGATTTGATTTTATAGATAAACCTTCAAGGTACTTCCTCCTTTCTTGTGGTTGTGGGTTTATATATGTGTGACTTTCTTATACTAATTGGTAGCTAAAAACATTTCAAGAAAGTCTGACACATGGCTGAAGCATCTATCTTCTTTATTGCGTTGTTTAAAACAAGTTTGATTGTTATAAAAACAGGGGAGCCATTGTGAAAGCATTGGCGGAGTTGTACTTGCTTGGCGCCTTGACGGATGATTGCAAACTAGCGAAACCCGCCGGAGAACAAATGTCACGGCTCCCACTAGATCCTGTTTACTCCAGAGCGCTTATTTTGGCAAATCAGTTCAACTGTCTCGAGGAAATGTTAATCACTGTTGCAATGCTCTCTGTGGAATCCATTTTTTATGATCCTCGTGAGAAGAGAGAAGAGGTTAGTCTATATACCAAAGGACTGCGATAAATTCTCATTTTGATATATATATTTTTTTTGGTTTGACCAGTCAAGAACTTCAAGAAACCACTTTGCAAGCGCCGAAGGGGATCACCTGACGTATCTTAGTGTGTATCGAGAGTTGAATGAGTTACTTGAGAAGAGAAAGACAGAAAGGAGTGAAGCCAAAATTGATAAAATCATGGGAAAATGGTGCAAGGACAACTTCGTGAATTGTCGTTCATTGAAACATGCCCGTGACATATATAGGTTTGTCATGTATTCTTTTGAGCTTCTTAGTTAATTATGATTGTTATGCCTTATACGTGTGCGATTGTTGCAGACAAATTCGTGGACACGTTGAACAGATGGGGTTTAATGTCTCTTCGTGTGGGAATGACATGCTCGAGTATCGTAGATGTCTTGCTGCATCGTTTTTCCTTCAAGCAGCACAGAGACAGATGGATGGTACATACAGGTAGGTTGGGGTTATCTTTAACGGTTGTTTTCGACATGTTAAATTTGCTCTTTTTGATTCAAGACATAAGTAAAATGATGACTTGACACAGGGCGTTGGAAAGTGGGGAGATTGTCCACATCCACCCACGTTCTGTTTTGTTCAGTTCCAAACCCGAGTGCGTTATCTTCGACGAGCTCATACAAACCAGCGAGAAGTTCATTAAGAACCTGACAAGAATTGATCCTTTGTGGTTGGCTGAGTTGGCTCCCCATCATTACAAAACAGATGAGTGACTTAACGTGTCTCCTCAAGGTTAAAACCACAACCGATAGATAGTCTCAGTAGCTTTTGATCTTTTATAACTTGGCTTAGAGAGAGAGAAGAATTTGATATTTTTTCCAAGTTTCATCTTTTTTCTCCACATAGCAATTGCATGCATCATTGTTTGATACCCCATGTCCTCATTCCTCATTTTGAGAAAGAACATGTGTTTATTGTTGTATCTTTAATATATAAAGCCATATTCTGGCTTAGCCCTGCACTAGACTCGTCTCGAAAGAGCTCCCCATGTTCCCTTTTGTTCTAAAAGTGTGCCCCATGTTTCTCCATTCTATATCTCTCCTTTTCTTTTAGGTCAAAATATGTCTATCTCTCTATCTTGGCATTTGCGTGCATGATCATTCATAATAAATTTAAGTCTCTATTATTACAAGTCAAAGTCTTCTTCCAAACATCTAAAAATGATTTTTTTTTTGTTTCAAAATCCTAATATTTGAATCCCACTCGAAATAATCAAACTAAAAATACTGAACCTGACCCGATATTCGAACAAATTATATGCACCTACGTCGAGATATCTGAGATACCCCGCGCCGCATTTATTGAAAACTCCGATGAACCAATTTCTATTTTATTTCTTTGACGTAATCAAATCGTCTAAACTGTTACCAAACCCTAACCCTAGATTTTAGCGAGAGAAAGTCTCCGATCCAGCGATCCTCTCATCGTGGTGGGAACCATGGGCGAAGAAGGCAATTTGTATTCCAGTGAGATCATCTCTCTCCATCTCTTAACCGAAATTGTTTGTTAGATTTCGATCCAGTCATCGTACTTATTATGTTTTGTGTTTTTTTTTCTTTGACAAAAGTTAATATGACAATGACAATGGTGGTGTGGAACATGGATGACTACCCAATCCCTGATGCTGCTGGTATCGAAGATGATCTTGGTTTTATTCGTACTAATATCCAACAAGTTGTTCATCGAAAGGGCTTTCATGGATGGATGGAAATCGATGCGTATTGTAAGCGAATCAACAGCGACGTAGAAGAAAAGTTGAGCAATGCCGGAATCATTTACTTACCCTCATGTAAAAACAAACGTTTCACAATTCTCTCTCTCTCTCTCTCTCTCTCTCTCTCTCTCTCTCTCTCTTTGTCTATCGTTTCTACTTATTATTATTAATATATGTCTCACTGGAGTTCTTTCTTTCTCTGTTTGATTGATAGGTACAAGAACTTACATGTTTTCTGGTGTTAACAAAGCGGCTCCTATGGATATGACTTCTATTTTGATTCATTCCGCACTAACTAATACTGAATCATGTGTTCCACTCTGTTTCGTGGTAATCGCAAAGGCAAAACCGGAAGGGGAGTTAGATAGGGTTCTCAAGTGTTTGGAATCTAGGGGTCACGGTATTCTCCTTATTGATCCGACTGCTATCACAGGATCTTTCTTTAGTGTGGAATCTCTACTTGCTTGTGCACGTGTTTTACGTCCTCCTCCTCCTCGTACCGATCTCTCCCAAGGCCAAGAGGAGGTTGAAGAAGAAGATGCCTACAAGATTGTAGATTTCCTCGGTAAGACCATCCCAAATTGTTGTTCTGTTTGTTTATGATTTTTTTTGTTATCTGTCATATTGAAATAAATAATAATTAAAACTATTGTGCATTGCTCAGAGCCTATAAGACCCGTCAAAGAGGATAGGACAGGCGTCTTCTGGGACGCTGAAGATTTCCCATTCCCTCCTTTTTCCACTCCTGATGAGATCTATGGCAAAATCGAATCAGCTCTTTTGAAAAGACGTTATACCAATAAGCCTTCCATCTGGGTCTATCTTGATGATGACAAGAAAGGGACTTGGAGGGGTGATGTCCTTATAGGTGACAAGAAGTGGTGGGCTTCCAGAATCTACTTTCTTCCCGGAGGAGGTACAAAATATTCCTTCATTCTTTTTCTTTCTTTATAATATCTTAACCTATATATAATATATATTTTTTTTGCCAAAATATATATAATATATCTCTCACTACTGTATGTATATTTTTCTTCCAGGGGATAAAGCCGCGAGACGTATTAGAATGGCAAATGACCTTCTTTTTTGGATAAAGGACTCCTGTCCTTATACTAGTACATTTCAATCATATTCGATCCTCTTCTCAGATCAATTCAAAGATGACGCCGAGTACGCCGAGCTGCTTAATAGTCTCGCGTTGACCGAAGCTTGCAATATTCTCTCAGTAATTCCCACTCAGGACATCATCATCGAACCAGAAAGTGATCCTGAATGGCCAGGATTGCTAATAGATGGAGGATCCTGGCTTGGTCGGTGGGACTAGTTGGCTTGTGTTGTTCGTACCTCCCCGTTTGGTTTCTAATTTACTTTGGTACACTAGCCGTCTTTCATGATTTCACTTGCAAGCATCCCTCCTCCATAAAACATTATATTTATGTGGTACCTATTTGGTGTTTCGTTTCTTTGGTGTTTCGTTTCTTTGTGTGTGTGTGTTTTTTTTTTATAAAAAAAGATATGATGTGTTCTTGTGGAAAAATTATTTTGCATTAGCTAAAAAGCTCTCTTCTTCAAAATATCATCAACCTTTACACAGATCAAATTTAGTTTCCACTCGATCGTGAATATGTCATCACTTTTCTTTTTAACCAATCAAACTGGTGACTTTTTCTTTTCTTTGGTTACAAGTTCCTAAATCTAAATCACAAAGTGTATTAACAATCAAAGAATATATTGCAGGTGGAACTCCAGCGTAGATGCAACCCGCGTCAAACAAGTTTCTCTGTTCAGTTGAGTAGACAACTAGATTACCTCCACCAAACTGTCTAAGGGACTTTTTAAGAATATATTACTCGAATAATTAGTTAATGTTTAAGGCCTAATTCCCCTCATAATAATTCGCTAACCCACCTAATTACGGTCTACCATTTCTTGAACATTACAAAAACATAACTCTCATCTTTGTAACGGAATCCTACTAGCAAACAAACCAGAGAGGTTTCCGACCAAAGTCATAGCTTGCTCCATCGAGACGTATTAGAATGGCAAATGACATTCTTTTTTGGGCAAAGGACTCCTGTCCTCATACTAGATTTGGATCAAGTTTGATCATCTTCTCAGATCAATTCAAAGATGACGCCGAGTACACCGAGCTCCTTGAAAATCTCAGTTGCGATATTCTCTCAGTAATTCCCACTAAGGACATCAACAAACCAGAAAGTGATCCTGAATGGCCAGGATTGCAAATAGATGGAGGAGGATACTGGCTTCGTCCTTCGTGACTGATCAAGCGAAACCTTTGAAGAAACACCTGAAATTAGAATTATGAGTCCCATGGATTACACTCGAATTTGCAGCTGTTGTTGTTGGTGGAAGAAGCTAAGTATATGATGCCTCTGACTAACATAATCTGATAATTTCTACTGTCCTTCCCAAAAAACAGATCAAATGCACCGAGAACTAGTTGCTTGAGAATCCTTGTTGGACAAACCCACAATCCTATTATCCTAAACCCATAACATTGTTTTTTTTTGTAGCTCAAGCTTATTCAATATTAAACTTTGACTTTGTTAATGAAACTTGGTCGTCTCCTCGTAAACGTGTACTTGACCGCTTACTATGTTTTGGTGGTTTGACTCTTGCACCTGTTCCTTGAGAGGTATTATTATACATGTAACAATCCAGAGCAGAGAAAATGGGCTTTCTCAACCCTACTCTAGAGTTTGAGCTACCGCCTTTTCAGGAATTGGGGTTTTCAACGAAAACGGATCATATATTCTCATATCTCTGTCTCACGGACATATACTAATAGGACAATCAAAGAATTTAAGGAGGAGGTCGATGTTGGAGAAAGCAGTTACAGAATCTGGCAATGTCTAGAAGCAGCCGAGGGACTAGTAGAATGTCATATCAATCATGAGAATCACAGAAAGTCTTAATTCCACCAAAATCGACAAACACAAGAGTCAATAGATATAATGTAAACTTGGTGAAGCTATTTGGTGCAATGCCAAGTAGAAGGAAGGTCAAAAGGATGACAAACAGATTTTTTTTTTATAAGAAAACCAAAGCATATCCAATAATCATATCATTAACTCAAAAATGTAAAACCATTTAAGTGATTGAAAACTGCAATTATTTTCTGTGATTCAAAATCTATAATGAGGGAGGGGGAGTTCTCGTGGATAGTTGATTCCCCCAGAGTAATTCAATAGCTCTCAGATCATCTCCAGAGACTAACTCTTACTACTTCCTGCGAGAGAACAAGACACTCACGGCAACAGAGATGGTGATAACCGAGACGGGAACAACCCAGTACTGCTTGGTCAAGTCGACAAGCTTCTGAACAGAGTCCTTTGGCTCCTCTTTCTTGTAGATCTTGAGCTCTGGTATTTCCTGTACGGAATCTTCGTCTAGCTCGCCGATGAAATACTCTTCCATGAGTTCCCTAGCTGTTTTGCTGTGCCCCGCGTCTTCGAATTCATCCGTTGCATCTTTGCCTTCGAAGAACAACACACTTGCTTGGATTAGAGACAAACCATAAATAGTAATCATCGTGTAGTAGTAGAAAAAGAAGAAGAAGAAGGTACCTGTGACAGCAAGAAGGACATCATCTCCTCCAGGGTGCTCGTCCATATAAGATGTTACGTCATAGACCTTTTAAAGTCGAAAGAGAATCAGATTCAGAGTCAACGCGGTTCCGAAGAAGATTCAGAGGCTTATATAATCTTTACTTAGACATGAATCAGTTGATAGAGCGTAAGTTTCAAAAGTGGAAAATCAATCGAGATTGAAACGAAATCGTGAAATTAGAAAGAAATAAAAGATGGAGAGAAAGAGGTAAGACCTTGCCGTCGATTACAATCCAGCAGTCATCTTGCTTGTTGTGAGCTGCCACTTCTTCCATGGAGTAAATCTTTGTGAGCGTCGGCATTTTTTTTTTCTACTTAGGAGCTGGGAGCGAAGCAGTTTTGTTATTCTCAGTTTTTTTCTGGGGTTTTAGGTTTTGGGTAGGTGAAGGTGAAAGACTGAAAGGGGAGGAAGATAAGAACCCTATCATAACGACGTCGTTTTCCAGCCTAATTTCGTATCTATTTTATTCTTAATTTCTTTTCTTATTTTCTTGACGTGAACTGCACTTCATATACCAGGAAATTTACCTTGAATTATATTTAGGGACCCTTATATTTATTAAATTTCTTATTCTTTTATTCTAAGATTAACACGGTAATTGTACTATCTTATAATCTCAGTTTACCATTTTTCCGTATAAAAACGAATATATACATAAGCCTTTAATCATTTATCCTCTTGATTTAAAAAAAAAAAACTAGATAACAATTCCCCAGCTTGTATAGTAATCGAAGCCAAAACCTCTTTCCAAGTCTATACTCCTTGACTTTGAGTTTCCTTGCTGGGATGGCAATAAACCAGAAACTGACCATCCTTACTTGCTACACATATATTCCCGGAATCATCTGAGCTTATGCATGAAACTCCTTGACCTGATAACAAACACACAAAACTTTTGAGATTTGGCTTCGTTATTTTCATGTCTACTTTGAATCACTGTTTACCTTTGAAATCATGGAGGGCGCCGAGTTTTAAGCCTGTCGACATGTCCCACAAATATACAAGTCCATCGACTGTGCCTGTTACTCCTTGACCAGATACTGTGCCCGCTACATCAGCCCTGTGAACCACAGATCCATCACCCAATGAACAATGGATTTCGAAATGTTGTTAGCATGAAGAAACCTAAAAAAGAAAACATGCAGGCAGAGAAAGTGGTGCGATATAATGATACCTTGGATCCAGTAGACTACCCAATATGACTTGATTTCTCACAAGCAGAGCCAGTCTCCAGCATCTACCTGGTCTTTCTACACTGACAAAATTGACGTCTGGGTCAGGTTCGGTAGAGATTAAAATCCAGATCGCAGTGTCTTTGACTTCAGCTGGAACCAATGTTTTGTTGTTGATCCCTTTTGAGAACCACAGTTTTGTTGCAGCTAAAATCATGTCGATATGATCCTCCATTGTAGAATGGCTATGTAGAGGGTGCCACGCAAACAAACTGGTTGGGATGAACTCAAAGATCCTATTGCTGGGAGATACAAATCTTGATACTTGGCTTCGCGTTGAAATGTCCCTAAGCCGAGAGAACAAACAAAGTTAGCAGGCTGCAATTGGAGAAAGGAGTAAAAGGGAAAGCAATATTGGCTGATGCTCATCACTCCCAAGCAGAAATGATGTTTTCTGTAATCTAATAAAGAGATGGGCAGAGAAAAAACTTCAGAGAGATGGAGAAAAAGAAAGCAAATTACCATACTGTAAATTCTCCAATACCATTGTGCCCAATAATGAGATGAGGACATTTTGGGATCTTCTTCAGTTCCACGATGCATGAAGATATGCAAGGATTTGCGAGGATAACGAATTCTTCGGTAGGACCTCTGCAAATTTAGGAGAAATGAACAATTAGCAGATAGTTAAGTGACGATGCAGCCTCCAGCTCCAAACACAAGAAGGATATGACAAAAAAATTTAAGAGAGGAGCACTGTTCTAATGAGATCACCTCCAATTGGAGTTCATGGCCCAGACAATAAGGTTTCCACCTTTAACAACTGCGACGAGATACTTAGGATCGCACACCACCACGCACTGCACACTATCGACTGCTTGCAGTTTTGTCACAAGAGAAACGTAACCAGTTTTCATCTCGACAATTCTCACTGCATTCTCTTCAAAGGAGGCTGATGTACAAGTCAAACACGAGCAATCAATTTCCTTCTTCCTGCAAAAAAACAAGAGATAAGTAATCCCTTAGCTGATATCGTTACTTTGTATACATGTACCATGTAAAACAGTAAAGAGATGTCCGAACCTGCAATAAGCTGTTTTGATATTGCCAGTAAAAATAAGATGCTCCCCATCTGGAGTGACGTGAAAATAAGACCTTTCGAGTGTTTTCTGAAGACATGGAACCACTATCAGATACCTAGAGAGGAGAAACAAGATGGTAGTAACCATGCAGATCAACAAAAACAAACTAAGAGAACTAATTTACATTTCCACCCGATTTGTCATCCATAATGGGGAGTATGACAGGTGTGTGACCAACGACAGAGGGGAATCCTTTGGTTGGTGCTTTAGTTGATATCTTGTACATAAATAGGGTTCTAACTCTATCTTCTGTAGCAAAGCTCAGCACACAAATATAGATTTCATTACCAACCGACTGAAGTGAAACTGATGAAACAGGCATGGGATGAAAGTAGCAGCCAAGCTGCTCAACAGTTTTTTCCATCTCATTGTTGCTCTTTACATCTTTGTTGAGCTTTAAGCTTGAACTAGGTGCAATTTCCGGCACACTAGAGATGCGTTTCTCGCTGGAATTTTCCTTCAACTGAGACTCTGTAGAAGGAGGTTCAGAGACTTGGATGCCCAGTGCCTCACCAATATGGCCTTGAACATTTTCAACTTTCGACGCTGGAAATGATGGTGGTGATGTACTTGCATTTCCAAAACCTTGAGCTGGGCTTATATCTTGTGGTACCACACACACCTCATTGCAAAATACACTGGTGAATTGATTGTTATTCACCTTCATCGGCTCAGGACCCTGGTAATGTTCGGTAACATGACTGCTTCCATCCCCTTGTGGATTTGTTCTATCTGATACAGAGTTAGTAGACAACGTCGGCTGAGGCTCCAAGATACGTTTGGTTTTAATAGGAGACATCTTGCTTACTGAATCACCATCCCCAGCTTTTCTGCAACTGTTTTTATTTTCATAGGATGAGTTCTTGTTTCCTCGCAGTTGATTGGTCGAGACTCTTTTCCTGCTATACACCTTATGTGTTTCTTTTCTAACAGAACTAACTCCAGTAGGGGTTGTGCCAACAACGAGACCATTACCTGCAGACAATTAAGCACATCCTTCTGTTATACAGTGGACAGATACAGTAATGAAAAGCTTTGTGTAATCGTGATATTAACTAGATTTAACTTACTACCTTCAGTAGAACAAGATGTACTCTTTGCTTCCTTGTTTTCTAAGTGGTGCTCTGTTTGCACTAAGTCTCCTTTTGCACAGAGTTCCTCAGATTCTTTGGTAATGATCCTGTTAGTCGGACTGGTGCTTTGTGGTATTAACATAGACTTCTTGACACATCCGTCTAGATTATTTTCTTCCAAAATAGTACTAACATCATGTGCAGACGGCTTTATGATCTCAACTGTATCCAAAGCAGGAACTGATAGGCTTGCATTTTCTATTACAACCTGTTCCTTGGCTATGGGCTTATCGGGAAGATCTGCTGGATAGGCTTCCTTGGAAGGTGAGATGATATGACCACTCCCAAGAACATCCAAGTGAGACTCATCAAAACTGTCAGGAGCAATGGGTACATCGTGTGAAGACCGCTTTATGATCTCAACTGTATCCAAAGCAGAAACCAATGGACTTGCGTTTACTATTACAACATCTTCCTCGTCTATGGGATTTTTGGGAAGATCTGCTGGATAGGCTTCCTTGGAAGATGAGATGATATGCTCACTCTCAACAACATCCAAGTGAGACTCATCAAAACTGTCAGGAGCAATGGGCACACTTGTAACATCCTGAACATAATCTAGAGGAACGACTCGCCTGTTATCATCATGTCCGCTGCTTGTTCTTCTCCACAGGGACACAGCTGCAAATTTTGAAGGAAAATTATGGACAATGGAATAAGGGAATACTTCAGTGTTTTTAAAAAAATATTGCAAATTAATCAGAAACAGACTAAAATAAGGCATTTTGTAGGGGATTAAGTATACCAGCCCCGGACGCATCATCAATTTGGCTCGTTTTGCAGTTGTCTGAACGGTTTAATCTAGTAGACATTGTTTCTGACTTATCATTTTGGGCGGGCTTCTTGACTGACTTCTTCTTGAGTAGTGGAATTGCTCGAGGAAGTAGAAATGAGATCATAGATTTGGCAATTTCCTGATTAGCTAAATCATCTGTATCTGGTTCAGCTGAATGCCCTTCATTGGCTACCATGTCAGCAAGGGTCAATTCTTCTCTTTGCTCGCAACTTGTATTATCATCTGTTACTGGAACAGAACTTATGGGGTCTTCTGTAGTAATTGGACAAAAAGGAATCTAAGAAGATGCAGTCATAATGATCACAATCTTCAGAAGACGTCTTACGTATTAAACAAGTTCACCGGAAAATAAAAGCTAATACCTTGCACAAACTCTAAGGTATCGGGTGCACAAAGATTGGAACCAGTCATATCTTGGTTCTCGTTTAGAAAAGTATCATCGTTGGGTTTGTTTTCTTTTTCTTGCAACCCGTGAGGCTGCAAAATTTAAGATCCTCTTGTCAGTACCACTTTCCAATAAATAAAACTTCACCAGACTACTATGCCAACATAGCAAAAGAGGGATTTGAGAAAAGTATACTAAAAGATTTTTATGGACAAAAATGTAACCCTGAAGGATTACCTGTTCAGAAATGTTGGATAATGGCTTTGTTTTACAGCTGTCCGAAAGCTGGTTTGTTTTTGGGATAGTGACGGCTACGTTCACTTCAGGAGGGTTTTCTAATGGTAGAGATAAATTTTCGTCTGTAGCATGACAAGAATGCAACTGCTCCTGTAGTTCCCCTTGAAGGCCAACTATCTCCACTCCTTTTGCTGAACAGATTGACACTGGTGCAACATTTAAGATCTCTCCACCAGAAATCGAGTATTGGGATCTTGGCTTTTTATGGTCTTCTTTAACAACTGAATACGGGTGGAGTATTTCAGCTTTTCTACTTCTTTTCTTCCTAGCCACTGGCATGTCCAGATAACATAATAAATCTGGATTTTCAGGTATGATTGGTCTTTCATCATTGACCCGGATTTGAGAAACCCTATTGCTGGAGTTAGATTCTACCATCCCATGGGAGTTGGTCACAAGTTCCCGGAGCAATCTCTGAACCAACGGATTTTTGAAGCCAAAGAACTGCAGCAAAAGAAAAATCAGTCATCTAGGACGGCAAGTAATTAATTATCCCGATCATAGTGGTAGGATCCGGATAACTACAAGCCAAGTGATACTACAAGTGAACAGCACTCAAGGAAGGCCTGGAGAGCAAAACATTTAAAGAATTCTTAACTAAAGTAGCATGCTCGAGTTTCGGCAGGTTTGTCCCAAGTAATACGGCTTTTTCTATGTATTAACTCATAACTCAGAATTCGGAAATTCAAGGATAATATATTATGCCTATAATGACAAAAGACATGTTGTTCTGGAGCAGTGAAATGCAGCAGAGGCCTCATTATCAATTTATCAGGAAGAAGAAAAGACACAGCTTATAGATCCCCCACATGTTAACTGTATCTCCATAATCTGTTTAGTACTCAATACTATAAATTATGTTCCATTACCTAAAGAATATCAGATTTCAGTTTTCCCTGTAAAGGTCACATGGTCACAAACATACATATAGTGATCATGTGGCCAGCAAGTTTTTTCAAAAGCTTCACCAAATGATCTCAACAACATGTGGCCATTTTTGGAAAGACAATCACGCATGTTTGACTTTGAAACATCTATTTATTTGTAGACTAGACTTGGTTATATGAGTAACATGCAAGGTGGTCTAATGAATGAGGTAACAGATAGAAACCGAGATGTACCTCCATGCCGTTCATCTTACAAGTAAACCGTTTCCCATGCCATACTTTTAAGTTGGAGAAACCCGTCTTCTTCTGGAACTTCCCCCATGCAATATCCGGTGTCTGACCCGTCCAAGATTCATCCAAATATCTAATCTGCATCAACAGAGTAAGACTCTGCTCCATTCTAAAAACACGTATGCACAACCTTAATAAGATGCTTAAGGGAATCAGCAACGCACCAGAAACAAAGGTCCCTTAGCACCTTCTTCAATCTCCATATAATATGTGTTATCATTCTGAGTTCGAACAGCTTTATAGCCCACAGGATAAGGGAAGCGATCTTTTCCCTATTTGAAAGGTAAATTAAAACAATTGTTAACACGAAATCAACATGTGTTGTGCAGGACCCGATAATACTCAAAACTGATAAGCTTGCTTATCATCGTTGATCCCAATAGAGATCATCAGCTTAAGAATCTAGCCTCTATCACATGCAGTATCACTCGAATTTAGCTTTAAATCAAAATTTGTTCAAAATCAGAAACCATAGTTCGATCTACTGTTCAATCTACTCATCGGATCACAGGCACATCGATCCGAATCGAAAATTCTCAGCATGGGATAAAATAGCAGGAAACGAAGTCAATCCGAATACAATTTTCTTGCGATTTTCTAAGGAAATCGACACATAGCCACAGATATTGAGAGGTATAAAGCAAAAGATATCGAGAGACGGAAGAGGAACCAACCCTAGATGAACTCCAGTACTTCTTATCCCAGGAGCCGCTATAGAGAGCTCCGACGGATACGATTTCGAGGTCATCCGATTTTCTATCTTCAGATACAGCTCTTAGACTCGCCATCGAAAGTGTGAAACACGAGAGGATCGCAGGACGGTGGAAGAAATCGCGAGGAAGATGGAGAGATTTTGATTTTATTCGAGTCGCGGGAAATGATTAATTTTCCCTCCACAACTATCAAATCGACAAGGCCGAAGCTTAAACAGTACTATATTGAACTCTTTTATTGGGCTTTTTGGCCCAATCTAAACTTTAAGAGACTTTAACAGGCTAAAGTAGATTAGCTTTGTATCAAATTGCATAGAGTCCGTAACAAAAAACCATAAACAAACCGTCACAAGTCACCAAAAAGGACCTAACTCTCGTGGTATCACTCACGAGCAACCAGAATGAGTTTTTTTCCAACGTTCTTACCGTGGAAGAGTCCTAACAAAGCAGAAGGTCCACTCTCGAGTCCTTCGGTTATGTCCTCAATGTACGTTATCTTCCCTTGTCTTACGTGAGGAAGCACAAAATCCAAAAACTGAGAGTATTTGTCGTAGAAATCAAAGACAGCAAAGCCTTGAACCTTTATCCTTTTGTAAAGGATCGTGGCTAGGTTGTGTACACCATCTGGCTCCACTAGATTATACTGTGAGATCATTCCACAAACTGCGATACGACCATTTAACTTCATGTTTATCAGCACTGCATCCAACATTTTGCCTCCCACGTTCTCGAAATATATGTCGATCCCGTCCGGGAAATACCTATTAAGTTATTTATTAATTGTAGATTAGCGCGAAAGATTATATGATTGTCTTATCTATAAACTAAATATGTGTTTTCTGACCTCTTTAGGGCAGTGTTAAGGTCATTCTCCTCCTTGTAATTGAAAGCGTCGTCGAATCCAAACGTTGTCTTGAGAAGATTAACCTTAGAGAAGCTCAACAAAGAAAGATTAGTCACTTTCTTGGTTTAAAATGCATTACTTCTTGATAAGTATGTTAAGTACCTTTTCTTTACTACCGGCGCTTCCAACGACATAACAACCCATCAGCTTTGCAAATTGTCCCACAAGCTGACCAACTGCACCGGATGCAGCTGACACGAAGACAGTCTCTCCTCTCTTAGGTGAACAAATTTCGTAAAATCCAGCATAAGCAGTCATACCAGGCATGCCTGTTAATATCAAATTAAAGTACTTATTCCATGGATACCTGTTAATATCAAAAGAAAGCAATTAAAGAAAAAATTGGTTTGCATATGCAATTGACAAGGAAATTTTGCTTGAAATGTTAAAGCTTGTAGTTAATTTCAAAGAAAATGCACTATAAACACAAGCTAGCGCCATTCACCATTCAGGGAAATAAACTATAGGGAAGCTCAATTAGAAAAGAAAGCATAACCAATCATCTCTTATGTTTGAAGAAATGTTACTAAGTTTGTTAGCCATCCAACCAAAACTGTACATGATTGTTAGTAAAATTCACTTGTTTTTTTATTACACTGACTTCCAGACCATAATGACCTATGTTTCCTGCCAAACACTTGTGAATAAAGAAACATATTTAGAATCTCATACCAGCCTGGCTATTCACTAACCAAAGGGAAAAAGAAAACAAGATCACATTACCGTGAATTGTTCAAATCAAGAGTGAGATAAGAAATATACCAAGAAGTCCAGTGTAGTAAGACAATGGAACATCGGTGTGATGGATCTTAAAATGTGAATAAGGAAATAGAGTAATAACACTGTACTCCTCCCATCCAACTACTCCCCAGAGTAAGTCTCCTTTTTTGAAATCTGGGTGCCCTGAATCTATGACTTTAGACACTCCAAGGCCAGTGATTGGCTACACGCAACAGATTCAAACTTTAAACGACCGAGAAAATTAAAAAAAAAACTCTCAAAGAGATTATCAATTACTAGAAACACAATTTCTTCGGGAATGCCATATTTGGTTGAGAATGATTTAGGCGTCATAAAAATTAGTATATATATGTCTAGTGCTACTGAAATGGTCTAACACAACCCCTTGTTGGATTCTTCCAGAACGTTTTTCTTTTGAGAAGAGCAGCAACATTATCGAACATTATATTTATAAGAGACGCATATATTACACGAATATAATAATATATCTACATGAAATACAAAATTTCAAGCATCGACTGAAAACTATTACAATTTAACCAATGCACAAACATAGAAACATAATAGTAAAACTATCCTATTCAAAATGTCGATGGAGATATCCAACTTTCAGAGAATGATGAAATATGTTATCCTCGCTCGTACCTCGCCTGTATTGAACGGTGGGACGAGCGAAGAACTCAAAGGCTCAGGCTTTCCCATGCAAATGCGCATGTAAGGATCGCAAGACAAGTAAAGATTCTTCACCAGAATTGATGTGGATCTCTCTGGAATCCTTAGATCAATGGTGGTTGTGGTGAATTTCAGATCGGACTCCTTCGGGAATCCACTCACATAACCTGAGAATATGATTTGCTTGTTGGTCACCGTTGCTGGCTCTGTGCTCGCCATTTCTCCCTATTTACGTACTTTTGAATCACTAATATGATTTATTCTTGAGTGGATGATGCGTGCTTTCGATAGGATTTTTAATGCTTGGTGTGAACATATTTTGTCCCTATACCATTTGATCTATCTGCCTCATTGCTTGATCCAATTTTTTCGGTATATACTGACTACTTCTTCTTTTGTAAATGAACCACTACTATAGGGTGATCTATTTTGAAAAAAAGGAATTGATTGGATGTTGTGCATATAATTTTCTGGTCAATCCTCTAGTCTATATTTGAGAAGTGATTTGCCACATGTCTTCTCTACAATCGTTTTCACAAAAAAATTATGACGTGGCTATTAAGATTGATGACATGTCATATGGTTAAATATGACATGGACAATTACATTTAATGCTGATATATTTTTTTGGAAATATTTTTAGAATATGGCAATAACTCATATATTATATTTAATATTGATTTATATTTTTGGCAAACTTTGTGGAATATGGTAATAAGTCATAAATCATCACTAAAATAAATATATTCAAATATGATATTTTGAATTTCGAAATATTATATAATTTATTTTTATAATTATAAAAATTTTATTATCTAAAATTTTCTAAATTTTTGGAATTTAAAAATAAAATAAATCGTAATATCATTAGTTTATTTTAGGTATCTACAAATTATGTAAATATTATTTAGTTTTTAATTTTTGATAACTATACAATTTTATATGATTTTTAGTAATTTTGTACAAGTTGATTTAATACATTTAACCAAATGAAATAAATATTTTTTTAATCTACGATTTTAACTTTATATATATCATTCTTAAATATAATTAAAAAAAATATTTTCTCTTAATTTTATGCTTAATTAATGATATTTATATTAATTATTGGTCAAAATAAAAATATATAATATTAATAAATTACATTTTAAATTATAAAATTTAACTTTTAAAAAATTCATCACTACACATGGTGCAGGAAAACACCTAGATTAATAATTGTGACATGACTACTAAAATTGATGACATGTCTTATAGATTAATATGACATGGACAATTATATTTAATGTTAATTTATATTTTTGGTAAACTTTCGAATTTCGATTATATTCAATTATGGCATTTGAAATTTTGAAATATCATTTAAATTAACCATATTTCAAAAATATATACATATTTTTAGAAAATTATAAAAATTAAATCATAAAATCAAATTAAATCGTAAAATTATTAGTTTCTTATATATATCTACATATTTTATAAATATTATTTAATTTTAATTTTTGACAATTATGCAATTTTACATATTTATTTATATATTTAATTAAAATAAATAGATAGAAAAATCTACCTCAGATTATAATTTAAAATATATACATGCACATTCTTAAATATAACTCAAAATAAACAAAATTATTTTTATCTTAATTTTAATCTTCAGTTAAATCAAATTTATATTAAAATATAAATAAGAAAAGAAAATTTATAATATTAATAAAAGTTAAATATAATTTATATTTATCTATTAAAAATATTTTAAAATTATTTTACTGCACATGGTGCAGGAAAACACCTAGTAATCCAAAAAGAATTTGAAATTTAAGCGTATTTGATGAGATAATTAGTTGAATGATAAATATTTATCGAAAATGTTTTGTGATATCGTGCTAATGATGTTAAAATACAGAAAACAATCATCTGTGTACCAATAATTTTAAATTGCCGAAAATATTACACCGGATAAAATCTATAGACTGAATGACCGTTAGCCATAGACGGTCAGAACACTACAAATACAAGGTAATGACCGTTGCAATCCGTGATCCATCCAAAGTTTGGTTAGTATTATGTTTTCAATACTCCATTAAATAAATAAATTATTAAGAAAAAGATCGACAGATTTTTTTTTCAGAAAAAAAGATAGACAGAATACAGTAAAGAAAATTTAATTTCATAATTTCTTTTGTAGTTGTTAACAAATTTGTAAGGCAACGACGAATGGTGGAAATTTTGCAGCAATTTCTATTGCTCTCCACTTTTCTCTCGATGTCCAGTTTCAGAACTGGTCAATTTCTTCATCAAAAATTATATTTAATTAGCACATAAGTAGTTTCCAAAAAAAAAAATTAGCACATAAGTATATATTATTTACACCACACTTACAATGACAATCTACATGGTTTGTAGCTTATTCACATCTTCACGTTTCTAAAATTGATTTTGTGAACACAGACTCATAAATAATACACACAAAACAATTGAAAATGATACATGAGTTATAATTAACAAACTATTGGAAATTGTGTGTTGATATTGATAATTTGTTTAGATAAAACATGATTCATCGATCTAATATCTGGTTACAAACAAGTACTTGTAAGAACCATTTAGTTACAATGTTTTTTTGGTTTAAGTACTAATTATTTTCTTCTTATGAAGAAAATATATTGTTTTCATCAGTAATAAATCATTTATATGAAATTTTGAGTTGTAATATGTGATCAAAAAGAACTGTTTCAGCGGTTAAAAGTTTGTGATGCTCATAATCTAATAATATTTGTTGTCAAACTAACTTTTTCGTGTATTGGTAACTTATACCGGCCAATGTTGCATATTATATGTATAAATGTATATATTAAAAACAGTTTATTGGAGGACTGAATTATTGCTCCATGATTGCGTCAGTGATCAGAAACAAGAGGCTAGTCAGCCAACGGATAGTCCCGCCCACAGAGAAAATCCTGTCAGACAAGAAGAACAACCAATTCTCTTTATCTCTAGTATCGTTTTACATTATGTATTCTCTTTTATCTCTAGTCTCCTTTTTTCTTTTGAGCAGTAACATTTTTCTTTACATTTTTTACAAAAATATATAGCAGGATAATATAAGAAACAGAGAAGTTCGTCTAGATAATTCCAAAAAATATTCGACATGGTTTCATCATGAAACTACGGGTACCTTTGTATAACATTGCTGACACTCGAGTTTTATTTACAATTATATAACATACTATCTCTTTATCAAAGGAACATTTTTTTTTTGCCAAAAGTTTATCAAAGGAACACATCCTTCTTTGATTTATTATTATCATTATTATTATTATTATTATTACTATTATTATGTGTGGGCATGTATCATTGCAAAATGACAAATATTATAATTGAATTCCAAACTACATTTCTTTTTTTGCCAACTTCATGCAATACAAATCTCTAATAAATGTTTTTTACTACCCTCTAATAAATAATCATCCTGACATTTTTTATAAGATGAATATTTAAACAGAAAAACGGTGTACAACATTTTTAGAATGTTATGTATCTGATGGTAAAAGACCCTGTGATATTTAAGTAAATAACAATGAAATTGTAAGCCCAGTATGTCTGTTAACTTAGCTGACTTTGGATGATTTAACTTTGGAGTATTAATTATAGATTAATATTGTTCCTAATATGTTTTGTATGTAGGTTTCTAGTATATCAAATAAGGATTATAATTTATGATTAGTCTAGTTTTAAATGTTGTTAAAACGTCCATTTAGTAAATATTAAACATTAGACATCAGTATAAAATTAAATCTTATATAAAAATAATTTGAGCTGTAACAATTAAATAAATAGTAGAATTAAAGTAGTAAAATGTTAGTTGTTCTTTCATTCACTTAGCTTGATATAACCAATTTAATTACGTAACTTCTCTCTAAACTTATGTCAGTTAACCAATTTACTCATATTCTTAATTGTACATCCTTTCACATAACGATTAGCCGGTTGCTGCTGAAATTTTCCTTTTCAAAGAATATTCTAAACTGCAATTTTCTGATGGAATCATAATATTCTATTAATTAGACACCAATCTACTAGTTGACAAAAAAAAAGACACCAATCTACAATAAAAAGACAAAATTTAGATAGGCATTAATAGAAACTAAAGCTGAGAATTATTTAGTCAAAATTATAACTGAAAGTTTGTTTTATGATTCATCTTTCATTAAGGGGTTCTATTACTAAAAACCCTATATTCGAATACAAACATTCATAAACAATTGTTTCTCAAAAGGCAACATCCACAAACAACTTAATCAATTATCAATATTTTTGTTTTGATGTTTGGTTAATATTTACTTATTACTATTGATCAAACAATAAGCGTAATAAAAATAGAATAAGAAAATATATATATGGGTAAATTCCAACAATAGCACTAATATAAATATAGGGAGTTTGCAAAATTAGACTTTGAGCGCGAGATACATAATGACACGTGAGAGGGATAAAATCGTCGTATAGCTCAACTGGCCACTGAATCAGCTCCACGTTCACCAATCACCAGTTCCCTGGATTTAGTCGCCTGCACGATCTTTTCTCGTCTCTCCCTTGGTGGAATTAATTAATTATTGTTGAATTTAGTTTTCTTTAAAACTAAATTATTGCATATAGTTGGCATCGTTGTAAAACGAATATTTTAATTTTTATTAAGTCTCTCTCTAGAAGATTTGCTCTGACCTCTCACTAAAAAAAAACAACCACGTGTCCTTATCTTCCGGTCGGCGGTTCTGGCTCCCACAGCCACCGCCGGTCCGGCACTTCTACGTTTCTTTTTCTCCCATGTTTTACATGGGGTTTGCGGCGAGGAAGGGACAAGCAAGTGTCTTTTTCTTTCGTTTTCTTTCGGCTCCAGGATGTAGAGGTGGTCCTCGCTCTCTCATCGTCGGCTGTTTGCTTCCGGCATCGCGTCTCCGTTTTGATGGATGGCTGACAATAGACTCTGGGACCGCGCCGTTTTCTCTTCGACGGTGGTCGCCGGCTTCGACTCCTTGGAAGTGTTCGCACTGTATGAAGGCTCGTCTTTGGGTTTGGTGGCCGAGATTGGAGGAGATCTCGATTCAAGAAATCGATGGATGCTCTCTGATGCTGCGGCGTGTGTGTTGAAGAAACTGATTTCCTATACTTCTAGCACTGTTGTTGGAAGTGGTTGTCGGATTTCGTTGTAATTTCCCAGTGGTTTTGGCCGGAAGTTTTGTCTCGTTTGAATCAGTGACGACTTTCACTAGGAGGGAAGATGGTGGTTACCGTTCCGGTGGAGAAATGACCGCAGGTCCTGACGGTGCTTTCCGGTCATCGGAGATGACGTCTCTGCAACCATCGCCACGCGTTCCTCTGCGGTTTCTAGACTCAACACGTGGAGCGGTGTGAGTTGGGTCTGCATGTTGTTTTTTGGGCCGGGTTTAAGTGTGTAGTCTGTTGGGCTTTTTAGTTTTCGGTTTGGACTCGGCTTTTTGGGCCTATTGTGTATAAGCTCTCTTTACTCTTTGGATTTTAATAATATCAATATTAGATGGAAAAAAAAAGTTGACATCGTTGTTTCATCAGTTTCAGTGATATTTTCTTAAAGAACCAAAGATTACGATAAAAAAAAAACTTTTTATAGTGGGTAAAAAAAGGTACGGGGAAAACACAAAACTTGTGAAAAAACAACCTAGTTTCTTTTTTTTCTGTAAATTTTTTTTTCAACATACTAATTGTTTTAGAATTCAAACAACGGAAGGTTCACAAAACACGTAGCTGCAAATACACAAAAGCAAATCATAAAAACGCCTGGGACAAAAAAATAAGAAAAAACCAACAAACCATTATTCATCATTGTTTTAGAGTCTACTAATACCAAAAGCCTTCTTAGAGAAACAACAAGGCTTTTGTGTATGACCCAAACGAACAACAAGACTTAAGCACGCTCTCCTCTGGTCCTGCGAGCAAGTTGGATGATGGTCACACGCTTGGCAGGAATGGCGCACAGGTTGGTGTCCTCGAAGAGTCCCATAAGGCCTATGCTTCGGCTGCCTCCTGGAGTGCTACTAGCACCACTGAATGAGTGATAGAAAACGACATTTCATTCTAGTACTAAGCGGATATAAAATAAAACGAGTGAAAGATGCTATATAAAACTATAACTTACTTTCGAGGAAATTTTTAATATTGCAGATTTCATCATACATATACAGCTACAAACCTTGCGGGGTTTACAAAATCAATGTCAATATATGGCAAACGTGGTATTTAAGTTTTTTCGCAAATCAATTCTCTTATTTTAAGAATATTGGATAAGTCAAGATTAGTCTCAAGGATTTATGAAAGACATGATTCTTGCCATCTAAGATATCGATAGTACTGAAGTCCCCCCAACTATTGATGAGTCTTATGAATTACTGAACAACCAAATAAACTGTTTTTTCTGTAACTGGTCTTTTTACTGTAAAAGAAAAATAAAGAAGCTTAACTGATCATCTACCTCAAATTTATATTCTAGGAGTCAAAATGCACAATAACAGGCCTGGTGATATGGCATCTAAAGATGTATGGATGCATTATACATACGTCTACCATTTCATGTTTATACAAATGATATGTTCACTTGACACATACGACAACATTCCATACCATGAACAACTATTATTCCTCTGCGATCTGAAAACCCAAGACCTAGTGTAGGGGGATGGGTTCACTAGGTCTTGGGTTTGCACCCTCCTGACAAAGCCCATCAAACAGTAAGATTCGGCCTACCATGATGTTATTGTCTGCAGTTAAGTAAGTACCCGCTCTCCTGGC
Source organism: Raphanus sativus (assembly GCF_000801105.2). NCBI lineage: Eukaryota > Viridiplantae > Streptophyta > Magnoliopsida > Brassicales > Brassicaceae > Raphanus > Raphanus sativus. Next base: position 11,239,826 of record NC_079511.1, read on the forward strand.
AAAGTTAGTCGCCAAAGCCTAAGAATACAGAGGCCTTCGACTTGTCTTGACGGCCTAACAGCCCGACATGCCCGTCTGGCCGACCAAAAGCCCATGAAGCACATTTCTAGTAGGGCGAACAGGGAAGAGTTCTATAAAAGGAGAGCAAAGGGGAACAAGGAAGGGATCCACATTTTTATACACTCACAAGGCGGCTAAATCTAGGGTTTTTACTCCTCTCTATTCGCTATCTTGTATCGTTTTCCGGCTAGCTCTTCGAACTCTGCCTTGTCTTTCTCTTTACACTTACTTTGTAACCAGGTCCTGATACCTTCATCTATAAAACGTCTTTGTTAGACCCACAGACGAGTTCTTCGTTTTCTCTTTACTAGTTTCGACCGAACTCGGTTCTAACACCTAGCTCATGACCTTGTATGTGATCCCAATGGAAGACGAATAGTAAAATTGTACTAAGTAAGTCGGCTAGCGAAGGGACATTTGAAATGCATATCAAGATAATTATAAAATGGGAATATCAAATATATATTCGCTTTATCCTTTCAAAAAGGTATAATTTATTAGGACTCGCTTTTCAATGATCATAATCATATTACTACAGTTGTCTATAACCCGATCAGAGGTTATTATTACATAAGATCATTGTGTTTCTAACTTCAAAGTGACCAAGATTATAATTATGATCTTGTATAAAACTCTATCCCAATAATGATACAATTCATATACGTGCAAAATCACTTGGAGAATACGTCAATAATATAATTATCGAGAAGATGTCGGTATCGATCACACACATTTACACTTGTATTGTATCACAAGTATTTCCAAAATTAGAAAAACTTAAAATTAGGCTTTGTCGATAAGGGTAATTATGGTAACTCAACTAACTTGGATGTTTGACCCAGCCAGCCACGTCAAAGCTCTAATCGTTAATGCACACGTCATCATCCTCTGTTTCCTTAGTCCGGTAGCTCGCATCGTACGCTCCTCACTTCGCCAACATTATTTCGACGGCTGCGATCGTCCGTTCTAGACGCTTCGAATAATTACTTAGCTGATTTTAATTGAGAATCTTTGAAAAAACCAAACAAATTCACCGGGACATTTTAAGGCAAATTAACCATGGTTAGTTTTTGACCCCAGGTTAAGCGGTGTGGAGAGGTTAAAATGTCCGAGTAAGTGATGATGAAGCAGAAAGAGATAGGAACAAGACTAGAAAAGAGAGAAGAGCTTCAAAGCGAGAGAGACCTTCCTGAGTCGACTCGGAACGAGTTGGCTTTTTTTCTTTTCTTTTCTTAATCTCATCTACTGTATTCGTTTTCGAGCTCCTTTCTTTCTCTCGGTTGGCTGTTCATCTAAGCTCTTTATCCCCGATACCGGTTTCTCCCTCCCTACCTCGCCGTCGCGTCATTTTCGTCTGGTGAGAGTCTTCTCTTGGCTTAGATTGTTGTTCTTGTTGCTCGTGATTTGATTTCTAGGTCTTACAGATTTCAATTAGTTTATGTGCAATTTCAAGTTCGATCCTTTTTCCCCTTTTGAGTCACAAAAGCTTACGTTTTTAGAGCAAGCATGCATGATTCATAGCTATCTCTATATACAGAGATGGTGGTTCCTTTTTTGTAGTTAACGCCCTTTTGCCAGAAGAAGACACACTAACATGTGTTTCCGTTACTTTTATTATTTGCTTAGTTTTAGATGATACTCTATTAATTAATTAATTGCATAAAGTTTTGATTTTGTGTTTTTACTCACACTTGATTGATTCAATATCTTTATTTGCAGATTGTTGTTATATGGACTTTAAGCTCGTCTCGTTTAGTTCGGAGGATTTGGCTTGGTTGATCTGTCTTTGATTTAAGCAAGAAATAAGAAAGGGAACTTTCAGCATAGAGGCTGTCTTGGTCTCCACAATTCATGTCACGTAAGCTGCTCGACAATAGTCCTGTTCAGACACAAATGGCTGTTTCGCTTCTTAAGAGCCCCTTGACCGGGGAGTTCCACGGGTTAAACAAGATTGGGATGAAGACTCCCGTGGGTCGTAGGCGCGTTTTTGTTCAGACAGAGACTGGTTGTGTACTGGGGATGGAGCTGGATCGCAGCGATAACGCGCACACCGTGAAGAGGAAGCTGCAGGTCGCTCTTAACTTCCCCACAGAGGAAAGCTCTTTGACCTTTGGTGATCTGGTGCTTAACAACGATCTTACATCAGTCAGGAACGATTCTCCTCTGCTGCTAACTCGGAACAACTTCCATCGGAGTTCATCAACTCCATGTCTTTCTCCGATGAGAGCTGACCTTCAGCAGCATCATAGAGACGAGACCAGTTCTATTGAGATACTTGGGAACTCGGTCTGTTCATCCTTTGTGAGGCAGATGGCTAAGGATATCACAAAAGCGTTGAAGAGGGGTATTGATCCTGTTGCTGTCAATAGTGGACTCGGAGGAGTTTACTTTTTCAAGAACTCTCGTGGTGAGAGCGTTGCGATTGTGAAACCAACTGATGAGGAGCCTTTTGCTCCTAATAATCCGAAAGGTTTTGTCGGTAAGGCGCTTGGACAGCCCGGGTTGAAACGCTCTGTGCGGGTTGGAGAGACGGGTTACAGAGAAGTCGCTGCTTATCTACTCGACAAGGATGGTTTTGCGAATGTTCCTCCCACTGCGCTTGTGAAGATCTCTCACTCTATATTTAATGTTAATAGTGGAGTGAAGGGGAGTAAGCGTATGGAGAAGGTGCTGGTGAGTAAGATTGCTTCTTTGCAGCGGTTTGTATCTCATGATTACGATGCTAGCGAGCACGGGACGTCCAGCTTCCCTGTTTCGGCTGTGCACCGTATAGGGATTCTTGATGTTAGGATCTTGAATACGGACAGACACTCGGGGAATCTTCTGGTTAGGAAGCTGGATGGTGTGGGGATGTTTGGTCAGGTGGAGCTGATTCCGATTGATCACGGTCTTTGCTTGCCGGAGACTCTTGAAGATCCTTACTTTGAGTGGATTCATTGGCCGCAAGCTTCGATTCCGTTCTCAGAAGAGGAGATGAAGTACATAGCAAGTCTTGATCCTTTTGAAGACTGTGAGATGCTGCGGAGGGAGCTTCCAATGGTACGGGAGGCTAGTCTACGTGTTTTGGTTCTGTGCACGGTTTTACTGAAGGAAGCTGCTGCGTATGGTCTGTGTTTGGCTGAGATTGGTGAGATGATGACTAGAGAGGTACGTGCTGGAGACGAGGAGCCTAGTGAGATTGAAGTGGTGTGTCTTGAGGCTAGGAGTTTGATGGGAGAGAAGGAAGTTGAGTCTCCAAGATCAGACTTGGGCGGTGATGTTGAGTTCCAGTTTGATTTAGATTGTGAGGAAGCATCCCCACTTGGATTCACTCGTAGTCATCTGTCTAAGGTGGAAGAAACAACAGAAGAGGAAGATGAAGAAGAAGAAGAAGAAGAAGAGAAGGAAGTGAATGAGGTAGCTAAACCAGAGAAGATGCCGGCTATCAGCAAGCTTTCAATGTCTTTGAAAAGCACACTTCTTGGTGAAAAGAGCCAGAAGTATCAGAAACACCCAGGAGCGAGAGCAGAGAGCGCGTATGCGTCGTCTGGACAGAGGAGTGCAGAAGAACAGATCCCAGCGAGCACAAGCTTTGTGAAGCTCTCGGATATGAGTGAAGAGGAGTGGAAGATATTCCTGGAGAAGTATCAAGAGCTGCTTTATCCGGCGTTTGCAAAGCGCAAGGCTATAACTTTAGGACAGAATCTGAGGCAGAGGCTGGGAACTTCGTGTCAGTTTTGAGATGTCTGAGACTGTGGAAGAATAATAATAAAGGATCGTCTTGCAGACAGAACTTCTGGTGGAGAAAGATGGTCAAGAAGAGATAAGTGGTGGTATGGATTTTAGTGTAAATATTGGTTGATGTCAGCTTTTAGTGTGGAGAGGCTCTGAGTGATGAAGAGAGAGTTTAGTCGGTCACGTGTCTTTTGTTCATTCTTTTTAAGATTTCTTAAAAACCCTCAGGATCTCGTTTTTTTTTTTTTTTTTTTCTCTCAGGATCTCGTTGTTGGTTTCTGCTGTCTCGTTTAAAGCATGTAGACCAGACCCTCTTTTATGTTTTATAAACCATTTGTAGATTTAGAAAAAAGAAGCTTTGTTTCGTGTCATCCTAAACGGAGAAATCAAAATTTTCAGACGAGGCTCATGTGTCCTTCACTGCTTTTCACGTTATTCTCACTCAATCATAAAACGTATATGGTTGCTTCTTCTCACTCAAATCTTTAAACGTAAATGGTTGCTTCTTCTTAAGCTCATGTGTTGGCGGGCACAGCACATCAACGTTCAAGACATTAGTTCAAACTAGTATCCAAATGCTGCAATGACTCGTAGTTCGAACCTCTCTTTATCTCAAGTCTCGTGGGGAAATAATGAAAGCTAGCTTAGCTATCACGTAACAAATAGTTCAGCATGCAATTCGACACGGATCCACTTTTCTATATAACAGGCCACAGGAAGATGTTGATCTCTTATCTAAGTGCATATGAAGGGACAGGATCCTAAGCCCAAACAAATCTAATGGGCCGAGTATCCATAAACCCGACCCGGTTCTTACTTGTTAACCTACCCGTTGTTGTTGTTGTCTTCTTATAAAATGCACACAGCCGCGACTATCCTCAAAAAATATTTTGGAGTAGTAAACTACTAGTATGGGGTCGATACAAGTAGCTTGTTGATTTGTTACTACATACCTAGCTAGGATTAGGATCAGGTACCAAAGTTCGTTGCTTTATTGTGTATGATTTGTGATGTTCAATGGTTTTGAACGATCCCATGAAATGCCTATTAGCCGGTATGTATTCAGATTCTGTGTTGCTGGTTTTGGAAATTTTATGGTTTTGTTTGCTGGTATTGTGAGGAAGAAGAGCATGATGATGAGAATATAAATAGCCTCTGAATTCAAATTCATGTGGATTTTATATTACATACCTTCAAAGTTCTCTGAATTGCTCTTCTCTTTTCAAAGTTATCTGATTTTTTCTTTTTGAGTCCGTTGGAGTCTGAGATTTGTAGATAGAGATCTTTGTTTGTTTTGAGTGTAATTAGTTTTTCTCCTCATAATTATCATACTTTTGCACCTAAGAAAATCATAGTCTGCTTATAGCTGATTTAATGCTTCAGACTACACGAGCATGGTGCTATATTATATTTCTTTAATGAGTTTTTTGGTTCATATTAAGCATTCCGCTTTGATATATGGCTTATAACTTTTGAGGAACATTTGTTTTGCGTGTGGATTCTATATCTTGATTCTCGTTTAGTACAAATAATGCCTCTGAGAAACTGAAATGACAACATTAAATTGGACCTAAAAGGAGATGGAAGAAAAATGGGTAAAACCAAAATGGATGGAATCTGATGTTCTCAGGTATCTCATGTTTTGTGGGTCACGTAAATAGGTTGGGCCCGTCTTTCATTTTCAATCTTCCATCTATATGTTTATTGTAAAATAACACACTGTAAAATTCAAGCATAGTTTAGGCAAAATATTTAACACACTAAGAAATTGATTATTGATGAAGCAGTTTAATTTCATGTCCTAACGTTTTAATTAGCAAAAAACACATTATAAACCTTGTCACAGAGTAGGCGCTAGTAAAATCCTAAAATGATTGGTCTTGTATGCCACAGTTGAATTAATCAATTGAATTAGAACATTTAGTGGATTTATGCTCCTAAGAATAGTTAATAAAAATGACACTGAATCCAAACTCCGCCTTCTTGAGTCTAAGATTTACACTGCAGGTGAAATATACACACAACAAACAAACCTCAGTAGACTTGCAAAACATTTAGATCCTAGCATTTTAACTTTTATGAAATAACAAGATGGTGATCTTTCCTTGTAAATCTCTTCCTTTTATTTATGATATTTACAATTTAGCAAAAAAAAAAACAAGATGGTGATCTGCACTACTGTGCAGATTTTACTTTAAATTGATTAAACAAACTTATAAATTAATTAAATATTGTTTAGTGTTAACAAAGATTTTAGTTATATAAAATTTGTTTTATGCGTCTTAATTAACATTATTACAATAGTTTTGTATAATTTGGTTCATATTACAATCAGTTTAAATTTGTTATTTATAACTAGTGGTAAGCATTTATCTTCACATAATATATATTTTTAAAATTTTCATAATTATTTTATTATATTATTGTACAACATAGTTATCTTAATGCATAATTTTTATATATATTTATATTTAATGTAATGGTTATTATTGAATTACTATGTTACTTAAATAAATATAATAATGTCTTATTAGACTTTATATTAATGCGTACAAAAATTACTGAATACATATGAATACATTAATTACGTTTCATATAAATGCTCTTATATCCTATATATTCAATTATAACATAAAATTAAGATGTTAAATTGATTAAAATGTATGTAAATTTATTCAGTTAGCTATATAATATTATATATATGAAATCATTATGATTTATTTGAAAATAATTGATTCACCAAAAAGCGATACGAAGTAGAGATTTGACCCAAAAAGTTTTTTTTAATTATTCATTTTAAACTGAAGCCCCTCATCTAACCGGCTTTATCAGTAAAAAAAAAGTAATAATATTTTTGTGTTTTTTTCTTGTTTCTATCTGACTCGCACGACCATACAATTTTTTTTCTAAGCATATGAACTGTTTTAATAAATTTTTAGAAAGTCTGAATATATTTTTTAACAAAATATAATTTATTAAATATATATATAATTATATTATTTTTATGTATTGAATATAATATTGTGTAAGATATTATTTAATTTGTTTCAACCATTTTTATGATTTTAGTAAAATATCTGTAATTTATTTAATTAATTATATAATATATCTTCATAAATTTTTAGTTATCATTTTTATGTCAATTTATTGCATTTTATATACATTATTTAATTCAATGGGACTGTTTATTTAAATTTAAATGAATGTACTGGTTTATTTATGAAAATATAAATAAAATAATCCATTAATTTAATCGGTTAGATTTTGTTTGAAATTATTTTGTATTATTTAATACTGCAAAATAAATTTCTTATTATTCGATTTTTAATAAATTATTTTGATGTTTCTAGTGAGTTATTTGATAAAAAGTTATTAAAAATAATTCCTAATATTTTATATTTTTGAACATAAGATCAGTTATTGTGTTTCCATAATTACTTTGTTATTCTCATAAACAATATTATATACTATATATGTTTGGAAATTCTCTTATTTTATACACATGTTAAGTTTCTTATAAAGGATCAACCGCCCTTAATTTTCTTCACAATCAGAGAATTGCCGAAAATGTAATCATAATACAAAATCATAAGGGTATAAACCTCTCTCATTAGTTTTTGTATCGAAGAACAATTTAGGCTATGATTGTATGGTATCAATAGAATAAATATTCACTCTGAAATCAAATTTACTCCAAATTCAGCTGCATATCCACCAATCAGATAAAACAAAGTTTTTCATTTTTTTTTGATCAAAATGTTTTTCACCTTTTCAGCTTTTTACTATACATAAAGAAAAAACGTTAAACGTTAACTTCTACTCTAACATTTACCAAAGAAACACATTTACTCTAGTTCCTTTATTCTTTTTTCTCATCCTAACTTCTACTCTAACTTATACCCATCTTCCATTTATTTTACTTTTACCAATCACAACCTTAGTATTCCATCATCCTATTTCATCTTTTGTATCATCCATGAGTGAAGTATTTTAGAAAAAAACATCAGCGTCTATCATTGTTAATCATACGTTCCACTTTATAATAATTATTAAAAGTTTATCTAAAAGAAAACAAAAATGCTATAATCTAAAAAGGGAGTGAGGAGGAGAGTATATATCTTTTCATTAAAGGTATAGTATTAAATTGGCTTTCATTCATATTTTCTAGAGCGTCTGATATATATATCTTCTTTTCGTCAGAGAGATATCTTTTCAAAAAGAGTGAGGAAGAAAGACGATCAAAATAGAATATATTTTCATTAAATGTATAATATTAAATTGGCTTTCATTCATTCATATTCTCTAGAGCCTCGACATATATATCTTTTCACCAGAGCGAGGTTCTCCTCAAATCAGTCTGCTCCGAAAAAGAAGCTCTCGGATAAATCCATATACATACGTCCGATGTTTAATATACATGTGTACATGTGAAAATTGTTCCATCTACACATATTTCCATGGATAGTTTCAGTAATATGCTGATATAAATTTATTCCATTTAAACACTATCACAAATGGTGGATTGAGAATGTAATCTAAACAACACGGAAATTCAAACAAAAACATGCAAACAACGGAGTCATATAGACATGCATCAGATCCATACTATTTGATTAAAAGTATGTACTATTTCTGGACCAACTATATATAAAAATCCATATATGATACAATATCTACAATTAAAACCAAAATAGCGTAGTCATGGGAAGAATTAAAAAACCACTATACGAACATAAAGCCACACAAAATCCAAAAAGAAATACACAACCATCAATGCATACCATGTAATTATAAATTTGTACTATGTCATGGAATAGAACCAACCATACTATACAAACTTAAAGCCACAAACTTGCAAATCCAGTTCTTTAAGATCTCGATTGCGGCATGCCATCTCATAGTAAGGCATAATTAAAGAATTTAAGAGAACTAAAAAGACTTATCTCTGTCAAATTTACTGATTTCCTGATCATCAGTGGATGATGCGAGTAGCTCACAAACCACGATTCTCCTGAATTGCCAAAACGCTTCATTGGATACAAAGTGGTTGTCGTCAACATTTCCTATAGATCTGAGTTATAAATTGATTAACTTTCATAGGTAAAACTAATGTTTACGGTTTGAGTGAAAACAAGGAAACCACGACTTAAATGAGAAAAAAGTAAAAAGTTATTTTTCATTTTTTTTTAATTTATCAGGTTTAGCCGATTGTGTAGAAAGCATAAAAGTATTATTATACAAAATATATATTATATCATAGGGTAAATAGTCCATTATTTTATTTGTTAGGTTATAGAATCCAATTTACTTATTTTTATTATATTCTTAAAAATAAGTGATAGGAGAATCGATATAACGAAAAAAAAAATAAGCGAATATTTAAAGTTTATCTAAAAGAAAAGAAAAAAAAATATAACGAAAAAAAAAAGGGGAGTGAAGAGGAGAATCCATCGAAAGGTATATTAAATTTTCTTGTTCATTCATATATGGACATATATCTTTTCGCAGAGATATTCTCTAACTAATTGATAAATCCAAATCCTTCTTCATTCCTCTTTTCTCTCTTATCTCAAATTGCATTCGAAACTGCTCTCCGTAACCCACGTTTCACAACGAGTTCCCAAAGTTTTTTTTTCTCTTTTCTTCATTGTGAGTGCCAACACAAAACTCCTTGAAATCGGTTTCAAGTTTTCAACTTTGGTTAGTGGATGTCTCTGTTCCCACCTTTTCAAGCCAATCTTAGTTTCATGTTTGTTTTTTTTTTTTCTAGCTACGATCAACTCATTGCATGTGTGTTAAAGAGTTTAAAATGTGAACTGTTCCCTAAAAATCTTCCATATAAACTCAGTCGTTTATGATGTGTGTGTGGTCTCTCAATGCTCAAAACCAAACATGCTCTCTCTTTTTTTTTGCAGGGTCTGTAGTTGTTTCATGATGGATCAAGACACCAACAACAATGGGGTCGAGTTTCATCAGAAGAAACTTTTAAAGTATCAACTCCAATTAACCAAGAGAAAAGACTCGGTTCGGTACGAAATAGTTCCACTTCGAGATCGGTTGTCGTATGAGAAGGGCTTCTACGCGGTTATCCGTGCTTGCCAACTGCTTTCTCAGAAGAACGATGGGATCATATTGGTTGGGCTTGCTGGTCCTTCTGGTGCCGGAAAGACTGTTTTTACCGACAAGATGCTTCACTTTATGCCAAGTGTCGCTGTCATATCGATGGACAACTACAATGACGCCAGTCGAATTGTTGATGGAAACTTTGACGGCAAGTAGAATGATCCATCTTACCAAGTACTTTATATCTATTGAGCTATTATAATTATTATTTTTTGGATATTTAGATCCAAGGTTAACGGACTATGACACATTGCTCAAGAATCTTGAAGATTTAAAGGAAGGAAAACAAGTTGAGGTTCCTATATATGACTTTAAGTCCAGCTCTCGTGTTGGATACAGGTGACTGATGATGCTGCTGGTTAACCTATGTATATTCATTTAAGCAATTGTTTATTTTTTTATTTGTTTTTTGTTAGGACTCTTGATGTCCCAGCTTCTAGGATTGTTATCATTGAAGGGATCTATGCCTTGAGTGAAAAGTTGCGACCTTTGTTGGATCTACGTGTGTCTGTTACTGGTGGAGTTCACTTTGATCTTGTTAAACGGGTTCTTCGTGATATACAACGTGCAGGTCAACAGCCTGAGGAGATTATCCATCAGATATCTGAAACAGTTTTGTTCTTAAATCTCTTTTTTATATAATAAATCTTTGCTTCTTGGCTGTTATTGGTTTAAGTGAACACTGTTTAAAAAAAAAAGTAACAACTTTTACTTGTGTATGTAGGTGTACCCTATGTACAAAGCTTTCATAGAGCCAGATCTCCAGACTGCTCAAGTTAAAATCATTAATAGATTTAACCCCTTCACTGGTTTCCAAAGCTCAACATACATCTTGAAGGTTTGTAATCTCTCATTTAATTAGTGGTATTTCGTTGTCTCTCTGCGTTTGGTTTAACTCAAGTTCGTTTGCTGTAGTCGAAAAAGGATGTATCCGTTGATCAGATCAAGGAAGTTCTTTCTGAAGGACATACAGAGACTAAGGAGGAGACCTATGATATATATCTTCTTCCTCCTGGTGAAGATCCAGAGTCGTGCCAATCATATCTGAGGATGCGGAATAAAGATGGAAAGTACAGCCTCATGTTTGAGGTTTGGCCCCTCTCAGTAAATGTTAAGATTGCTTTCAAAATGATATGGTGAATATACTTTTAAATGGTTTTGATTTTGATTATCCAGGAATGGATGAAAGATCCTCCTTTTGTCATGTCCCCAAGGATAACTTTTGAAGTGAGCGTTCGTTTACTTGGTGGGCTTATGGCGTTGGGATACACCATAGCAACCATACTTAAAAGGAACAGCCATGTGTTTGCTACCGAGAAGGTGACTGTGAAAATCGATTGGCTCGAGCAACTGAACCGTCACTACATTCAGGTTTGTCTATCTATCTTAACTCATTCACCACAATTTTCTTAGCATCTTGGTTATATATAGTTCTGTCATATGTAATAATCAGGTGCAAGGTAAAGATCGGCAACTTGTACAGAGCATTGCATCACAGCTAGGATTGGAAGGATCATATGTTCCACGCACCTATATTGAACAGATCCAACTGGATAAACTGATAAATGAAGTAATGGTAATGAGTGATTTTTCTATTTTGTTTTTTTTTTTGTTACATCTCTCATTTGGGTTTCCTGTCATTACAGGCCTTACCAGATGATTTGAAGAACAAGCTCAGCTTAGACGAGGATTTGGTGTCTAGTTCAAGCCCAAAGGAGGTACTCTTAAGAGCGTCTGCAGATAGAGTGGTGGCCATGAGAAACAAGAACCTCAAAATGTAAATTACACTTCCTTTTTTGAGAACGCTTTGTTACACTTTCACTCCTTTTAATGTAGTTATGCCATTTATTATTATACACAGAGGCATGTCACACTCGTATTCAACGCAAAGAGACAAGAATCTCTCCAGGCTTGCTGATTATTCTTCGAGCGAGAGGAGGTACGAAGAAGAAACAAATCACGACTCACAAGCCAACGAGGTTCAAGTGTTGTTCTCTTTCTTTTCCTCCCTTCTTGCCATGCTTTCAAGTTTAGTCGTTTTTTTTTTTTTAATTTTTTGTTGTTTTTTTTGATTATTAGAGGGCTATGACTCGGCTTACGGAAGAAATGTCATTACTCAATGAGAGAATGGAGGGGTTCACAAACCAGGTTGAAAAGATAATCTCGAAGTTGGACTGCAACATAAACTCTCTAACGCAGCAGAGCGCGACACTCCAAGCAGGTGAAGTCTGCAGTGGCTCAGCTCCAACTTCGTATTTCATTTCTGGTCTGGACAATGGCTGTTTGACAACTTCCACAATGTCTCGTTCGTCGTCATCCTCGCAATTAGCCAAGGATATTATGCCATTAATGGAAGAGGTGAGACTCTACCTCCTCTCTCGTTTATGAAATTTTTGGATTTTTTGCTTTGAGACGCTGAGTTGGTGTTTTATGGTGCAAACAAGATATTGACCATATCACGTGGAAATCGTCAAATGATGCATAAAATGGATGATCTGTGCAATCTGAGGAGAGAAATCTCAGCAGAAATGTCACGCCTAGGGAGATCAGGAAGCAGTAGTAGCAGAGACCACCGATCAATCAAAAGCTTTCTTTTGTCCAGTGCGGAATCTAGTAGCCTCCCTCTCGTCTTAACTTTGGCTCTCTGCAGCGTAGGGATTGTAGTGACCAGGAGCCTACTACGTTAACAAGCGTCAATAACTTCTATTTTGTTTCTTCTCTCTCTTTTTATTTTTTTTGTTGCTATTTTTCTCTCACTGAAGGCGTTTTGTGAGCTTCCGTGGTTTTACTACGTAGACGATGACACCAGTTCTCTTCCTCGTTTGGAAGACATTCTCGATTCATTTTATTCAATAAACTTTCAGTTTTAAGCTTAGCATTCTTTTTGCTCTTACATAATCAAATACAAAGAGACGTGACTGATCACAGAGAAAGTTGGACACCAAATAAATTTTTTAACTATATTGCTGCCAAGAGTTGTTGAACTGAGACAATGTATTTACCTCTTCCTGAGATGTATTATACGCCTCTGCCCCGTTCATCTACTGATGTTATGGTTTTTCCAAAACACTAATTCATTAGTCAAATGTCAACGTGCAGCTGAGGAGATCACAGAACTTTGGCTGGATTATGAGAGCAGTGCTTCTTTAGAGGCTGGCTTTAATTCTTGTTAGTTGTTAATAGTTAGAACTTAAACAATACATGCATATAATTTGAATATTCCACTTGTCTCTTGAGTCTCAATCTTTATTCTTTATCGTTCTAATCTTAATCCTCTTACATCCCAAGAAATCTGACTAGACGTTTGAACATTGTGGCAGAACATGCCAATTGACAAACAGACGGAGAGAGTGATCCAGTTGCATCTTAGCTTCTATCTTACCTCAACTATCAAACCCCCAAAACTAAGCAGACACCTTCCGAACCAAAAGGTGCACGCTTCTGGTTTTTAACTTCCAATTTCGGTTGCTACTTGCAGACTTGCTAGTTAAGTAGTGCCAATCTTCTTTACATATTCTTTGTAAACATGAATCCTTAAAAGGTCAGATATGCTGTGTTGCTGAGAAAAGTGGATTAGAGTTTATTTTGTTAAAATCTTTGTTTGAGGTTCCTGGTCTGACTCTGATGTCGTCACAACTTAACTGAAAGTTTGAAACATATTGTTGCAAGAAAGAAAATAAACGCGGCCCCACTTTTAAACGCGTGTGTATGTCATTATGTAATGAATGAATGTTAAGAAGAAAGTCAACAGCTACAGTTCCTGGAAAGATCTAACTTTAAGCCACCAAATAATGCCATGTGTTATTTCACTGAAACGATCTCTCTTTTTTCTTCTTCTCCAATGATGGCTGTAAACTAAGGAAAAAACAGTTGAGAAAGTACTGTGTTGTATTACGTTGAATCAGATTACATATATATACAAGACAGAATAGATCTTAACAACAAGATCCTCTACTCATCGTATCTCTCTATGTACTTATCTCAACAACTTATGTTCTTATCTACTAACTTAAGGCCCAAGACATCTTCATATGCAAACCGTGACCGGTACACACTTAACCAAACATAACCATCGGCTAACACTCCCCCTCAAGTTGATGCGTGGAGATTACGAACACCCAACTTGCCAAGAAGATAGTGAAACGCAGAAGCTCCTAACGCCTTAGTCATGATATCCGCAAGCTGCTCCGTTGTGCGAACATGGCGTGTGACAATGGACTTATCCTGAACTGCGTCTCTGACACTGTGACAGTCGGCTTCGATATGCTTCGTTCGCTCGTGGAAGACGGGATTTGCAGCAATATACAAACCGGCCTTGCTGTCACAAAACATAACCATCGGTGAAGAGTGCTGTACGCCAAAGTCTCGCAGCAGGCGTTTAAGCCACTTGAGCTCTCGTAATGCGACCGCCATAGATCTGTATTCCGCTTCGGCGGATGAATGAGCAACCGTATCTTGCTTCTTGGTCTTCCAGGAGATGGGAGAGTCACCCAACAACACAATAAACGATGACAGTGAGCGGCGTGATCGAGGACAAGCCGCCCAATCCGCGTCACAAAACACACGAAGACGCAGATCACTTACAGACTTCAACATGATGCCTTGTCCTGGACACCCTTTTAGATATCGTATAACACGAACAACTGCATCCCAGTGTGCTTCTCTAGGATGTTGCATTACTTGCGACAAAACGTGTATAGGATAGCTCAGTTCCGGCCTTGTGATGACGAGATAGACAAGTTTACCAACAAACCGCCGGAAACGAGCTGGATTCTTGCAGAAGGGACTCTTATCCGACAAGAGTTTGTGATTCTGCTCCATTGGCGTTGAGACCGGCTTACAGCCAAGGAGACCAGCCTCTGCAACTATGTCCAACACATATTTTCTCTGCGTCAAGAACATCCCCTGCGGTCCTCTTGCAATCTCAATACCAAGAAAATATTTAGCTTTCCCCAAATCCTTCATCTTGAAACACTTACTTAGATGCTCCTTGAACTTTGTAACCATACTTAAGTCATTCCCAGCTATGATCAAGTCGTCCACATACACAAGTACTCGCAATGATCGATCTCCTTTGATGTAGGTAAAGAGTGAATAGTCCGAATAGGACTGCTTGAAACCAAATTTCTTAAGTGCAGTAGTCAGTTTTGAGAACCAGCAGCGTGGCGCTTGCTTCAATCCGTACAAGGATTTGCGTAGGCGACACACCTGACCCTGCTCTCCTGAAGCGAAACCAGGCGGCATCTGCATATACACCTCCTCCTCCAAGTCTCCGTGAAGAAATGCGTTGTGCACATCCATCTGATGCACCTCCCAGTTCTTAGCAGCAGCCACTTCCAACAATGTTCTGACTGTAGTTAACTTCGCTACAGGCGCAAAAGTCTCGTCGTAATCTACTCCCTCTACTTGTTTATTTCCACAGACGACGAGTCTCGCTTTGGGACGCTCCACCGTTCCATCTGCGTTGAACTTATACTTATAGATCCACATACAAGCAAGCGCTTTCTTTCCTTTAGGTAGGTTTGTCACATCCCATGTTCTCTGTTCCTCAAGAGCTACTACCTCCGTTGCCATAGCATCTCGGAATCGTGGGTCTAGCATTGCTTCTTTAAAATTCCTTGGTTCTCTTTCTGAGGATATAGCTGCAAGAAACACTTGATGCTTTTCTGAGAATACTGCGTCTGTGACATAAGCAGAGATGGGATATGAGGACGTACCTTGGACCGTAGTCGGGGACCTTGGTGGAGCACTAGTTGGAACGGGAGTGGCGTTATGTTTATCAAGACATTGAGAGTTGTAGGCTACGTAATCTTGAAGCCTAACAGAAGGCTGTGAAACGCGATGTCCTCTCCCAAGTTGCTCCACTGGAGCATTTGACGGAGCCTGCAACTCTGTCTCTGCAGGTACGGCAGGCACAACTTCCTCAGTGCTAGTCACAGTAGGCACTGCAGGCACAGTCTCCTCGGTGCTAGTCACAACTTCCTCGATGCTCCCCCTGGATTCCACAACCGGGAAATCATCATGTATTGCTAACTCCGGCACTGCAGGTCCAGCAACATTGCTTGCAGGTACAACAGTAACCTTGTCAAATGGAAAGGTTGACTCGTTAAAAATGACATCTCTAGAAACAAAGAACTTCTTACTCTCCAGATCATACAGCTTCCATCCTCGCTTCCCATAAGGATACCCCATGAAAGCACATCTTCTGCTTCTCTCTTTGAACTTGTCTTTATCACGAGATAGCTTATGAGCAAAACACAAGCAACCGAACACCTTGATATCTTGATACAACGGAGGCTTGCCGTACAGGCACTCATACGGTGTCTTGCCACCGAGCAGACTAGACGGGGTTAGGTTGATTACGTGAGCAGCTGCCAGCACACATTCTCCCCAGAACTTGATATGAAGATTCGCTTGAAACATCAACGATCTCGAGACATTAAGTATATGCCTATGCTTGCGCTCAACTCTGCCGTTTTGTTGGGGAGTCGACACACACGAAGTCTGATGAACAATCCCGTTGGCTGAGAAGTATCTTGACAGACACATGAACTCGGTTCCATTGTCGCTCCTTACTGTCTGCACTGAACGCCCGAACTGCCTTTGTACCAAGGCGCAAAAGTTGGGCAACACCGTTTTGACCTCTGATTTCTCAAGAAGCAGATGTATCCATACTGCTCTCGAGAAGTCGTCAACGATCGTAAGAAAATAAACAGCTCCGCAAGACGAAGGCTCGCGGTAAGGACCCCAAAGATCAACATGAATCAGTTCAAACGCAACAGAAGCTTTATTAATACTCTCGGTAAACACCCCTCGAGTTTGTTTGGATTTAAAACAAATGTCACAACCTCCAAATTTTTCTTTATTGTCTAAAACACCAGAAACAAAAGGCAAGTTTCCTAAAACACCAAAAGCTGGATGTCCTAATCTTCGATGCCACAGTGTCTTGTCCTCTGCAGCCTTGACTCTGTAGCCTCGTGCCAAAGTAACATCTCGATAAACATAAACTCCATCCCGTTCTTCACCGGCTCCAATCAGGGTCCTCGTAAAACTGTCCTGCAATACACAAATTGTGTCAGTAAACACGGCTAAACAACCAGTCTGTCGGAGTAGCTTAGCAACAGAAAGTAGAGTGCAGTTCAAGTTAGGCACAAATAGGACATTTCTCAGTGTGAGTTTATCTGAGAGACGCAAGGAGCCACTCTTTGATGCCTTTACTTGACTACCATCTGCAAAACTTACGGGACAATACACTATGTCTACCGTATTGGTAAGCAATCCGAGATCACCGGTCATATGATGGGATGCTCCGGTGTCAAGGATCACTTCACCGGTTTGTCTCTTACCATTCAACTTATCTGGTATAGGCGTTGGCCTTTGCTGCTTAATAAGAGCTGCTAGAGACGCCCACTGCTCAGCTGAGAAACCCGGAACACCTGATCCCGCTGTCGCTTGAGCTACATTGGAGCGAGGCTGTTGACTCCTGCCTCGTCCTCTACCTCTGCCACGACCTCCTCGATCACCACCTTGATTGCGCTCTGTCCACCAATCAGGGAAGCCGACAAGTTGCCAGCAATCCTTCTTGTCATGTCCAGTTCGTCCGCAATGAGAGCACACCAGAGAACTTCCGCGACTACGAGCCACTGCAGCGGTAACTCCACTCATCGTTGACTGTCCGTCTGCTAAGCTAGCTTCTGCCGCAGACGAGAACCCCACTGCATCTTGTTTGACTTCGGCTCGAGAAGACAAGAGACGTCTCTCTTCTCTCACAACTCTCTGATACACAGAGTCAAGGTCCGGTAGCGGCTCCAAACCAATGATGTTGGTGCACACATTCCCGAATCTAGCATCATCAAGTCCCATCAGAAAAGTGTGGACCTTTTCCTCTTCGTATTCCGCCACAAACTTCTCTGAAGCTCCACACGTGCACTTGGGAAGTGGTTTGTAATTGAGGAGTTCTTGCCACTTCAACACGAGTCGACCAAAGTACTCCATCACACTGGAGCCGCCTTGTTTACACGATGATAGCTCCGATCTCAGCTGATGCACGCGCACTGCATTCCCAACCGAGAATCTCCTCTTAAGATCACCCCACGTCTTCTGCGCATCCGGGGTGAAAGTCACGGTAGATCTGAGTGTAGGTGATATAGACGCTCTTATCCAACCCACTATCATGGAATTCACCGTCTTCCACATCTCTGCTTCAACTGGCTGTTCTGTCTCGTTCGGCATCTTCAACGTGCCGTCAATGAAACCGAACTTACGCTTTGCACGGAGTGAGTTCTCCAATTCTGACGACCACTCGCCATAATTTTCTCCCGTCAACAAGACTGGTGAGATGGCTACTCCCGGGTTGTCCGACGTAGCAAGGAAGTAGGGCGACGACCTGTCATTATCACTACTTATGGCTTTGACAATTTCTTTTGACATGATTTTTATTTCTCAAGAGTTTTCTTCCAATGGATCTTTTTCAGAAAGGCTCTGATACCATGTAAACTAAGGAAGAAACAATTGAAAAAGTACTGTGTTGTATTACGTTGAATCAGATTACATATATATACAAGACAGAATAGATCTTAACAACAAGATCCTCTACTCATCGTATCTCTCTATGTACTTATCTCAACAACTTATGTTCTTATCTACTAACTTAAGGCCCAAGACATCTTCATATGCAAACCGTGACCGGTACACACTTAACCAAACATAACCATCGGCTAACAATGGCCAACAAGGCTTGCGTTTTCCTTTTACACATAACTATCTGATGTGTAAAATTGTGTATGATACAAAGTTACATAAAACACACACACACATATATATATATCATATATCAATGTATATTATATTCGACCGACACAAATTTTTTGTCCGGAAGATCCTCCATTATCTCTGTTACACGTTGCCGGCCGGTTACCCCAAGAGTGACTACTGAATAATAACGTACTTTGTGAATTTTACACTGAACTCTTTGTTTGGTGTATATTTCTTCTTGTAAGACTGCAGATTATTTTCTCAAAAAGGAAAAAATCTCAAAAAAGACTGCAGATTATGGAATAATTATACATTTTTATTGAATTTTTAACAATTATACATTTTATTTTATATAATGTATTGACAATGCTATATATATTTATCTAACTTAAGTTTTATTTACTAATTTTGACAGTTTCAGAAATAGATTGTCTTGTCATTAGTTCACTGATTTCATTCGACTTATCATACTTACTCACTAAACCGGTTAGCTAAATTGAATGGCTGTCCTATTTAGATTCTTAAATCATCAACCGTTGGACTTGCTCCCACCTCCCAACTCACCAAGTGTGTACTGACGATGGAGAATGACATTGTGGTGTGACAACTTAGAGGAATAGCAAATAAAAATGGTAATAAAAAACATAACAAAAAACAAAGAACGTTAATATAAAGGCATGTAACTGATCTTGACAATTGGGTTCCACATTGTGACTTTTTTTCTTTTTTTTCTTCCTTTTTATATTGGCATGTAACTGATATGGACAATGGTCCCAAAGTTCTTAACGTCCCTTTCATGAAATTTAACATCAAGCAACGAGTGAACTACTGTTTTCTGGATTTTACATAATTTTCAGCACCAATCGTACGTATATTATTTACTACTAATAAATATATATACTACTGCAGTTTAAAACATTAAATACAAGTTCTTCTTGTGTTAAAATAATAATTATCAAAAAGCCGTACTTTCGTAAATGATGTTGTAATATTAACACATAACAAAAATATATATTTGTAATTTGATAAATATTTAATAATACGTTAAAATTACAAAATAATGGTGTAAAATGAAATGAGTGAACAAAATTTAGATTTACTTACATACATAGTAATTAATTTCCTAACTAAAACGAGATTTCAATACATATAGTAACAAATTGCGAATTAGAGATCTTCTTTTTGCAAAACAAGCAAGAAAAGAAATAAAATAAAATAAAATAAAGCTGAGATTTCATGTTGACCGTTGATTAGACGTTACAGTAAAGCATTCTTTTTTCCTTTATGATGCATACACAAGTATATTAATTAATTAATTATGACTTAACTTCCTTCCCATATGAATTTTCTTTTCTGATTTTCCTCTCGATTACACACACACAGATACAATTTTGATTCATCCATCATCTGTCTTTGATATTTTTTTGTAGTTACTTCTTTTCTTCCACACAAAGAGCCTTGATATTTGAAAGCACCACCAAAACTTGTATGCTGCGCAAACGCAATCTCAATTGGTGGGAAAAAAAGAAGAAGAAGAAGAGAGAGAGAGAGAGACAACTCGGACAAGTTACTTACTTGGCCATTAGCTAAGACTTAGCATAAAATTTTCTTTTTGGGTGTTGTAAGGAAAAAGCTATTACAGAGAGATCTGAAGCTTGGTTTGCATTAGTCTGGAATTGAGATTGAGTGATCTGGGTTTTTGCTCGGAAGTTCATTTCACGATCTGGCTTCAAGCAAAAGTGTTGGGTAAAGTTTGGTACTTTACGGTTCTCTGCTTCGTTTTCGAGTAAAGTTAGGACATTCAAATCGAAAGAATAGTAACAGAGTTTGGTAAAGTTTAGTGCTTTACGGTTACTGTCATCCTCAAGCTCCGGAAAATTTGTTAAAAATTGGGTCTTTTTGATTTAGATGGCAACACCGGTGCAGCCTCCTACGGCGGAGGAGGTGTCACCGTCTCCACCTTTGTCTCCCGGTGGTAATGCTGTTTCTCCTACGAGAGAGCCCATTGATGGCAATTCACCGGAGATTCCTAACCCTCCACCTCTGTCTACTCCTCCGGCGACTACATCACCATCACCACCACCAGAAGAACCTTCTTCCTCACCACCTCCACCTATCGGAGCTCCTCCTCCTCTTACTCCCACGTTACCTGACCCACCACCACCATCATCACCTGACACCTCTCCACCTCCACCAAATGATCAGCCTACCATCTCACCACCGGAAACATCTCCTCCTCCTCCTCCTACTCCCACTTCACCTGACCCGCCATTAAACACACCACCATCACCTGAGACCTCTCCCCCTCCACCTCCGCAGCCTGCTATTTCACCACCATCATTACCGCCGCCGGAACTATCTACTCCTCCACCACCATCATCACCTGAGAGTTCTCCTCCACCACCATCATTACCGCCGCCGGAAGTATCTACTCCTCCGCCACCATCATCACCTGAGACCTCTCCTCC
The DNA here is from genome assembly GCF_000801105.2 of Raphanus sativus. NCBI lineage: Eukaryota > Viridiplantae > Streptophyta > Magnoliopsida > Brassicales > Brassicaceae > Raphanus > Raphanus sativus. Next base: position 11,260,945 of record NC_079511.1, read on the forward strand.
ACCACCATCATCTCCTGATCGGCCTGCCATTTCACCATCATCATTTCCGCCACCGGAAACCTCTCCTCCTCCACCAGCTTCAGACCCACCTAGAAACCCACCTCCATTAGTCCCACCGTTACATTCATCTCCACCTCCTCCACGTCCTCCCCCCTCCCCACCAGGCTCACAACGTCCTCCTGCTCTCTCTCCTCCTCCTCCTCCTCCTCCTCCACGGGATCCAGAACATCCTGAGCAACCTCCTCCTCCTCCGGATTCTAAACGTCCTCCTCCACCAGAGAAAATCCAACCACCTTCCAAGCCAAGTCCAGCTCCCTTACCTTCTAACTCTTCTTCATCTCCCTCACCACCATTAGTCCCATCACCTCCTTCTCCTCAAAAATCTGTACCAGACTCAGCCAATCCACCTCAACAAAACAACCTTACTCCTCCTCTGACAAACAATTCCACCAACTCAGGTTTTAGTACAGTAGCTGTCGTAGGTGTCAGTATTGGTTTGGTCCTTTTACTCCTTAGTCTTATTGGACTTATTGTCTGGTGCGTGAGGAGACAGAAAAAGAGTCTTCCTGCCATTGGCGGTGGCTATGTTATGCCATCTCCTATAGTTTCCTCCCCAAGATCAGGTATATTTGTACTGCTAAACCCTTAATCTCTTCTTAAATTAGCTTAGCAAGCATGGCTCAAAGAACTCTCCTTAGTAATGCATCGATGGTTCTTATCTCAACTTGAAGTTTATGGTTATTCAGAGATTAAGAAACATTGTGTTGTCCAGATTCAACGCCTTCTAAGACCAACTCGTCCGCCCCTCTAGTGGGAAACCGTTCAAGCAACAGGACATTCTTTTCACAACCAGAACCTGGTGGGTTTGGTCATTCGAAGGAACTGTTCTCGTACGAAGAACTCGTCAAAGCAACAAACGGATTCTCTGATGAAAATCTACTGGGTGAAGGCGGGTTTGGTTGTGTATATAAAGGGGTTCTACCAGATGAACGAGTGGTGGCTGTGAAACAGTTAAAGATAGGTGGAGGACAAGGCGACCGAGAGTTCAAAGCCGAGGTTGAAACCATAAGCAGAGTTCATCACAGGCATTTGCTTTCTTTGGTTGGATACTGTATCTCCGAGAACAGGAGATTGCTTATTTATGATTATGTTCCTAACAACAACCTTTACTTCCACCTTCATGGTAAGCAAAAGGTTTTAAGATTCATATAAGACAAAAAAACTACTGTTACTTAAAAACTATATGTTTGTTTTTGTGGTCTGTCTTTTAGCTGCAGGAACTCCGGGTCTGGACTGGGCAACGCGTGTTAAAATCGCTGCTGGTGCGGCTCGTGGATTAGCCTATCTCCATGAAGATTGTAGGTTTGCTGTGACTCATTGTCTCTCTGATGATGTTAACTTTCTTTTTACGGTTTCTTGTCTGAGTGATCTTTTGATGGTAAAATTTTTGACAGGTCATCCTCGTATCATACACAGGGACATCAAATCATCCAACATTCTTTTAGATAATAACTTTCACCCTCTGGTATACATACATATTCACCTGCTCTTCTGAGTTTGCAAGGCTGCTTGATAATTAAGTTTTTGTTTTTTTAACAGTGTATAATCTCTGAATCTGTAGGTTTCTGACTTTGGTCTTGCAAAGCTAGCTCTCGACTGTAACACACATATTACAACTAGGGTTATGGGAACGTTCGGGTAGGATCTGGTTTAAGTTCTCATACAATAATAATTCTATGCATGTAATAATACAAGTATTGGTGAATTATTTCAGGTACATGGCTCCTGAATATGCATCGAGTGGCAAATTAACTGAAAAGTCAGATGTGTTCTCCTTTGGTGTTGTTTTACTTGAGTTAGTCACTGGACGTAAGCCTGTTGATACATCACAACCTTTAGGAGATGAGAGCCTTGTTGAATGGGTGGGTATTGCATAAAATAAGCATTTTTGAGAATGTAACTCTTTTCTTTAGCTTCAATATGTTTTTTTTTTTGTGTTGAATGTTTTCAGGCTCGTCCTTTGCTTAGTCATGCCATAGAAACCCAAGAGTTTGAAGCTTTAGTAGATCCCAAGCTTGGAAGAAACTACGTTGCCGCTGAAATGTTTAGAATGATTGAAGCAGCTGCAGCTTGTATACGCCATTCAGCTGCAAAGAGACCTCGAATGAGCCAGGTACAAGAGAGTTATCTTCAAGTAACATTATTTCTTGTTTCAAGTAATAAAGTTCTTTAAAAATTGCAAAATGGTTTGACAGATCGTGAGAGCTTTTGACAGTCTAGCTGAGGAAGACCTCACAAACGGGATGAGACTAGGCCAAAGCGAGATCATCAACTCAGCTGAGCAGTCTGCAGAGATCAGATTGTTTAGAAGAATGGCTTTTGGCAGCCAAAACTACAGTACAGATTTTTTCTCTCATAATATTTACAATAGCAGAGACGAAAACGTGTAAATATCAGAAACAAAAACTCATTGGAGATTGATTTTGGCCAAGAAGCATAAAACCTTTCTTGATTACCACGAAATCACATAAACACTGAGAGGAAAGGTTTAATGAGTTGACGACCTCAAATGCAAGTCCTCTGGTTCGTCTAGTCCAAATCTTTTGGAAGAACAGATGAGAACAGGACAGTGATGTATAACTCATGTTATGCTAATAATAAATCAACAAGCTTCTTTTTATGTCATCACCAAACTTTTCATTTGCGTATGTCACATATATAAGATGAGAATAGACCCATTTTCCGTTGTATGAATTACATTCATGGGCTGACAAAAAAAAAAAGAACCACATTCATGTTGAGGAATAGTTTCAAAGAGAACAAGGATTTAAAACGGCTACAGTTCTTTTGCCGTCCAAGATTCCTAAACATGCCGGTAAACATGTCTCAATCCCCACGTGGTATTATACAAACAGTTCTATGTATTATCTCTGTAGTCCTTGAAGTTTTGTGCAGATCAGAGTAAATGGAAGAAGATTGTGGTGCATTTGCAGCAGACTGTGTTGTCCTCTCATGCTGCTGCCAATGCCTTGTGTTACAAGTCACTGTCTTTGTCTTCTTCAAGGTCCCTCGTAAACTTGTCAAGAAGATTAAGAAGTTTATGAACAGAAGATGTGGGAGAACCTTGCAACCAAGAACGGATGCGGATGTGGTCAAAGAGGAGCATCGGTATGGAAACGGGGCTGTGTTTGAAGAAGGCTCATCAAGATCTAATTGCATTGAAGTCACTGAGGTAATGTTGGAAGAACTGTCAATGAGCAGAGGTTCGGTTTCGGAAGCTTCTGGTGCTATGAAGATTCTTCTGACACTGTAGATGTCAAATAGCTGGAGAAGAAAAAACCGAAATGAAAACTTATCTTCTTTGCTTATGGCAGCATTCATGTTGTGTTATTATTCAAGAATCATAAAAAGAACCTACGGGTTCAAATCTTTTTTTTTCCAGAAAGACAAGATGAAGATATATATATAGGTGTCTAAGACAAAGGCTGTAATCTTTTTCGACTTCTTCCCTCAACAAAGAATATTATTAAGATTTGATATGTTTTGTCACCCACAAAGTTAAAATATATCATAGTTTAGGAAATATTCTTTTATGTTACAAACTTATATAATTTAGTATTTAGATTTATAATACTACATGAAAAAGAGATACGGTAACCATAATTTGTAAACAATGAGATGAGATTAATGTAACAATGTTAAAAATAAACATTGGTGAAATAATCTTTATATCAACGAGAACTCATTGTTAATGTTGCATTGCCTCCAAAATTTTCAAGCTTTTGAAACTGTTATTGTTTGTATAATTTTCATAACATAAAGATATTTGTGTATATTTTTTGTTATAATATTATTGAATCTTAAATATCACAATAGTATCTGACTGAATAAATTTCATAAATTGCACTAAAACCACTTTTGTGATAAAAAAACACACGCGAGAATACTGTTTGAAAATAGTAATGATTAAACAAAGAAGATATTAAATACCCATGAACATTGATCAATAAAAAGTAATAAAAAGAGATTCAATAAAAACAAGAAGGAAGAAGATTGTCATTTATGTCCTCATTGTTTCTACAATCGTTTGAAGATTTGAAATATAGAGAGATCATGTATAAAAAGAAAAGATCTGAAATCTAATACACGATCTCTTTCTCTCTATTTCATATTCAGATAAGAAACATTTAATATTTTATGTTAACTTTTTATTTTCCATTGATATTCTCTCTGAACTGTAATCCCAGCGGACCTGTTTTCATACCTATGGAGAAGAAATTCATGAGGAGGTATTGAGGTTTTTTGAAGCAGAATCTGCCCTTATCTTCATCAGCAACGAGAAACATCACTTCAAGGAGAACATATATGTATCCCAGAAACTGATGTACCTAGTCCTATACTCAGAAGAACAAATGTCATATCAATTTAGAAGAGTACAATTGAGCATAAGAACAAAACTGATGGATCAAAAGACTGGAACGACACATGTGTATATTATATTTTTTATTTTAGTGTTAAATAGTTAAAATACTTGCATGATGCATATGCGAATTAAAGGCAAAGCCAGAAAAAAAATAGCATGTGAAACATAAGTAATAGTTACATCAAGCAAGAAGAAAATAATAAGAAAATGTCTCGATGCAGCTTCCAACGATTTGATGACACATGGGAGAGATGGAAGTGATGTGATGTAGCCCCCTTGATGTAACAGCCAATGATTTAGTGGACATTTCTTGTTTATTGTGATTCACTGATGCTAACATCCTAAAACCTCAAAGCCTCTAACACCTACTGACTCAAGATGATGGAGTTAATTATCGAAAAAATGTTGAGATCCTCGTAGTTAGCAAAAAAAGAGATGATGGAGTTTTACCAAACTAGTTGAAACAACAATAGCATGGGTATTGATAAGAGTTGATGATGATGCTTCTAGTAACAGAAAATGATGGCTTAGTTACTTATAGATAGTCATGGACCCTTGTTTCAAAGAGATGAGGAACAAAAAAAACAAAACAAGGCTTACTGCCTAGTGCCTACTGTGGAGCCGGTCTTGATATCAAGCTGATCAAGCACTCGCTTTGAGCTGATAAATATAAAATTTCGTTAGGGGGCCTATTTACTAATAAACTAGTTGATTGTAACTTGCAAGTTTGCAACTGATGCTTCATCTGGTGTTGGCTTAGAACGTAATACGAACAAATCCTCTATATACCATTCCTCCTACATTAATTAGAGATACAAGTCAATACTAACTTCTGGGTTGGTTGCCGAGCTCAAGAAAATGTCCATGTGTTAGCTGTGTGGACTTGGGTTTGACTTCAATATTGATGTCACTGGTTTGTCTAAAATTACTGAAGATTTAGTCTCGTAGCTATTGTTGTTGTTATTGTTGTTGTGTAGAGAAGAGATTTAGAAAGTTTATTTACTATCTTTGTTGCATTAACAGAGCTGAGGGAAAATCTTCAGTCCCGGAGAGCATCGTCGGAAAGGATTTTTTACCCCATGGATCTGGTAATCACACTCTTTGCCTAGTTTTAAATTTGTAATCCCTTGCGTGTAATGAAAAATGCATTTGGAGGAAACTCTTTGTAGGTATCGTTACTCGAAGGCCCCATTGTCTTACAGTTGCAAAAGATTGGTGGTGGGACTCGATGCTACATCAGAGAAGTTTTCAGTCCTGGAGAGGGACTTATAGTAGAACACACAACAGTTGTGTGTGCTTCTTACCGGCGGCAAGCTGTGAAACCCAACAAATGGAGGGCCTTGCATATGTCCATCTCAACATTTGTAACTTTCCAGAGACATTGCAATGCTCCCCGTATCTAACTAAGGGCATGTGCATTGAGGAGTTATAAGAGGGAGACACGTTTTTCGAGATGAAAAATATTAAAATAAGAAAAAGTGATAAACCTCTGTCTGGCGAAGTTCATCCCGCTGAACCGATCCTTCAACTATTTCGCGGACTCCACGACACATGGCGGCCCGTAATTAGTTGGATTATAATTTTTTTTTTAAAAAAAGTCAAAAAGAAAAAAAATAATAATAAAAAAATCTTTTGTAAACCCCGTGTGGGGATTCACTAATGCTCATGCCCTGAGCACCTTTATGGTTCCATTGTGAATCTCGGACCTCACAGCATCATTGTGGATCCATAGCACCACAAAGAGAGAGAGTGGTGATCGATCCATGAAGAAGTTCAAGGCGCAAGAGTTTAAATAAAAATAAATAAAAAGAATAAAGAAACAAAAAGGTATATTTCTGTCTGAAACTGATGACAGAACCCAACTGGTTCATTGCGGTTTAACTAACATCTCTCTCTCTCTCTCTCTAAAATAGCCAAACGGAGAAATAGGATAAAAGGGGAGAGAGAAAATGCCGTCGCAGATCCTTCTTCCAATCTCCTCATCCTCCTCCTATCTTCCCCCTAAATCCTCCACCCAAATGATGTTTAAGCCTTTGATCTACGACTCCTCCTCCTCCTCAACCACCCTCCTCGATGGCGACGACCACTCCGTCAAGCCTCTCCTCTCCCGCGCCTCCAGCTTCAACGGCGCCGTCACGTCGCCTAACGGTGAATCGACCGGTCTGTATCAGAACAGACGCCGACGATCCAACAGCGATAACTGTCTCTCTGCTGCGGCCTCTCCGGATCATGATGGTACTACTAACGGAAGCCAACAACAAACTATCGGTCAGGAGGTTAGCCACGCAGCCGCCGAGACTTTCTTGCTCACTCGTCTCTTCTTGAAGCTCCTTAGCTATCTTGGGTACCTTAAAAGATCCAATTAAGATGATCTTTCGTTTTGGGTTTGCAAGATCGCTGATCTAAAAGTGTTGTTCAGGGTAGGTTATAGATGGATCACAAGGTTTCTCGCACTTGGTTTCTATGCTTTTCTGCTTATGCCAGGCTTTATTCAAGGTTCGGATCTTCTAGTTACTACGGTTCTGTCTCTTTAATTCTAAAGATGGAAACTTTAATAGTTACATTTGCTAAAAGGTTAAGGAGTTTACTTTTACTTTGCAGTCGGGTATTACTATTTCTTCTCTCCTCACGTCCGCCGAAGTATTGTTTACGGTGATCAACCAAGAAACAGGTCATCATCTTTTACTAGTTATTCTTTCTAGAGCCTAGTAGATGCTTTGATGTTATCTTCTTTATTTAAGTTGGTTTCTTCAGGCTTGACTTGTATCTACCTAAGAACACCAACGGTCCAAAACCTGTTGTGGCGTTTGTCACTGGTGGAGCCTGGATTATTGGGTGAGTTTTGGTTTGGTACCCACCTTTTCCATCCTATCGCTGTTGAGGAAGAACAGACAGCAATTTGTCTTACAGAATGTCTTGTGTTTGATTCAGTTATAAGGCGTGGGGTTCTCTTTTAGGACAGCAGTTATCAGAAAGAGATATTATTGTCGCTTGTATCGATTACAGGTAACACACTATTATATTGTCATGTTTCATCAGCTTTTATTTACAGCCTTAATGTCTTCAATTTACAATATCTTCGTCTCATTGGCAATGTTAGGAATTTTCCTCAGGGATCTATTAGTGACATGGTGAAAGATGCTTCTTCTGGCATCTCTTTTATTTGTAATCATATCGCTGAGTATGGTGGTGATCCAAACCGGTATTTAATCCTGTCAACAATTCTTGAACACGAAAGTTCTCAGGGTTTTAGATTTCTGGCTCACTGATTTCTCTGATCACTTTGTCGTGTAGAGTTTACCTGATGGGTCAGTCTGCTGGTGCACATATCGCGGCTTGCGCCCTGGTAGACCAGGTGGTTAAAGAGTCAGGGGAGGGGGACAGTGTTTCTTGGAGTAGTTCACAGATAAATGCTTATTTTGGTCTGTCTGGAGGGTATGTCTTTCTTCTGATCACAGGAACAACACTTATTGGGATTGAGATGTGTCAACAAGTTGTTAAACAAGTTTTTCTTTATAAGTTTTTGTTTTTTATTTTTTGCAAAATGGTGGCAAACAATTCCTAAAATAGATTATCATGTCGTCAGATAGTAGATAAATGAAGCAAGTAGGCACATGTCTTCTATCCAACTAAAGGCTAAAAGATGTTAAAGATATTATTTAGATGTATGTCTATCTTAAAAATATATGTGTGATCATGATCTACAGGTACAACCTTTTGAGCCTTGTAGACCACTTCCACAACAGAGGACTGTACCGTTCCATCTTTCTGAGGTATTAATATCAATTCTTGGTATATCTTAAACTGCTCACCTTACCAGTAGATCAGCCTAAAATTTTGCAGTTTAACGTGTGAGTTTTGATTTTCCTTCAGCATCATGGAAGGAGAAGAATCACTAAAACAGTTTTCTCCTGAACTAGTAGTGCAAGACCCAAATCTCAAACACATTGTTTCTCGCCTCCCACCTATTATTTTGTTCCATGGTACTGCTGACTACTCCATCCCTTCAGATGCAAGGTATGGCTAAACTTCCGTAGCCTTGTATGATGTATTTCAGGTGGTTCATATGATGATTGAACTTCTGATATGTTGTTTTTGCAGTAAATGTTTTGCGGAAACACTCCAAAGGCTTGGAGGGAAAGCAGAAGTGATCCTTTACGAGGGGAAAACACACACGGATTTGTTTCTTCAGGTAAAATGGCCGGTCTTTTTGAGATCTCTGACTGTCTACAAGAACCTGATTACTGATCTAGAAACTTGGTTATCTATGTTAGGATCCAATGAGAGGTGGAAAAGACGAGATGTTTGAAGACATAGTATCAGTGGTTATGGGAGACAATCAAGAAGTGATTGGTAAAAGCGTAGACAGAAGGCGTCTTGTCCCTGAATTCATGTTGAAGTTGGCTCACTGGGTCAGTCCGTTCTAACTCTCACTCTCTTCTCCTCGCAAGACACACTATTACCGTGTATAGTAGTGGTTATCAAGGAGACAGATTCATTGTACTTTGACTATACCGATGATTTTGAACTTTGATCAGGATCTCTTGTATCCCAAATTTGCAATACACGTTGATTCTTTTGGTCATTCTCTTGTTTGTATTATTATTTAGAACAACAAAGAGCAGTGTTGAAACTAATTTTTATTTACCTTTGTCTCATTAACCTGTCTTGGTCTCCTGATTAAAATGGTTCTTGATTATTATAGTGCACTTGATTACTTAAGATTCAACAGTTGGCAAAGTACATAAAAGCAGTAAAAGTAAAAAGCAGATGGATGAAACAAGGAGAATGTAGTTCAAAGAAAAATGGCAGAATGTTTTTTTGACTAAAAGTGACTTCTTAGCGTGGTCTTGCATAGTCGACCTACAGAAGGAAACTTTTATTATACTTGTATATTTAATAATCTGTTCTAAAGTTATTATTGCTTACCTGGATTTTCCTATACATGGGTACTAGATCATGACCCGTGCGATCGCGCGGATTTTTATTTTTTTATTTTTAACATATAACATATATTCTATAATAGTTGATACAATTTGGAATTTGTCCTTTTCACATAATGTGGTTTTATATAATTTTGAGTTTGTCTAAAACATATTGTTTAAGAACAATGTTAAAACTGTTTTTCCTATTAATAATTTTTCATTGGTGTATTAGAGATATAAAGTGAAACCTCTATAATTAATAATGTTGGGACTATACCAAAACTATACTTTTTATTCATTTATAGAGATTATTAATTTATCGAGATACTAATTGAACCAAAAACTCAATTTGAGACTATGAAATTATACTAATTTATAGAGATATTAATTTATAGATTATTAATTTAAAGATGTTATACTGTAACTGTATAGTGAAAACTCTAATATAATATCAACCAATACGATTTGGTTTTGACATTGTGCTTTTTGAGATTTTTTTCTAAAAGTTTTATGAATGTCCAATGATGAATACGAAGACAAGTACTTGTACACACATTTTAGTGGGAGAAAATGAATATTTTCTAACCTATTAAGTCAGATATAATAAATACAAAATCTCTTGACATCGAGATTTTATGTATAGTAGAATAAACTTGGAGAAGAGGGTTTTCCATATTCATGATTTTTCAAATATGACAATTTGATTGTGAATATTTAATTGTAACTGAGATTTTAGGCATAGTAGACTCAACTTGGTGAAGAGGTTTTCCAATAATCGTTTTTTTAAGTATAAATTGATGTTTCTGTTATTTAAGTAAGAATATACGTTAGTATATTCTATTTAGTGTATATTCAAAGCAAACCTCGATTATTTGAACATCTAAGAAAATGTGTTCTGATATCTTTATTATTGAGTTTCAAAAGTTCTGTATCAAGCTATTTAAAATTTTAAGATTCATCAGTATTTGATTCCAAATAATTGTTTTTTCATTAAAAGGGGTTTTGTGTTTAAGATAATTATAGTTTAATGATGGGAGGAAATGTGTTCTTAAGTTATTTGGTTAATTGAATCAATTGTTTAGGAAATAACCAGACCAAAAAAGTCAAAATTGTATAATGACTGGCTAAGGATTCGTGTAAAAAAAAGATTCATGTAATATTTGTATCTTTTGTCAACCTACTCAGTTTAAGTTTATATAAGTTGATGACAAAAAAAGATTAGCATAATATTTGTATTTTTTTGTCAACCTATTCGTGTAATATTTATATTTTTAATAACATGTGTAATATTTATTTTTGTTTCTATCTATTTATATTTTTATTTTTAAGAACTTAGACTCGTGTTATATTTATATTGGAGACATTTATTGTATTCATTTGACTATAATAAATGAGAGGAATTATTATATTTTTACTATGATATAATATAAATATGATAATGTGAGTATACTCTAACAAAAAGAACATATATTTTGTTTAATAGATGCATAGACATATATCTTATAGTGGAGTTAAATGATAGATAGTTGATATTAAACTCTTTAAGAAAATATTTAAATGAAAGGTTAGACTAAGAATAATAATGTGATGTCCAATTTAAAAATCCACCTAGAAGAAGTTAAAATGTTTCTGTTTTAATAAGATAGATAGGGATGAGGCAAGAAGGGATTCCTTTTATGATATACAGCTCTGTGCAAGTCTTCAGCATATCCACTATCTCCTCGTTGATATACTCGTCATTTGAAATGATTACCAACACGTCACCTGGTTGAAGAGTCATTGCATGTGTGACGATTTGGTAGATTATGTCCAATTCAAGCAGTGGTTGCTTCTCACCGGAATGGCTTTCTCCGGTATCTATAGAAAGGAAAAAAACTATTACCAAACTTGTCACCAAACTATTATTGTAAAAAATAACAATAACAAACCAAAAAATAAAGATGAAGCAACGACTGAACTTGAGAAGGATCATGGGTAATGGAATGATATGTTTTATCCCAATATTCTAGTTTTATTTTCACTCACAAAGTCAAAAAAATAGTTTATAAAATATTCTTTTACGTTGCAAACTTATATAATGTGGTATTTAAATTTATTCTACTACAGGAAAAAGAGATATGATAACCAAAACTTTGTAAACGATAGGATGAAACTAATGTAACAATGTTAAAAATAAACATTGGTGAATAATTTTTATATTATCGAAAACTCAATGTTAATGTTGCATTGCCTCCAAAGATTTCAAGCTTTTGAAATTCTTAATTGTTTGCATAATTTTCATAACATAAAGAGATTTGTATATATTTTTGTTATGATATTATAGAATCTTAAATATCACAATAGTAACTGACTGAAATTTCATAAACTGTACTAAAAACGTTTTTGTGACAAAAAAATAAATACAGGAAAATACTGTTTGAAAATAATATTAACTAAACAGAGAAGAGATTAAATAACTATGAACATTGATCAATCAAAAGAAAAAAAAGAGATTAATCAGAAGAAAAAAAAGACAATCAGATCGATTGACCACTTACGTTCTTATTGCTTCTACACGCGGTAAGTAAGAGTTTTATATTGAAGTTTTAAGAAAACAAGATTATAATAACAACTTTATTATTAGAATTATCTAACATATATAACTTAAACTCTGTCTCATAAGCACCGGAGAAGCTGGTAATTCTGGAAATGCTTATATCTGGTCGAATACATCAAAAGAGTTGAGTTCATCGGGAGGCAGAGATGATGTTGTTGCTAGCTCCAGCTACGTTGATAGCAAAGGTAGGTTCGTTGGTGAAGACGGGTTCACTCTTGTAGGGAGAACCAGTGGCCGTTCAAACGATGAAGAAATTAGTGGCAATCATATAGATGCGTTTATAGACTACGACACCGTTGAGTTTTCAACCGCTATTTCTGTCCATCTTCTACCCCACACATTGGAGATGTCTGATGATAGTCTCAAACGAAACTATCTAAACAATATCATAGGCTGCTAAGGACCAATAGTGTGCTATACATTATCACATCAATACCTCAATGTCTGACTCATATACCCATGTAGAGGCCACTAGAGGTAACCAATAATTACATTTCAAAGATTATAAAATATATGGTTTCCATAACTGTTTCCTTTTTTCTTTGGTCTAGGTTGGTGATGCAACAAAACCAGTGAACGTGTGAGAGACGTTTGAAGAAGTCAAAGTTTATGAGTTTACTACATCTATTCTTTTTCTTTGTCAACACATTTAATCCTTTTTAATAATATTTTTTTATTGAATGTTTTCCCTTTTACTCTATTTTATTAAAAAGAAACATTTTATTGGATTCAATTTTTTTTGTATGATTTTAAATTAAATACATTCATCTATTATAAAGTAACTATGGATGGAAATGATTTTATATTATTGTCTATGGTTTTAAACAACTTAATAATTAATTTTATATACAAACACTATCAATACTATTAAAACAATAACCCTTTTTCATATCTTCTTAGTTTTACAATAATATTACATGTGATGCCATGGTTCATTTTTAAGTATTTTGTTTATTAAATATTTGCATTTTATCTTTCCAACAACATCAAAAGCAATAAAATGAGGCACATTTCCCAAATATCTTTACAAGAGTAATATAATCGATGACAAAAAAGAGTAATATGATCAAATATTTATAGTTTTTAACTATTTTATATATCAATTTCTCCATCATAGTTTCGTAGAAGCATTCCAATCTCATACGATTGTAATAAATGAACTTTAAATTTTTGATTAAAATATAAAATTATAAAACTATAACAATTTAAATGAAATTGGATTACATATCAGTCATCCAAATGTTTAATATGTTAATCTCGAGTTTTAGCAATTTTTATAGTTGTAACTTGATTTTATAGCTCTTTTTTCTAAACTCACACCGAATTATATATTAGATCACCGAAAATCAACCGGTTTGACCGCGGTTCTAGATCGAATTTAAAAGCACCGATTTAAATGAAAAAATATTTTTAAATAGATAAAATTCTTACAAATTAAAAAAAAATATTTGTTAAGTTATTAGTGAATTTTTCCATCACAAAACATTCCTCGAGTTCAAAGCGTAATCAAAATCTAGTACTTTATTTGTTTTTAACTTCAAAATCTAGTACTTTATTTATTAGAGATAAAAAAAAATTTGTTAATTATATGATTGTGTTCTTAAATTGAGAAATTTCTTAGAATAATCTCTTTTAGTTTGTTTGCTTTTTTTTATCACAAAGTTTGTTTTCAAAAAAATAATTCATAAAGTGCCAAAAACTGAAAAATAGTTTCAAAAATCATTTTCTAATTTAAAAAAAAAAGAATTAAAAAAAATAAAATTAGAAAAAAATCGTCATACCTCTATATATATATATATATGCATATATGCCAAACTTGTTTGTTTGTTTTTGCCTAAGCTTTTTTGGTGTATGCCTAGTTAATAGTTATACTTGACAACCAAATCCTTAAAAGTTTCTTCTAATGACAAGAATCTCAGTTTGATCAACAGTCGGAATCAGGAAGCTAGATGTGCTGTGCTCAGCTTAAAAGACGCAATCATTTACTTATACAGATGGAGTGCGAATAACGTGACAAAAGCAGTGAAATGAAAATGATCCTCGTCGAAGACGATTAACTTCAATGTTTACCAAACTAAGCTTTCTTTTTTTCATCCCTTTTTTCTCTAATCTACAAAGTGATTCATAAAACATAAAGAGGGTTTACATGCTTTAAACGAGACAGCAGGAACCAACAAGATCCGTGAGGGTTTTAACAAGTTTCTCCACCAGTTCTGTCTATAAGACAAGCCCTTCAGTCTCTCTGACATTTCAAAACTGACACGAAGTTCCCAGCCTCTGCCTCAGATCCTGTCCTAAAGTTAAGGCCTTGCGCTTTGTCTCACTAGGCTCCTCGTCTCCAGCACGAACCTCTCTAGTCATCATCTCACCAATTTCAGCCAAACATAAACCATAATCAGTAGAATCGTGCAGAGAACTAAAACAAGGAGACTAGCCTCCGCTCCCTTCTCAACATCTCGCAATCTTCAAAAGGGTCTCGACTTGCTATGTACTTCATCTCCTCTTCAGAGAACGGGATCGACGCCTGTGGCCAATGAATCCACTCAAAGTAAAGATCCTCAAGATTCTCCGGCAAGCAAAGACCGTGATCGATCGGAATCAGCTCCACTTGACCAAACATCCCCACACCATCCAGCTTCTTAACCAGAAGGTTCCGGTTCCCTGAGTGTCTGTCCGTATTCTTCAAGATTCTAATATCAAGAATCCCTATACGGTGCAAAGCTGAAACAGGGAAGCTGGACGTCCCATGCGCGTTATCACTGCTGCGTGTGATCCAGCTCCAACCCCAGTACACAACGAGTCTCAGTTTGGACAAAAACACGCCTAGGCTACATCCCCATCTTGTTAAAATCTCCGGTCAAGGGGCTGCTCTTTAGAAGCGAAACTGCCATTTTGTGTCTGAACAGGACTGTTGTCGAGTTTACGTGACATGAATTGTGGAGATCAAACCAGAGAAGTCACAGCCTCGCTCTAATGCGAAAGTCAGTCCCTTTCTTCTTCCTCCTAAGACAGGTTGCTTAAATCCAAGACCAATGAAACCAAACGAAATCCACAAGACGAGCTTCCATAGTTAAAATCCAGATAACACAACAATCTGCAACTGCAAAATAAAGATATGGAATTGGCTTGAGAAACACACACAAAATCAAAACTTTATGCAGTTAATTAAATAGAGAATCATCTATAGCTAAAACTAAAACTAAGCAAATAGTAAAAGTAACGGAACAAAGTGTTGGTGTGTCTTCTTTTTACAAAAGCATTAATTAATTGCAAAAAAAAAAAAGGAACCGTATAAGAAAACAAACAAAAACAATCTAACATCATCCGAGATTAATCATGCATGATTGCTCTCTTGTTAATGAATCAAAAGAGGGCAAAAAGCATAAACTGATTGAAATCTTTAAGACCTAGAAATCATATCAAATAACAATGAAGAGCAAAAGAGAAGAGACTCACCAAACGAAAATGACACCAACGGAGAGGGAGGGAGGGAGGGAGCTCGAAAACCGAATACAGTAGAGGAGAGATTATGAGAGAATAGCCAACTCGTTCCGAGTCGACTCAGGAAGGTCTCTCGCATGGAAGCTCTTCTTTTCTAGTCTCTTGTTCCTATCTCTTTCTGCTTCATCAGCACTTACTCAGAGACATTTAACCCCCTCTCCACACAGGGGTAAAAAACTAACCATGGTTAATTTGCCTTAAAAGTTCCCGGTGAATTTTTTTTTGTTTTTAAAAAGATTTTCTCAGCTAAGTAATAATTCAAAGCGTCTAGAACGGACGGCTGCGATCCGTCCAAATAATGTTGGCAAGTGAGAAGCGTGCGATGGGAGAACCGGACTTAAGGAAACAGAGGATAATGACGTGTCAGTTAGTTGGATTAGAGCTTTGACGTGGCTGGGTCAAACATCTCAGTTAGTTGAGTTTCCATAAATTGCCCTTATCGACAGAGTATACAATTTTGCTATTCATCTTCTACTAGGATCACATACAAGGTCATGAGTTAGGTCTTGAGTTTTCAGATCGCAGAGGGATAATGGTTCTCCCTCTAATCTACCTATGACATTGTCCTCAGGCCTGCAATCTACCCTTCCATCAGCACCATCTCCTTCCCTTGCTTCAGAGATGGCACCTCCTTTGTTATCGAACAAAGCTCCTATTGCTGTACATTTGCTTCCCTTTTCTCGGTCAACTACTAGAACAGCTCATGAACTATATAGCCATGTATCCCAATTAATCTTCTTGTTGACAGAGATCACATCAGGTAATTAAGCTTCACTGAAGATTTCGATTTCACTGCTATGATTAAAAAGTTCAATAAGGATGAAGTATGGGGGACATCTTGGGAAGAGCACTGATGGTGATGAGGATTCCCCGTTCGTAGATGAAGCTGAGCTGCCTAAGATCGATGCCAAAGTAAGTGAAGTAGAGTGATAATCAAGTTAAACCATTATATTTGCTCCTCCTCTCATGTCTCATATACCATACTTGTTTATTGATGCAGCCTGTTTACAACAAAGATGACTTTTTCTGATACCAAAATGCAAGGCCTAGGTTCTCAGAACTACGGAAACTAGATACTGATGTACAATCTATATCTTTCCATGCTCAAAAAAGCAGACTGGACATAGCTCATAACTAGACTCCCCTCTGGTTTCTGGAGATACTCAATTTTCCAGTATCTTAAGAGAATCCACACTGACTCTTAATACGCTGTAACTCTGTGATTCCAGACATTTGGTGAGTTCTCAAGATTCAGAGAAGGCCGAGGAAGGCGTGATGGTTATGGTCGAAACGGTTATTCACGTGGTGGTTATGGTGGGCGTGGTTATAGCGGCTATAATGGGCGTGGTGGTGGTGCAGGCGGCTATGGATATGGTAGTCCTGGCCAAGGGAGAGGTGTATCAAATCTTACTTCGTAAAAGTGGTGTTAAAAAGGTTCTAAAGGCTCGAGAATTAGATGCGCTCGTCATATGCTCTCGAGTGCTTTTGTGATGTTACAATAAAACAAAAAAAAACTTGATTGTTATGTAATGTTTTTCTTTGTTAACCTCCCACACACTGTGTGGTCTCGAGGTGTACCAATTTGTTTTGAGACTTGGTAATAATATAGTGTTTTTCAGTATTCAATGTAGTTTAGAACTTCTAATAATGCTTATAGTTTTTTGCTATGTCGAACTTACTATGGTGACCATTGACTTTGAGCATAGTACCAGCAGCCTAAATCAAATGGGTCGGTACAAGGGGATGAAAAAGATCATATGCATAGTTCCGAGTTCCAACTAACACCTCTAAAGAACCAAATTAATGAAACATGTGAAAATGGATATATCTGTGTCATTACCATATTGATTTTGAAAGAAAATAATGATATAGCCACTTACATTTAATGCTGACTTTACTTTTGATAAGTTTTTAGAATATGGTAATAACTCATATATCATTATTAATATAATAATAATAATATAATAATAGAAACAGAGATACAGTAATATTTTACTATTTTGAAATATTATTTAATTCTTTTTATTATTATAGAAATAGAGATATAGTAATTTAATTCGCAAATGTTAAAATTCATACAATTTTTGAGTTTTTACATTGTTGCATAGCAACTTAATACAAGGATCAACTAAAAAAGTGAAGGAGACAAAAGATCGAACAACATGATTTAACAATAATAAACCAAAAATAAAGCTGAAGCAACGAGTGAACTTGAGAAGGATTACGGGTAATGGAATGATATGTTTTATCCTAATATTCTAGTTTTATTTTTACTCACAAAGTCGAAAGAATAGTTTAGAAAATATTATTTTATGTTGTGAACTTATATAATGTGGTATTTAAATTTATTCTACTACAACAAAAGAGATATGATAACCAAAACTTTGTAAACGATAGGATGAAACTAATGTAATAATTTTAAAATAAACATTGGTCAAATAATCTTTATATTATCGAAAACTCAATGTTAATGTTGCACTGCCTCCAAAGATTTCAAGCTTTTGAAATTCTTAATTGTTTGTATAATTTTCATAACATAAAGAGATTTGTATATATTTTTGTTATGATATTATGGAATCTTAAATATCACAATAGTAACTGAGTGTAATTTCATAAATTGCACTAAAAACGTTTTTGTGAAAGAAAGAAAAACACGCAAAGGAGAATACTGTTCAAAAATAATATTAATTAAACGGAGGAGATTAAATAACCATGAACATTGATCAATCAAAAACAAAACCAAATAGATTAATTAAAAGAAAGAAAAAGACAATCAGATCGATTGATCACTTACGTCCCACGAGATCTAAACAATATCATAGCCAATATGCTAATGACCAACAGAAATACCACAGTGCCTCCTTCATATACCAATGTATAGGGAAATAGACGTAAGAAATGATATATTTTAGAATTCAGATTATTAAATGTATAAATTTCATTAATGTTTCCTTCTTTATTTTTGTCTAGGCTGGAGATGCAAGACTAGTGAGAGACGTTTGAAGAAGTCATTTTCCCTTTTAGTACGTTTGTTTTATTAAAAAAAACGTTATGTTGGATTCAATTTTTCTTTTGCTGTTGGTTGTGTTTCTTCGTATAGGTCGGCGATGCAAGACCAGTGAACGTGTGAGAGACGTAGTCAGAGTTATGAGTTTACTACATCTATTCATTTTTTGTCAACACATTTAATCGTTTTTAATACTATTTCTTATTGAATGTTTTCCCTTTTAGTCTATCTTAGTAAAAAGAAACATTCAATTGGAATCAATTTCTTTTTGTATGATTTTAAATTGAATACATTCATCTATTATAAAGTAACTATGGATGGATATTTCTATCTATGTTTTCAAACAACTTAATAATTAATTTTATATTCAAAAACTATCATCAATACTATTAAAACATAACCTTATTTTGATATCTTCTTAGTTTTACAATCAATACTATTAAAACAATAACCTTATTTTGATATCTTCTTAGTTTTACAATAATATTACATGTTTATGCCATGTTTCCTTTTTTAAGTATTTTGTTTATTAAATATTTGCATCATATCTTTCCAACAACATCAAAATCATGAAAATGAGGCACCTTTTCCAAATATCTTTACAAGAGTAATATAACCGACGACAAAAAGAGTAATATGATCAAATATTTATAGTTCTTAACTGTTTTATATATCAATTTCTCCATCATAGTTTTGTAGAAACATTCCAATTTCATACAACTGTAATAAATGAACTTGTAAATTTTGGATTAAAATATAAAATTATAAAACTATAACAGTTTAAATGAAATTGGATTACATATCACTCATCCAAATGTCAATATGTTAATCTCGAGTTTTAGCGATTTTTTAGCTCTTTTTCTAAACCCACACCGAATTATATATTAGATCACCCAATCAACTGTTTTGACCGTTGTTCTAGATCGAATTTAAAAGCACCGATTTAAATTAAAAATTATTTTAAATAGATAAAAAATTACAAATTAACAAAATAATAAGTTATTAGTGAATTTTTTCATCACAAAATATTCCTCGATTTCAAAGCGTAGGTCAAAATCTAGTACTTTATTTATTAGAGATAAAAATTTGTTAATTATATGATATTACTTTTCATATGACGCTTTATATGTTTGCACATATATTTAGGTAATTAATACAATACCTACTCTAACCTTTCATAAATGATTAATTTAGTCTAGACCATAATTACGATAGAGATAGAATAAGGGTAAAAGAAGTCAACTTTTGTTATATTTTGTCTAAGAATTTGGAAATGACAAGTATTATAAAACAAGATAAAAATTCTAAAACGTCTTTTATAAAAAAACAGAGGGGGTACATTTTTTGAAAGATAAAGCGAAATTATGTTTGATATTCTCATTTTTTATGCATTTCAAAATGTCTCTTCGACTGATCGACTTAGTTTTTTTTCTTTGCTAAAAGACTGATCGACTTAGTTTTGTACACTTTTACTATTCATCTTCCACTGGGATCACATGTTAGGTCTTGGGTTTTCAGATCGCATAGGGATAACTTGTCCATCGTATGGAATGTTGTCGTATGTGTCAAGTGAACATATCATTTGTATAAACATGAAATGGTAGACGTACGCATCTATACACCTTTAGATGCCATATCACCAGGCATGTTATTGTGCATTTTGCCTCCTAGAATATAAATTTGGGTAGATGAGTTAATTAGCGTCTTTATTTTCTTTTACAGTAAACAACTAGTTGCAAAATCAGTTTTTTTATTTGGTTCATTAATTCAAAAGACTCACCAATAGTTGGGGGACTTCAGCACTGTCGATATCTTAGATGGCAAGAATCATGTCTTTCACAAATTCTTATACAATTTGTTAGGTTTATCAAGATTATTGACAAATGACAATTTTAGAAACACAACTGTTGTGTTGAAAGAGATTAAGGAAGTGAAGTGGATATTGTAAGAGAACTACTAGTAATACGAATGGAAATTTTAAATATTATCAATCCCTAGGGAAATATTGGTGTTTAGGTTTAGCCACGATGGCACAGAATGTAATATTCTGAATAAGTATAAAAGTAATTTTAGTTGTATTGAATAATTAAAAAATCTGGTCTCAGACGAATCCAGTCTCTCCTCGCATCCTAGAAACCCTAAAATATACGATCAATTTCCGATGGCGAAGGCGAATAACCCTATAGTTTTCCTCGACATTGCCGTCAGCTTCACAACTACTGCTCGTATCGTGATAGAGCTCTACGCGGACACAAACCCTAAGACGGCGGAGAACTTCCGGCCTCTCTGCACTGGGGAGAAAGGCGTAGGGGAGTCCGGTATACCACTCCACTACCAGGGATCCATCATCGACAGTATAGTCCCAGGCAAAATCTGGCATGGCGGGGATACCACTCAGGGGAACGGATTGGGAGGCGAATCGATCTACGGCCATCAGTTCCCGGAGGAGGACCCCATCAGGATGCACGACCGTCCAGGTGTCCTCTCTTTGGCCAACCCTGTCGGAAACCCTAACAACTCTAAGTTGCTGAAGCTGTTGCGAGATGCCCAAGTGAAGACGGGGGAGCTGGAGGCCGCAATGGCAAAGCAGACCTTTGCCTATCAAAGTAAATATGTCGGAGACAATGCAATGGGGGAGCTGGCCATGGCACATTGTTCCCGATTACTTAAGCACTCAGCAGCACATGAAATGAAGGAAAAGACCCTGGTCACTCTCAGTAGCTTGTCTTTGTTTTTGCTGTTGGCTGTGTTTCTTCGTTTGTTGTTATTTTAAACTGGATACCATTAAATAGTGCTAAGCCTTGATCGTGAATCTTCCATTCTTGTTAGCTTATTTACATCTTGGGTCGTGAGGCTTCACCTACGTGAGGTCAAATAGCTGCATTCACATATTCATTCCCTTGAACCATATATATGTTAGTTTTTATCTGTTGAACGCTATCTCAGGATCATATCCTCAACTAAACATAAAAGTTAAGGTGCCTTCACAGCCGTCTGGAACTGAACCGAGAACCAAATGGATATTCGAATATATAAAAATATTAATTATATATACATATAATATAACTAAATATATATTTATAGTTTAAAATTTTATTAAAAGCATCCAAAATATTATAAAAAAAAACTAACATATTACAAAGTATCCGAATTACCCGAAGGTATCTAGATATTTATATCCGAAATATCCAAATTAATACGAAATAATAATATCTAATATTTTTATCATAATTATCCTAATAATTTAATATTTTTATCCAAAATATCTGATATTTAACCTGAATTATCCGAATTACCCGAAATAACCGAAAATGAACCGGAACCGAATGAGAATATATTTTATACAAATGGTTTTGCTTGATTAATATTTAGTTATTTATCATTTTATATCTTAACTTTTATGATAAAAATATTACAAGATAACAAAACAATATATAAAAATTATCTTAATTTTTAGAAATCTAAAATATTATTTCATTTGAACAACAAAATATATAAGAATTCTTTTTGTTAGAAATCTAAAATATTATTTCAAGATAACAACAAAATATATAAGAATTATCTTAATGTTTAGAAATCTAATATTATTAATATAAAATTTTGTTTCAATTAAATTGTAATATAAAAATTTATTAAAGATAGTAACGATATTAACCCATCAAACTTGTAATGTGAGAACTCCATTGCGAAAAATCATACGGTTTATTCGCTAATAATAGTATAGATAGATAGATGCAATGAAAATAATTATTTTATAAATATAATTGTCGATAATATTGATGAGAATAACTCATACGGTTTATATATGTTTTGATAACTTAAACAGTAAGAATAGTTTTTTTTTTGTTAGTAGATTTTTAGGATGATCATCTTCATAATAGTATAGGTTTTGGTCAAAGTTTCAAAATTGATTTGGAATATGGTTTGAGTTGGATATGATCGGTTCAACCAAATAAAAACACATCCTGAACCGATGCAGAATAACTCGGTGTGTAAACAACACCGAAAACGGCAACGTATTGGAGAGGTAAAATAAGATTTCGCTGTATGCGAAAAACAAAAACATTAGAGCTCTTCAATAAACAACAAACTCATAGCCAAGGCAGAGCCAAAGAGATTTTGCGATTGAAAGAACGATTTGATCAATCTCGATAGAAGAAGAAGAAGAGGAAGATGGTACGTGGTGTTTGTTTTCTCAATCGATCCTTATAATAACTGCTCTTTATTTTCATCGATTGATTTCTTCTTCTGTGGTAAATTGGGGATATCGTGTTCTGTTGATTGGAATTGATCTCCAAAGCCCTAAGATTGATTTTTTTTTGTTTTGTTTTGTTTTGTTTGCAGTCGACTCTTTCAGCTGCCAGGGCAGATAACTTTTACTACCCACCAGAATGGACACCGGATCAAGGTTCCTTGAACAAGTTTCAAGGACAGCATCCTCTCAGAGAGAGGGCGAGGAAACTAGGCGAGGGGATTTTGATCATAAGGTACTAATAATCAAATCAAATACTATGTTATTAGTTCATTCCTGCTACTTCCCTAATAAAGAATGATGGTCAAAAGTTTGAGACAGTGTGTATTAGGCTTGAGTTGTTGGCAAATGTGTTTTTCCCTGCTACTGTACATTGTGTTGATCGATCAGAATCTTTGCTTCTTTTTTTGTGTGTTGAATTGGCAGGAGGGTACTCTTTACTTTGGTTGAAATTTTTTCATATGTGTTCTTGCTTTTTTTTTTCAGGTTCGAGATGCCCTATAATATATGGTGTGGTGGCTGCAATTCTATGATTGCCAAGGGTGTTCGATTCAATGCTGAGAAGAAGCAAGTTGGGAACTATTATTCTACAAAGGTATGAATTGAGACACTCTTTTTTCTTTTCTCTACAATTACTTAAATTTATGTATCTCCTCCTGCTCTGTAAAACCTTTGATTACACAAGTACATGTGTGCACAGTATATTCTCTTTCTGCTTGCTATGGAACACTGGCTGAGTTTATATATTATATTATGGTCAGATATGGAGCTTTGCGATGAAAGCACCATGTTGCAAACAAGAGATAGTCATTCAGACAGATCCTCAGAACTGCGAGTATGTAATTACTAGTGGTGCTCAGAAGAAGGTTGAGGAATATGACGTAGAAGACGCTGAAACCATGGAGCTCACTGCTGAAGAAGGTTGGTTTCTACCTCTATAGGTCTCTCAATAGATGTTTTTGGCTTTTCATCCTTTTTATTTGTTTCTTGATATGGTTTCGTAATCTTGTGCAGAGAAGGGAAAGCTTGCAGACCCGTTTTATCGTTTAGAGCACCAGGAAGTTGATTTGCAGAAGAAGAAAGCAGCAGAACCGCTTTTGGTCCGTCTCCAGCGAGTCTCAGATGCAAGACATGCAGATGACTACTCCCTAAACAAAGCTCTACGTGCACAAATTAGGGTAATCTACAAATTTTGCAATTATTCACTGCTTGCAGTCTCCTATGTTGATTCCTCCTTTCTAACTTTTACTCCTTCTCCAGGGTCACAGGAAACGTGTAGCTGAAGAAGAGGCTGCTTCAAGGAAACTAGGGTTGGGGATAAGACTTCTTCCGAAGAGCGAAGAAGATGTTGCAGCTGCATCAAACGTGAAGTTCAGGACCAAGTTTGATAAGAATCGAAAGGATAAACGAGCTCTGATTCATTCATCTTCCATATTTCCAGAGTCATCTTACTCGATGTCATCATCATCAAGCAAGAAAAGACTGGAGCTAGAAGCAAAGAGAAGGAAAATATGTGCAGCGTCGGCGTCTAGTCTGTTGAGCGGGGGATTCAAAGCTTCATCATTGTCTAAAAACCCATCATCAGCAAGCAAGTCCAAAAGTTCAATAGTTTCTGTAAGGAAGATGTAGTTTTGAAACTCCTTAAGAAGTTATAAGGAAAAGAAAAGTCGACTCATTACAATAGTGGCCATCTTTTACGTGTGGAAAGTTGAATTTGATCCTGGCTTTGGTATACTGTTATTTTCTATGTTCAAGCTCCGAACGTCCCAAATGTTAACTTTGGGTAGATAAAGTATATTTTTGGTATCTCTTAAACTTTTATATTATTCATTTAGTGAAATCTGACAATGCAAAGTTTCGTAGTACTGATGAATGCATCAACTCCACTAATAACAAATAGTTTTGTTTATAAAGCTGATGAAAAATGTGAAAAGCAAATGGAAAGCTGAATGCTTTTGTTTGTCCACCACCACCTTGTGTCGATAATAAAGGACATTAATGAAATTTAAACATGTATTAACCCCATCATCATTACTCACACCTGCCACTTAAAATAGATCACCTTGTTAGAAGGTATCCCAACCGTTGATCTATACAATAGAAGTCAACTCAAAGTCGTCGTCGCCTCTCTCTCTCTCAATATATCTCCCCCCCCCCACTTGCCAGTTATTTACGGGATTTTATTTTCTTAAAAATCTAAATTGTTTCCCTCTTCGCAAACAAAAAAAAGAAAAGAAAAAGCAAACAGTATTAAACCGGAGTCGAGATATCGATATTCGAGGAAACTTCAAAGTGGGACACAAATATCAAACTTCAAACTTCCCAAGAGATTTGTCTAGGGTTCTTCTTCTCTGCTTTTCTCATCATCGAGCTTCACTCATGGCTGGGTAAGCACTTCTTTCTTCTATCTCTCCCTGATACTCATCTAGGTCATCCAGTTTTGAGTTTGCCTGATTACTGTCAATTTCAATCGAAAAAAAAAATTCGAAACTTTTGATTCCGCTTTTAGTGAGTCAATAGAGCCCTGTTGATTTTAATTTTCTGCTGATGTATAAGTTTAGCGCGTAAGAGCTGCGTTGTATAGAAAACATTACTTTATATTTTTTTACAGCTAATAAGTATTCACAATATGTCACATGTATCCCAAAATCTAGGTCTTTGATCCTTTTTCATTAGAGCCTATGTCTGTTTTGTTTGGTAACATCTTTTTTCCATAGTTGTGGCTATGAACTTACTGTCTTCACCAAATTGATACTCTTTCTTGCAGACGATCGTGGCTGGTTGATAGTAACCGCATTGCAACCAAAATCAAGAGTGCATCTGGTCAGCATGACCCTCACCAAGTGGTGTGGAACAGCAATCCTACAAAACACTGTCCCAACTGTCATCACGTCATCGACAACAACGATGTACGCTTTGCTCTTTTTACCTTCTTTTTTTTCCATGTCCATTCTCCTGATATATTCTCAGCACAAGTTTTGTTACATTTTTCCAGGAAGTTGATGACTGGCCAGGCTTGCCACGAGGTGTCAAATTCGATCCTTCTGATCCAGAGATCATCTGGCATTTGCTTGCAAAATCTGGTTTGTTGGGTTTAAGCTCCCACCCTTTCATCGATGAGTTCATCCCAACCGTCAATCAAGATGATGGTATCTGTTACACACATCCTAAGAACTTACCAGGTTAGCCTTTTTTTTGTTTCTAGTCATCAAACGAGTCCTGCCAAGTTTTATCTTTAAGTACTTATAATCAAAATTTGAAAATATTTCTAGGCGTTAAGCAAGATGGGACTGTGTCCCACTTCTTCCACAGAGCAATCAAAGCTTACAGCACGGGAACTCGAAAGCGTAGGAAGATTCACGACGATGATTTCGGGGATGTGCGCTGGCACAAGACTGGAAGAACTAAACCGGTTGTGTTGGACGGTGTTCAGAGAGGCTGCAAGAAGATAATGGTTCTCTACGGTGGGAAAGCCGTGAAAACGAACTGGGTGATGCACCAGTACCATTTGGGGACAGACGAAGATGAGAAAGATGGCGACTACGTTGTTTCCAAGATATTCTACCAGCAGCCACAGCAGATACTCAAGCAAGGTGGTGGTGATAAAGGTGAGCAGGATGTCTCTGATGATATCTTTGCTGCAACAACAACCACTCCTAAATCGGATCCTCTCACTCCCAAACTGTTTACACCGGAGCCTCAACAAGCTGTTCGACTTTGCTCTGATTCTCACTTCCCAGATGACTATGTAGCTGCCCCTGAGGTTTCTCTTGCTGAGGTAAAAGTTTCTTATTCTGCTGCTTTCTTTTGATAAACTCATGTGCTTGTGGTTTGACACTTGTTCATTTGTTTCCCGGTAACGAAGATATCAGAGGCAGTGTATATGGAAGATGAGGTTCAGGGAGTTCAACGTAACCATGAAAGAACAAGCTCAGAGGATGAGCCTGGACCTGAGACCTGGATTGAAAACCGAGATAATGAAATAATGGTGTATGATGAAGAAGAGAAAGAGAATGGTAAGGAAGATGGAAACGAGCAAGAAGACAGAGAGAAAGATGAAAATGAAAACCAAGCTGCTGCTGAGGAAGATGGAAACGACCAAGATCCGAATTGGTTCGACAGTGGTGGATCTCAGTTTATATTGGACTCGCAACAGCTTGTGGAACACTTGTCTCTTTGCGATGATCTCCTGCAGGTGGGGTCACAGGACGCAAACAATGGAGGAGGGTCAAGGAACAAGCAGCCATGTTTTGGTGATTACGCACACTTGGGAGGATCAGAAGACTTCAAAAGGGATCTGGAGGATTGTCAGAAACTCGTTCTTGACCCCTCCAACATAGATCTTGATACTCCACCCGAGTTTCGTCTGAGCCAGCTGGTAAAACCTAAATATCCCTTTGGTTTGTTAAAACCTTTTTTGATGCAATCATGTACAGAAAAAAAAGAAGCTAAATGAGTGTTGTTTTTGTTATGTGTGTTCAGGAATTTGGATCACAGGAGAGCTTTCTCGCTTGGGGCACTGGAAAGACTGACTGACAAAACAGGACTCCCACGAGATCCAAGACTATGTGAACTCACTGATAATTTTTTGGTTGGCAAAACGGTGCCACGTTGATGTATGATATTTTCTCTATGCGCCTCAAATGCTTGCTTTCAAACTGTTTTTTTTTCTCGGATTTAGAACAACTACTTTGGAACGTTTATCAATGATGTCCTTATGTAAATTGGTGCTTTTGAGAGTTTCATGAGTCTGCTAGACTGATCAATCATGGCTACTAGAGACTATTGCATCGGTGAATGTTTTCACAAGCTTTCCCCCTTGAGCCAATTGCTATAGCAAAACAGGTTTCTCCTAGTTTTCTTTTGTTTTTGTTGTTCTTAACAAAATATTTCTATAAAGGTTAATAAATAAACGGTATGTGAAAATATCAATCAGCAGGTTTGCCCGAGTGGTTAAGGGGGAAGACTTAAGTTCTTCTGCACATAAGTGCGCGTGGGTTCGAACCCCACAGCCTGCATATTTATTTTTGAATTAGGTGCTTCTTCATTTTCAGCTTTCTTTCTTGTTTCCAGCATCTTTTATTTTGCTTTATCTCTGCTTTGAGCACCATATTTATTTTTGTTGTTTCAATACGTTGAGATTTGGTTGACATCAGTGTCGGGAAAAAAACTCGTTGGATCGAACTCTAGAGCCGTACGTGTAAAATCAGTGGACTAGGCTTTTTAAAGCCCATTGAATCTGGCAACATAAGTCAATTGCAATCTTAGAGAAAACTGGGAGTTGGTGAGTTATTAGACCGGGTTTTTGTCTATTCTCTTATTTTGTAGTAGTACGGTGAAGGAAACGACAAGGAGATGGAGTCACGGATTCAGAGTTCAGAGAATTTAATAATACACCGAGCGCGTTTGTCCTCTGAAGCTGACACGGTTACTCTTCAAACCACTAACCACGTTACTCCTTTCCTCTTCCAAAATTTCATTGTAAAATCATATACTTAGTAATCAAGCAATTGATTAAAATATAACGGAACTGATTACAACAAAGTGGGCACCATGTTCACAAAATTCTACTTAGTTATCTATCTCTCCATCAGAAAGAAAATATATGAGAGTTTAATTTGTTACTAATTAAATTTCGTTAAGACTTGGTCACCAAATAAAACACAAGATTCAGAACTAATCTGGCGTGTTCTGAAATTAAAAAAGGTAATATTTGGTCGGGGTTTAGTAGTAGATTGACGGTGAATTTTAGGTGGTGATGGTGAATATTTGTCTGGTAGTGCATGGTGTCCACGTCATGGTAACAGGTAGAAGTTGATTCATTCACCGCCGTAACTCTTTTTTTTTTATCTATTAGCTTTTCCCGCGAGTCACTCCCTCATTCATTATCTATCTACTCCTGTTCTGTGTGTACTTCCATTCCGAAAAATAATTTAATTTTATATCGTATAATAAGAAACAAAAAGGAAAATAATGGAGTAAAATAGTACATGATTGAAATTCCCTATTAATATTTTAACATTTTTAGTTATGTAACTAATAATTTTTTGAGATAATAATTTTTGGTGAAGAAAAATTAAAATATTTAGTAATCAAAATAAGTATAAATAATACTGAAAGTTCAAGGAATATTTTTTTTTGCAATAAGAAAACAATATTAAAATGAAATTCTTTATAAAATAAATAAAGTATTATTCAATTGCATTATTACAATGAGCAAAAAAAAAAACTAATCGGTAATCAGGTTTATTCAAACAAAGTTAGTCTAAAACCGAATATTAAACCCTTTCTCGAAAAAACGAATATAGAAAAGAGAAAATAATAAAAAAGCGACGCCTAAATATAGGGGGAAAAGTGAAACTAATAAAGTCAGCAACAAGTGTTGTAAATGTCTTTAAATGACCGAACTCTCAACTCAGTCCACCCGCTAATCTCGCCTTTCAATCTTTCATCATCTCTTTTGTTTATGTTCTTTTTGTATTGTATGTAGCAAGCTGTCTCTCACAGTGCCCATACATGCTTCTTCCCCCTCCTTTACTCTCTCCATTACTCCTTCACTAATCCAAATTCCAACAATGCCCTTATCTCCCTCCTCCTCCTTCTTCCTCTCTCTCTCCTCCCTCTTCCTGATCCTTCCCCTCTCTCTCTCCTCTCCATTCAGTAAGTTCCTCCCTCTCTCTCTCTCTCCGTCTTAGATCTGATAACAATCTTTCTTGTTTTGCAGATACTTCTTTCTTCATTGACTGTGGAAGCCCCGAGCCTTCCACCGACGCCTTCAACCGCACATGGCTCCCCGACCAATTCTACTCCGGCGGATCCACCTCCGTCGTCTCCGAGCCTCTCCTCTTCCACCACGTCGCCGAGAAAACCGTCCGCTACTTCCCCCTCTCCTCCGGCAAGAAAAACTGCTACCTCCTCCCCCTCCCCTCCCCCGGCCGCTACTACATCAGAACCTTCACCGTCTACGACAACTACGACGGCAAATCACACTCCCCCTCCTTCGACGTCTCCGTCGAAGGCACCCTCGTCTTCTCCTGGCGATCCCCCTGGCCCGAGCCCTTCCTCCGCGACGGCTCCTACTCCGATCTCTTCGCCTTCGTCTCCGACGGCGAGCTCGATCTCTGCTTCTACAGCATCGCCACCGATCCTCCCGTCGTTGGCTCCCTCGAGGTCCTCCAAGTGGATCCCTCCTCCTACGACGCCGACGGGACTGGTAAAGACGTTCTGTTGGTTAACTACGGGAGGCTCACCTGCGGTTCCGACCAGTGGGGGCCTGGTTTCACCAACGACACAGATAGTTTCGGTCGGTCGTGGCAGTCAGACGAGGATTTCCGCTCCGAGGAGACGAAACCGGTTGCGAGGTCGTTGTCCACGGTGGAGAAGATCAAGGGAGGAGTTGATCAGGCTCCTAATTATTTCCCGGTTAAGCTGTACCAGACGGCGGTTACGGTTTCCGGAGGTGGACCGCTGGTTTACGAGCTGGAGGTTGATGCCAAGCTTGATTACTTGCTGTGGTTCCATTTCTCGGAGATTGATTCGACGGTGAAGAAAGGTGGTGAGAGGGTGTTTGATCTTGTGGTGAACGATGACAAAGTGAGGAGGGTTGATGTGTTCAAGGAGGTCGGAGGTTTCGCGGCTTATAGTTTGAATTATACGGTTAAGAATCTGAGTAGTACTACTTTGACGGTCAAGCTCTCGCCTATTGCTGGAGCACCGATTATTAGCGGGCTAGAGACTTACGCCATTGTTCCTGCTGATATGGCTACGGTGCCTGAACAGAGTAAGGGACACTTGATTTTTTACATTTCTATCATGTTTTCAGCTAAAATGTTGTTTTTTTTTTCTGCAGTGGCTGCTATGAAAGCGTTGAAGGATTCATTGCGTGTTCCTGATAGGATGGGTTGGAATGGTGATCCTTGTGCTCCTACTAGCTGGGACGCTTGGGAAGGAGTCCAATGCCGGCCTAACCCACAAGGATCTGCTCTTGTTATATTCCAAATGTGAGTGTCATTTAGTAATTTAGAGATTGCTTGTCTTATTCATTGTCACATTATGTGTGATTAGCCGGGAGACAAAGAACTTACTTGATGTCTTATATCATTTGTTTTTTTTTTCTGACATGTTTCAGAGACCTTGGAAGCCAAGGCTTAAAAGGATTCATCAGTGAACAGATTAGCCTCCTGACAGATTTGAATAGCCTGTAAGTATCAGCTATTAACTTGGTTTATCTATCTCAGAGTTCATAGCTCGTTAATCATTATTAATGCAGTTGGATCCATGCTGACTATCATGTGTATGAATAGTGGTTGATATATGAAATTTCACTCTATTATCTATCTCGTAATTTAGAAATATTCCTTTTTTGTTATGATTGCAGGAACTTGAGTTCAAATTCCTTAACTGGTCCACTACCTTCAGGTCTTGGTCATAAATCCCTTGCGAGTCTGTAAGTTTAACACACCTCAGTTCATGATTAGTTTGCCAAATTTTATCGTTGATGGGAGACCCTTTCTATTTTTTGCTACTGCCTCAAATTGTAGGTAGTTTCTGATAAATGTTATGCGTTTAAGATGACAATAAAACAGCGATATTGTACTGGGAGAATGCCATTGACACAGTTTTTTTGGCTCTGTATATTTGTGCTCATTTGTTTGCATATTGTGGGGGTTGCAGTGACTTGTCAAACAATCAGCTCACTGGACCTATACCTGAAAGTTTGTCCACTTCAAGCTTAAAGCTCGTGTAAGAAGCTGTTTATTGAATTTAACAAGGCTTTAGTGACAACCAAAATATATTTGACGTTAAATAAAAAACTCCGAATGATTTTATCTTATGATGTGTTGTTAGGCTTTTGAATGGCAACGAGTTGCAAGGAAAGGTACCTGAGGAGGTTTATTCAGTTGGTGTTCATGGTGGAATTATCGAGTAAGTTAATTTTTAAAGTCTCCACATATCTAATAGTCGTCTCTTTTTGTTCTGTTTATGGCAACTTTAATCTTTTCTTTTTATTAATTGCTTTCTTTGTTCAAAAAAAAAAAATAATAATTGCTTTCTTCTTTAATCTATTAGCTCACAATCATGACTGAACTGAAAAAGGGTCCAATTTCTTGCAGTCTCTCTGGAAACAAAGGACTATGTGGGGTTCCCTCTCTTCCCTCGTGTCCACTGTTATGGGAGAATGGCCACTTATCCAAAGGAGGTAAAATAGCCATAGCCGTATCTTGTGTGGTGGTGTTGGTTCTGGTACTCTTGGTCATTTACTTGTGCTGCATCTGGAGAGGAAGACATGATTACGACTTTGCACCTCCTACCGATCTAACATGTGAGTGAAAAAAAAGTCCTCATAATTTGAACAACATCAAAAAGACATTCGTGAATCTTGATCTCACTCTCTCTCTCTCCTCTTTGTATGTGTTGTGCAGCGCTTGCAGCAAAGAGAAACAGATACCAGAGGCAGAAGTCGCTAATGCTACTGGAAATGGAGAGTCAACATGCTAAAGGAATGCCTACACTTCCTTTAAATTCGCAATAGCCGAGAAAGAGAGGTTTGATTTGGACAGGGAGCAAGGAGATGAGATTGAGTATTAGAGGTTTTTCTGTGTAATTAGTATACAAAGCATTACTCCTCAAGAAAACGACAAATAAACATTGAAGAAGGGGGCATTGCATGAAGAGTAAGTAAGATCTTGCTTCACTGTAATTTCATTTTTGGGGTTTTCTTAGAAATGATATGTATGGTAAATTATTATTAATTGACAACAAAAACATTCTTACTTACGCCAGTTACGCCCTTCCCTGTGTTTTTGTGTATGTACCATACTCGACATTGTTTGTTCCTGTCTTTTTTTTTGTTTCAGATCAATGGATATCACGCCATATATGGATTAACATAATTTCTCTTTACAATGTAAAATCTAACTGGTAGTTTTCTTTTCATGGGTCAGAGCCGAACCGATATGTAAAAGTACAAATTAAAACAGTGAAACATGAGATGACACTTCCCTGGTTGTAAAGACTAGCTAATGATATCATCCCTCAAATATATTTTGTTTCCTATTAGCCTTTCAACTTTTATACTCCCAACAAAAGCGCCATGAATCTTCTGCTCAGAACTCTCTTTTTCTTTACTACATTATATTTTCTATCAAATCATAGAGTGAAGTTTTCCTCATTGCAACTTCTAGGCGATTATTGCTTTTTATGCTGTTATTGAAGCTAGAGACTCAGTTGCAGTAGCGGCAAAAAGATTATCTTTGTTCTTTTGCGGTTTTCCGTTTATGTTTTCTTTAATTGAAAGAGTAACCCATTTCCCGAACTCTTGAAGGTGAGAATCTTAGTACTGACCGCTTCATTTTCCCTAAAAACTGTAATCCTTCATCTGATTCTCCTCGCACCACCAAATCACTTCATTTGGGTAATCTGTATTGACCTAACGGTTCTAGCAGAAGCAGTGTTTCAGAGCGAGGTGAAGAAGCTGCAGCAAGAGCAGTTTAAGCCAAGAGAACAGGTGACTTTGGAGCCGTTTGAGCGTGACCATGCATGTGTTGTGGGCGGTTACCGCATGCCAAAGAAACAAAAGGCTGCAGCTGCATAGAAAGATACTTGGTGTGTATGGACCGACCATCCAAGTCAGAAGCTCAGTAAAACTGTGGACCAGTGTGGTTTGGATTCATGTTTGTTGTTTTAAAGTAAAAGATGGATATATGTTTCTATGTCTAGTGTTTTGGGTATTCATCATTTGATAAAGAAGCACTTATGTTGGGTGTATTTTATCTACTTGGCTATAGAGCTGAATGAAATAGTAGCCCCTCCCCCCCCCCCCCCAATGTCTATTCCATATCCAAGAATATAACTCTACACAATCCGTAACACTTGGAAGACGATGACCAAGGTCCAAGGTTAAGACTCAAATAACTCTATTTTCAGTACCCATAAAAAACTAGGGCTAACCTAGATTACCCAAGGAACTAGCTTACTCTTGTTAGTAGTCATAGCTGGATCTAGGCAAAATCCAATAGAACATTAGCTCTGGTCTCCAGAATTTTAAAGGTTCTTTACATATGCTTAGGCCTTCAAATTACCAAAAAAAAAATATTAAAATTTCTAAAGAAATATTTATAATTCCAAAATCTCAGATCCAGCTTTGTTAGTAGTTTAGTATCTTAAAAAAACTGGTTACAATTAGAATCGATATGGACGACAAGAATTGATACCCTCTAAGTTCAGCAGATTATTTTCCATATGTTGAACATATCTATAGAGTTGTGCCGGAGCCAAAACCCCTTCTTTAAACCAAATATGTCAATGAACATTGAACATATTCCGTGATTTTTGAAGATGATAGATTCCTTGCATCACAAGCGATTTGGTGGAAGAGAGCATGCTAATGGGATGACTTGAATATTCTATCAAAAGAACTGTATAAGTTGAAATTTATAAACATCAATTTGCCAGGATAGCTTATCCTAAATTATTAAAAATACTGAGTTCAAGGTTATGCACTCCAAATCAGCCGGAAAAACAAATTAAGAAAGCTTGGCTTATGGGTTTTGGATTAAATGAGATGGACTTGATGATTAATAAAAATATATTTATAAACATGTTTCAGTCCAAAGAAAGAATGATCCAACAAAAAAATGCAAGACATGGTCGAATAATATAATAATCTGACAGCAATTCAGAAACTGTCGACCATGCAAAAAGACACGATCAACTAAAGAGTATTGCGACCACAAATTCCCAAATTTGGTCAAAATTCTTAGTCTTTGGTCTTTATTCAAGTCTATAATATTTATGAGTTTTCAAGTTTTTAGGTTTTGACTAAATCTTTTGTATGCTTTGCCTATTATATAAAGACTATTTGATCAATGAAATAAAAAAAAGTTTTGAGTGATTATTTTTGGAATCTTGAGAAGGAATCTATCTTTTCTTATTCTTGGTGTAGTTAACTCCAAGTAACTTTCTCTTTCTCGTTGGACCAGTGCATCATATCCGACAACAGATCGAGGCTGTCCTTTTATTGGACCGGTGCATCACATCTGGCAATAAATTGGCTTCGGGAATATCAATAGTCTTCCGCATCTTCTGTACGACCCTTTAATCCTTCATTTCTCATTCAATCTGTCTGAGATCATATCCCCTTATCTGTCCGATCGAGTGATCCTAATTTAGGGTGCATTATAAAGTACGGAAATAGCAAACAACTAAAAGCTTTCCCAATTTCACCAGTGTATTATTACCATGATATTTATGTTTAGCTGATATTGCTTATTTTTTTTTGTAATACTAATTGATTGTTTTGTAATAGCAGTTCCAAAAAAATCATGTTTTGAAAAAAAGGTATCTAAAAAAATAATAAATTGTTTATATTTTCAGTGCAATTTTATTAGATAATAATGGTAAATTGTAAATTTTGAATAAATTAATTGTATTTATTAAACTTCGATTGGTTAAAAATTATAAAAAATAATTAACCAAAATATATATTTGTAATCAAAATTTAAATTATTTTTAATATTCGCTAAATGATACATTTTTAAACGTCTGGTATATTTAATTTTTAATTGTGTTATTATTTTTAGCTGGAGGTGGCGGGTTTTAAGAACCCCTAAAAGCCGTTTTTCTCCTTGTTTCTTAATCCACGGACCACAGTAGCTCCGTTTGACCTATACTCGTTATCTAAACGCGCTTTAGTTATCACAATATCTCTGGCTGAATTGATCGTTAGGGTTAGACTGTTTTGAGTCTTCACTGCTTCAATCCAATGGTCTAATGGGAGCTAAGTTTACTCATATACTCTCTCTGATTATTTTAATATCGGTTTATATATGTACATGGTTTATGCTAAGCAGTGTCATTAGAGGCCCTTGAAGAATGGAGGGAGGGAACAAAGTGAAAGTGACTCCTCACAGGCACGCAGGAGTGTTCATGATTGCTAAGGGTAGAGATTGTACTCTTCTCACTAAGAACTTGGTACCTGGTGAAGCCGTTTACAATGAGGAGAGACTCTCTGTGCAGGTATATATGGTGTTTGCTCTCTAACGTTTCTTTGATGGAAACATGTGTTAGAACCAGATGATTTATTTCCTGTTCTTGTTTGTATATTTCTCCATGAAAGCGTTGTAATCAGCTAACATTTTTCTTGTTCTATTCTTATAGTTTAGGCTCTTTGATTGTTTTGTAGAACGAAGATGGAACTGAGGTTGAATACAGAGTTTGGGACCCTTTCCGCTCTGATTTAGCTGCTGCAATTATTTGTGGTCCTGACAACTTTTGGATCGTAAAGTGCCATTAGAGCATCCACAATGGTGGATTCCATTGTGGAAACCTTAGCCATATTTTATTAATTTTTTTTTTTTAGATTTTTTGTTTAAATAGTTAAGGATTCATTACAAAAAAATGTCTACAATGGTGTATTCCAATTTGGAATCCTTAGAATAAAAAAAAAAAATTTAAAAAAAAACTGAAATAACAATGTCTAAGAGATGATAAAAAGTGAATGAGTGATCAAACCCAATTGTTGAATTTCTTCAGATGAATGATGAGACTAGCTTCGCTCTCTTCCAGAGTTTGGTGAGTATAATGATCAGCTACTTTCCTCGCAAACTTCTTTGTGCTCTCCTCTTCATCATACTCTGAATCACCTCCTCTTGTATGTCCTCAAACCCAACAAAAGAATCTGACTTTAAGCTTTTTAATTATTAAGCAAATGATTCCAAAAGTACTGAAACAGAAACAAGACAGTAAAACAGAAACTAAAAACAAGTTACAGAGTTAATACCGAAACAACTTGCAAGAGAAATCGATTCGAACCTTGAGGGTTGGATTTGAATCTGGATGAAGGAGGAGGAGTGGAGCTAGAAGGAGATTATGAGAATCCTCGTTTCAT
This sequence comes from Raphanus sativus, assembly GCF_000801105.2. NCBI lineage: Eukaryota > Viridiplantae > Streptophyta > Magnoliopsida > Brassicales > Brassicaceae > Raphanus > Raphanus sativus. The sequence goes on from NC_079511.1 coordinate 11,297,537, forward strand.
TACGAAGCAAAGCTAAGCCCGTTCGAAACATCAACCAACATAACGATTGATACATTACTACAAAACATCATTATTGAACGGGCTTAGCTTGAAACATCAAGAAACATGAAAAAAAACCTGCAATTTACTATCACCTTGTTCGAATTCAGACAAGCAAATAACACACTTTGCTTCAGCTCCTGCAAGCTCGAGGTCTGAGGAGTAGACACGGTGGATGAAACAAACGCATTTGCAAAGAGCAGCAGACTTTTTATCAATGTCCAGAAAGCCATCCTTCCTGTGATATTGCATAGAGTTGGAAAATAATCAGAATCAGGGAACAGAGAGTAGCACAAAGCTGTCTGATACATGGCACAGTTACAACTACCAATTACTTAGAAGGAATTGGAGTCCAGAACTTTATGAATGCACAATAAGCTGTCTGATAAAGAGGAGCAGTATCTCAAACGCAGCTTTCTAATAGCATTTCAAAGAGCCTTAAGCTAAGCATGATGTAGTACAGCCAAACCACTCAAGTCTCAGGGCATCAAAATAAATAAGAAACATAGATATTATTGACAACCAATCATTAGGATCAAACGCAGCTTTCTAATAGCACCAAGCTATAAGATAAAACATCAAGTTAGTGCAAGAAACACTTCATCAAATCACAACATTATGATGTCGAAACGCCAAATCTAGTAAAGCAGTGAGATCGCGAAAGCAACACTTACCGGCGTGCGACGCATGCCTGATCCGGGTCTCGTCAAAGAAATCAAACGCGCCGTCTCAGACGAGGATATCAAATCAGATTCGATCTGAGCAGGCTCCATTAGCGAGAGAATTACTCTGCCGAAGCTTATTTTCCGATGGTGATTGGTGTAGTCATCTGGAGGGGACCCTAAGATCTCCTTCCTCTTCGTCTTCTTCGTCGCCTTAGAAAAGTTGCTCTCAATTTTTTTTTCGTCATAAAGATTGTGAATTTTTTTTCCACACGCTAAACACAACCCCAGCCGGACGGACCACTCACGCCTTGCCACGTCCTCACGGACTCAATCCTTAAATCCCTTCCCGACGGACCAATCCTTAGCTCTATTACGAAAATTAATCATATTTAATTAAAACTACCCTAAGATTTAGGCTAAGGATTCATCATCATCCCCCATTGTGGGTGGTCTTACCTTTTTATTTCATCAAGTAACAACAATCGTTTTTCCGACATATTTTTATAAAGACTTTTGGTTCGTGAAATTGTAGAAACCTGGTGCTAAAGTTCTTTACCTTGGTGCTGCTTCTGGAACCACTGTATCTCATGTTTCTGATATTGTTGGACCTGTAAGTGAAGTGAACCCTTAAAACCTAACCCTTGATTTTATATTTATTTGTATTGTTTGCTTTATACTTGCTTTTTTGGTTGGTAGGAGGGATGTGTTTATGCTGTCGAGATTTCTGAGAGAAGTGGAAGAGAGTTGGTGTATGGCAAAGAGGAGACCTAATCTGATACCAATCATTGAAGATGCTCGAAATCCTGCTAAATACAAAATGCTTGTGAGCATGGTTGATGTCATATGCGCTGATCTTGCTCAGCCAGATGAGGTTTTATCTTACTAATATTCATCACCATATTGCATTGTATAGTATTATATGCTTGCATTGAAAAGTATACATCCAAAACTAGTAGACGGTGATCATACTTCGATTTGAATTCCGCATACTCCATAGTACTACTTTAAATCTCTTTATAAGCAATGCATCTTCTTGTCGTAAGTCATTTTTTTAAAGATTCATGTCTATGTGAGACTTTATATATGTGTTAGTATGTTACCTATACTATGCAGGCTATGATATTATCTCTGAATGCGTCTTTCTTCCTCAAAACTGGAGGTCACTTTTCGATCATAATAAATGTTAAGTAATAACACTCAAAATCCTTGATTCAAATCAAATAATTATCTTTTAGTTTTGGTCAATATTTAAGGTTTTTTAATTCTTCATCCAGGCCGATATACATCACTTATCAATGCAACCAGAAAAAGTTTACTCGGACGAAAGAAAGAAGCTGCAAGCGGATGAGTTGAGACCAGTAGAGCAAGTGACTCTTCAGCCTTATGCGCATGACCATGCTTATGTTGTTGGTGTAAGCAAAAAGCTGCCTACTACTACTACATTAGCCAATCAAGGCTCTTTACTTAGTTTGTGATTATTGTGAGATGTTTCACATTACGTTCGTACTTTATAAAGGTTTAATTATGTGGTTTTATGCCTTTTCATGTTCTGCTTTACTTCTACTCTCCGGAAGTAGAGTTTTGTTAGTAACACAAATGTTATATAATCTTGTAACATGTATTGTGTCGATGTCGAAGAGAAAACTCGGTCAAAAGCTATATAATGTGACTAAAGAGCTTTGGTAAAATGATTTTCCTTAGTTTTGATCAAAGAAAAAGTTTCTCCTTGGACTTTTACGATGTCTTCTTTGTAAATGGGCCAACGATCAGCCCGTAACTGTAAAGATGATGATTTTGAATTTTTGAGTTTGTCTTGTCAAAATTTACTTTGCGGATATATATTGGGCCAAGAGACAGGGACGCTTTGAGATTTGACTGTACGAGATTTTAGATGTTATCTCCATAACAGTTCACTGAAACTTAAAGAAAATTACATATAGTTCAGTTTACAATAGAAGAACCTTCTTTAACAAAAAGTAAAATATCTAGCAAAAAAATGAGGCTAACCTAGCATTTTTGGCTAAGCAACCAGTCTCTCAAATTTAAATTTTCAACCACTAAAAGGCCTTAAATAATCAATGAGCAAATGTCTATTGAAATACTTGTAAATAAAATGATATTCCTTTGACAAAGAAGATGAGCTGCGAGTGTTACAAAAAAAAAGAGAAGATAAGCTGCGAAACGAAATTTAAAAATTAGTGAAAAATATTTTTTTTCTCGAAAAAGTGAATGAATGAGCTGCAAAGTTTGTCAACTGACCCCGTGAGGTGATGATAAGTGACAACCTTTGTTTTCCATTTTTAATTATCTTACATATTTTTTGTTGTTTTAAGTTAACGTTCTGACTTTTGTATAAACTTAACTAGTAGTACGACCCCGAGACTTTTCATACTTATCTCGGAATCGTCTACTCCTCAATACATGTTGTTTATGTTTGTTTAGTGTAACCTGTATGTAATACACGGTTTCGTTTCATCATTTCTATCGACTGGCTTGTAAAGTTTTATTCTTTCTTTTAAAGCTTTGACTTGTAAGCTAACAATACATTTTTCCCTCTGTGAAGTACCGTTCACACTTCTTCTTCCATTAGTTTTATTATTTCTCCTTTAAAATTTAATTTTCCCACTTGAAATTGGAATATTTGACGGTGTCCAATTGTAAATGTTGAATAGTTGACACTGGAGCCTTATTCCATACAGGTCCCGTCTTAGGGTCCGAATGGAGCAGCGGGACAAGTGCGGTTCTCCCGCCACATGCAGTTCTCCCGCACTACATTCACCATTCACCATTTTCTGTTTGTAAAAGCAGTTCAAGCGGGAGATCTGCATGCAGTTCAATATTTTTTGTCTTTTTGTGAAAAAAGCAGGAGATCTGCATGCAGATCTTATCCACTAACATTTGATGGTACTGATCTGCTTTTTTTGTTTGGTCAATAAATAACTTTGTTACAACACATAATTTTAAAATATATTTATCTAGTCTTATAAATATAATATTTTTACTTTATTTTATTTACAACTTTAACAATACAAAATTATCATATCTTTACTTATTATTTTTTGTTATATAATTTTTACTTTTTAAAATAATCATTTTAATATAATACATATTTCAATATATTATGTATATCTATAGTAATATAGTTTAAATATGTATACTAATATAAGAGATGCATATTTTGTATCACGCAAATATATAGTAATATAATTTAAATATGTATACTTATGAAGAGGAGATGTATATTTCATTTATATATTTAATTATGATATGTATTATGAAAATATATAGTAATATAATTGAAATATGACAATAATGGAAGAGATATATCATTAAATTTTTATTTTAAAATTGTGACTTTATGAATTTAGTGCAATAATTTTTGTTATTTATGTACTATATTTATATATTATATACTTTGATATATTTTATTATAATATTTTAAACATTTAATCTACTTTATTTGGACCTTTTCATTTAGAACTATAATAACTGTTTGTTCTGAACTATAATAACTGTTTGTTCTGATTGTTTCGCATTTCTCCTGTATATTCTGTTTGATCCGTTTGATCTGCACTTCTCCTGCTTGATCTGCTTGATCTACACTTCTCCTGCTTGATCCGCTTGATCCGCTTGATCTGCACTGCTTGAACCGCTTTTACCATTCGAAGCCTTAAAGGCGCGGTTTGGAGCCGTGTAGTGTTTATATGTATAATGCTGATTTGGACACTAAGCTTCTAGTCGTTATCCTTAGTAATCTTATTTCTATGTATGGAATGCATTTATGTCTATCTCAGCTTATGTGTAAATTCAGATCATATAAAACCGTCCATCACTATCTTAGAAACTTTATTCTATAATACTTATAATAATTTCTGGAAAGTCATAATTAATTTATTGTGTTGAGAGCGTACTATATAAACTCACTTCATTTTTTGGGTCAGAAAACTCACTTCATTTAAATAGTTTCTGATAAACTAACAGAACAACATACACTTAATTTAATCATTATCATTCAATCATCATATATATATTTTCTAAGCTTAATACATATTTCGTATTCATAATTGAACCGAGTTCTCAAACGTATAATGAGAAACCCTAGAAAAAAGTTGTCTCAATTTGTTTGTTCTTTTCATGTTTAACGACTCCAGCGTTCATCCAAAATCACAACAAGAACGTTGAATATATACTTCACACTCCAGGAACAACAATATATATCGCAGTTACAAATGTTCGTTATTGCGGAGCTATCAGATATTTTGTGTATTCAATTCGTCCACACTCTTTGAAAAACTCGAACTTCTATATAAAATAATAATATACTGAATTTTCTTCTCATAGATCTAATGAAAAAAGAATATGAGAATGCATCTATTAATTACTACAACCAACTTGATATGGTCTTCGATTTGAAATCGTTCACGTGATTTCAACTTTATACGTTAAGTTACATAAACAAAAAGAAATTATATTCTCGTGTTGATTTCAAATGGGTGGGTATACATAACTAAGCCTAGGTGGTACTGCTGGTTTATTATCTTTGTCAAGACGATACATCTAGTCTTATTTAATTCAGAAGACAAAATTACGTAATAACATTAACATATAGTATTTATCAACTAATAAAGATATTAATTTATATAGCGGACAACGATTTTCCAAGTCAACGGAATGCTGATTGTTCACTTTGAAGGCAAAAAATGTACAGGGTGAGTATAGTTATAACTTAAAACGAACGTTGTTATAGTTGTATTGCTGTACAAATATTTTGGCAATTATATTGACTTCGTTGACCTCGATGCACGTAAGCTAATGGCCACCGGGTCTTTTGGGTTAACATATTTATAATTATGCTATCTAACTCTTAATGGACCAGCTCGTTTTTAAATTTTAACTATATGCCACTCATGATTATTTATATAACACATCTTTTAGCACTGGACTCATTTGTTTACTAACTTAATTATGGTTCACATACGTGTTACGTACACTAAAAGATTACGTAATCGAGATAGCAAAAATCAATCTACATGTACAAACAACAAACATTACGTATTCGAAAATACTCAGCTTGGAATGGCATCAAGACCAGCGATATCATGTGATGTTCTTTTCTGGGTGGCTTTGAAGAGCGTAAATGTCATAATATTTGAAAAGACTTAGTCATTATATGTACATATACTAATATACACACACAACACATCTATATACTAGACATCTTCATATATATATATTACATGTACATGTGTGAATATACATACAACTCTGTAGGGTTAAAGTGAGCAACTAGGAGTAGCAACTTGCAGGAAGAAAATAAAAGCAATCTTATCTTTACAAACCAGAGCACGAAGAAAACTTTAAAATAATTATTGATAAGAAAAAAATACGTACACAGATAGACTATATACATATATAGTTGCTTATAGAAAATTAAAACTAGACTGTTTTGTTGCTTTCAGACATAATAATAAACCAATTGGTTTTAAATAAAGATTTATTTGACTTTTATAAATGTTGGTTTGTGCGTACCATGTCTGTCGGCAGAAGGTTGCCACATTCCACCAAAATATGTTTGCTCAATTTTTTTATTTTTTATGTTTGCTCAAATTTATAACAGCGGATATTATATGTTTATGAATTATGGTTAATCTTCTTGCTTCGTAAGTATATAACAAGTAGTTGGAACAACTACTTACTTCCACTCAAAAAAGAAAACAAAACTTACTTAAAAGTCCTAAACCAATGGTGAGTTGGTATATAAAACAAAGACGAATAAGACAAAAGCCAATATGGGTTTAAGTAATGTGGCATTCAGGTCGGATCAGGAGTCCACGTGAAACCCACGTCACGTAACCATGGTTATGATTCTCTTTAGAATTCCTTCACTGGTCAACAAAAGCAGTATCCCTTTTTCAAACTTTTGCATGTGTAAACTTTTGTTAAATAATTACCACTATTCCACAATATAAATATTAATACTTAACATTTTCAAATAATTTAAACGCTGGCAAACAGTAAAAATATCATAACTTGTAGCTTAATTGGTTGTCGTAATTTTAAAGGGTCTTGATGTCCTATCTGGATTACTAGGCGTGTGATACACCCGAATATATTTGTTTACATTAATTTAAAAATAGTTTCCGCCTACTAGCATATTATGTGATGAGAAACTTCGCAAACAAATCATCTTTTCAGTTTATAAAAATGGTGAAAACTTGTTTAACAGGGAAGTAAAAGAAATTTGTGTGAATTTATAAAGGAAAATAAACAGATAATTCTGTATATTAATTTAGTTAATTATAAAAGCTCCCAAGTAAAAGATCCCCACAAATCCGCCAAATCAAATCACAGTTAGAAGTTATTAGAAACTATACAATGACATAATATAATTAGTTTAGTTGACCGAGAAATAATATAATCAGATGAGTTTGGATTGAATGAAGTTGATTAAATATATCGCACACTTTGTGTCACGTTTTATTTGTATTTTTATATCTAAGAAACCCATACATAATTTAATACTGTACTTAATTAGTTTTGGCAAAGTGGCCTAAGTTAGGCCATGGTTTTCTAAGTACCACTCCACTGGATTTGAGTTAATTAGTTAGGCCAACCTGATTATCCCCAACAAAAATACTATATATAATGTTAGATGAAGGCATAAATATATATGTCGGTGTATATATATTCTCTCCACCAAACTTGGCGATGGGAGATAAGAATCCAAAACGAACGGCTGAGATGAAACTGGGATATTACTTAAAATAGGATGAAGTTTGGGTCCATACAGAAGAAACGAGGAGGATGCATGGTGCTGAATGCTGACCTTTTCATCCTTAGGAAAACATCCTACTCGTTGTCTTCACCCCACTTGCATTTTTGCATGGCCCATTTCTTCATTAACGACACCTTGAGTTACACCAAACTGATTCTGAACTAATGTAATCTTGCATGGTACATCTAATCAAGACAACCATGAGGTTATCTTACCATTTATTTTTTTGTTATTTTCTTCTAAAATGTTATAGCCTTTGATAATAATTATGACGGAAAACAAGGTCTTTTGATTAAGGTAAGTTATTAATAAACTATTGTTATTTCATTTTTTGAGTTTAATGAAGTTTCAGTAAATAATAGTTAATGATTGTGGATATCTATATTATTAAAACTGAAATACATTTGAAAATTATTGGAAACATGGATAACAGTATAAACATATAATGTTGTTTGGAAACATAAATATCAATATATTAAAAAAGTAATGAAATTATGTTATTAAGAAAAATTAGAAATTTATTATATCATGAGAAATTATCTATCTGAGTCAACTTTAAAATATATGAAAATAGCTCAATCTAATTAACTAAAACATCTTTTGTTTAAAATAATCATAAAAACAAAATTAAACTTTATATACTCATTTCAAATTAAAATTAATTTAAAATTAATTTATATCAAAATTAATTCAGAAATATACATATATTCAAAATTTGATTTTTACTAAAATATTTTCCAGTAACCATTATAAAAAATGTTTTCAATGTAGATAAAAATACAATACAAAGCCGAATTTCAAACACCAACTTAAATTATAGTTTTTATATTTCACATTAAGTTTTAAATATAAAATATGTGATTATTTATATGATGATATATATAAAATACTATTATTATATGATGATTTATATGATGATACATATATAATATAATTAATTATATGATGATACACATATATGATACTCCCTCTGTTTTTAAATAATAGATGTTTTGAGATTTTCACACTTTTTAATAAAACATATTAAAACTTACTTATTAGTGCATAGTTTTTTGTTATTTTATATTTCCTATATTTCTAAACCAATAAGATTTCAAGAAATGCAATTAATGTTTTTGAGATTCACAATTATTCATAATTAGTTGACAAAAATTACATTGAAAATATGAAAAATATATCTTTTTGAAACAAAAAAAATTTCTAGAACATACATCTTTTAAAAACAGAGGGAGTATATAATAGTGACATAAAAAATAAATAGTAACATATTTTTTTAAAAAATATATCCGCGCGGATGTTCAAATCGAAGTCTAGGTTGAATTATGGGTGTGATTGGTAATGGCTGTGGGTGCTCTCCACAGCCCCATTTATTTTTAAAGCACCAAAATGAGAGCTTTAATTTATTTTTTAAACCACAGCTCTTGAAATAACTTACAGCTGTAGAAGTGCTCTGCAGAACCAAATATTCAAAGTAATTTTTTAGTGCTTTCCATAAAATTCTACAGCAATAAAATTTAAAATTACAGCAAAAAGTCTACAAATTTTTTTTACAGCAATAATTTCGAAGTTACATGCATTACCAATCGAACGAACATATAAAGGTGAATTATTAATAAATTTGGTGGGAATGGGTTGAAACATGATTGAGTTGTGAGTCCGAGACCCACTAATCAAATGGGTTCAGTGTCTAGCTCGGTTTAACTCCTTTTTGTAAAACAGTCGTTTTAACTCTTTAAGATCATTGTTTACAACAGAAGACGTTAATAATTTGTTTCCGGAAATAGTAAGTTCATATAATATACATCATAACTCTTTAAAAATGGGTAAGTAATTTACTTTTGTTTCGAAAAAAATGGATAAACATTTGAAGGAAGGTAGGACCACGAAAAAGAAGGGAATTAGGTACTCTGCTCCGTACAAGAATATAGCCTTGGGCGATACAATGGATTCATCTCCCCTTCACATACAATCATCCTCTTGATCTTCTTTGTCCCCTTTCTTATTATCCTATTTAATCATGATCAACATAATTGACCAAATAATTGTGTAGGACAAGAAGTCTAGAACTCATTGTTATAACTTATGAATGCGATCAGAACAACAGAAGTTGACGTTAAGTTCTGCATTCATTCAAAAAAAAAGTTCTGTGTTCATACCAATTGTGTAGTTTTGCTCTGATGACGTGGAATACACGTTTTTTAAAAAATCAGAGGGGAAAAACTACATACAAATGAAATAAAATGCGACAGAGGAAGTTCAGTGGTTTAGGAGAGCTTTGGTTGGTTTAGCTCAGCCAATAGAGCACAGTTCCTACACAAAGCGGGAATATCAACTATATCTCACCAATACCATTCCTTTCGTCTGTTAATGGGTCAAAGTGTGAACCCATTCTAATATCATGACAAGTTTATGAGTTTTTAACTTAAAACCAATTGATAATAAATACAGTGATCCAAATCTTTTATATATTATTCAAGTTTCTTACCTATTTCCAATATGTGAATCTCCTCTCCAACTGATGGATAACAACAAACAATCTTATGTGGATGGTATGCTTTGAATTATATAAAATATAAGTGATGTTGAACACTCGAGATAATTGAAACTGATGTTAAAAAGATTCTACGTACAAAGAAGTGATTAGAGTTAGAGGATAAAACCATCTAAAGTAGCAAAGGACTTCTGGGAAACATAGAAGGAACCGATAATGCTCATGAGTCTCTATCAAAAGCAAACAAATTGCATAATATGTAAAGACACGTCACATACCAAATGTGGAATGGGGAATAATAGTTTCCAAGAAAAGCTTCAAAGGGGGATGCACAACTTAAATAGATAATTGCAACAAAATAAAGAAAAGGGAGGGTCCAAATGTCATGTGAACCCCCTCCCCACTTGGCTCCCTACTTGGCCATCTTTGCTACACATTGCCCATTATTCATTATTTTTCTCTCGGGTAGTCAACTCTAGACAATAATTTAGACATATTTCTACAGGTCTCCATTTCCATATGGACCATTCGGGTCACTGGTTTCAACTTTCAGGATTACTACTCTCTGTTTAACAAGCTTTGTCACCGGGGTCTAAAACGAAATGAATATAAAAACTTAAAGTTATGCTAATATTCACCGTTGTTTTCAATGTAAAACAGGGATTTTTCTTTGTTCTATTTTCGGTTTCTCAAATCTCAATGCATCAAGAATCTCATTTGCTAGTATTATTCTTTGTCTCGTAGTGAAATTTACAAAAACAGATTCCATCCTAACGTACATGTTCACAATACATCTGATATAGACACATCATTCAATACCAATATATAAAAATAAAATAAGATAAAAATAACCGAATAAGGGATATTAATTATGCCAACAACAAAAAAAGAGGACCAATTAAAAGGTACCAAAGTAAAAAGACCGTATAACACTAGTACCCATATTTTTGGACTGACCCTCTCCATCTCTCTTCCCATGAAACTTCCTCCAACTATAACATGTTGCCATTCTTGCAAGACTTGACCCTACTCTTCTGCATCTTCCCTCATTTATAATCATTTTATCTTATTCTTTTATATACATCACCCACATTTTACATTTATCTTTCTAATATCCTATAATTTTTTTGACAAACACAAAAAACAAAAAATATAATATCAAAGGGAACGTACATGCACTTCCCTTTGTATATATATATACACACTCCAACCCCATCTCTTGATAAAACACAACCCATTTCTCTCTCTCAAGAACTCATATTCTCCCTCTAACACAATGGATAACAGCTGTATAGATGACAGTACCAGCAACAACACTTCAGGCTCTCTCTCCATCTCTACTCCCTCGGCGAAAAAGAAACTCTCTCCTCCTCCTCCTCAGGCGACGATGCGTCTCTACAGAATGGGAAGCGGCGGAAGCAGCGTCGTGCTTGATTCGGAGAACGGCGTCGAGACAGAGTCGCGGAAGCTCCCGTCGTCGAAGTTCAAAGGCGTCGTCCCTCAGCCCAACGGGAGATGGGGCGCTCAGATTTACGAGAAGCACCAGCGCGTCTGGCTCGGCACTTTCAACGAGGAGGAAGAGGCCGCCGCTTCCTACGACATCGCCGCTCGGAGATTCCGGGGACGCGACGCCGTCACGAACTTCAAGTCCCCGCCGGCGACGGCGCTCGACGGAGCCGCAGACGCTGAGTCTGCTTTCCTCGAGGCTCACTCCAAGGCCGAGATCGTTGATATGCTGAGGAAACACACTTACGCCGACGAGCTTCAGCAGAGCAGACGGAAGTTCCTTGACGGTAACGGTAACGGAAAGTCAGGGACGGCGACGATGAGTAGCTCTCACGGAAACGACGGCGTTTCGAGAGCGCGTGAGGTACTTTTCGAGAAAGCCGTTACGCCTAGCGACGTCGGGAAGCTTAACCGGTTGGTGATACCGAAACAGCACGCGGAGAAGCATTTTCCGTTACCGGCGATGACGACGGCGACGGCGGTGACGGCGATGGCTCCTTCTCCGACGAAAGGCGTTTTGATTAATTTGGAAGACAGGACGGGGAAGGTGTGGCGGTTCCGTTACTCGTACTGGAACAGCAGTCAAAGTTACGTGTTGACCAAGGGATGGAGCCGGTTCGTTAAGGAGAAGAATCTCCGAGCCGGAGACGTGGTTTGCTTCGAGAGGTCGACCGGTCCTGACCGGCAATTGTATATTGACTGGAGAGTTCAGTCCGGTACGGAGGAAATCACGCCGGTTCGGAGTGTGATTAGGCTATTCGGGGTCAACATTTCTAATGCGACGACTAACGCTAAATCAAACGACGTCGCAGCAGAGTACGGTGGTGGCAAGAAGAGATCTCGGGAGGTTGATCTGTTTGCGTTGGGGTGTTCCAAGAAGCAGACGATGATAAACGCCTTGTGACAATTTCATTTTTTTTTCTTCTTTTCAAATTTGTTTTTTCATTTTTAAAATTTCTGCTATTATTTTGGCAAGTTGTAAATTAGGACAAGACAACAAAAAATGATGACTAGGAAATAGTTTTTGGTTACATCTAATTTGGGTTTGTTTTTCTCCCTTTGCTCAATACGATTTCTTTCCAACCAAATTTGAATTATATTTAGAAATGATATAATATTAGAACTAGTCTGTTACCAAAAAAAAAATATATATATATACACACACATATATTGGAACTAGTCAGAAAAGAAAAGTATATCAACTAAAGAAATAAAACAAAATGACATTTTCTCCATCAAATAAGAGAAAATTCCAAAAAATAAATGTTTTAAGATTTTTTTTTTAAATAGATATAGTTTAAATTTTATACATATTTAGCTTTAAATAAAGATATACATGAAAATATAAAAATATATTATTTAGAAACATAGAGAGTACGTGTTTTAAATTTATCTCATTTCTTTATTTTTGTTATCTAGTCCCTTTGTTGCGATTTTCCATATTTGATTTGTTTGAATATTTGGCCAGACTAGTATTTATGCATTTTGTACTACTTGTCTAGTTGCTTATATTAGCGGAAAATATCTTATAAGATGATTAAGATCAAATGGAATAGTTTAATGTCAACATGGCCATTTAAAAAAACGTGGGTGGGATACGAAAATCTTTTTATGTGGTTGAGTTGAGATAGGCTTAAAGGGAGAAGAACAACGTCGATTGTTCAAAGATTCTGTACGTTTCTTATTTCTTAAACTGAAGTTTAAACACTGTTTTCACGTACGATCTGTGGAAAACACTGACGAAAACTAATTAACATGCACGGTTTTGAACTATTCATATAATTAATGGAAGTACATCTCGAAGATTGATAATTGTTTGTCTTCTGTCGTAAGATTCATGCATCTTATTAGTTTGTTAATTATATATTTCGAACTATCTCTACTTATTCCACGAAATATATAGTTTTTTTGGGGTAGGCCACGAAATATATAGTTGTTTAAAAAGTAGAAGAATCATTATGATCTTTTATTTTAAAAAGAGAATCAATAAGATCTTAAAGGCTAAATATACTGTCGTCTATGTACACTTGTTCGGGTTCACACCGTAACGGATTATTGCACCCGTATATCTAATATGGTGTGTTGCTTTTTTATTATTATTACCATAACCACAATTTTCTCTCTTCTCAGAGCTGTACCGAGTTACGAATCAAGATAGTTACATGCATTCTAGTCTGGTAAGAAATGAAAAACACGTAAGTGTATTCAGAATAGAAGGATGAAAATGAACTATCTAAACTTTTATTGTGTTCTTTTATTGTGTTGTTGATCTTTGAGTTTGTTTTCTGTGAAAATACATATTTATAGCTAAAACCTTAACATACATTTGTTCTTTTTTTCTAAAGAGCATTCATTAGAAAGTGTTAAAACTAAACAAGTGACTTTTGTGATAAACTAAACATAGTGAAGGTTTCTAAACCTTTTTTTTTTGAAACTTTAGTTTTCTAAACCTTTTTTTCTTTTTGAGCAACTGTTTTCTAAACCTTAATAACCCAAAAAGTAAATATATATAGTCGATTTCCAAATATTTGAAAATATGTTTGCTGTCGTGCTTCAAACCCATTTCCAAAGCCCCATACTTCATATACTTTGTTGTTTCTCTTCCTCATCACCATTCCTAGTATCATTTCTTGTACAATCCATTCTTCTCCAAGTTGTGTTTTCTTTCCTTAGACAGAATCAAAGCACATGGTGAGATTCCAACATGAACGAACATGTTACTCAAACTTGTATTCTATAACTTCTGGCATTATATCAATATCATTGTTTCATCAATCATGTTTTGGATCAATACAGTATTTTGTAACTAGATCAATACCATGTATAAGAAGAGTTTTGGGGTTTTATAAGGCTTGACCTATGAACTCTTCTGAAACTCTCTCTTATTGCACGTTCGCAGATTAAGTAAAGTTTGGAGAACAAACGCAAACTGTAAGTCTGTAGTTTGTAACTCATAAGCTGGCTTCAAAGACCTTTGTTTAATGAAAGCTTAACAAGACCTTCAAAGCCGCATTAACTCTCTCAGCATCTCTTACAAGTTCTTGTGTCTTATACTTCGTTTCAATTCTTCCATTATCATACGATCCAAATCCTCTTGTATTTAATTCGACAGAGAATACTCTTACAGTTGACAATCTATATAAATAAAGTTGTAATTAAAAAAGAAAATAATAAAGTTTTAATTTCTCTTAAGAGAGTGATAACTAAGCATTCACTACGGATACATCAAATTAATTCTAAAAACCCTCTCAGCCAATCACAACACAATTTACTATCATGTTATCACTAAGAACAAAAGCCTCATTCTCCATTGTCTCACGAGTACTCAATCGATTCATCTGCTTTCTTCTCATCTCCTTTTCAAAACGTATTTTTGTCAAATATTACAATTTAATATCAATCATTATTTTTCTGAACAATTTTCCAAGATATGAAATAAAAATATTACATGAGTTAGTATAATAGAATGATTTTAAAATAAAAAGCAATGTAAATCAAATCAAATACTAATACTGATGCACATAACCGAATTTTATATATCACATAGATAAAATAAAATTAATGTTTTTGGTCTTAAAACCAAACCTGGAGAACATATTTGTTGGATCTTGGAGAGAATTTATCTAATTTCTAATAATATGTGAATTAAGAAAATTATAAGGTTTAAATTCAACCCCCTTAAGACATTAACAAAATAGTCTCTGCACAACAGTAGCAGTGCTTAAAGATTTATATTTAGGACTTTTGGTTAGAAGGTTTTAAATTATAGATGAAATCTACTTCTCCATATTGTTATCATGTTACCGGTAAAATATCAGAGCAGTCTCGTACCAGTATAAATAAGTGTTTTCCTCTCCCACCTACCAGTACCACATAGAAAAATATGTTAAATATCTCGTGAATTAAATCACAGCAGTTCACGTCCAGCATTAGCATACAAGATTCACTTTGAGAAACTGTAATGTTTTTGCCTTCGCGTGAAGGAGATGAAGATTAAAAGGCCGCTCAGTTTTGGGCTCTAATTTTAAAGATTAACACAAGGGCCATATTTTCTTCTGTCCATTTTTAAATGAAACAGTGAGTTTTGAAAACATGGACACGAGCCTTGAGAGTTGAACGACTTGATGACGTGGCAGCACATAAAAGAATCAAACACTTCTTTATCCCCTAGACATTATTTGCGAAGTGATTTGCCACATGTCTTCTCTACAATCGTTTTTACAAAAAAAATTGTGACGTGGCTATTAAGATTGATGACATGTCATATGGTTAAATATGATATGGACAATTACATTTAATGACTATATTTTTGGAAATCTTTATAAAATATAGTAATAACTCATATATTACATTTAATATTGATTTATATTTTGGTATACTTTGTAGAATATGGTAATAACTCATAAATCATCACTAAAATAAATATATTCAAATATGACATTTTGAATTTTGAAATATTATAATAATTTTACTTTTATAATTATAAAAATTTTATTATCTAAAAGTTTTTGAATTTTCTGAATTTTTAAAAAATTGTAATATCATTAGTTTCTTTTAGATATCTACAAATTATGTAAATATTATTTAGTTTTAACTTTTGATAACTATACAATTTTATATGATTTTTAGTAATTTTGTACAAGTTGATTTAATACATTTAACCAAATGAAATAAATAATTTTTATCTAAGATTTTAACTTTTTATATATATATATACATATATATTCTTAAATATAATTAAAAATAAAAAAATATTTTCTCTTAATTTTATGCTTAATTAATGATATTTATATTAATTATTAGTAAAAATAATAAAATATATGATATCAATAAATTACATTTTAAAATATAAAATTTAACTTTAAAAAAATTCATCACTACACATGGTGCAGGAAAACACCTAGATTAATAATTGTGACATGTCTACTAAAATTGATGACATGTTTTAAAGATTAATATGACATGAAAAATTATATTTAAAGATTAATATGACATGTGCTATTAAGGAATTTAAATCAAAAAGAAAGACTTTCCAATAGAATAATGTTATGAATAACTCGCCTATACAACATGAATATTGAAGCCGAAATCCTAACCGGAAATTATGTGGAAAAACAGATTTGTATTCCTAGAATAAGTCTCATACCGACATATGCAAGATGACCTTTCAAAATGAAAAGACTTCAATTTTCTATAAGAATGTTCTATAAAATTACTATCAACCAGAGTTAAGGTTAAAGCTTAAAAAGTTGGTCTATTTGTCAAGTCCAGTCTTACAATTATATGTCGCACTATCAAGAGTCACTATAACTGGAGAACTTCAAATTTTTAAAACATAGCGACAATAGTGTTTTACAAAATATTGTATATAGAAAAAGATGTTAAAGTCACACCATGAATGTTAAAGTAAATAAATTTGATGTTTTATCTAGAAATATATTCGATATTTAGCTGACTATCGATAAAACATATTAACTGGTGTTATGTAATATTAATATTTTTAATTGTGTCGTTTTTAGTTTGTCTTACACAATATAAACAATATAGAGAGTTCACAGTTCTATATATTTCAATTAACTATAGCTAATATTATTTTGAAAAATAATAAAAAATGAAGTATTTAATAAAAATAAAAATATCAATGTACTATTTAAAACACCATTATTATTGAAATAGAATATCAATCAAAAATTATGTAAGAAAACATATTATTGTTATTAAAATGTCACCAGTATATACTGAAAATCCAAGAACTAACGTGATAAAAACATTTCCAATCTTTTTATGTGTTCGTGAATTAAAACATCAAATAAAACCCGTGCAACGCACGGGTCCATATCTAGTATATAATATAGAAATAGATAATAATTTGGTATAATATTAAACCGGTCAAATCCTATTACATGTATGCCATTTCAGCACAAAAATTTACACTCAAATAAATTTGATTATCTACTAATAAACCGTGTTAAAAAGAGAAAACTTCATTAAAAACTTTCAGAATAGTTTATGATTTTCACTTTAAACTTGCATAATAAAACACCAAACTAATAACACTCTTAACAAAACAATGAAAGTAGTTCAGGTGTTTCTTTGTTACTATGATGGACATAATTACAAACATTATTGATGTGATGATTAACTCCATTCGTTTTACTTAAACATATATTATTAAATTTTGTTTTTTATAAAACAAATTTTCTATTATCGCTCCTCTTTGCTGAAGTGTAAACAAAGAAAATTTATCATAATAAATAATTCATATACAAAGAATATATCAACCTAGAATTATTTTACTCTTATAAATCAAACTAAATTAAAACGGTTATCCTATAATTTTTAGAAAGCTCCGCAAATAAAAATAAAAAAATTAAAGAAGCACCACGCATTGGGACACATAAATATGTATTAAAAATGAAAATGTTAAGAGTATGATTGTTTTATATCATGTCTAACATACACATATTTTTCTCATTTTTTTGTTTTCTCTTAAAAGTTTTTGTTTATTATTTCCTTTTTTGGATTTTACGACTACTTTACACAATAAACCATTAGAGATTTTAAATTAATTTAGTTATAAATAAAATAAAATTATGTTTTGGTAAAAAATAATTAATTTTAATAAAATATAATTTAAGAAAAACTAATGGAGAACAGTGTTTATAACTATGTCCATCATGATAATAAAGAAAACATGTGAGCCATTTTCATAGTTTTTGTTATTAATTTGAGAGTTTATCATGGAAAATTAAAGTTTGAAGGTTCAAAATGGAATTAATGACCACTTTGAAAGTTTTTTATGAGATATTCTCGATTAAAAAATTATGTATGATATTCAAAATTGAAATAAATTGTAATTATTGATGTGATGATTAACTCCGTTTGTTTTACTTAAACATATATTATTAATTTTTTTAAAAAATTTCTATTATTTCTCCTCTTTGCTGAATTATAAATAAAGAAAATATATCATAATAAATAATTCATATACAAAGAATATATCAATCTAGAATTATTTTACTCTTACAAATCAAACTAAATTGAAACGGTTATCCTATAATTTCTAGAAAGCTCTCCAAATAAAAATAAAAAAATTGAAGAAGCACCATGCATTGGGACACATAAATATGTATTAAAAATGAAAATGTTAAGAGTACAATTGTTTTATATCGTCTCTATAATTCTGTCTCATTCTTTTTTTTCTCTCTTAATTTTTTTTGTTATTATTTCCTTTCTCGGATTTTACGACTACTTTACACAATGAACCGATTAGAGATTTAAATTAATTTATATATAAATAAAATAAAAATATATTTTGGTAATGAATTAATTAATTTTAATAAAATATATATTTAAGTAAAACTAATGGAGAACTATGTTTATAATTATGTCCATCATGATAATAAAGAAAACACTTGAGCCATTTTCATAGTTTTTGTTATTAAATTGAGGATTTGTTATGAAAATTTAAAATTTAAAGGTTTAAAGTGGGATTAATAACCACTTTGAAGGTTTTTAATATGATATTCTCGATTAAAAAGTATGTATGATATTCAAATTTAAATTAATTGTAATTATTAATATGATGATTAACTCCATTTGGTTTACTTACAAATATATATTATTAAATTTTATCTTTTTAATAAAACAATTTTTCTTTTATTTATCCTCTTTGCTGAAGTGTAAACAAAGATAATTTATCATAATAAATAATTCATATATGAAGAATATATCAAACTAGAATTATTTTACTCTTATAAATCAAACTAAATTGAAACGGTTATTTTATAACTTCTAGAAAGCTCCGCAAAAAAAAAAAAAATTTGAAGAAGCGCCACACATTAGGACACGTAAATATGTAAAATTAAAATAATAAGAATATCATTATTTTATATCGTCTCTAACATACACATATTTATTTCTCTTTTTTTTTAAAAAAATTGTCATTATTTCCTTTCTAGGATTTTACGAATATTTTACACAATAAACCGATTAGAGATTTTTAATTTAATTTATCTATAAATGAAATAACAATGTGTTTTGGTAACAAATTAATTAGCTTTAATAAAGATATATATTTAAGTAAAACTATGGAGAACAGTGTTTATAGTTACATCCATCATGATAATAAAGAAAACACATGAGCCATTTTCATAGTTTTTGTTATTAATTTGAGGGTTTATTATGGAAATTTAAAGTTTGAAGGTTTAAAGTAGAATTAGTGACCATTTTGAAGTTTTTTATGAGATATTCTAGATTAAAAAGTATGTATGATATTCAAAATTAAAATTAATTGTAATTATTGGTGTGATGATTAACTCCGTTTGTTTTACTTAAACATATTTATTATTAGATTTTGTCTTTTGAATAAAATAATTTTTTTTTATTGCTCCTCTTCGCTGAAGTGTAAACAAAGAAAATTTATCATAATATATAATTCATATATGAAAAATATATCAACCTAAAAGTATTTTACTTTTAAAAATCAAACTAAATTGAAACGGTTATTTTATAACTTCTGGAAAGCTCCGCAAGTAAAAAAAACTGAAGAAGCACCACACACTGGGACACTAAATATGTATTAAAATTAAATTATTAAGAATATTATTATTAATTTATATCATCTCTATCATACACAGATTTCTTTCTCATTTTTTGTTCTCTATTAAAAGTTTTTGTTCTTATTTCCTTTCTCGATTAAAAATATGTATGTTATTCAAAATAAAAAGGGTTTTACGACTACTTTCACAACAAACCGATTATAGATTTTAAATTAATTTATATAATAAATAAAATAACAATATGTTTTGGCATCAAATTAATTAATTTTAATAAAATATATATTTAAGTAAAACTAATGGACAACAGTGTTTATAATTATGTCTACCATGATAGTAAAGAAAATACGTGAGCTACATAGTTTTTGTTATTAATTTGAGGTTATTATGGAAATTTAAAGTTTAAAGGTTTAAAGTTGAGTTAATGACCACTTTGAAAGTTTTTAATGAATTTTTCTCGACTAAAAAAGTATGTATTATATTCATAATTAAAATTAGTTGTAATTATTGATGTGATGATTAACTCCGTTTGTTTTACTTAAACATAAATACTATTTAATTTTGTCTTTTTAATAGAACATTTTTTCTTTTATTAAGTGTAAACAAAAAAAATTATCATAATAAATAGTCATATACGAAGAATATATCAACATAGAATTATTTTACTCTTACATATCAAAATAAATTGAAACAGTTATTCTATAACTTCTAGAAAACTCCGCAAATAAAAAATAAATGAATTGAAGAAGCACCACACATTGGGAACACGTATTAAAAATATCATTATTTTATATCGTCTCTAACATACACATATTTCTTTCTCATTTTTTTGTTCTCTTTTAAAAGTTTTTGTTATTATTTTATTTTTTGGATTTTACGAATAATTTTTACACAATAAAAAGATTAGAGATTTTAAATTAACTTATCTATAAAAAATATGTTTTGGTAACAAATTAATTAATTTTAATAAAATATATATTTAAGTAAAACTAATGGAGAACGATGTTTATAATTATGTCCATCATGATAATAAATAAAATATGTGAGCCATTTTTATAGGTTTTGTTATTAATTTGAGGTTTTATTATGGAAATTTAAAGTTTGAAAGTTTACAGTGGAATTAGTGACCACTTTGAAAATTTAATGATATTTTGTCGATTAAAAAGGTATGTATGATATTCAAAATTAAAATTAATTGTAATTTTGGCTTGATTTAAAAGTTTGTATATGAAAACAACGAAGGAGTCAAGTTGTTTGGCATGAAACCGTCCTGGTAGCTTGAAAACGCACTAAATCAATGATTCAAAAAATATATAATTACCAGAAGTAATAAACTTAATAAAGAAAGTGAACCAAAAAATCTAGTCATATACATTTATTTCCTTCCTAGCTTGAGAGGAAAGAAACTTTCAAAGGAGGAGAAAGATCACATCAAACTTTCCCGAGAAATTTCAGTCGACAAAAATCATTAATGCAATATGAGACGTCAAAATAAATCACTCTTAGTTATAGATATTAAAATTCAAATACTAAAAATCCAAACAAAAAAATATGTTAGTTCTAAAATTGAAAATTAACTAAAATGTTATCTGGCGTTTCAAAATCGAGGATCAAAATCTAGTTAACCATATTAATAAAAAAGTAAAATCCCATTAAACCCTTCAAAATTGTCAAGATTTCCACTTTAAACATTCAAAGTTTAAACTTGCATCATAAACCTTCAAACTAATAACACTCTTGACAAAACAATAAAAACAGTTCATGTGTTTCTTTATTATTATAATTAACAGAATTATAATATTGTTGACGTGATAATTAACTCTGTTTGTTTTACATAAAAATATACAACATTAAATTTTATCTTTTTAATAAATCAATTTTCTTTTTATTGTCTCTTCTTCGCTGCAATGTAAACAAATAAAATTTATCAATAATATAAACAATTCATATACAAAATATATCTATTTAGGATTATTTTATTTTTACAAATCAAACTAAATTGAAACAATTATTCTATAACTTCTAGAAGGCCCGCA
Organism: Raphanus sativus; assembly: GCF_000801105.2. NCBI lineage: Eukaryota > Viridiplantae > Streptophyta > Magnoliopsida > Brassicales > Brassicaceae > Raphanus > Raphanus sativus. Next base: position 11,319,607 of record NC_079511.1, read on the forward strand.
AATAAATAAATAAAGCTGAAGAAGCACCACACACTGGGACACGTAAATATGCATTTAGATTTAAAATTATAAGAATATCACTACTTTATATCGTGTTTAACACACACAGATTTCTTTCTCATTTTTGTTTTCTCTTTAAAGTTTTTGATATTATTCCTTTCTTTCTCAGATTTATACGACTATTTTACACAATAAATCGATTAAGTAAAAATAAAAATATGTTTTGGTAACAAATCAATTAGTTTTAATAAAATATATGTTTAAATAAAAGTAATGAAATTACATCACGTCAACAGTATTTATAATTATGTTCACCATAATAATAAATAAAACAAGTGAGTCAATTTTAATGTTTTTGTTGTTAATTTGAAAGTTTATTGTGAAAATTTTAAAGTTTGAAAGTTTAAAGTAGAATTAATGACCATTTTTAGAGGATTTTTCGATTAAAAAAAATATGTATGTTATTCAAAGTAAAAATTAATTGTAATTTTGGCTTGATTCAAAAGTTTGTATATGAAAACAATGCAGGAGTCAGGTTGTTTGCATGAAACCGTCCTGGTAGTTATTTTTTTTTTTTTTTTGCACAAGCGTCCTGGTAGCTAGAAAACACAATAAATCAAATGCTTCAAGAAAAAAAATAATATATAATTACCAAAAGTGATATAAACTTAATAAAGAAGGTGAACCAAAAAAATCTAGTCATCATAATCATATATATATATATATATATTTCCTCCTTAGGCGGAGAGGAAAGAAAGTTTCAAAGGAGGAGGAGCAAAAGATCACAGATCAAACTCTCCCAGAGATATTTCCGTCGGGCGAAAATCGTGAATGCATCAAGACACAGACTGAGTCTCTCGATTCACCACCTCACTGAGTCACAGCTCTCGAAGGGGATTTGCCGATTATGTCGTCGGAGTTGAAACAGCTGATCGTCGTTGCTGAAGGCACCGCTGCCTTGGGTCCCTATTGGCAAACCATCGTCTCCGATTATCTCATCAAAATCATCAGGTTTCCTTCTTTCTCCTCCTCCTCGATTTTTTATATTTTAGGGTTCGAATTAGGGGGCCTTGGCAAATCTTCAATTGGTAGATCGAGTCATTTCAAATGCTTTGGATGATTACTGTGTCACCACCATATGTTGATCTTGATTCTGTCTGTGCGAGTAAAAATATATTGATTTTTGATATATGTATGGATTGGATCATTCTTCTGGGTGGATATGGAGAGGATTGGTTACATATTATAAGTCACTTTGTTATTAGATATTTGAGTATGTTGAATTGTATGTTTTTACATCTGTTAATGCTATGTGTGTGTGTTGTCCAGGTCTTTCTGTGGCACTGAGTTAAACGGAGAGGTACTTTATCTGATTCTGACCCTTCTCGTTCTTTGATTATACTCAAGTTTTCATAATTCTGTGTGATTCACTGTACTGTTTATACATTACTAAATACTTCTTCTTTCTATATGTCTATTGGTAAACAACCCCCACCCTGTATTTGTCTAATCATTGCCGTAACAAAATGTTAAGAAAGCAAGTAGACAGTTAGTTTTGTCGGATTCGATGGTTGATGAGTCTTTTTTTATATTCACCAAAACTTGCAGAGTAACAATGTTGAGCTATCACTTGTCATCTTCAACTCTCATGGCTCATATTGTGGTATGTATTTGCGCACTATTACTGTGATATCCAAATACACAACATTATATCGTGCTTTTTTTTTCCACGGCCTTGTTTTTCTGATCGTTTCGTTCTTCTTAGCTTGCTTGGTACAAAGGAGTGGCTGGACAAAAGATGTTGATGTTTTCTTGCATTGGCTTTCGTCCATACAATTTGCCGGTGGTGGTTTCAATGAGGCTGCCACAGCCGAAGGGCTTGCCGAAGCATTGATGGTGGGAAACTTGATCTTTAGTCATCTATGCAGCTACTTGGAATACATATGTTTGGGCCACTGATTTTCAAACGATTGTTTACTAGTTTAGTTACTCTATGAACTATTTCTTAAACCTCATGATTTCCTCTGTTATTCTTGACGCAGATATTTTCTCCTCCTTCAGTCCAAGCACAACCAAGTAATGATCTGAAAAGGCACTGTATCCTAATCACCGCCAGCAACCCTTACTCGTTGCCAACGCCTGTATATCGTCCAAAATTGCAAAATCCGAATGAAAATGGCCATGCGCACTCTGAAAGTCGTTTATCAGATGCCGCGACAGTCGCTTCATATTTTTCTAGGGTATTTTTTTATGAATTCCCCTTGTAATACGACTTGCTACAGTTGTTTAAAAAAAAGTTGGGAATCACTAACCTACCATATTGGTGTGCAGTGCTCTGTTTCTTTGTCTGTTGTGTGTCCAAAGCAGCTTCCAAGGATAAGAGCTCTGTATAATGCGGTGAGACTGCATGCCTATCTACAATTCACTAGATCTTTAGCTAGCATAAAATGTTTTTTTGTCAGCCAGCTCTCTGTGCTACAAACTGAAGTAAGTAGTTTTATGAAAAAATGGAGATTTTTTTCTTTTAAATGCAGGGAAAGCTCAATCCACAAAGTGCGGACTTGTCAATTGACACGGTTAAGAACGCATTCTATCTTGTCCTGATCTCAGAGAACTTTTTGGAGGCACGTGCTGCCTTAAGTCATGCTGCTACAAATTTGCCACAGACCACCCAGAGCCCTGTGAAAGTGGACAGGGCCACTGTTGCTCCATCTCTTCAAGTCACTGGCCAACCTCCAGCTCCTGTGCCATCAGGTTTTTCTTCTGGCCAGGACCTTCTTTCAGTTGAACTATCTTGCGTTATTTTTTGATGCGTCTTTCATAGTTTGTCTTGCTTCTTTCTATGTAAAGATCACTTTTTTTTGTTTGTTCAGCCAATGGACCTATGATGAATCGGCAACCAGTCTCTGTCGGACCAGTTCCTACTGCTACTGTGAAAGTTGTAAGTCTGTTTTGATCTATTTGTTAAGTTATGAATACTGTTTTAAATTCAGTTAAATTGATCCAATGTAAAGTTATTTTGAATATCCCATTTAAATATCTGATATATTTAAAGCGTGTTAATTGGACTATTTTGGGGATTAAAATTCAGGAGCCTAGCACTGTGTGTTCTATGGCAACAGTTCCAACTTTTCCTCATATCCCGTCCGTAGCTCGGCCTGCTACACAAGCAATGCCGTCAGTTCAAACATCGTCGGTATCACCAATCTCTCAGGAAATGGTCACCAAAGCGGAGAATGCACCTGATATTAAGCCTGTAGTTGGTGGAATGACGCCACAATTGCGTACTGGCCCTCCTGGGGGAGCTAATGTAAATCTGCTGAATAATCTTTCTCAAGTTCGACAAGTCATGAGCTCTGCAGCTCTGGCGGGTGCATCCTCGTCTGGCCAAAGTGCGGTTGCAATGCATATGTCAAATATGATATCAACAGGAATGGCTACATCTCTGCCTCCATCACAAACTCCATTTTCATCTGGGCAGCAGGGAATTACTTCAATGGCTGGTTCGGGTACATTACAGGGAACTGCACAAGCAGGACAAGGCCCGGGTCCTAATAATGCCTTCAGTCCTCAAACAACGTCAAATGTCGCGTCAAACCTTGGCGTCTCTCAACCAATGCAAGGGATAAACCAAGGAAGTCAGTCTGGAGCACAGATGATGCAAAGTGGAATTTCCATGAACCAGAACATGACGAGTGTCTCCTCTGGAACAGGTGGAATGATGCCTACTCCAGGAGTTGGCCAACAAGCGCAGTCAGGAATACAACAACTTGGTGGTAGTAACAGTTCAGCTCCTAATATGCAGTTGTCACAGCCATCGTCAGGGGCTATGCAGCCTTCTCAATCCAAATATATTAAAGTCTGGGAGGTACTGTCAGTTTTCCTTGTCTGAAATAGCGGTGGTCTTATGCTGGATTAACTTACATTATCAAATTCATATAGGGAAATTTATCAGGGCAGAGACAAGGGCAGCCTGTTCTTATCACCAGACTTGAGGTATTTGTTTAGGGCACTACTGTCATCTCAATTAGCTCTCCACCCCCTTATATATATTCCGGGATCACATCCTTGCTTAGTGCTTTAACCATTGAGTTGTGGTAACACCTTTGTTTATGTTTGACAGGGTTACCGAAGTGCGTCTGCCGCTGATTCGTAAGTTAACTAATTTAGATAAGGAAATTGTTTTACTTGTTAACGCTTTTCAAGCGAAGAACAGGTTTCCATTGCAGTCTACTTCTTAAAGTATGACGGTAGCTATTAAAACAACCTCTGCTTTCTCTTTCTGTGCGCGTCCCCAGGTTGGCAGCCAATTGGCCACCTACTATGCAGATCGTTCGGCTCATATCCCAGGATCATATGAATAACAAGTAATACTTACTTACTATGGCATTGGTGGATGTTATTTTCGTGTCACTAATTCTTTTTATCTGCCTTTGTATCAGGCAATATGTCGGCAAAGCTGACTTCCTCGTGTTTCGGGCTATGAGTCAACATGGGTTTCTAGGACAACTTCAGGAGAAGAAACTTGTGAGTTTTGTTGATATTTTACGCTACTTGTCTCTTACTTATTCACTCGTTTAATAACAAAATGATTTAATAGATATGAGGTTAAAAATGACATCCTTGCAAAAAAACATATGGACTTGCACTGCGAACCTGTTCTCCATGAATCGATTAATCTCTTGCTATGCTCTTTTTACTCATTTACGACCTACACTTGTAGCCTTGTTTTGTTAGTCTAACCGTGTGTCATACTTTTAACATCTTCACGCTTAGTTCTTGTGGAGTTGTATAAGATAACTGTGTCTGCCTCTGAAATGCAGTGTGCAGTCATCCAGCTGCCATCACAGACTCTGCTTCTCTCCGTCTCTGACAAGGCTTGCCGCTTAATTGGAATGCTTTTTCCAGGGGTAAGTAAGCACTAATTAAGGTGTCTACAGATGATTTCACCTGACATATATCCAAATAATCCATCTTGCACCGGTGGTCTCTACATATCGGTTTTGATTTAAGTTACAGAACCGTTTGTTTTTCTGTGATGGTTCAGGATATGGTTGTGTTTAAGCCACAAATTCCAAATCAGCAACAGCAGCAACTCCAACAACAACAGATCCAGCAGCAACAACATCAACAGCAGCAGCAGCAACAGATCCAGCAGCAGCAACACCACCAACAGCAACAGCAACAGCTGCCACAACTCCAGCAGCAGCATCAAATGTCACAGCTCCAACATCATCAGCAGCAACAACACCAGTTGTCACAGCTTCAACATCATCACCAGCAGCAGCAGCAGCAGCAGCCTCAACAGATGGTTGGGTCAGGAGTAATGGGTGGTCAAGGGTTTGCGCAAGCTCCTGGAAGATCACAACAAGGTGGTGGTGGCGGAGGGCAGCCTAACATGCCAGGAGCCGGCTTCATGGGTTAAAACTTGGTGGCGGAGGGCAGCCTACTAAGCCATTTTTACTTTCTGCTAATTAGTTTCATCATATAAACATAAAACTATTTCTGTCTTCTCTTGGTCAACTCGATGAACACCATTGTTTAGTTCGTGTCATTTGCCTCCTGCCTCAAAAATGGCATCCTCATGTGGGTCTGATCATTAACTAAGCCACCAAATGACACTGTTTTATTCTCTAGAGAAACATATTAATGTGGTTTGTCTTTCACCTTCTTCCTAGTTCAGTCCTCAAGCTCTCGTTTTTATCAGATTGACAAGTAGTAAATTAAGGATATCAATCGTGATTGGATTTTTTGTTCGTTTGCATATATATGAAGGATACATTTATTCTCTCTGCTTCAGTATAAAAAGGTTTCACTATTGTCTAACTAGGATTTAAGAATCTGACTACATCTTTTAAACCATCTTCATTTCAATCTGCTTTAGCTTCTAGAGAGTTGTAGATCCTATTCCAAATAGCAATGGTAATTGCTCATAAATCACAATTTGGTTAATTCCATCTGAAGTAACAAGACCAAAATGCTTCCTATATTTTAGCCTTATAGTCATTTTCTATTCTTCTCATCTTTTAATTAACTTCACGCATAAAATTGGCGAAGATAGAATTGAAACCAACAAAATGACCACATAAATGAGTTTCAGAAATGGTGAAGTTCGTTTAAGCTTTTCACAATCTCATACATTCCTTGCACGACATACAATGGATGCCCGATAAAATAACAAAGAGTACAAAAGCTCAAGAATCATATGTAGCTCACATTGATTCGGAGTTTCCAGTTTAGACCTGGATTCTAGATTTGAAGTTCAATACTGTTGTAAACAAAAATTAACTGAATGAACTAAAACCGATATAGTTGCAACTTATTAGCATTTGTTACAAGTTTGATGGAAAGCAAAGTTTAATAATTCATCTAGAAAATTAAACAAAGCGAATTTTGTTAACTGTTGTCCACTCCTGAATTTTCAGGTCGGTTTGTGTAACTTTCGACCTCTGATTGTATTTGAATTTGTGGCTCACATTATTTTTATATCGTCAGGTCTCGTTCTGCTTTGGTCCGTTAAACTCATCATTATGAATTTGGAACTTGTACTATTTTAAAACCAAGTAGCGACTAGCGAGACCAGCATTAGTGATACGTTGTCGTCTAGAAATAAAAGAAAAAAAACTCAATGATTGATATTTGATACGACATAGCAACTATGACGCGCACTAAAACGAAATCGACTGCCTTTTTGAATCGAGGACGACAAACATGACTTCTCTTGTCCACTCTTAAGCTCACTCCTGTCCAAAAATGTCTACTTGAGGTAGTGGGTCTTATTCACGTGGCACATACAAATGATAAAATATGGTTAATACACTATAACTTTATACCAAATTTTTCAAGCCATGATACGATTCGCCGCACCCATTAGATTTTCTCTCAATCGAATCATGGGAACATAACCAAAGGCCCTTTTGTTGAAAAGCTGGTCTAGTGAAAGAAAATTCCAGCACTGAACTTTTTTCGGTGTATTTTTTAATCCTCACAAGCTTGGACTTGAAGAGTAATGGTGGCACCATTAAGTGGGATACGGAAAAGCAAAGATGCAAGTTGAGAAAATATAAAACCTAATATATATATAGCTAATCGTACTCGAAATATAGACGCTTTAACTCTCTAGCATGGGTGTAGTTGGTTGGCTGCATTATTCTTTAGTTTTCTTTAAGGTTTTATTCTCATAATCAAATCATCTAATTCGAAATGACAAGATCGTGTAAACAGACTTTTCTCTCTCTAGAACCTCCGCCTTCTCTCTAGTTTTTTTTCAATCATCATCTCCGATCACCGGCTCCGGCTGCTCTCATAGAGCCGGGGTCGGGTTTCGTTCTTTTTCTTGTTTTCTCGGTGCATGCATCATCTAATCAGCCTCGTTTATACTGGTTTTAGTTCAGATCCACTTTTGTTCGAACCTATTATCTTCTTGATGGCTTTGCATGTTGACTATGTTCTCTTTCACTTCTCTGGCCTCGATCTTCTTCCTTCTCGGTTCTTCGAGTGAGGTTGAAACCAGAGTTAATTTGTACGCTCCCTGTCTTCAACCCAACAGATCTGATCGAGATCTAATTCCTTCTCGTGCTTCAATCTGGTGTTTCCGTTGGTCCTTCTTCAACGACGCCATCCAGTTCAAGACTTATGTCCAGTGATCTGTCTTGCTGGTCTTCAAAGCATGTGTTCTTATACTCTTCTGTGCTATTCACTATGGGAGGTATCGCAAGTCGTTGGTTTGGTTATGATGGCCTCTTCGATTTGTTTTTTATCTAAGGAGTTCATTGAAGTCTACATGCAAATTGTTCTTTAATTTCTAGGTTCTTTGATCTGTTTTTAGGCTGTATTAGTTTGATCTGCCCTGTTTAATCTTAATTCCCACTTGTGGGCATAGGACTCCAGGGACTAATGGTGTTGTCCGCTGGCTTTATTTGTCGGGATTCATGGGAATTGCCGATCTCTGTAACAAACTCTGTTTCAAATGAATTATTATCTTCAGTGTAAAAAAAAAAAACGTTGAGGATAAAAAAAAATTTCGAAATGACAAGACATATTTCAACATAGAAAATATTCCAAATTATTTGGGAGTGTGTGTCACAGATTGAATAAAATTAAACGTACATGACATACCAAAAACGTAAATTAAAAGTGCATCGTCGTAGCATTACATTACATTTCGTTTATGATGTATCTGCATGTTCTGTATATAAAGCGTAGCTATTCCAAATATGAGTTATGACGACTGATTGGATGAGAAACACAATAATGTCAAATATGAAGATGATATTACTGAAAAAGATGATGTTATTGACTTATTGGTAACATGTTGTTGTTTACTGTGATAACATTTTAATGATCTTTTGATTTCTTACGCATTTCTGGGATTTGATAATGTTACACGTTTCGAAATTCAATCAACTTCACAACTTTAAATGATCACAGTGCCGAAAAAAACAAAGTTCCTTTACCTGAGTATCCCCGATATAAAATAAGCCAGGGAAAAAAAAGAACAGAAAAGCTCCACAGGTTCATTTAATTTAGGTAAGATCTTAAGAAAATTACGTAAACCTTATTTATTCTTTGGTTCTGTTTATATTATTTACAAAAACAAACTTTATTTGGACAAAATGAAAACTCAAAACACTACTTATAAAGCTCATAGTTCTCCATTTACAAAAAAAAAAGAAGCTCATAGTTCTCCATGTTTTAAGGGAATTGAGTCCTATCTTCACTATACTGCAAAAGACACACACACACACAAAATGGTCTCTACTTCTCCCATTTCTCCTTCTAAGGTATTCCTTCACCTTCTCATTTCTTCTTTTACTTTTCTTACTTGCTAATTAGTTTGTGTTCAAAGGAATCTGTTGGGAAGTCCGGCGAAAAATGGACGGCGGGAGATCCATCACGGCCAGCCAAGTGGTGGTACTCCACCTTCCACACCGTCACCGCCATGATCGGCGCCGGAGTTCTGAGCCTCCCTTATGCCATGGCTTACCTTGGCTGGTACGTACTCTTACTATTTCTTTACAAACTTTTCTCCCCTAAATTATGTTTTCTCTAAGTAAACAATAAGGAGTTTAATTTTTGCGACATCGACCAGAGCCGGTTAATTTTTATTTCCTCGTCTCCGGTGCTAAATTTTGTTCTTGTGTGTGTATTTCAAGCGGTCTTAGTAAAAATAAATAAAAGGATTGCTTTTGTTTACCACTTAATTGTTTAAATTAAAACATAGAAATAATGGAAATTCATGTCAAAATTGTAAATTGTTCATTACTCTAAACTAATGATTTTGAAACCGTTGCAATTTAATTAATATATAAGAAGATTCGTAAAACATGTTATAAACAATTTACACTTTAAGCTGATGATTTTGAAACTAGGTGTAATAATACTCACATATAAGAACTAAGAAGATTTATCTTACCAAAAAAAAAAGAACTAAGAAGATTCATAGAACATGCATAAAAGAAAAATTGCACTTAAGATGATGATTTAGAACTAGTTGCAACTAATATATATATAAGAAGATTCCATGTATAGAACATGCACGAGCCAAAAAACGAAAGAAGAAGCAAACTGCACTTTAAGATGATGATTTGAACTAGTTGCAAGAAAATTCAGATATAATAATAAGATTAATAAAACATGTTTAGCAAAAAAAAAAAACATGTTTTTTTTTAGAACATGTTTAAAAGAAAGAATAAAATCAAAAGACAGTTGAATTGTATTTCTTTTTGGTTGTTTGTACAATATAAAGATGAGTTTTTCTTAGATTCAACTCATAGGAGGTGAACATATAGGTTCATCAATTAGTAGTATTCAGTTATTTTTATATTTGATATTTTTCGAGAAAAGAAACAAAATAACAAGGATTATCCAATTATATTATGTTATCCCCAACTCTAAAGTTAATATTAGGTAAACCCTAAACTATTAGGTAAATCTTAAATCTTTGAGTAAATCATAAATCGTAAATCATATACATTAAACATTAAGTCTTAAAAAACTAGATCTTAAACTATTGGATAAATCCTATACTCTGAAGTTTAAGATTTACCCAATGGTGTAGAGTCCAAAAATTTAGAGTTTAGTATTCATGATTTAAAATTTAGGATTTAATATTTTGCTGACAACATGAACAATATTAAATTTTCTTTTCTGCAACTATTACTTTTTATTTATTTTATTTTTTTTATTTTTAAAATATAATATAAATTGGTAAACTTTTATTAGTATTTTTTTTAAAAGATATTAAATATGAAATAATTTAATATTATTGATTGGTGAACTTTTTAATAAGATAAAGATACCTGATGTAATCCACACGGATGCATAGTCGAGTGATACATTAGGATTGAAAAGACATTAAGCGTCCTAGATTATAAACGTAGCACTCAGATAAGTTGCACATGTGTGAAAAGTGAAAACATGAGATATTTTACATAGTTTTTTCTTTTTTGCCAGAAATGTAAATATCATTAACTAGTTAATGAATGTCTGATTACAAAATGTTAATTTGCAATCTCATCTGCTCTAAAACTAATCAGAGCTAGTCTCATAATTTTACATAGTTTGTCTTCTGGCTTCCAAGACTAATCATATTTTTGGATCTATACAATTCGGGTTACCAAACAAACAAAACTGATGCGTGGTGAAAATAGGGGACCAGGGACATTAATGTTGGCACTGACATGGGGACTGACCCTAAACACGATGTGGCAGATGGTACAGCTTCACGAGAGCGTACCTGGACACCGGTTCGACCGGTATATTGATCTAGGTCGGTACGCTTTCGGCCCAAAACTCGGCCCATGGATCGTCCTCCCCCAACAGCTAATCGTCCAAGTCGGGTGCTGCATAGTTTACATGGTCACTGGTGGCAAGTGCGTAAAGAATTTTGTGGATATCACGTGTTCCTCCTGCAGCCCCGTGCGACAAACATACTGGATCCTCGCCTTTGGTTTGGTCCATTTCCTCCTCTCCCAGCTCCCTAATTTCAACTCCGTCGCCGGTGTCTCCTTGGCTGCCGCCGTCATGTCCCTCAGGTCACACTCACTCACACTTTGTACCATCACGTTATCCTTACCATTCTGATGCAATACCGTATATATAACAATGTCAGTAGATTATATATAACGTGTGCAAAACTGTTAGAAACTTAGAACTATACCGTTTATACAGGCATTGGACTATAATTTTTTTTGATTAACCTTGGACTATAATTGTTTAATCTTATATTATATTGCCAACAACTTGATTACTTACACCAATAATTAGAATTAGTGTGGTCATTGCGTGATTAGCAATATTGATTACTTAGTTTGTTTAATACGAACTAACTTCCATGTAAACATTGATTTGCATGTAAATTACTTCATGTTTAAACAAACTATATAAAAAAGTTCATACTGCGAAGTTAGACGTAAAAGTTTGGAAGCTTTTGTTTTTAATTGGATTTTGTCATTTTCAACATGCATACATTGAAAAGAAATGAAAGACGTTGTACAACTCGAGTACTATAATCTAGACCAATTTATACAGCCAAAATGACTGACCTAGAACGAATGGTTAGGTCCACATTACACTCTAGATATGGATCGTTACAAACTATATATATCAAGTCTGATCAAACTTTGTAATATATTATGTACTGCAGCTACTCAACGATAGCGTGGGCAGGAAGTATCTCACATGGAAGATTGCCTGACGTGAGCTACGGTTACAAGGCGACGAATCCAAGTGATCTCACATTCCGAATCTTCAACGCCTTAGGTCAGATCTCATTTGCTTTTGCGGGTCATGCCGTGGCTCTAGAGATCCAAGCCACAATGCCTTCGACTCCCGAGAAGCCATCGAAGGTGCCCATGTGGCAAGGAGTGATGGGAGCTTACTTTGTCAATGCCATTTGCTACTTCCCGGTGGCTCTAATCTGCTATTGGGCCTTTGGACAAGACGTAGACGACAATGTTCTGATAAATCTACAGAGACCACCTTGGCTTATTGCTTCTGCTAATCTCATGGTTGTTGTTCACGTCATTGGCAGCTACCAAGTGTTTGCTATGCCTGTCTTTGATCTTTTGGAGAGGATGATGGTTACCAAATTCGGTTTTAAGCATGGAGCTGTTCTGAGGTTTTTCACTCGAACTACTTTTGTCGGTACGTAAGAATTTTCTTATGTTCTAATTAACATATATATAAACATTTTCAGTTTTTATCAATAAAATATTTTCAGTTTAATAATCTAATTTATAAATGGAATATTTGTGGTTGGAATTGCAGCATTTACGTTGTTTACTGGAGTGACTTTCCCCTTCTTTGGAGACCTTCTAGGGTTCTTTGGGGGTTTCGGATTTGCACCCACTTCCTTCTTTGTAAGCTTCTTCGACATTTTCGACATGTCAACTATTGTATTACTAAAATAAATACATCTAAAATTAAGATGTATTTATTTTCTACTCTCATGTATATACGTTCATTGTTTTTTTTTTTCTTAAGACAAGTCACTAACAATCTTTGCATGGATATATAATAATGCCGTAGCTCCCAAGTATCATGTGGCTTATCATCAAGAAACCAAAGAGATTCAGCATCACGTGGTTGGTCAATTGGGTAAATAGCTGTATTATCATCCTCTTTTTTCTTCTTCTTTTCACTTTTTTTTTGCTAAGAATGTAAATGCCATTGCAATGAATGAAGGTTTGGTTACAACTGTGAACCAGAATCTGCTTGTAAAGCCATTTTTCTTCTTCTTTTCATTTTTATATATAATCTTTTGAAGATGAACAATTAATGTATATTTTTGGTTGTATTGAGCAGACAACCATTATGGTGGGAGTGTGCATAATGATGGCGTCAACAATAGGAGGATTGAGGAACATCATCGCGGATTCTTCTACTTATAGTTTCTACGATTAATTATACTGAATAGAGATCGGAGAGATAAACCTCAACTATATGATCATCTAATTATATATGTGTGTAGGAATAAACCTATATTAATGGTCGTGCATGCGTATCGAGTTAGAAAGAGTGTAATCATATACATAATCTGCTACTTAAATTCAATAAGACATATATTGTTAATTAGCTCTACATTGATCTTCAATTACGGCTACCGTTCATTCATCCACACCTGTCATGATTTTAAATGGTAGATCTTTTTTTTTGAAACTAAAAAGATTAAACCCGGGTAATTATTGGAACCAGACCTAACTCCCGGGGGAGTCGCAAGGCCGCGGATAGACTCCTTCTCCTGGGCATTCAAATGGATCCTAAAGCATGGACCCATATCCGCGTTAAGTGAACAAAAACAATGTGACTTAGTTTCACATAGCAGGAGGATCGAACCTGAAACGTGTTAGCGTTCCAGGCCCGTCCACTGTCACTTGACCAGAATGCCCGTTCAGATCTTTCAAAATAATAATATCAACAAAAGCAATTTTTGTATTTTCTTTATAACAAAGTGGTTCTTGCACTTTTTTGGTACGCACTGGGTTGTTTGTTTCTATATAATGTACCACGTAGAATCAATTCTGGAACACTGTTACTTGTATCATATTTGTAATTCTCTTCATATGCATTCACTTACCACTTCAAATTAATAGAGTAAGTGAGAGCTAAACCTGACTCTTGTCACCAAACATGATACTAATTTAAGAAAGGTCTAATTGATCGGCGCCAGAGTTCTGAGCCTCTCCCTTATGGCATCGCTTTACCTTGGCTGGTAGCCTGGTACTCTTACTATTTCTACAAACTTTATGCCCCTAAATTATTTTTATTAATTAAATAGTTACCAAGCCGATGATTTTGCAACTGTTGCAATTTATTCAGTAGGACTGTACACAAATACTCGTTACTTACTTAAAACTCATTACTTGACTCGTATTTGCTTTAATTTTTTCAAGTATTAGTCGTTGTCAAGGTAAGTATCAAGTCATTAAGTTTTGCTATATGCAGATACAAAACAAGTAACAAGTATAAAAAAAATATTAACGACTCGTCTTGATATTACTCGCTATTTGTTTTAAGACTAAAAAATGATAATTAAGCCATAAAAACCAAAGCATTAAACATATATTTCTTTTTTATAAGAAGTAAACAATACTTTCATATCAAAATATATGTATTTTGCTTGTTCTTGTTTTTATATTAAGTGTAAATATTTTATTTAAAGTAACTCTCGTGTTTTTACCAAGTCGAGTAAACAAAACAAACTTTCATAACCTTTTCTTATAGAAAATTATCTACTAAGCAATCCTTAGAAACTTGGAAATATATCCAAATAATTCATAAGTGCTTATAAGTAGCAAATATTCGAATAATACAAGTAACATGTTTCTTGATAAGTACTCGTGATAACAAATATTCGTTTTTAACAAATCAAGTACAAGCATAAAAATTCATTACTCGTTCAAGATAAACCAAAGATCAAGTATACCTAAAAAACAAGTAATTGTTTTGCGCCCATATTCAGATGTGAGAAGATTAAGAAAACATGTAAAAAACAATTACACTTTAAGCTAATGCCTGATGATGATTATGAAACTAGTAATTAAAGTCAGATATATGAGAACTAAAAAAGATTTCACAGAACATGCATAAAAGAAATTGCACTTTAGCTTGTCCAAAAAAGAAATTGCACTTTAAGTAGATGATTTAGAACTAGTTGCAACTAAAACTTATAAGAAGATTCCATTATGTAGAACGTGAAAAAAACGCACTGTAAGATGATGATTGTGAACTAGTTGCAACTAAATTCAGATATAAGAAGATTAATACAACATGTAATAGAGAAAGGTAAAAAAAAATAAAAGGATTAATGAGAAATTCAAAAACTAAGAATAAGAAGAACCTTTTCTCTTCTCTCTTAAAAAAAAATTCCCTCTAGCAAAACCCTAATTTTCTTCTGGTTTGGGTGGCCGGCGGCGGTTTCGTCCGCTCTTCCTCGCGCCGGTCGCCCCCATCCTTCTAGTTTCTGATTCCTCTTCGCTTCTCCTCTCCCTCTTCCCCCTCGTTTTCCTTTCTCGGAGTTCTAAGGCTCTGCGCCACCCGCGGGTCAGATCTGACGTTTTTGGCTTCGGATCTCCGGAGAATCGAGGCGGCGGAGTGGATGTTTGGCTCTCTTTGGCAAATCGTGGTGGTGGTGGTCTAGATCTGGGTCAGATCTGGATTCGGAGGCGGGTTTCTCTCTCTTCCTCTACCTCCTCTGTTTGTCTTCTCGGCGCGGGTGAGTCGACTGCTAGGCTGAAGGCGGTGCTGCGTTCCCGGAGTGGTAGAGTTGCGGTGTTTCTTCTGCTCCTTCGGTGTTCGTTGGTGGTGTTCTTGTTAAGCCAGCCAGTCCTTCTCTCAGGGGCTCGTCGGAGTAACTATTCGTTCCAAGCCAGATTGGTCCGTTACAGGTTCTCCGTAGTGGTGGCGCATG
Organism: Raphanus sativus; assembly: GCF_000801105.2. Classification (NCBI taxonomy): domain Eukaryota; kingdom Viridiplantae; phylum Streptophyta; class Magnoliopsida; order Brassicales; family Brassicaceae; genus Raphanus; species Raphanus sativus. The sequence goes on from NC_079511.1 coordinate 11,335,019, forward strand.
CGAGGAGGTCAGTCGTTGGACTTGTCAACCACGGTTGTTCTTCTCGGTGGCGACGCGTGCGGAGTCTGCAAGTCTCAGGGGATAGATCCTGGGCTTCCCTCTGACCGCTTTGGCTTAAGGCGGTGCTTGTTTGTTCTGTCATTTTGGTGCAGGTACGGTGGTGTGTGGCGACTTTGGTGACTCCTTCTCTAAATAAAGCTCGTCTTTGTCTGAGTGGGTGTTTTGGTCTCGATGTGATAGCTTCGATCTGTGAAGGCTGTAAGTCAAGATGCCTTCGCAAGCTGTTCTTGAAGAACTCAATCTTAAAGAACTGATCATCGGGTACGCCAAATTCTACCGGGTTCAGTTCTAGTCCTCGGTTTCACTGCGGGTTCCATTTTGCGGCAAGCGATTGTTCAAATTGTCTAGTATTCTTTGCTCTTAGAGGTTTAGCTTAGAGTTATCAGTCCCTTCTTAACTAGAACTGAGTTTGTGTTTAGATTTGTTTTTATATTCTCTAGCTTCTTGTTATCTCAGTAACTTCTGTAAAAAATTTGAAAACTTGGTAATGAATCTTAACATTTTTACCAAAAAATAAAATAAAAATAAAAATAAAAAAATAAAAGACGAATCAATTGTATTTTTTTTGGTTGGTTTGTAAAACAAAAATCAAATTCTGGTTAAAGAGAGTATTGGTTACCCACCGCAAGACCACCTGGTTTACTAATAATAATAAAAAAATATTGTTTCACTTCTCTTTCCACCTTTCAGATCTGAGCTGAGCTCACCGAACGCTCACGGGGGCAACGTCGCATGGTCTCTGATCAGAAGAAGAAAGCCTAACAACAATCCAAATCGAAAAATGGAGCAGCTGAAGACAATCGGGAGAGAGCTAGCGATGGGGTCACAAGGAGGGTTCGGGCAGTCGAAAGAGTTTCTCGATCTGGTCAAATCAATCGGCGAGTCCCGATCCAAAGCCGAGGAAGACCGAATCGTCCTCACCGAGATCGACACACTCAAACGCAAGCTCCTGGAGCCAGACATCCCCAAGCGAAAACTCAAAGAGCACATCATCCGCCTCGTCTACATCGAGATGCTCGGCCACGACGCCTCCTTCGGCTACATCCACGCCGTCAAGATGACTCACGACGACTCCCTCCTCCTCAAGCGCACCGGATACCTGGCCGTCACGCTCTTCCTCGACGAGGACCACGACCTCATCATCCTCATCGTCAACACCATCCAGAAAGACCTCAGATCCGATAACTACCTCGTCGTCTGCGCCGCGCTCAACGCCGTATGCAGGCTGATCAACGAGGAGACGATCCCGGCGGTTTTGCCTCAGGTGGTGGATCTGCTTAGCCACGGGAAGGAGGCTGTGAGGAAGAAGGCGATCATGGCTCTGCATAGGTTTCACCGGAAGTCTCCGTCTTCGGTTTCTCATTTGGTTTCTAATTTCAGGAGGAAGCTGTGTGATAATGATCCGGGGGTGATGGGCGCTACGCTCTGTCCTCTCTTTGATCTTATTAGTGAAGATGTTAATTCGTATAAGGATTTGGTTAGTAGCTTCGTCAGTATTCTCAAACAGGTCACTGAGAGAAGGTTGCCTAAGAGTTACGACTACCATCAAATGCCTGCACCTTTCATCCAGGTTTTGGCTTCGTATATCAACTGATAGAGTAACGGATAGGTGTAGTTTGGTCTAAGAATGCCTAAGAGATAAGAGAGCCTACGAACTTAAATGCGTTGAGATCACCGAAAACAAGAGTTTAAAGCAAAGCTTCTTTTATAAAAATCAATCAATAATAATGTGACTCTTACAAAATCCAAGAGCTCACTATATATAATACTTAGAATAGTCCCAAGTCTTAAAAGGATTCGAATCTAATCTCATATCCTAAAGTCTTAATGCACATTCTTATAGTATTAAGAAAACTATAGTTTATATAAAACAAGAATTAAATAGAAAAGGGAAATAAAACCAAAACATAATAGAAGTAGAATCCATGCTGCATCAATGTGTCTTGTCGCGCAGTTGCTGACGTCGAGTTCATGTCTTTTAGATCAAGTTGCTGAAGATAATGGCGCTGCTGAGTAGTGGTGATAAGAGTGCGAGTGAAATGATGTATATGGTGCTTGGAGATTTGTTCAGAAAGTGTGATTCCTCTACCAATATAGGAAATGCCATCCTTTATGAGTGTATTCGCTGTATCTCTTGTATAGTTCCAAGTCCCCAGCTGTTAGAATCTGCTGCTGATGCTATCTCCAAGTTTTTAAAGGTTTGTGTTTCTCTGACGTGTATGTGTATGTCTTATGATGATTGTATCTAAATCCTGTGGTAACTATTTTGTAGAGTGATAGTCACAATCTGAAATACATGGGGATTGATGGTCTTGGTCGATTGATTAAAATAAGCTCTGACATTGCTGAGCAGCACCAACTTGCCGTGATTGATTGTCTGGAGGTGAGCAGCTATAAAGGAAACTTCTTTGAAGTTGTTTGTTTTCATGTCAGCACATTGTTTTTTTTTCCGGGCCTGATGTTTCTTACTTTCCAACAGGATCCAGATGATACACTAAAGAGGAAAACTTTTGAATTGTTGTACAAAATGACCAAGTCCTCTAATGTAGAAGTGATAGTAGACCGGATGATTGATTACATGATTAGTATCAATGACAATCATTACAAAACTGAGATAGCATCTCGTTGTGTTGAGTTGGCTGAACAATTCGCTCCAAGCAATCAATGGTTTATCCAGGTACAAGCCGACCTCCCTTGGACACTACCTACTTGTATAAATTTTTTTTGGTTGACAAAAATTTAAATTGCCCATACTGCAGATTATGAACAAAGTCTTCGAGCATGCAGGAGATCTGGTAAATATTAAGGTGGCGCATAATCTGATGCGTTTGATTGCTGAAGGATTTGGAGAAGACGATGACGATGCAGACAACAAGCTTAGATTATCAGCTGTATGTTGTTCATTCCATTTGTGTTCGTTCTGCTTTTAAAGAGATTGATGTTCTAGTTTTGGTGATATATGGACTCTTAGACATAAATGAGTTGGTATCTCACATGGTAATCTTAAAGTTAGGAGTAACTCTGATCATCTGTCTTACTTCTAGGTTATATTTCGTTGGTTTACATACTCTGTTTTTGTATTGTGCTAATGAGTGTGCTTTTCTTGATGCAGGTAGAATCGTACTTGCAGATTATCAGCGAGCCAAAGCTTCCATCACTGTTTCTTCAGGTTGATTTTGTTTTCTGACCTCTCCACTTACCTTTTTGCACATCAAATCTATGCTTCTTAATTTTGGTTTAATATCCAGGTCATTTCTTGGGTGTTGGGAGAATATGGCACAGCTGATGGGAAGTATTCCGCCTCCTATATAAGTGGAAAGCTGTGCGATGTGGCTGATGCATACTCAAGTGACGAAACTGTTAAGGTAGCTCCGCTGCATTCAAATATGATGCACCTAGAAACCTTTACCTGCTTAGTTTTTTTTCTTGTAGCTTCTTGTGAAATTCGAGTTCTCTTTGAGATCTCCGTTAATATTAGCTTCATAGGGAAAACATAGTGAATACTGAATGTAATGCAAATGTGAACAATCAAATGCATGCTAACTCGTCAGTGTAATAAATCTGCAACTTTCTTATTTATAGATGTCTGATCAAGGGTTCTTTACTAGTACATGTACATACGAGTTATGCTTCCATTATTTCTGATTGAAAGATGGTAATTGTTTTCTGTTCTCTTTGAAGGGATATGCTGTTTCTGCACTGATGAAGATTTATGCATTTGAAATTGCATCTGGGAGAAAGGTGGATGTTTTGCCAGAGGTCTGTATCTTTAGACGTTTGTGGAATTGAGAATACGATCTATAGCCTGCTTTGTCATGTACTGATTAGTTTGTTATTGCAGTGCCAAACTTTGATCGAGGAGCTACTTGCGTCACATTCAACAGATCTGCAGCAACGGGCATATGAACTTCAGGCTCTTCTTGCACTAGATGCCCGTGCTGTGGAGAGTATACTACCTTTAGATGCTAGTTGCGAAGATATCGAGGTAACCTTTTCTCTTCATGCATCCCTTGTAACGTGGATTTCTTGAATCTTATAGTCCATTTTCTGAATTTAGGTTGATAAGGATCTTTCATTTCTCAACGGCTACATCCAACAAGCTATTGAGAGTGGAGCGCAACCATATATATCTGAGAGAGAGCGGTCAGGAATGTTTGAAACAACCGATTACCATTCTCAAGATCACCATGAAGTTACATCTCATGCTCTCAGATTCGAAGCCTATGAACTTCCAAAGCCATCAGTACCATCACAAGCCTCGACCACCGCGCTTGTTCCAGTACCTGAGCCTTCTTATTACAGCGAGCCACACCAGCCAATTTCAACTTCTTCTTCCGTGTCTGAACGAGAGTCATCAGAAATCAAGCTGAGACTCGATGGAGTTAAACAAAAATGGGGTAGACCCAGCTATCAGTCGTCCACATCCGCTTCTTCTTCTACTCCTCCGCAAGCAGCAAATGGTACCAGTACTCACTCGGATGGTGGAGTTGCCTCCTCATCTAGCTCAAGACCTCGAAGCAGTTATGAACCAAAGAAACCCGAAATCAATCCTGAGAAACAGAGACTCGCTGCATCCTTGTTTGGTGGATCATCAACGTCAAGATCTGATAGAAAGTCATCTTCTGGTGGTCACAAACCGGCAAAAGGAACAGCTAACAGAGCTGCAACCGTCCCCAAGGAAAATCCAACCCCTGTACCAGACTTGCTCGACTTTGACGAGCCAACTGCCACTAGTGGTGTTGCAGCGACGGATCCTTTTAAAGAGTTGGAAGGGCTTATGGAGTCTTCGAGCCAAGATGGTGGTGGTTCAACCGATGTGATGGGACTTTACGGTGCACCTGTGAAGACAACCACAAGTGTTGACTCTCTCTTATCAGAGCTGTCTGATAGCTCCAGAGGCACATATCATCAATCTCAAACCACAAAAGGACCAAACTCAAAGGAAGCTCTGGAGAAAGATGCTCTTGTTAGACAGATGGGTGTGAACCCAACAAGTCAGAACCCTACACTGTTCAAAGATCTCCTCGGCTAGCAGAACCATTCTCCCAACCAGACCAAACCAAAACATCCATCGACTCACATAATTATCATCATCATCATCAACTTCGCCAGACGTTCCCATATTTGGTAATGCGTTTGTGGAGTTTGTTGGTAATGCTTCTGATTTCACATTCTCAAGTCTCAACCTCGCCACATTCACGTATAGTTCTGATGCGTTGAGGATAAGTAATGTTTCTGGTTCAAGAACAGCTTTTTGTTGTACCTATGTTCCTTGGAGATTTTTTGTTTTCAAAGGTTTCTCTTTTTTTTTTCATATCAGTGAATGGTTGCTGTGTTGGATTTTGGAGCTTCTCTTGTTTGTATCTATAGAAACATTGGTACTATTATAGGCTTGATGGATAGATACAAAGTTATTACAGGCTAAACTTTGGTAAAAATGCTATTCGTATGCATTCACATACCAACTTCAAAACCACATAAATTAGTTGAAAAACAACAAAGAAGGGAATTCCAACTTTATTGAAGTAAATATGGCTGTTTGAATGTATTTTGTTTTACTGTAGATGAGATTTGTTTTTCTAAATCACTTGTGTAAAACATCTAATATCAAGTATTAAATCATCTAAGAAACTATCGGTAGTGACGCTCCTTTATCGTCATCATCTGCACTACTTCACTCAACAGAAGTGAGAAACGATTGGATGCCAAAAATAATGAAAAGCATTCCACCAGAAAGAGCAACCTGCAACAACAACAAGAACATTAGACCCGAGTTTAGTTTATGCTGTCTCAGAGTGTGTAAAGGAGGTTCTCTTACTATTCGTTCGGATATTTGGGAAGCTAAGCTCTTTCCTCCAATCACAGCAGCAGTTGTGCACAATAGCTGTGCGCTGTGTGTAGGCACAAGATTTAGTCAGCAACATTGCTTTCAAATCAAACATAAAGTTTTGGTGATGCAGACACAAAAAAAACAAATGTAGCGGTTTTACATTGAAAACTTACACAATTCCGCCAAGGACCACCCCAAACGGATTTTCATCGGCGGCTAAACCAATAGTAGCAAGCTATTGAAAAAAGGAAGAAGATATGGTGTGACTGGTGAGTGAGCATGTGAAGTATGTAAAGATTGAATCAACCGAGTAAGATGAGGAGCTAAACCTGACTCTTGTCACCAAATTCACCAAAGAAATTAATCGAAAATGCCTGCAAGAAGAGAAGGAGAAACAAACACATGAAACCTAATTTCAGAAAAGTTCACTGCTTTTCCCCGAGAGAAGATTCTGAAGTTTTTTTTACCTTGAGAAAGATTGGAGAGAAGAATTGTGTGAGGAACGGCCTTTTCTCCTTTTTGTTTTCATCTTCAATCTACAATGACAAGAGAGATTGTTTTGTGAAACTACATAGCACATACAATCAGTCTATGTGTTTTTAGTTCACCATACCTTACTGTTGTTATCTTTAGTAGCTTTACCATTAGCCTTCAAATCAGAATCCTGTGATAATAAGAGAGTCAAAACGAGAAAAGCATTTATCTAAAATGAGAGAAGGAACGTAAAGAAAGACGAAAGAGAGACCAGTTCTGCTTCGACTTCAGCCAGTTCTTCTGATTCCCTGCCAAGTAAAGAAATAAATATATAATCTTGGATGTCAAATATTTGATCACTCATGACATAAAAATGTGAAGAAGAAAATAATAACCCTCCATCTCCTTTGAAACCGTCGAACAAAGACCAAAGACCGAAACCAAAGAACAACAAGGTCGTTATGTGATGAGTCCACTTGCGAGAGATCTGCAAAAGAGAGAGAGAGAGAGAGGGTTGGAATTTCCTATAGGTGGTAGAATCTGAGTTCAAGACAAAACAAGAAAACAAACGAGATTAGGAGCAGCCCATCCAACAGTAGCAGAGAGGATAGTCATGACCTAATAAATAGCAAAAAAAACAATCATGAGCCTTCCAACAATCTCACTGAAAAAACAATTAGCCAAAAATGAGTGAGTGGTGAAGAAAAAGCTTCTTACAATAAGAGCAGAGACACAACCAGCCAACACAAGTCTCCTTGGATAACGCATCGCCAATATCTGATTTAAAGTAGAGAACAAAAAGAGATGGAGTAGTAAGGTCGCAAATCAGGATAACTACACTTGAAGCTCCTCTAACGAATCATCACGCAAAAGATAATGAAAAACAGAAAATTGACAAACTAACTAGGAAGAGGCATATCATTGATCAGAAAAGAAGGGATTGAGTTTTAAAACTAGAGAAAGCGCAAAAAAGATGAAGAAACACTTACAGCTGCGGCGAAAAATGTCTTGTCGCCAATCTCCGAGACAAAAGTCATGGCCAGCGACTTCGTAAAACCCTACAGAAAAAAAAAGAAACCCGTCAATCTTAAACCCATACACAGAGAACAAAAATCGACAGATAGCCCTTTACAGTACCTGCAAAACCGAGCTCATAGCTTCCGAGTTATATAAGGGAGGGAGTGATCGACTGCCGGAAGAAGCAAAGAGTAGAGAGAGACGAGAGTTTGTTCAAGTGCGCAGCGAATGATTTTTATTCTTCTTTTCTTTTTTTTTTTTAGGGGATGAATTTGATTCGGATTCTTTTCTAGCCTTTGAGATCTTGCAACGTGGAAAGATAGGATCCACACGATTTATGTTGTGTGGGACCCGGGACACCTCAACGATGCCTAAATTTTGGTTGGTCCTTGGGTTTCGTCACCGTGCCCGTCCGTGCAACGAATGATAATGACTTTAACTTGGCGAGCTCTCATGTATTTTGTCGCATTCAACAAATAAAGATTGTGCCACTGGAGAATGATCAACTTATACTCCTCCTCGTGAGCTAGATTGCGGACAGTTACTACTAGTACATGGCAAATCGCATGTTCCTTTTTTTTCGTCAAAGCAACGGATAGATAGATATTGAATTTGATTATGTTGAATGAAAGGATATCTATTAGCCAAACTCGGCGGTTACGAAGAAAATCCAACTAACATAGCCATCAATCGAAAATGGCGTTTTACACAAACAAACCAAGGTTAATATCAAAGAAGACAATTAATAGAAATATGATGAAACAAATATCCAGGATTATATATCAGACTAAGACAATTTGAAAAGAACAATTCAGGATTGTGCAACTGCGGCAGCTTCGTCAATGGAACGAAGTGCTTGGTTTGCAAAATAACGAACATCAACATCAGGGTCCTCGCTCAGCTCCACCAAGCACTGCCGTATTGTTTTCTCCACCACCTACCACACAAAAATTCGATACAACCAACAAAACATTAAACTTCAACAACCCACATTATATTTTCGATGCAAGTAAGTGTGTTATATGTTTAATCTCTCTCAATCTTACTGATTGGTCGACTATGGGGATGAGGGATTGGAGAAGTTTTGCAACATTGAACTTCACGTTTGCCACCCTGCAGAGCACAACAACACGTTAAAACTTAGCTGCGTTCTTGAACAAGTTTTTGCCAAAGTCATTTCTATCGAACTTTACCTGTCTTTTGATGCCTCAACCACCACAGGAAGAAACTTAGAGCATGTAATTTCCGGTCCCATTACAGGAGCCATGAGAGATATTGCTCGTAGAACCATCATCCTATGTAGGTAGTGCGGATCGGTCACCATCTCCAATACCTGTTTTTACATTGAAACAACCAAAAAGAAAGAGTCAAAATATGAAAACTCTACATATGCAGCTCAAGCAAAATACCGATGATAATAAGAACAAACCTGTGGAACTAAGTGTTGCATTGCCCATTCAGGACCGAACTCCTCTGCAAGGCGCTTTAGGTTGTTTGCTGCAGCTTCACGGATAGAGTGGACCTGAACAGAGGACAACGTCAATATCCAGAATTACAAGTGGAGAGATGAGTAGTAATTAATCCCCCAACATCAAAAGATTCAAGGTGAACCTTGTCTTGCAGCCATTGCATGCAAAGGGCTCCGAGCTTGTCGTCGAAGAACCCTATACCTAACTGGCTAGCCAACAGAGGAACGTACTCAATTATAGCAAGCCGAACTCTCCAGTGCCGATCCTCAGCAAGCTCTACAATCGCCGGCAACAAGGATTGTGATAGCAGATCGATCCCAATAACCTAGCAGGTAAAAGATCTTCAGTTACAAGTTGAAAAAACAAAGAAGCAATCTAAGAGGGATATGCAGCAGACCTGGTTGACTTGGTCTAGCTTGCTTATGATGTTGAGCCGTACATCAGGAAATTCATCTTTCAAAAGTGAAAGAAAAATTGGTAGCAGATGCTCAATGGTTGAATCCTGCATTGAAGGTTTTAGTATGTTAACATAATAACTACTGATATAAGGTAAACATGGTGTGGGAAAATGTTAGCTATCTTCATTCTCATACCTTGCCAAGGATAGGAGCCATCCCCATTATTACAGAGGCAAGAGCAGAGCGGACATGTTGAGACGAATCGGATGATAATTCCTGCCAGACACAAGTTGGAATCAAAATATTACGACGAGATATAGGCCATCAATCATCATACAACATGCTTTGAAGAGATGTCATCGGCTGATACCTTCACACAAGGAAGGATGTGGTGAATCACAAGCTCTGGATTCAAAAGCTGGCAGAACTTGGTCACTTTTCCTGCTGCTGCTATTCTCACTTCAGCCTCGTTGTCCCGTAGCAGCCCCACATATGCTGGTACCAAATCCGTCCTAAAGATAATTACAACATAAAAAATTTGTGTCAACAATACTAATATATGTCCAAAACGTAAAAGCTTAGCGAATAAAATAAAGAAAACTTTCAGTAACGCTAAACATACTTTGTGGAATCAGGACCCACTGCCTCACAAAGTTCATATAGCTGATTAGCAACCATGTACCGCACCCTCCAAGATTTATCCTGTTTCTCAGAAAACAAACCATTGCAAACTTACACCCGATGAAAACTACCAACGCAGATAAATTAATGAAAAAAAGAAAACCTCAATATTAACCTGAGAGAAATTAACAATAACAGGTATAATGCGTGCAACACACTCCTGCGGTTCCAACAACTTTCCAAGAGCTGCGCAGCCTTCCACAGCCAACAGTCTTACAGAATCTTGCTCTGAAAATAAGATTAAAATTAAAACAATTTTAACATGCATAAGAAACCAACATTTCTAGAGAGGCAAGTGTTGGCTATCAAATGTTTATTCATCAACCATTGCTACGCAGTTTTCAACTAAGAGATGAGCACATATAGTAATAAGAGAGAGCATATATAAGCACCTACCATCTTTAGTAAGATGATCGAACATAGCCATGATCTCAGCAATCAAATAGCTGGACTCCACAGTAGTAGCAAACTTCCCCAAGTTAGAAGCAGCAGCTCTTCGCACCATAGGCATATCATCTTGGCACAACTGGCTATAACTAGACCGTAACTCCGTCTTCAGCACATCAGTACAGCCTCGGTACGCAACATGAAACAAACCACACGCTGAAACTCTGGCTGCAAACCATTCACCAGCTGCAAGTCTCTACAAAGAACACAACAAACTCATAAGCGTGCAAAACTTAAACGCTGACATTAATATTATCTTCCCTTTACCTTCACAAGAGGGACGAAGGAGTCCACAAGATCACTTCCTCTCATCTGACAACCAATCTTACAAAGCGAGTCCACGGCTTTCTCTCTCACGGATGTCTCTTCGACAGTGCAGAGAGACTCAAGAGGAGGGAGAAGCACATGCGCATGCTCAACACCTCCAACGCAGGGGATCATCAACACTCCTAGCTCCTCGGCCATCGCGAGGAGCACCTCGTCGTCGTCATCGTCACTGTTCTCACTCAGGAAGGGGATTAACTCTTTCCTCGTGCGCTCCTCTCCAAGGGCGCGGGATATTGTGGAGAGGCGACGGATGGAGTTCAAGCGAAGCTGTGTGTCATCGTTCTTGAGCTCGTCGATGAGCAGAGCGATGGGATACAAGGGTTCATCCACCATGGCCATCCTCTAATCTCCCACCTTTGTTATCACAGTCAAGTCACTGCAAATGAAGAAGGTAAAGTAAGGTAACGGGTTTATAAAAGAGAGAGACTTTGGATCTCGAAGCAACGAGTTTAATTTGAATCCGATAAGCATCACAGGTTCCGAGATGAATCGGGGGAAATGAGAAACTCGAGAGGCTGACACAGATTCAGTTGTTCGAAGTGGATTAAAAGGGAATGTTAAAGATGAGATCTTTATGATGGATGCATTGAGAAGAAAGTGAATATATCATCTTACCGATCCAGGCGTCTCTTAACGAGAGAAGTGCCTCAGATTCTGAGAAGCTAGCGAGCGACAAGGAGAGAAGGATTTTTTTAGAGTGGAGGAAGGAATAACAGAAGAAATAAAAGGACAAAAGAAAATGGGAAATTAATAATTAAATAAAAACACTAAGGTCCTGTTGGGACGTTAATGTAGCTTATTGGGCTTTGGTCAAAACTAAGTGAAGGTCATTTTTAATGAATTCTTTTGGACAAAAGAAACCACAATAATTAAATGTATAACTAGATTTTTAATCAGCGCCTTTTATTTTTATTGTTTTACTTACGAATGGATCAATACGTCTTTTGTTTTGACTATATAAAATATCACATGATTAAGTTTCAATTATGCGGATCTATTATTTATTACTTAATTATATAAAAAGTGAGAACATATGAATTGTTGATTATTTTACAATGTCTCTTACAATCGTTTTTCGTTTCTAAATAAGTTAAACAATAGTTGTACCTGAATCTTTTATTTGAGAAAGATTTTATACTTAATAATTATATTTTCCATAAAATATTTCAAAACATATAAAGTGGCCCAAATTCTTTTTTTTAGTTTTGTGATAAAATCGTAAAATAATTAGTTAGAAAATTTCAATATCTAATATTAACTTTTAAAATTATTGCATATTTTAATTTATTATTATTATCGAAAATGTTTATGGATTATGAAATGAATTATATATAAACATAACCCATTTAAATGTATTATAATCCCAAAAACCAAAAAACAATAACGCTATTAATGAAAATTTTAATTTGTTCATAAAAATTAAGGATAATTTTGGAAAATTTAAATATTTTATGAAAGGCATAAAATGAAAATGATTCATTTTAATGGTATTGATGGTTTCAGCTTGCCTCTTTAGTCTTTGATCTACATGTGAATCTGTGATAAAAGTTTTTTTTTTCCATCATAAGTTCCATTAAATATGAAAAAGGTTCCATCATACAAAAGATTGCTCACAAAGAAACGAGCACTAAGAGGCACGACCAACAGGAAACAACAAGATCAACACATAACTACAGCTTTAAGGACAAACCAAAAAAACCATAGCAAAAGGGAAGACACTTCAAAGGGAGTAACTTTCACTGCGGAATAACTCATCAAGCCATGCAGGATGTCCAGTGGCGACATACGACTGCACCAGCCCCAAACGGTGAACACTATCCGCGATGAAAGATGCTCCTCTATTCGCCTCCCTACCAATAACCAAAACCTTCCACTCCACCAAGCCTTCTAAGCTTCTCAAGATTTCCTCTCTTTGTGATAAAAAGGCTGGCCAATCCATTGGCTTAAGTATGGCTCCAAATATCTCGCGAAAGTTTCTCGCCAGAACTAACCTGTTTAGTTTAAGGCTGGTTAAGCTCTCCACCGCCCATAAAATAGCCTACACTTTTGCCTCTTCCAAAGATCTGATTTCTGAAAAAGCTCTTCTACTGTGATACACAACAGCCCCAGCATGATCTCTAACCACCCAAGCAGCACCTAGTGATCGATCCCTTTTCCTCCAATCAAAACCAATGTTACACATCAACCAATCTTGTGGAGGTGGGCGCCATTTGACCTTACCACAAGTGGGCAAAACTTCCTGTTGAAGCTCCATTTCTTTTTCCACCCGTTGAGCTAAGAACCATTCCTCCGAGTCCGCTTTTGCCTTGGCCACTATAAAAGTTATAGTGATAAAAGTTATGTTTGGGTTTTAAATTGGAAAACAATTTTCCAATTGTCAACTACACGTTATCACATGACATCACTACCTACATATATTAATTCTATCTGTTTTAAAAAGATATGTATTTTACATTTTCCGTACATTAAGAAAATACGTTAAAACTTGATTGTAATTTTGTTAATAAAAATTCAATAAACACTATTAACTTTTTGAAGTTTACAACTTTTATTAGTTAATAAATTGAAAAAGTAAAAGATATTTTTCTAAAACATTTTCTTTTCTAAAATATGGATCTTTTCTAAACGGAAAGAATTTAGAAAAAAAGTATGATTATTGTAATTATATCAACTAACATGTGTTATGTAATTGATACCGTAGACCATATGTTAAAAATACCAATCCTCTATTGAGTCTAAATTAAATCAAATTGATTCCTTTTTTGTTTGGAGCATAACAGTTTTTTAATAGTGAGTTGTCATTCTGATATGCAATCCACTATCCCAACTATTAAAATTATGGCTTTGACTGTATTGTGTTTTCAGAGTAAATGTTTACTCCAAATTTTTGTACTCCAGATTCAGCCAAAATCATGCCAATCAGGTGAACAATCATTTTTACCTATTTACTCTATTTACTGTAGAAAATGAGAAAAACACACTCTAAAAGTTACTCTAGTATTTGAAAGAGAAAATATGACTTACTCTCGATTTCTCTCTCTCAAGTCTTGTCACCTATTTTTTCTTTCCTCTTAGTTTCACCTATTTATTTGCTCTAATTTCCTTTGATGTTTGCCGGTCACAACCTATAACTATAGTTTTAACTATATAGCATATTTGATACATATCGCCGTATATAATATGATTTATCTAGTTAAAATATATACACTATTATCTGAAAAATGAATCTGTTTATATGTCATTTTCTCCATAATTTTAATGAATTTGATTACTTTTTATTTTCTCTATAATTTAAAATAAATCATTAGTCAATTTAATATTAGTTTTTAAAATATATTTTATATATAATTATTATAATATTTAGAACATTTAATTAATAAATAGATATTAACAATTGTAACTAACAATATCTGCCAATAGTATCACAATTATGTTTATCTTATATTCAGTTTTTGATTTTAACGAATAATATTATAACAATTTTCTCTGATTCTTATTAGAAATATTGATCTAAATACAAATGTAATTATATATATAAGTATACAAATATAATTTAACTAATCGGTTTCTTTGATTTATTTGGTTGGATCGGTTAATATAATAAACTATATCCATATACTGCATTTTTAAATAACATTTATCGGTGTATTTTGTACTATCAAATTCAAACTATTTCTCTATTTTGATTTGTTCGGTTTTATCAGACTGAACACTCCTAGGCTATTGTTATTTTGTTGATGTTTTATGAGTTATAATTGTTTATAATCTTTTTAGAACCACTTAATTTCTTTTCAGTCCAAATACAATAAGTGTTTAATTTCAAATCCAAATTTTCTAATATGATTATTACTATATAATAAATTTTGATCTAAAATCTACATCCTATAAATAAAATTATGAAATAAAAGAACGTAATTTAATGCATTCATTATTAATATGAAGTTTTGTAATTTATTATATTAATTTAATCTTTTTATCTAATTTAATAATTTTTAATAAAATTAAAATTAAGAATTGTTAGATATATATAAACTAGTATATTAGTATTATGTAAATATGAGATCATATGATAGCTTATTTAGCTGATCATCATTTGTTAGTTTTTAATATATGAAGAAAACGAATCCATCTTTTAAGAATATGTTTGACTTTCTAATCGATTAATTTGGTAAGGTTTCATATCAAATCAGTTGGTCAGGATTGAACATGGCAACACTAAATGATCCAATTAATAAAGAAAATTGTATTTCAACAAACAAAATTCAAGACAACAAGACTTCAAACTGAGCTGTAATAACTTATCACTTTCCCAAAACAATGAATTAGGAACTTATTTCAGGATGAAAGGAAAAATAAAAATACATTATGTATACAAATCAACTATTCACCACCCATAATTAGAACTGCAAGTGCTTCTGCTAAGCCCTGGAGCTGAAGCAACTGCAAAGTCTTGTCCAAAACCCATCTTTCTCTATCTTCTTCTTATGTGTCTCAGTAACTGGCTCTTTGAAACCGGCTTTGGTGCTAAGCTCCTCAAATGCGTTAACAACATTCTGGAGCCTAGCAACAAACTCGATCAGAAGAGACGCAAATGTGGCCAGCGACAAAGAACTCGCGCTCTCATAAACTTTGGATTCTATCTCATTGATCATATTACCGCCTATGAAGGAGACGCTTGGCCACTGTTCTCGGTTCCTAAGCAAATTACTCTCTGTTGACATCCACAGATGAGAATCATTATTACCATTGTGTGGATTCTGGTGATGGTTGTTGGTGTTGTGGTCCCATATCTGGCTGAGGGTTTGGAACACTTTGGTCTCGTCGTCTTTGGATTCGTGGTAGCTTTCTTGTGCTTCTTCTGCATCTGCTTTCTCTTTCATAGCAGCCCAGCTCTCTGAGTTGACAAGAAGGAAAGAGTTCTTGTCTATTTTCATCTGCAGCTCCTCTGCTGCCCGTTGGACATCCTTGAGAATGTTTCCTAGGCTTAGTTTCTCCATTTTCTCCACTTTTTCTGCGAATAATCTCAACACTTTGGCTCCTTCGTTTCCAACTCTCTGAAGTTCGTGTCGGAAAGCCTGCCTTTTCTCTGGAGCTGCCTGAAATCACACACACCCATCAATGTCAACTGTCGAGGGTTCATAGTTATATCAAATGCAAGTCACTCTTAGTCTTAGTCATAGTCATAGCCAAGAAGTCAACACAGAGTCTACCACAAGCGTTATCTAGTAACAGCAGATTCTAAATTAGTAAATCCAGTCTTCTAAAAACATGTCTAAGCAGTGTCTAGGTGGTAAATCGGACCTAAATGAAATGGTTTTTCTAGAACGAATTTCTTTTAAGGCTTTAAGCGTTCAAAATTGGTCTAAATGCCCGCCTAATCAGTAATTTCTTGGCTAATTACCGCCTAGCCATTTTTTGAACATTAACTAGATCATAGTCAGTAGCCAAACAGTAACAAACTCTAGTTGATCAGAAAGAGAAACCTAGTAACATTTGAAGAAGGTGGGCATAATATCTAATGTCATGACGTATATAAAGTTGAATAAATGGAAGTAAAGTTACCTGAATTTCGGAAAGAATGCAGCCATGCATAGCCATGACCATGAAAGCGCAATGCCTAACGGCACCACTAAGTTTGACATAGTTAGCCCAAGGATGATGGAAAGTCCTGTAAGGTCCATGTGGAGGCTCCCATACTGCAAAATCATGCTGCATAAAAAGAAAAGAAAAAAAAGGAGGAACTTTTCTTTTTTATCATCTATGTTATTTTCAAGCTATCTAGTAGCTGCTCAACAAAATTGACTTCTACTGAAACACACACCAGAGAATCTTCTTGGCTCGTAGATTGAACTACGGACCTGTATCCACTGTATAACGGGTCATCAGAAGCTTGATAGGTGAGAATCTTCGAAGGAATCCTCTCGTATTCAACGCATTGCAAGTACCCATTAACACATCCTGAAAGTACCAAAGAAAAGAATGAATCCAAGAAACCGAAACAAAACAAGAGAGACGCATGCCATTTACCTTCGAGAGAATTGGCGACACTCTTGAAATTCTTAACCACTAGTTTATGGAGGTCTTCTCCAGACCAAATCGGAAGTATAAATATGTTCACACCCAAACAGATACACGCACCAACACAAATCAGCAGAAACCTGTAGTACGCAGTGCTGAAAAAGTCTCTGGAGTTGTTCCCCGACACAAGAACAATGCAGAATGTCAGCAAAAACACCCTGAATGCATACTCATACGACTTCATCGCCGGGTAGAGTTTCAGATAACTTGCACAGAGACCTTGATACAACAAACCAAACGGATCGGATCAAACAGAGTTAACTCATAATAATAACTTAATAAATGGATTGAGAGAAATTGGAGCAAAACCTGCAAGGAAGATACTGACGATAATGATCTCTTCCTCGAAACGTCCAGCCAAGACAGAGAGTCTAGCTATGCCAAGAGCAAGCCCACCAGCAGAGAGTGTGCCTATTGCTCTATTGAATCCTTTCACCAACGTTGCTCCTACATAATACACATATAGTAATATAAAAACCCAAATTAACAAAATCAGATCAGAGATCTCCGAGAGAGAACTGTAATAATTCGAAACACCATTATTTAGGACAGAACATATGAGATTTGAATTGCTTCAGACAATAATCTCAGGTGCTGATTTATCGAGAAAGGAACAAACTTTCAGATTCAATCGAGCAACAACAACAAACCCAGAACCTAATCTAATCGATTCGATTCGAATCTAAAAGATTCTCCACTAGTCATCAGTCCAAGTTACCTATGCTATACTCAAAGACGACGACGACAGTGAGAATCGCCCACACGGCGTACTTGCTAGAGTCACGGAGCGGCTCCTTGAGATAGATGACGAAAGAGCAGAGGGCGAGAGCCACTCCCATCTTGACGGCGAAGTAAACTTTCCGGCGATCGGAACGGCCCATCTCGTACAAACTGGCCGCCACGTCGTAGATAGCTTTCCAGGAAGCGACGATCCCGTCGGAGAAGAACCGGAAACACCGGAATTTAGAACGGCGGTCGTCGGAGATGATGCCGGAGTCATTGAAGCCGAAGTCTGAGCAGCCGCCTTTGCGAGGGAGAAGACTTTCTCTGGTGGTTTGTTGGTCTCCGAACATGTCTGGTTTTGCAGCCATTGTTTTTCTTTGATTTTCTCTTATTACAAGAGAACACAACACAGATTCATATAAACTGAGGGAGTGATAATTGTCCTTACAAAAAATAATTTAAAAGTTTGTTTTTTTTAATATAAGGAAAAATCAAATAATAATAATTGAATCGTCCCGTTGATTTTGATCTGATACCACCTTCCCATTAAAGATATATGAATGTGACTTGTGAAGTATCATGGCTCCTGCCTGCGATTGCAGGCTTAGTTTTTTTAGTTTAAAAAATATATTAAACAACTAAACGGATCTGTAGTTTTCAATTTTAAATTGCATTTGCATGCATCATGTTTTTCATCATCCAATCATGTAGAAACACAGTTGTTTTTTTTGTCTTATGAAGTTTGTAACATGACTCATATTTTAATTCCACCTTAGTAAAATAAATAAACGACAAATGAGAAAATTTTGTTTTACAAACTTATTCGTTTTTATCACCACTTTTGGAGTTCTTGTTATATATGCCTCTCATCAGTGTCATTGGAGAAAATAATTACAAACTTATTGATGTCATACTTCTTTTTTTTTATTGATGTCATACTTGTTTTTTTTTTTTTGCTAAACTGTAAATATCATATATGATGAGAAGAGATTACAAAGGTAGACTCTTAGGTCCGAACCAACTTGGCAAAAAGAAAGAAAAAACAAGCAGGTTCATCACATAATACAAGAGACAATGGACAAGAGACTAGAAACTAGATACTAGCGCAGCCACTTAGCCATAAGAGTAGCAAAGCTTTTCTTCTCCCTCCTGGAAAAGATAATGTTTCTCAACTCTCTGTCCACAAGAATAAAAACAGCAGCAGCCGAGACAGAAATATGATTGTGGATCAAATTGTTCCGCTGTTTCCAGAGTTGAAAAACCATCGTTTGTGTAACAAGCTTCCTTAACAGAGAAAGACTTTTGGAACGAGGCTGTCGTATCCAGGAGAGCAGCTCCGCCCAACTAGTGAATGGCGAGGTGGGAGGGTTGCATCTAGCGAAGACCTGACTCCAAACGTCAAGGCTGTAGGCGCATGACAGGAACAGGTGATCCCGGGTTTCCATTGGGTTTGAGCAGAAGGCACAAAGGGGCGAGATTTGCATACCCCAGCCCGCAAGTCTTGCCCTCGTTGGCAGCTTATCATAGTTCGCCGTCCACATGGTGAAAGCATGTTTGGGAAGCGTTCCTTTGAACCAGACCACATCATGCCAATCTTTGACTTCCATCTTCGGTCTCAAAGCTTCCCACGTACTGAAAGAGCTGAAAATAGGAACAGAGGAATCACTAGCAAGCCATTCATAACCATCATCAATATCAAGAGAAAGAGGAAGGGTGAAAGTAGTAAGATAAGTGTGCAGTTCAACTTCCTGATGAGAACGGGGATGAGGTAAAGACCAAACGGTTCCATTGATGGCGTCCGCAACGACCGCATCCTCTCTAATACGCAGGGCTCTAGGGCCTCGGGGTCCTAAGTGCTTGATAAGCTGACCTAGCGGAGTCCAAGCGTCGAACCAAAAGCTAGAAGAGAGGCCATTACCCACCACTGACTTGCAGAACTGAATAGCTAGAGGTCTTAGCTTTAAGAGTCTTTTCCAAGCCCACGAGTCAGCTTGAGCGGGTTCAAGAGCCCAAAGGACTTCTCATTAAGATGAATATCGCGGTGCCAGTCCGCCCAAAGAGAGGTGGTGCTGGTTAGGAGTATCCAGATGAACTTCATGCATAAGACTTGGTTCCAAATTGAGATGTTCCGAATTTCTAATCCACCTTCAAGCTTAGGGAGGCAAACTGTAGACCAAGCGACCTTGATGCCATACTTGCTTGTTGTAATATGCTAAAATGCTTATGAACACCAAGTTAGATGCTACGCATTGATAGAAATTGTGAGTTTAGTTGCACATTTATCAATACTTTGGTTTTATTAATTTTTTTTGGCTTTGGCTTTGTTTAAGACGTCAAGCAAAACTTTAGAAGTCGTAGAAGAAAAATCAATGTATGCATCGTTGTCATTAAGCTAACCATACAGATTTATGCAAGGGCTTATATTTTTGTATAAGTTAACCAGTGAAATTTGCGGGCCAATCCACCACAGATAACTTTTGTTTTGGGACAGGCCGGCCCAGTTTGACACAACTATTTTCCACCTGAATTCATTGGTAAACGAGGTTTAGAAGAAAGAAAATAGTATCACATTCACACGGTAGAAGTGGATAGCCTGAGACGATTAGGATTCTAGGTGGGCCATGATAGATGCATGAGATGTTAAAAGCATGGTTGGTCATGGGCCATCAATTTGCAGATCCCTTCAAATACTACTTTTAGTTTTATCAGATTTTAACTAATTCAATAGAACATACAAAATTTGTGATAATTTATGCTGTGATTGCTTCTCATTTTGTATATCTGTCTATCAAATCTCAGTATTTATTCTACTGGAGTATCAGTATCATATATTTATTTCAGTCTGAAAAACTAATTTATGTAATC
This sequence comes from Raphanus sativus, assembly GCF_000801105.2. NCBI lineage: Eukaryota > Viridiplantae > Streptophyta > Magnoliopsida > Brassicales > Brassicaceae > Raphanus > Raphanus sativus. The sequence continues at coordinate 11,355,388 of NC_079511.1, forward strand.
AAACATATGTAGCTTACATGGATGTAATCAAACATATAAGAGAAGAATGCCAACAAATATTTTTAGGAATACAAATCCTCAAATAGAAACCCTGATCAGAAAATTTGAACAAATATAGATTTATTTGGGTCAACCTTATAAAAATAGTAGATTTTATACCATTTTTGTATAGTTAATGTATCCATATGGATGGTTTGTTTTCATTTTCAACCTCTAACTTCTAATCAATAAAAATGAATACTTATTTTGTAAAAGAAATTGATGTCCTCTTTTTAAAATAAATTGCAAAATTTGAATGAAACTAAAATAAATTATAATCTCACATAGAAGATCAGACTATATATATATTTTAGACACTGAAATTATATAGAAAGTGTATATTTACTTCCAAAATTGTTACTTTTCGTTTGAATGGGTCTAGTAATAAAAAAGGAAAGATAATTGCTCCTTTTGACCAGAAGATAAATTACATTGAGAGAAAATCGGAGAGGTGAATCAAAAATAACAGAATATAAACACAGAGGTTGAAAGCTTTATCATTCTGACAGAAACTCAGAGTACGCTCACACAAAGGTAGGTGACAAAAGCTTAATTTTTCCTTACACAACCTCTCCAGAAACTCATTAATTTAAATCATTACCTCTCTCTGTTTAAAGATCTGATTTTTTTTTCTGCAAAACAGAGTGAAAATCAAGAACCTTTTTACACTTCTTTTCTAGGGTTTTAGGGTTTATACTTTGCCACTAATCTTTCTGGGTTTTGTTGTCTGATTGAAGAACAGGAACAAGCAGTAAAGGTCGGAGATTTATGTCGGCTGTGTCTGAATCGGCTTTGATTTTGTCTCTGTTTCACGTTTCCTCTCCCACTCGATCGTCGTCTTCTACCTCGTCTGCTCTGTTCTTTGGTCTGACCACTGTTCTCAACTCTCTTCGCTTCTGCTCCAAGCAGAGGCTTGTTCTGGAGGTTCCATCCCTTTCCATGGGCGTAAGACCTAAAAGGTTTCACCTTTCTTGTCCTTTCTCCATCTTCTGTGGTTAAGAACCTAACTGGTTATGGGTTTTGTTTCATTTGCACAGGACTCACAAGAGACAAAAGTTACCCTTTTTCATAGTTCGCTGAAACAAAGCCCCCTTTGTCTGATTCAGCAAGTTTTTGGTAAGAGATTTTGAAGTGTTGAAATCAGATATGAAGAAACAAGTGAGAGGAAGGAAAGTTCGTATTGTTGTTAGTGACCCTTATGCTACTGATGAGTCCTCTAGCGACGAATGGTTCGAGTGTAAGCCTACAAAGGTGAAGCGTATCGTCCATGAGATCAACCTCCCCTTTCAAAAGCTCTCCGATGGTGTCAAAAGCTCTAGACGTAGAGCTTGTAGGCAACTTAACAAGCCTGTGGGAGTTAGGCTGAGGCAATCAGGCAAATGGGCTGCTGAGATCAGAAACCCAATCACCAAAACTAAGGTGTGGTTGGGTACTTATGCAACTCTCGAAGAAGCTGAAAAGGCTTATGCTGACAAGAAGGTTGAGTTTGATGCATCGGTTGCATCATCAGTGAACAGCCAGTGCTTGCGTTCTGCTGCTTCTAAAGAAAAGATGTCTCTGAGCGAAGATGTTGCTGCTTGTGGTGATTTGACCAAGGAAGGTTTCGACCTTTCCGGACTGGAGATCCCTGATCTGAGCTTCTTAGGAGCAGAAGAGAAGTGTAAGGTTTCTGGCGCAAGTGCTGCTGGGGAGATAGACTTTGATTACTTTTTTAAGGAGGAGGACTATGGCCATTTGTTTGATGATTTCTCTGTGCTTGATAATGTTAATAACATCGGATTAGCAAGTGAGCTGCCTGACTGTGACTTCACAGATGTGGAACTCGAGCATGGTGATTCGAAGTTTGCCTTTGCAGATCAACTGACGCCTCCTCCTCCTCTCAACATCTCTTGCCCCTGAAGGTTTTTTTCAGCTTATCTGATTCACATGTATTCCAATAATAAGTCGTTTCTAGTTAAGACAAAATGGCCAAAGCTCGGTTTCGTTTAAGGGACTTGTTTAAGTTTCATTTGCTATTTCATAAGAACATGAATAAGAATGTATGTAGATGTTGGCTTTACCTTGTTCAATCTCTATGTTTTATCTGTTTCATTATGTGTAGTGTTGTTCTTTGTTAATCTCGCCTTCTGTGTCTCTTAGGATCCTAGCTTTCTCTTAATTTTTCTGATCAGAAAATAAACCTAACCAGTAACCACTGAGATTTCAAGAGTGAAAACGACAGGACGCTAACGTTGTGTACTGTCAGGTTGTGTAGATTCTACAAACATCATTATGCTTTTGAAGGCGGCTAATGTGTGATTGTGACTCTCCAAAGTGGCATTCTCCACTAATTTTTCTGTAAATAGCACTGACACGTGCTCTTGTACCCTTCTTTCTACGGACTGACGCATGTGTCAAGCACGTCTGACGCTATCAGTAGATCTATGCTACTCTCGTCCAAAGAAAATCCGCAACACCTAGTGACGAATTTTAAACTCAAGAAGATGGGAACCACATAGTGTGGAAGGTAGATTATTGGAGTTTGAAATAAACTTAAACAAAAGATCAACATAAGGTAGATCACTTTGATTCTCTGATAACAGTGGGAGTTTCAGAGTAGACCCTTGTCTTGGAAACACTTGATGCAGTCATCGAACATCTCAGACAATGACTTGAAGGGCGCTAACCCAAGTTCACGTATCTTTGTTGTGTCCAAGCTATGAGCCATATCTTTCCCTTCTTCACTACTGCACCTGAGAGAAAAATTTTATTTGTTCAAAACATCAAAAAAAAACATGTCTTAAAAGTGTCAAATATAGAGTGGAACTGTGGTACGTACTTGGTCTCAAATGGATATTGTGGGTATTTGGATCTTAGCATCTCAATGATCTCTGACCAATGAGCCACTGAACTCGAACATATGAATCGTCCTGATGCTTTAGGCTCTTTCATTGCTAAGACTTGTGCAGCAGCTACATCCTCAACATGAACAAACCCTCCTGTGACGTTCGGGTAATCTCCACAAACACCTTTGACTATGGAGAGAAGAATTGAAGGGGTGCTTGTGGGTTTTGGACTAAGTATAGGACCGATACAATACGAAGGGATTACGACCACTAGGTCTAGATTCTTTTCCGCTGCTATACTCCAAGCTTCTTTCTCTCCCAAAGTCTTTGCATAACCATACCATATCTACTACATTCATTTACATACAGACAATTCACTAACCAAAACAATGGTAAAAAAAATTGATGCAAAAGTGAGGTGAGGGTAATGTTTCTTTACTTTGAAGCTTCTGCAGTAGTCAAGATCGCTAAAATGCGATTCGTTAAGTGGAGAGGCTTCTCTGGCGTCGTAACGGTACCGGACAGCTGTCGAAGAAGATGTGAGAACAATCCTTTTCACCGTGTTTCTTGATTTTTCACATGAGTTCATCAAGTTCCTTGTTCCATTTATGTCTCGGTCGACCAACTTTTCCTGAAGGAAATTAATAAAAAAAATTATCACCAATATTTCAACTACTCTGAGTGATATGAAAGTTAAAATTAATGAGAGCTAATTTCTAACAAAAAGTGAACAGTGTCTGACCAGATCATTGTTGTTCAGAGAAACAGTAACACGAGAGGCGATGTGGAAGACACCATCAACACCTTTGACTGCTTCGTCAAAGCTTCCATCCACCGTTAGATCGGCTTCGAAAATCTTCAGCCTTTCTTTTGCTCCTTTCAACTCCCACAAAATCCTAACCTTCTCTTCATCTTTACAAAATAGTTAATAAACAAAACTAGAGGCAGCAAACATAAATGAGAGATCTGAAAGTACCTGAGATGTCTCTAACAGTTGTTCTTACGGAATGGCCCAAGTCGAGAAGTGCTTTGACAACGTGAGAGGCTATGAAGCTTGTCCCTCCAGTTACCAAGTACTCTTCCATTTTTAGTCTTTATTCAACTCTGTTCTTTTTATTACTGGATTCACAATCAGAGCCAACTCTGTTCTTTTTATCACAGTTGTTTTTTTTGTCCAAAAAAAAATCACAATCAGAGTCTTTTGTTTTTTGTGGAACAATTCACAATCAGAGTCAAGTTCTGTTTATTGTTAACCATATTTAACTTGTGATAAGATATCTTTTCTCAGCCAACCAAATTACTTTGTTTTAGGATTAGATATCTAATAAAAACTTACAAGTTGGCCCAATTATTTCAGTGGGTTTGAATCTGTCTGTAGATTGTGGATGGGTTATATTCAAGAACTCGAGTGAATTTAAAGAGTCAATAAGCATGTAAATTGCATTGATAAGCCCATACACGCCAACATACCATAAAGAAGTTGTAGCCGGCCCATGATTTGGGTGATCACAAACTTTGCTTGCAAAAATAAATATTTTAGTGAAATGCAACAACCTAAGTTTCATGTCCTTCTTTAAGTCTTTTAACAATTTAGCATTCACATTAAATGAAATAAAAATGAGCCATTTGCTTCACAAGTTTTCTCATTTGGTTACAGTCAGATAACAGGTAGTCTAAACTCTAAACGTTTATCTATACATAGAAACAAGGCAAATAATATATACACAATATATATATGAAGAAATAGTCTCAAATAACACCAAAATAGATTTTTTTTTGTTTCAAGCCAACATATAAGGAAAAAAAATCATTCATTTAACTAAATGTTAAAATATAAATAATCAAAATCAAAAATATAAATAACTATTATATATAAAAAATTCAGATTTTTTTTTTAAAGAAAAATTATTTTTGAAAGGTAAGTTGCACATACATTTCATCAGACGTCAGCTTTCGGCATTGAAAACAAAATTAAAATTTTATGAAAGCTTCTGAAATCCCAATTCCAATATGCTTTTGAGAATACTATTTAAGAAATATGTTGAAAGCTTATGTTTCCGTTAATGAATCATATTTTAATTTTAAAATTTAGTATCATGAACAAATAAAAAATAAAAAATAAAATTTTATTTTATATAAAATTCCAAATAATAGTATCAAACAGAAATAATATTAAATATAAAAATTATTTTTGTTCATAATATTTTTGTAAAAGATTTTGAATTTAGATTCAAATATATTGTAAGAGATATTTGTGAACTATTAAAAATAATTAGTTTGATAATATTTATTGTCATTTAATATGTTAGTATCTATTATATTAAAATAGAAGTCACAACCTTGATTTATGTGTGATTTTTTTAAAAATAGACACTTAACTAAATATCATTTACCATTCATTAATTATTAAACATATGGTTCAATAATATATCATTCCTAATAAATTATTCATAAAAATCAGGATTGGTTAGCAAACACATATTTGAATACTTATGAATGCATATTCAATCTTTATATATATTTGTAAGTTAAATAAGGAAATAATGATTCAAAAATATATATTATATAGAAGAAAATAAAAATACATGCGAAAATTCGAAACAATATATTCAACAAAAAATAGAAACATAAAAATTATTATGTTTTGAAAAAATGATAGACACATCTAATATATATTATAATATATACCAAACAACTATTAAAAATAAAATGTTTATATGATTTGTGCGGGTCGTGATCTAGTTTATAATTAAATATGAAGTCAACTAAATGACAAAAATGAAGTCAACTAAATGGAATAAAATTAACAAAAGTGTATATATATTTGGAGGCTCGTTCAGAAAATTCAGCCGCAAGCTTTGACTTCTTATTTTCTTTTTTTATAAAATACTTTCTTATCAAAACGATTAAAACTTTAAACGATAAAACAAGCTTGAAACAACAAAACCCAAATTCATAATTAATACCCATTAGTAGAAACATACCCAACATCATCTATGCTACTCTGTCCAACGAGAAATTACAAGACATAGCGACCAATTCTAAACTCCAAGAAATTGGGAATGAGGGTGCGGAATCACAAGACAAGTAGATTATTGGTGTTTGAAACAGACTTCAACAAGACCAACATAAGCTGGATCACTTTGATTTTCTTGTAACAATAGCTGTTTCAGAGTAGACCCTTGTCTTGGAAACACTTGATGCAGTCATCAAACATCTCAGCTAATGGTTTGAACGACGCTAAGCCAAGTTCATGTATCTTTGTTGTGTCCAAGCTATGAGGCATATCTCTCCCTTCTCCACTACCGCACCTGAAACAGTTTTATTTGTGCAAAACATCAAAAACATGTCTGAAAGATATAGAGACAAGCAGATTAAAGAGTGGAAATAAAGCAGAGGATATAAGTACGTACTTGGTCTCAAATGGGTATAACGGGTATTTGGGTTTCAGCATCTCAATGATCTCTGTGTAAGCTCAAGAACTTGGAGCTTGAGAAGCTGTTGCAGTGGTGGAGTTTTGGTTCGTGTACTTGTGTTACATACATAGGATGGTGTGTGACACCCGCTTCGAAAAATAAAAAGGAAATATCAAGATGTGATGATATAAAATATTTCTATATACTTGGTTGACGAAATATGCATTAAAGGAGCGTGATTAGATCACAAATTTGAAGATTTGGTGATGCTAAAATATAGGAAATATTATATTAGATAATAGGAAAATATTATTTAATATATATTATGGCTTTTTTCTAGAATTAGGGTTAGAGCTTTTGACGTTATAATTCTCACGGAAACCTAGCAGCAGCTTTGGGGTTTCAGACAATGAGTGATTTGTAGAGGTGATTAACAGGAGTTGGTTCCTCATAAGGGTAGATTAAGAATTGATCCGTGTCAAGCCGTGTGTGGCGTTGAGTAATTCGGATTTGACAAGTCTTTGTAAAAGATTGTTTCAGTGATTCTTAATAAAGAGATAATTGTTCTTGGAATTATTTTGTGCCGTCTGTTCTCGCTGTATCTCGAACTTACACTCTGACCAGTGAGCCACTGAACTCGAAGAACATATGATTCTTCCCGATGCTTTACGTTCTTCCATTGCTAAGATTTCTGCAGCAGCTACATCGTCTATGTGCACAAACCCTCCTCTGAAATTAGGGTACTCTCCACGAACACCTAGTCAAACAAAAAACTGAAGTTGGGGTCCATTTCTGAAACTGAAACGTAAATCCTCAAAGTGAAAAAGATTCTCTCAAACCTTTGATTATGGATAAAAGAATTGAAGGGGTGCTTGTGGGTTTTGGACTAAGAATTGGACCGATACAAAATGTAGGGATTACGACAACTAGGTTCAGATTCTTCTCGGCTGCGATCAACCAAGCTTCTTTCTCCCCTAACGTCTTTGCATAGCCAAACCAAATCTACATACATTTTCGAACAATCTCATTAATCAAAACAATGAATAAGGTTGACATAAATTATGTCAACAGGTGATGTTATGTTACTCACTTTGAAGCTTCTGCAGTAGTCAAGATCGCTCCAATGTGATTCGTTAAGTGGAGAGGCTTTGGTGGCATCATAACAGTACCGGACCGAGGTCGACGAAGATGTGAGTACAATCCTTTTCACGGTGTTTCTTGATTTTTCACAAGAGTTCATCAAATTCCTTGTTCCATATACATCGCGACCGTCCAACTTTTCCTGAGGAAAATATCATCAGTGATTTCATGTTGGATATAACTTAGGGAGGGACCAAATTGATGTAAAAGTAAATATGAGACTTTGTGGAACACGAGAGGCGACGTGGAAGACACCATCAACACCTTTGACTGCATCGTCAAAGCTTCCCTCCACCGTTAGATCGGCTTCGAAGATCTTTAATCTTTCTTTTGCTCCTTTCAACTCCCACAAAAACCTAACCTTCTCTTCATCTTTACAAAATAGTTAAGAAACAAAACTAGTGGCAGCAAATATAGATGAGGAATGTATAAAGTACCTGAGGAGTCTCTAACAGTTGTTCTTACGAAATGACCCAAGTCGAGAAGTGCCTTTACAACGTGAGAGCCTATAAAGCTTGTCCCTCCGGTTACCAAGTATTCTGCCATTTTAATCTTTTTGTTTTCTTCTGATTTTTGGTGTAACGAGAACATTACCTCAATATGTCTTTACCACTCTTAAAAAATTCTCCTTTTTTCTCTTTATTAAAATATTATTTATTATTTGATTATTTTTAAATAGAAAACATAGGTAAAGACTTCGGATAGTGGAACATGCCTTTGGTGTCCGCTAAAGAACAAACTAAAGTTCCTAGTATCTCAATGTTTTCTTTAATCCCCATGAAAATAGCTTCACCATGCGAGAAATCACTGATTCTCCTACACTTGCAGATTCGAGGATCAGCTGGAGGAAAAAAAAAACAGAAAAGAATCCAAAGTTCAGTTTTTCAATTTTGGTTATTTCAGCATATCTTCATTGAGAAAAAGATCCACGGCGAGCGAAAGGAACTACAGTTACAGTTGAAAAAGTAGCTAGCTAGTTTACCTTTAATCATCAAGGCCTTTTTGAAAGTGTTCAGCATGTGTGCCGCAATAGAATCTTGAATCAAGGTCACCTGGAAAAAAATCCAAAAGGAAATGTGGAAAGTTAATAATGTCTTCGTAAAATGAACAACATATATAAAAATTTAGATTGTTTCATTTTGGTTGTTATATTGAGTTATACATATTTTTCACATTGGTGCAAAATTACTTTTCTTGTTAAACTAAATTTGATTAGTTTTATTATTGCATTTGTTCAGTTCTTTATCTTAAATATGTATATAGACTTTCATAAAATATTTGATATTTGTGGCTTTGTAAAAATAGTAAAAAAAACTGAAATGATGACAATTAGGAACTTTTATAAACGAACATCACCAATATTTTAAAACTCATAAACGAATAACAATATTTACAAAATATTATTGTGTGTAAATTCTATGTAAGTTTATTCTTTAGATGTATAAAATATAAACTAAAATTATTACACATTATCTTAACCATAAAATTTTATATTAATTTATATATTTAAATAATAGCTATATGTTGTATAAATATATAAATTTTAAAAATAAAAATATTAATCCTTAAAGCATTTTAGTAGTATATTAGGTTTGATTAAAGTTTGTAGAAAATGTAGATGAAAATTAAAAATTTAACAAAAAAAAATTATGCGAAAGTGGTATTTTAATATCTCAGTAGTAGTAATTATAATATATCTAAAGTTCATCAATGATATTTTAGTACATGTCATTTAAATTAATTTTATAAATAATCTGAGAAAATAGACTGACATAAACAAAATATTATATAGATATATTATGTTGTTTAATATTATTTTTAAAGAGATGATTAGTCTTTTAACATCAAAATTGTTTTTTTCTGAATTTTAGTTTTTTATGAAATCGCATTATATATAAAATATGTTTTCTTTCCTTTTTGTAAATATAATTTTCGTGTTTATTATATGAATATTTCTTTTATTACATATGTTATTTTAAAAATATATAAAATAAAACTAAAACTAAAAATTTAATTGGTATAAACTATTAAATAAATTTTAATAATATCAATTATATATAATATTTTAATTCATTAAAGATGACTTTGTAATTAATCATCGTAAAAATGTGAGCGTGATACATAAAAAAAAACTAATTTCTCAAATAATATTGTAGAGATACAATTAGACAATCACCATAGCCCTACATAATAATCCTGCAACAATGTTCAAAGTTCTGAACATGTTTTAACCTTTTAAATGATTATTGTAAAGAAATTATTTGTAGAGACTAGAGATAAAATGAACATAATAGAGGCACTGCTTTAATTTGAAAATATGTTAAAAAGAAATACTGCAATAAATACTAAACAGCCATATAGTTGAGAGTTGCAACTAATTCTTTTATAAATCCCAAAGTCGATATAGACTTCTTCTTTTTCTTAAAAAAATAAGTGTAGTCTGTAATGTGATGTGTGTACTAATTTATTTATTGTTAAAGGAAAATTATGGTTAGCCGCTGGTTGGTTCGACACCCATATATTTAATAATGTATTATTGAATTCTTTATCCGTATGTCGACAAAAAAAAAAAGAATTCTTTATCCGTATAAAGAAGGACTATTGTTTTATTTGATTATACTTTACACATGTATGAATACACATGGACACGAATCATATATTCGTTTTTTTTGAAGGTAATCGTGACTCAATACGTTTTATTCGAATAATCAATTAGGACACAAATCAGATATTCGGTTTTTAAAGGTATTCGTGATTTAATACATTTTATTTGAATAATCAGTTATTTGATCTATAGTCACCGGGATATTTAATATCTCGAATGTCCAAAATTTTTAAATTTTTGACCGGGTAAAAATAAATAAAAATTTTAAAAATAAAAAAGTTCCCAAAATAATATAAAACATTATTATTTTATTACAAAAATAAAAAAAAATATTTACTTTTTAAAATTCTAATAAATAATTTAATAAATTTAGTAAATAAAAATATTATAACACTTATGTAAAATATAATATTTTTATAACATATATATGATTCCTTAAATATATGCATATAGCAGATCAGAGCGAATATCAGTTTTTAAAAATATTAGTTTTATGATTTTTTCGTTTATTACGGATAATGCATATTAGTATTTAATTTGCTTTGTAAAATTACATATATTCAGAATTTTTAATTCGAATCTATACGGATAAACGAAACTAATCAAAATTTATATTTTGTCTAGTCCAACTGGTAATGTACGTATGTAGTCACTCCACACCAACTATGTAATGGATAGTCTTCTCTCTTATTATGTTGGAGTTTAAGTACTCTAGATTACTAGACTATGATATTTCTATTACTTCGACGTAAACACCAAGTTGATCCTTAAAACACAAAACGTAACGCCGAACTCATTGTTGTATCCCACTTGCGATTTTCCAGCAATGATATGGGGCGGTTTTGGAGATATCGCCATCGGATGCAATAAATTAATTTCGTAAAAACAATCAAAACATTCATTCACTCCTCACAAAAAACGATACGTAGTTCCATTTCTACTACAAAACTTAAATAAACATAAAATGGGGATCTATCGAGTAGACATTAATGACTGCCTTGCAAATCTAAATTAGCCATGTGACCGAACACATCTGAACAAATGCTTATGTGACAAGTTTTTTTGGTCTAAACTATGTCACAATTTTTTTTTCCAGTATGGTTGGTGACTTTTATCGTAAACATCATCGCGAATACTAATTTAAGCATTTCTTGATAATTAAGTGATAGGTTGTTTGTAGCACTTGAACAAAAACAAAACCATCTTCTTCAACGTTTTTCCCCATTTCCTAGACGTAAATTTTTATTGCAAAGCTCAAAATCAAACTTACGTTCTGGTTTCTCAGTGATGATCGCTTATACAGTGTTTCCACTCCGCACGCACCAAATTTAGGGGTGTCAAAATGAGTTATAGTTCATGAGCTACCTCAGTTTAATTCAATTTTATGAGTATAATTTTTATTTTTAGGTTCATTTAATAAATGAGTTTAATGATCTGAGATTAAGTTAGATCACAAGTTATATCAACGATTTTTAATGAATATGAGTTAACTCATGAGCTTGATAGTTATATATATATGGATAACTTCTATTTTTATGCAAAGTTTGAAGATAACTTTGCACATAAAAATATTTTTAAGTAGATGAAAAGTTTGAAGATGAATCGTCGCAAAATTTTTTTGTAGAATATATTTTTTGATCACTGATTTAACTTTGATTTAATATATTATTAGGTCTTGGTTTTATTCAGTATTTAATATTAATGTTTTGGATTTTTAAATTTTAAATTATATTATAAAAAAATATTCTAATTTTTTTTTTGTTTGATTGCGAGTTAACTTATTTAACTTATGATCTAGATGATCTGAGTTAGAGTTTGCATACTGAAGCTTACTTAAAAAAATATTTGACTTGATAGGGTTACATAACCAGTTAATTTTACATTATCCAAAAAAATGGAGAATTACAGAGAAAATGATTTTTGTTTTTATTTATTAAAGTTCTTAATGGTTGAGAACTTGATGAGGTTGACCCAAAAGTTGAACAAAATATGATTTTTTCTGGCAAAGATAACAAAAAAAAAAAGAAACAAGAAATGGCTTTGCGGGTTCGATCTAACTGATTACTGAGAACTAGATTGGGTTTCTGGTACTTTTGCTTGTTGGATGTGTTATGCTAGTAATTATTAAAGTTTAAGAGTTATTTGAGTAATATTAGATATAGTTAGAGTCATTATAAGTAATTTCTCTAAAATTTATTGCCATCCATCAAAAGGAACACAACTGACACATGCATATTCTTTTCTTCTTCATTTTTTAAAGAAGATTCTAAAAACTGATGAGCTGACGCAGGGTAAAAACTAAAAAAGTATTAACTCCTTAATCATTAGCTCCCATAAATAACGTTTCTCTGGCTACAACTGGAAATCAAGAAGAAAAACGAAATATATTTGGTAAATGAGTGAAAGAAACAAATAAAAATAAACAAATAGAAATGAGCAGCCAGAGAGAAAAGGAGTAGAGGGCGTTGAGTGATGTGAACCTTGAGTCTATTGCATTAACTCCTCTCAACGCTCCGTTTCTCCTTTATATCCCAAACCTTTCCTTCTTTCCCTTTGTCACCTCCAAATCTCATAGGCAAAAACCCTTAATCATGCCGCCTCCCAAAATGCCTGATCTCTCAAGCTCCATGAAGCACAAATACGTTAAACTCGGTTACCAATACCTAGTCAACAACTTCCCCACCCTTCTTCTGATCCCAATCCTCGCATACACCGCCCTTGAGCTTTTCAGAATGGGTCCTGAAGAGATCCTCAATCACTTGAACTCACTCAACTTCAGTCTCCTTCATATCCTTGGTTCCTCTTTCGTCATCATGTTCTTTTTAACCGTTTACTTCATGTCCAAGCCACGCACCATCTACCTTGTTGACTACTCTTGCTTCAAACCTCCCGTCACTTGCCGTGTCCCGTTCGCTACTTTCATGGAACACTCTCGTCTCAACCTCATAGACACTCCAAAGAGCGTTGAGTTCCAAATGAGAATCCTCGAACGATCTGGCCTCGGAGAAGAAACTTGTCTCCCTCCAGCCATTCACTACATCCCTCCAACTCCAACGATGGATGCAGCTAGAAGTGAAGCAGAGTTGGTTATCTTCACTGCCATGGACGATCTCTTCAAGAAAACGGGTCTTAAACCTAAAGACATCGACATACTCATCGTTAACTGCTCTCTTTTCTCACCAACGCCTTCTCTCTCGGCCATGATAATCAACAAGTACAAGCTCAGGAGTAACATCAAGAGCCTTAACCTCTCCGGGATGGGATGCAGCGCCAGTCTTATCTCTGTAGATGTAGCACGTGACTTGTTACAAGTTCATCCTAACTCCAACGCGGTGATAGTTAGCACTGAGATCATCACTCCTAATTACTACCAGGGTAAAGAGAGGGCTATGTTGCTCCCAAACTGCCTCTTCCGCATGGGAGCAGCGGCTATTCTCCTCTCTAACCGCAGATCAGACAGGTGGAGAGCTAAGTATAAGCTTTGCCACCTTGTCAGGACTCACAAGGGTGCGGAAGATAAGTCGTACTATTGCGTTTACCAGCAGGAAGACGATGAAAGTCACGTCGGAATAAACTTGAATAAAGATCTCATGGCCATTGCTGGAGAAGCCTTGAAGTCTAACATCACCACCATAGGTAACTATCAATCATAATTACAACATGCTCTGGGTACACGATTTTGTTTTTATACCTAAGTACCTAACTATATATACTCTCCCTATGTTTGGCAATATGTGATAGTTAGAAGAATTTTGAAAATTTAAATATTAAATATTTTTAGCATTTGTAATTTTATTTTTACTGAAAACTGTTTAATTTTATAATTGCTTTTAAAACTGATTGAGTAATATAAAAATTTTAAAAGGTTAATTACGTTATTTGGAATACAATCTTTTTAGTTTCACAATTTAACCAATTATATTTTATAATTGTTTTTAAAACTGGACTAGGCCAACACGTACTGCCTCGAATTTATATTGTTAAAAGTTAACTTTTTCTGTTTTCAAGACAATTTTTTTTTGTTGTGTAAAACTCAAAAAATGGAATAAATTTTGCTTCAGAATGTTTTATGAGTGCGTATGAAATAAATATACACCTGTCGAACCCTGACACAACCACAGTGGTCACTAATCAGGACCAAAATACAGTTGCAGCTTAATTAATTCGTACTTGTAAACTGTTGTACTTTACTTTTCTAAGAGTATATCTCTATAACCATTATTTTTTTCTTCTTGAATTAACACAAGTATTGGATTGAATAGGTCCTTTGGTCCTACCGGCATCAGAACAGCTGCTCTTCCTCTCATCTCTTATCGGGCGTAAAATATTCAATGCAAAGTGGAAACCGTACATACCGGACTTCAAGATGGCCTTCGAACATTTCTGCATCCACGCTGGAGGACGAGCGGTGATCGACGAGCTGCAGAAGAGTCTACAGCTATCGGCAGAACACGTGGAAGCTTCGAGAATGACGTTGCATAGGTTTGGTAACACGTCTTCGTCTTCATTATGGTATGAGCTTAGCTACATAGAGGCTAAAGGGAAGATGAAAAGAGGCGACCGGGTTTGGCAGATTGCGTTTGGGAGTGGATTCAAGTGTAACTCTGCCGTGTGGAAATCTAACCGTACGATCAAAACACCAACGGAGGGACCATGGTCGGATTGTATCGACCGGTACCCTGTCTTTATCCCTGAGGTTGTCAAACTATGAGCATGCCTCTCTCTCTTTTCGGTGATACCTTTCAATAAGATTGGAATATGATAGAGAAAAGTGAAAAAGACGACACAAATACCATAAAAATGTTCATATATCTGCGTATACTTTTACATCTCTATTTTTTTATTGAAGTATTTATTTTTCTTATTTCCTTTTAGATTCTCGTGATGTATTATTTGTGATGTATCAAATGCTACTTCTCTCTTCATTTTTAGAAATTCGAAATAATACTTCTCTTTCTCTTAACATTGCCTTGAATGTGCTTAGTGGGTCAGGCCATGTGGTTGTACAGTTGATAGACCTGACAGCCTTCTAAAATCCAATTTAACTTTGTGCACGGCAATTCCAGTGAGAACCTTAAAGTGGTGAATCGTTTTTTTTTAGTTTTAATTTCGGTTTGGTTTCTAGATCCCTTTTGATCGTACAAATATTCAAATACGTAACTGGTTACACGAATGGCACGGGTTAAACAAGTTTACTAAAAATAACCAGCACATTCATATTTAACATCTTAAAGTATAAACACTGAAGCAAACAGGTCTCCAGACCCATCTTCATTTTCATGTATGACTAGGAAAATCCGGACCGTTTTTTTGTTCACCAAGTCTTCATTACTAACTTTAAACAATTTTTAAACGATGGCATAACTAGTATCTACATCATACAAAACATGATTGCGAGCCAAAAGGCTAAATCCAAAACATAACATTTGGGGGAATACAAAGATATAAACACAAGCTTAAGCAAGTTTGATAAGGCGTTATGCAAGATATTGTTGCCACTTGTGATCTAATCTACCAGAGATTCAATCCGCATTTCAAACTCTTCAAGTATAAACGATTAGTCATATTAACTTGTGACGTCGTAGTACTATCCAAAACCTCGATTGTCATCCATATGAGGACAGTTGCTTTTACCGGTCTTAGATAGACTTTCACAAAAATAATAGATGATTTGGAAGTTAGTACTTTTTCTTGGTTTTAAATACCAGGAGAGCGTCACCTCTTACAAAAGGGGATGATTGTGATATGATTCTCTTCTTTGAGAAGGATGATGTAGAGAAAGATCTCTCTCGACCTTTGGCGAAAAGTTTGTATAAACTTTTCCATGATGGTTAAGTTTAACAGGCTGGTTAAGACATGCTTTTACCAAAATATGAAAAATAGGATGCTTAAGCTTGTGGTTGTAATAGCACTCCGTGGTTGATTGAGCATTTTAAACACTAGCATTATTAAGAATTTAAATGTCTATGGACCGTTTATTATGCATTTGCTCTAGGCTAAACCAGTATTATTAAAAATTGAAACGTCTATGTACTAACCTGAAAAGTTTTACAATCACAAAAATAGGATGAGTAAGAATTAAGATTTCAAAAACCGAAGTCTTGTAACAAAAGATCTACAAGATTAAGTCAATATTCTATGAAAGATATTGTTTAAACCATAAATTAGTTCGACTATTCGCATTTATTTCATGAGAGGGTTATAGAGTTTCTCAACAGATGTGTGTGTGTGTTTTTGAATTACGGTCACTTCAAGTCTTCAATGTGTATTTGGCGGACCAATCAGTTACGATGCACACATATTTTAGTGCATTCCGGAGCAGACCTAACATGCATTGTCATCCCTAGAAATAAATGAATGAGACGTGAAAGTGGTAAGAGAAATGCGTTGTCAGTCTCGCCATAATTGGATTGGGAAAGATAACTGCAATATAACACTAGCGGTTCTTTTATTTTGGTAATAACTGAATGCAACAATATGTTGGTTATACGTGAAACTGTAGTCTATTCATGTGGTTAGTTGTTGCCTCTTTGCTCTCTCCCAATGCTATATTTTACCTACACCTTTTGATTTTAGAGTATCTTCAAAAAGATATGGTCCAAAAAAAAAGAGTATCTACAATTCCACTCCAATTCTTACTCCAAAAAATGAAGTTTAGAGTCAAATTTACTCAATTCATATATTCATTTTCTATGTTGTAATAGAATAAAAATAATTTTACTCTATAATAGAATAATAAATTTTTGCTTGTTTATTTCTCTATTTTTTTACTATAAAATATAATTGAATTGGAATAAAATTCAATTCTATTATAGAGTTACGATATTTTAAAATGAGAAATGAAATTTATATTGGATATGTTTTTAGAATCATTAGTTTCTTTGATATTTTACTCACATCTCGCCATCCTTACACATCCCAATTATAGAGTTACTATATTTTAAAAAGAGAAGTGAAATTTACATTTGACATTCTCTTATTATCACTAGTTTCTTTAATATTTTCCTCACATCAGTCCATCCGTATACATTCCATTTTTTATCCTCGATAAAACCTGATGAGTATATATTATCAAAGGTTAATATGGAAGGAATAGTTTTCAAAATTGTTAAATTTGGTTTTACGCCTTAAGACCAAAATTCATCATGTTAAATTTGGATTTGTCATGAACTTCCAACTTAAAACAAATTGATTATAAATAGATTAGTCTTACCTTTTATATATTATGCTCTCTTAATTTTTTGATGTGAGATATTTTATTCATAATATCCCTCTTCAAAATGATGATTTTATTGGCTAAAAACCTCAAAATTTAAGACATTTGTATATGGTCGAGAGAGTTTAGTATAATGATTATATCCGGTCAAAGAGTTATATCAATGAGGAGTTTAGGTTATTTAGGATCTGAGCTCTAATTAAATTTGATTTTATCATTAATTTCTAGTTTAAAATAAGTGAATTATACCATAATCTTTTATATATTAGTTAAGATTTGCTTAATTCTTGTTGTAGAATAATTTAATTCTTAATCTCTCTTTTTCGAGATTATGATTTGTATAGACTAAAAATCTCAAAATTATAAATACATTATCTTACACAAAAAGTATAAGAAAACTTTATATAAAGGGCTAAAGAAGGACAATCCATTATCGACCTAAAATAAATTGATTATAACTTATAAGTGGATTGACCATAAATTTTTATTAATTAATTAAGATATTTTACATTTCTGATAAAGGATATTCTATTTCTAACAAATATAAAAGTTAAATAAAAATCAATATACCACTCGAAAATGCGTAAAGAATGAATTATATCTTTTTACATATTCATTCATTAGGGTTAACCATCTTTCAGTTAGCTAAGACTCCACCTAAACATGCATTTCTCAGATCTCACTATGATGGATTTAACAAACATGAACAGTAATCCACACCATGTCTCTCACCGATGAGTGGTACATGAACAGTCTTAGTTACTACAAATGGCTAGTATAGGTTCAGTTCATCCTAGATTTGTGGAGAGAAACATACAGAAACCGCAAGCAGAGTCTCCTACCATTGAAAATTGGATGACTAATAAGTAATAGTCATTTTCCTGTGACAAAATTAACAATCAACCCAAAAGCGAAGCCTTCAATTTCTGCAAGGAATACGTGTTTCTTGGGCTGAAAGTAAGACCTTCAGTTAGAATTTATAATTGCAGTTTGTTTAGAGAACTCCTTTAACAGTATCAGCCCACATATCTTTGGGTTAGATACCAAACCCATTTGTTGACAAAAAAAAAATTTAAACCTGTCATATTCATCACATTAAGGCCACAAATGGTTTGTGGTCATTGGTAAATATGTAGAATGATTGGACAATGGATACTCGTCGCTATTTTGTGGTCTATCGAATGCCATTTTAGCTTCTGAAGGTCTTTAATTGCTATTTATATTGATTTGAGGATTTTAGAGCAAGCAATTATACTTTTTTACAAAAGATCCACATCGGATGATTTTACATACACAAGTGAACTCTTTAATAAAAATTCGTATAAAACTTTTGTATGAATTACGCCAATTTTTCTAATATTATTTTCATTAGTTATAGACCACATGGATGGATTTTATTGTATAGAAACATTTTTCTTAATCCAATCGGTGGAGAAAGACCAGAGAGAATTAGATTTTATTGTATTGAAACACTTTTTTAATCCAATCGGTGCACAAAGACCAAAGAGAATTATGCAAACCAAACAGAGGGTATATAGACTCGCCAAGATTTTCTCATCTATTTTGAAAGGAATTATTTTCCTTGGCTATATAGTGACAGGATACTTGGTCACAAAATTCGTGGCCATGATTATAGTTAAAATAAAGAAAAGGTAAATAAATAAGATAGCAGTTTTTTACTGAGAAAAACGTCATTTAAATCATGAATTTTCGTTTGACCCAAAAAAATAACGAATTTTCAAATTTGGTTGAAATTGAGAAAAATATCATTTAAATCATGAATTTTCGTTTGACCCAAAAAAATAATGAATTTTCGAATTTGGTTGAAATAAAACACCAATTTTTCAGTAAAGTCAAAATACTGAATTTTTGTTGACAAATCATTTTAATTATAAAATTTTATTGATCGTATCATTTTAATCCCAACGTTAGTTAAAAGTTATAGTTGACAAACATTAGGCTAAAATAACTTTAAAATTGATATTCTTGACACCAATATAAATCAATTTTTTTAAAAAAATAATTGGATGTTAACTTTAAAATGATTTGTCAACATGATAATAAACGGATCTATTTATGAAACGGGCCTAAACGGAATTATCCGTATAGATCCATTTATTTTTACATGATAATAAAAGTACAACTAATCAAAACTTGTATCAGTTTATTGGAATGTAAATTTTTTCCAAGTTTTACCAAATTTACACAAAGATTAAAACAAAGTAATAACAAGTTTTACAAAGTTTGACAAACATAAATATGAAAGTTCGACAAACTTTACCAAGTCAACAAAAACACAAAAATAAATTAATCTCAAGATCTACAAAGTGACAAACAAAATGGAAAATGTTTGCTAAATTTTACCTAGATACACAAACATAAAGAACAAAAGTTTTAACGAGTTACCAACTTACAAAAATTTGTATTGGTTGACAATGATTGATTTTTTTGCCTTTTGTATTGGTTGACAATGTTTGATGTTTTCTTCATTGCTTCTTTCTCGTTTTGCTCATCCCAACATATTTTTTTCATTATCACCTGTACCGTTTTTTTCTCTTACACCCTTATCAACACTCTTTTTCTTTCATCTCTTCATTATATAAAACATCGTCCTTCTCACTTTTTTCATGTCTCAACCACCAGAGATCGCATAGTTTCATTTTCGTTCTTTGAAAGCAGCATTTCATAGAAAAACGTGACTATCAAATTAAGCCATCATCATAAAAATTCACAAAATATTACTAAGTTATACTATTCTCGGTTAGTTTTTTCTTCTTTTTTGACAGATAATTCGTGATTTGTTATTTCGTAATTTTTTGGAGAAAAATTTGACACGTATGTTATTTAAAGATTATCCTTTCTCCGGTGATGAAAGGATGAAAGAAAATAAGACTGATTATTTCAATGAAGAAATAGAAAGAATGAGCAAAACTTAAAAAATACTTATTTGATGTTTAACTTTTTAGGACACAATCTATGTTTAACGTAGAGATGGAAGTTCGGATACCCGTTTGGGTTCGGGTCAGGTATTTCATATTTTTAGATATTTCGGTATGAGGATATAGAATTTGTTCGGGTATTTATGTACATCATGTCGGGTTTGAGTATTTTAGTTCGGTTCAGTTATTTCGGTTCGGGTTCGAATATTTAATTTTGAAAGTTTTTTTTTTTTAATTTTCTTGTATTTATAAATTTAGTTTTCGCTTAACTGATTTTTTTTGTTTATAATAGATTGAATGATTAATATATTTGAAGGAAACACTTCTAAAATAAATAGACATTAATTTGGCTATTGTTTTTAAAATTTGGATGTAACTTTTGTTAATAAATGAAACAAAAAGCTTGACATGCATTTTAAGTGAATATCAAACCATTTTCTCAGTAATTATATGTATATTATATGATCTTAAAGTATGTGTAACATCAATATAAATATTTTAAATAAAATGAGTAAACTAGAAATATAAGGATATGTATATGTTTGGTTATCTTTGATATCTATTTGAGTTCGGATATTACTCGTTTGGGTTCAGATATCTAATCTCTCCTAAATCAATACCCATTCGGATATTTTACTATTTCGGTTTGGATTTTGGCCGGATTTTTTTAGGTTGAGTGCAGATATGGGTTTAGGTATCGTGTTAAATGTCCACCCCTAGTTTAACGGATGGGCATGATTTGGGTTTGGACACTCCGACTGTTAAATTTTTAAATAAGTAGGTTTTGTTTGGTTTGTTGGTCTTTTAATAACTTTTGTGATTTAAATAATCTCTTATATATTAAAAGAGAAACATTTAAAATGTTATAACCTATAGTTTGTACTAATTAAAAAGAGTATTGTTGAGTTGTCGTATAATTAAAATGTTAATTTTGCTTATGTGGCGGCTTGAGAATCACTTAAGAATTTTGTTAGTCCAAAACTAAATTGGTAGGAAACGTTATATTATATAGTATATTCATTATAGGCCATTCATTTATCAAATTGAAATATATTATCTATTTTTCATTAAATAAAACCTACAGAATTACCTATGTGATTAATATATAAGGTAAATAATTATTTTAAACAATAAAGATTTACTAACAATCTGTATAATTTCTATATTTTTGTTTAATTCTTTACTACTAAAACAAATTACACAATTAAATTAATCATATAATAAAAATTTAGATTTTTTTTGTATATGTTGTATTTTGAATTTTTCAAAATGAGTATAAATTATTAAAACTGTTAAAAGTCTCACATAAACTTTGTGATCAAGTTTTAATTTTTTTATGTAATAAGATACAATAAGTATAAAACCATATGAATAAATAATTTTATTTTAATAGATGTTTATGTTAATATATATATATATCATATATATCGTTTAAACTAAGCTATACATCATATGAAAATACATACTTATATTTTGTTATTTTCATTGAACAGAAATTTTATTTAATAAATATCCATATTAAAAATATACTATATTAATATTATTTAAATTTAATTATATATCATATACATAGATAAATAGATTGTTTTGATACATTTATCCTTAAATGATTGAGAACAAAAAAGAGTGATCGTTTAATTTATATGCGCACACCAATTAATTACATAATATTAACTGATTTCTTATTTATTTAATATATAATTAATATTTTATTATTTTATAATATGTAGAAAAACATAAAATAAATAATAAATATAAAATATTTATTGTGCACCAGACGACATATATTTACCTAAATATGTATCTTTTTAATAATTTATAACGAGTAATAATCAAAACGAAAAAACGACATAAAAAAGAGAAAAATATTAAAGATAGATATAATTAGCACGTGAACGTAAACTTCTTATAACCATAATTAACTTTTAGATGGTTAAATCTTGATATAAAACCGAGCTGACATAGTTTCATTGTAACCAAATAGTAGACCTGATATCTTTCAACCTAAATGTTAGGTTCTTATACGATAAGTAATTTTTTACCTGAAATATTTTTAAAAATGAGATCAGTTCACCATTAAAAAATTATGTAATTAACAAAAAAGTTTAAAAATTGTTTAATGACTAAAATATTAATTCGATCAAGAATATAAATTTTCTTTTTCATATAATATTTTTTAAAATATTTTTCATACAAATTTACCATGCGTAAGGCGCAAGTCTTATCTTAATTGTTAAACATAAAAGGAAATGGGAGAAGAATATTTGAGAAACCTATTTTTATAGTTAAGAGCATTGGAGGATTTGATTCATGTAAATGTTCTTATAATCACACTCGTTCAAAAATATCACACATTTCAAAGGTACGTGTATGGTTTTCTAGTGCTCAAAGCTAGGGACTTATTTTGAATTTGGTATCTTTAATTTGTTGGGATATTTTTGGTATTTGCTAATTCTTTATTTTTGGGTAGCAAAGGTTTCAGTTTTTCTTCTACTTTTGCAAGTGTTCCGAAGAAATGTCTATTTTGTATATTAATAATTTATATCTCGTGAAAGGTAATTTTTCATTCGTTTTTTTTTAAATTAAGAATATAAACAATGCCGAAATCTTTGCTACCAGAAATAATGAAATAACAAAAACCAGAAAAAGTCTTCAATAAACAAAAGTGAACAAGAGGAAGAAAAAACTGAGGAAGGAAGGGTACAACAAGAGGGACCACACCAGAAATCCACTGGATAAAGAAGCTGACCAATGAAAACACTGTTATAAGGATCATCTTCAGAACTCAACCAATTAAAATCCAGATAAGGCCTTCGGGTGGGTCCCAATAGAAGAAGACATAAACACCCAAAAAGTGCATTAAAATACTTCAAAATCCACTGACAAATGAGAATGCACTACATGCGGGGCATGTCATCTCAGTCTCAAACACTCATTGCCCAATACTACTATACCCCTAGGAGCACACCATATCTTACTTTTTGCAGAGAGCAATAATTTGAAGAAAATATTCAATTATTGAAGTTGAACAAGACCCCCGTGCTCTCTCGTTTCTCGAGCTTGTGAAAAAGATGAAAAGTGTGGCGAATGCTGTTGGAGCTAAGACGGCGAGGGCCTGCGACAGCTGCGTGAAGAAGCGGGCACGGTGGTACTGCGCAGCCGACGATGCTTTTCTATGCCAATCTTGCGACACTTTGGTCCACTCAGCGAACCCTCTCGCTCGCCGGCACGAGAGGGTTCGTTTGAAGTCGGCCAGCCCGGCGGTCTCGAAGTATACCAACCACAACCACTCACCTTCTTCTCATCCCCACGAGGCTGCCACGTGGCATCAAGGTTTCACTCGTAAACCTCGGACTCCACGTGGGTCTGGTAAGAAAAACAATTTGTCGATATTTCATGATTTAGTGCCGGAGATTAGTGCAGAGGATCAGACCGACAGCTATGAGATTGAAGAGCAGCTGATCTGTCAAGTGCCGGTTCTTGATCCAATGGTGGCTGAGCAGTTCTTAAACGATGTCGTTGAGCCAAAGATCGAGTTTCCTTTGATGAGAATAGATGACCAGGAGGACGAAGACAACGCTGAAAGTTGTCTGAATGGTTTTTTTCCGACCGACATGGAGCTTGAGGAGTTTGCTGCTGACGTGGAGACTCTACTCGGCCACGGATTAGACGTCACAGAGTCTTATGCGATGGAGGGGCTAGGGTTGTCTAATACAGAGATGTTCAAAATCGAAAAAGACGAGATAGAAGAAGATGAAGGAGAAGAAACAAAAGCCATGAACATTGGAACATGCTGCGGTGAGGATCGGGACGATGGGGATGGAACTTTGGCGTTAGAGCTGAGGTTTGATCACGAGTCACACAACACGTATGAAGAAGAGGCAGTAAAGAATGTTGAATGCATTAAGGTGAAGGAGGAAGAGCAAAAGAATGTCCTAATGCTGAGTTTAAACTACGACTCGGTGATATCCACTTGGGGAGGCCAAGGTCCACCGTGGACATCGGGAGAGCCACCAGAACGAGACATAGACATCAGTGACAAGCCAGTTGTTTCCATGGTATGTTATAGAAACTCATTCTTTATAAATCAAAGTGAGTTTTCCTTGTAAGTCAAATGAAAATATTAGTCCATGTTGCTTATATATTACTTTAATTAGGTCCAAGTTAGATGTGGCAACCTCGAAACATGGCCTTGAGATTTTGAAGGATTTAAAAAATTTAGTAAATTCTAAAAATATTTAGGGGTTTATGTTCATATATTAATTATTAACTCAAAAAATATTTGGAAACTCAAGTGTAATGTTTTATCCCAGGAAATAAATGGAGGAGAAAGTCATCATAAGCATTACGTTGGTGGATGTTTACCATCAACTGGGTTTGGGGATGGAGGAAGAGAGGCTAGGGTTTCCAGGTACAGAGAGAAGAGGAGGACGAGATTGTTCTCGAAGAAGATAAGGTACGAGGTACGTAAACTGAATGCAGAGAAACGACCTCGAATGAAAGGGAGATTCGTTAAGAGAGCTTCACTTGCTCTATCTGCTGCAAATTCACCATTAGGTGTGAATTACTGAATATCCTAGCTATCTGCCGGCTATATCTCACTTTACCTTTTAAATTGAACGTTTTTGTTGAACTTTTTTCTTCTGAACGCCAGGAGTTTTTTTTTTGCACTTAATTGTGCTTTGTGGGCTTGGTATGTGCATAGAAAGCCAATAATGTGACTTGTATGGATTAAGCTGATGTATATATTATCTGGTAATAAGAATGTGACAAGGCACTTTGATTGTTAAAAGTACTATAGTTTAAACATGTTCATCTCTCAAATCCTGAACTAAACGAACAAATTTTCTTCAACTCATATAACTGAACCGATTTTCTTAAAACATGTAACTCACCACCACCTTTACACTTGTATGTAGCAAAGGGAATGAGTTGCCTGACCAACTACATTAAGCACAATGAACCAAGACATACGTAGTCCCTACCAACATATATATGTAACATTTTTCTGTAGCGTCGAGTTACATTTTAATTTTCTAGTTAAGATTAAATTGGTAACTAACTGTTGAAGCTCAACCTTCAGTGATCTAAGTTCAGAGATACTTTGGTTTGAAGCTGATTTGCTGTAGTTTGAATTGAAAAGCTGGTTAAATACGGTTTGTTGAAGCGGTTTACTTAAACCGCAGAGACTAAACTGGTACTTGGTGAAAAAGGAAAAATGATGAAAGTGAACCCTCTGGTCGCGACATAATCTTTCCTTTGCGTAGAGTTACTATAAACTCTACTTTCTTGTTTTCTTCATGGTGTGTGAGAGAATAAACATTTGAGAGTTTGAG
This sequence comes from Raphanus sativus, assembly GCF_000801105.2. Lineage (NCBI taxonomy): Eukaryota > Viridiplantae > Streptophyta > Magnoliopsida > Brassicales > Brassicaceae > Raphanus > Raphanus sativus. The sequence continues at coordinate 11,380,904 of NC_079511.1, forward strand.
AAAGTTGTTGCTCAGTGTTCTTGAGCTTTTAGAAACATCTCTGATCAATATATTGATTGGATTGGTCCGGCTCCAGATATAAACGTCATTACACCGATGCATTGAATTGGTTTAACAAACTGTGCATGTCTCTGTTTAATCTTATTTTTTTGCTTGAACACAAACACACGAGTGAGAAAGATTGAGAGAGACAAAACGAAATCTTTCTCTTTTGGTTTTATAACACTAACTACCATACAAGCGTGTGTTGCAGCGAACGACCTACCTATCAGCGCCTATACAAAATATCCTCATATATCACTATCGAGGATCAATTATTGATTAAAATCTGTGGTACATAAGAAATGTTACTTTTGGTGGTGCTTGACATTTTGGTAAGATGGGTATCTTCAAAGAAGTTTTGTTTGGAAGTGCTAACATATGATTATCTAAAGCTACTAAGTAGTAAAGTTTAAGAAAGTATGGGTTATATTATGCATCGAAGAAACTTTCAAAGATAAGAGAAATCTTTTCGTTTTTGTTTCTGTTTTTATAAAATAATGAAAAAGTTCATTTTATAAAAAGACAGGACACAACTAGAAGATGTAGAAGTCACATCATCGGATATTGTTCTGTAGCTAAGAGTTGGGTCCGCATGAAGTAGCCTAGAGAGGCATTGGCTTTGTAGCTTATATCATATTCAACCTTCGATTTGCCGCTTTTCTTGTTACAGTTACTGGATAGTAGATAAAATGTGAATGTACTTATGGCAAAATTTCTTTTTTTACAAAAAAACTTTTTCACAACATCATACTTGAGGTGTTAATTGTGAGCTCTTTAATAAAGGTTAATTCTGTTCGGTATAAGAAACTTATTCTAGGTCAAAATAAGATTTTTTTTTCTTGAACGTTATAAATATGAAGCTAAAGGCTTGTAAATTATTTTACTATCATTAGTAAAAACCTCTAATATGGGTTTGCTTCTGTCGAATGTCTTTATTGTTTTCTTGCTTTTTTTGGAGTACTAATTTTCGGTTATCCTCGACAAAAGGCTTCTTAGTTGATTTTTTTTTGAGAAAGAAATGGCTTCTTACATTAAGAAGTGTCTTCCTAAAAATGTTTAAATGAAGTATAGTAACAATCATATGCTGTAACAAGAAATCAGCAAAATAAGATAATTTGTAAGGAAGATATAAAATTTGTTAAAGCTATGATCAAAAGTCATGAATCAATTATATCTCCAAAAATGTACCCACTCTCACACAGAAACAAGAAATTAATCAAAGATCGAAGTATACCAACGAATCGCAATGTGGACCATCTTAAACAAAACCACCAAAACTTGCAAGTTGAACAAATGTATCGAATACAAACACAAGAAATAATCATATTACTGGATCTTGATCCGTGCGACCGCACGGGTATTAATTTGCTGTTTTAATTTTTATTTATTTATATTAAATGATGTATTTGTAATATTTGATCGTTTTACATTGACTACACTAGGGATGTGTATTTGGATACCCACTGATTCAGTTAAAATCTATTTGGGTTTGAGATTCTCGAGTTTAAAGATTTCAGCAACATTCAAATATTTATAAATTTTGGTTTCAGTTTGATTCAGATATTTGCGGGTTCGGTTCGGATACGGATAACCCGTTTGAATTATTTTAAAATTTTCAAAATTTATATATACTTTAAATTACTCAAAACATATAAATTTAAGTAATATAAGCCAAAATACCTAAACTAAAAATTAAAAAACAGGTTGAACTTCAATATTTGGATGGAGAATAAATATATATTTTAAATATTTTTGGTGTTTAATTATTGTTTATCTACTTTATATGTTTACTTTTGACTATTTTATATTTTCAAATAGTTTAGACAACTTTAAGTTGACAAAAAATACAACTTTAAAATATTATTAATTGTTGAAAAATAAAAAACGAAATACATTAATCTAACTAAAAAGACAAACATTAAATTAAGAAAGAAAAAAACACATTAATCTAACTGAAAAAGACAAGTATTAAAATAGGAAAGAAAAAGAAACACATTAATATAACTGAAAAAAGATAAACATTAAAATAGGAAATTCAATTTAATTCTCAATGACATGCAATTATAAATAACACTAAAAATTAAGGGTATTCTATACGTGTACTTCTGTTTTAATAAGATACAGTTGTTCGCACTTGATGAACCAATAGACTATACTACAAACAATAAGGAAGATAAACAAATATATATATGTCTTTAATATATTTACTTTTTAAGTCTTTAATATATGTACGCTGTCTAATCGTAACGTTTGGTGGTCTGATGGTGTCTTAAGCGTATAAGACTTAAATGTTCAAATATTATTATAATTTTTTTTTTAAAAAAATGTTCAAATATTATTAAAGGACTAAGATTTTGAAATAGTTTTTGGCCAAAATAGAGAATTTTGTTTTCGACAAACAAACAAGCTGTGAACACCCGTCTTTTTTGGACCAAATCAATTGAGAGATTTACAAGATTGAAAGGGCAATTGGACCCACCAATTAAATTGAAGTTTTGGAATTTTGTAATAATTTGCTTCATATTAATACAAGGATGTCTCGTGGCTGGCTGTGTGGGGTGGAAACTGAAGTGACATGTTTGTGGTCCTCTCGTCTTTTAAAAAGTCTTTTCAAAATTTACAATACATCTTTAAACAAAATGAGTAAATTCCAAAACGAGAGGGACCGTCATTTTGATAAAATCCCGTTTGGCATCTCCCGTTTTATCCTAGAAACATTTACACCACGGGGCAGTTTCATGTTTTTAATTACAAAATAAAACACTTACCACTACTAAGGTAGTTTTTTATAACAACTTCCCACTTGTTCTAACTAGCTAGTTACTACATATCCCGAGGCGCTAACACCTTGACTAACTAAATTTTTTGTTTTAGCGAGAACTTTTCTCAACCCTTCATCTCTATTTTATTTTGGACGGTGGAGATTCCTTTGATTTTTTTGACAAGACTTATATCTACCTAATCTAAACCACCCGATTACATCAGCCATCTAACCTCTGGCGGTCCAGATTTTCTGGGTTTTAACATCTCACAGTTTTTTTTTCAACTTTGCTTTCTCCTTCATTTGAACAAAAAAAGAAAAAATCAAAACTTCAGAAATACTGCATATTCCTCAGACGGTTTGCGTCCAGAAATTAGTATGTTCTACTTATTATTTCTGTCATCTTCTCAAATCCCCTTTAATCTCATTTTTACAAACTAGGACAGTTACTTCACCCCCCCCCCATCCAACAACCACAAAGAGTTCAATTCACATACACTTCTATACATGTGTACAAAACAGGATATGTCCATGTGGACGTTAATGTTCATGCAACACAAACAGGTATCAACATAGTGTACATGTGTACAACAATGTTTTGCTTTCCAATTTACACTTTTGTCCACGCGCCTAGAATATGGCATCCATAGTTAACTACTGATAGTGCGCACGTGGACAACATCAGTGTACTCATGGACACCATCAATGTACACAAGGACACTATACATGGACAACATCAGTGTATATTGAACCTTGCTTATGGCAACCATGCATATAGTTAACTGGTGGTGTCCATGTGTAAACTAAACTTTAGATGTCCATCAGTTAACTATATGCATGCCTGCTATATGCATAGTTAATTGATGGCACATATGGATATCTTAGGTTCAGTGTACACTTTTGGTGTCTATGTGTACATTGATTGTGTCCATATATACATTAATGGTATCCATGTATACACTGCTTGTGTTCTTGTGTATATTTTTGGTTTTCCAAATGTCCCATCAATTCTCTAAGTGTACACCGCTGATGTCCATGTGTACACTTTTGGTGTCTATATGTACCATCAATTCTCTATGCATATGGCAGTCATGCATATAGTTAACTAATGTTATCCATGTATACACTGAACTTTAGATGTCCATTAGTTAAATACATGCATGGCTGCTATATGCATAGTTAATTGATGGTACATATGGACATCTTAAGTTCAGTGTACACTGATGGTGTCCATCAGTGTACTCATGGACACCTTCAATGTACACATGTACACCAAAAGTATACACTAAGCTTAAGATGTTCATACGTACTAGACATTAACTAATGGTATCCATGGATACACTGAAATTTAGCTGTCCATTAGTTAAATACCATGTTCGAAAACTCGCTAGGCGCAACGCGTGCGGCTGATCTGGGCCTAGCAATTTAATAGAAAATCGGGAAAAACTCGGGGAGTACTCGGAAATTTTATTTTAGGACTATTCTCAAGTTTAGGGTTAGATATGTTAATATCTGTGTAATATCAAGATGTTTCTCTTAGTCCAGCGGTTAGACAAGCTTTAAATGTCCCTCTTCTCTTGGGTTCGAAGCCCAAAACATCCTTTTTCTGTATTTTTTTCACTTTTTTAATCAGGGATAAAATGGTCATTTGCTTTTCATCTTCCTCTGCTTCTCTCCAGCCCTAATTTACAGCCGTCCTTCATTTTTGTTAACGTAAAGCATCAATATTTTTGATGATTCACTATGTTTTAACTATATTTCTTTGTTATTAGTTACGAAACATGATAAATCTATGATGTAACTGTCGATTTTGAACATGGAAATGCCAAATTCTTTTGTTCCCGAGTTTTTGAACGCATAGGGTGTATTCGCGGCGGAGCTTCACCGTCGAGCGTTTAACCGCCGCGGAATCGGCCAACTCGGGCGCGTTTTTGAACATGGGTTAAATATATGCATAGCTGCTATATGCATATGTGATTGATGGTACATATGGACATCTTAAGTTTAGTGTACACGTGTGACATGTGTACATTAATGGTGTCCATGAGCACATCGCTGGTGTGCTGGTGTCCATGTGTACACTGCTTGTGTCCATGAGTCTACTTTTGGTTCTCTTATATCGACACCGGAATCCGCCGCATCTACGACAGATATAAATCCTAAATTAGTCTAAACCAATGCGAAACCGGGAAAAAAAATCCTAGACCGGAGAACTAACATTCTTCTCTTTCCTTGCCGCGACTGCCACGAGTCCTCGCCATCGTTAGATCTCTTCTCCCGCTGCCGTCGGTTTATATCACCGGAAATCACCACCAAATGGCACAACCTAAAATCGTTCCTCAAGTTTTCCTCTAAAAGCTTTGGGTCTCGTAAACACAGAGAGTAATGGAGGAACGATAAAAAAGAAATGGAAAGTTGAAGAGACACAAATTGATTAAATCAGGTTTATTGAAAACTCGGGCCCACCAACAATTCAAATTTTAAAAACCACTGAACCAATTACCAAACCTAACTAAAGAAAATAAGGAAGTTGCGTTAATTAGGATTTAGTCAGGGGCATTTTAAGTCTTTTCATCGAGAAACTACCTCACCCGCATTAAGTGTCCCATCTTGTAATAAAAAGTCATAAACTGTCTTGGGATGAAAATAACTCTTTATCCTATGATGTTTTCATAAGGACCCGTCCATAATATATTTACTTCTCTTAATCATTAATTCATTACTATACTATTAGACATTGTTAAGCTACTAGTGATGCTCTTATAAGCGAACTAAACTTTACACATGCAAAATGAGATTATATTGAAGCGATACACTCCCTGTTTTACAAAAAGTTATCATTTTGAAATTATTTAAATATGATTTTACACACGCAATCTCTTTTGATCCTTTGTAATATCTTTTTAATCCTTTTATATAGCCAATAACTTTTATTTTTTTTAATTAATTATAAATTAAATAAAGTTATTAATATATTTTGTAATTTTAATGCATGTAAATATGTCAAAATGACATTCTTTGAAAAATGAAAGAAGTATAAGAATTCACGCAGATGCAACATAACTCAATTTCATGCCAAAAAGTGATACAAATACTCTAACGTCTCCACGGTTAATGGCTTTTAACGCTCATTTATTCGATCCGTAGACTCCACTCTATGCGGCCAGTACTTTACTTTTTGGAAGTTCTACCGTATAATTATCACATGATCTTCCTCATAAATCACATTATTCCATTACTCCACATCAAACAAGTTTAATCATTAAATTTTTGTAAACAAATGACTGAAAACATAAATGTTTTTATTTATTTTGATGTAGGTAAACAAATTAGATAGACAAATTAATTCTTTTAAATATTCCTACATACGCATAAATTACAAATATATAAACCATAGTTGGATTATGCAACTTCTTCCACTAAGCCCGCGGCAACTTGCACCTGCCCGAAGTCCATAATAGTTTCCTACGTACGTGGGCTTAGCAAAAGATTATTAACACAAACTTCATGGACCAGTGAGTAATGAATGGTTCGAAAATGAGTGATTGGACGTAAATTAGCTTTTGAGTCATTTTGTTCAAAAAAAAGAAGCTTTTGAGCCATAAATAAATCAAAGCCCAATTATCAAGGGACGTCGACTCTCTACGTCTTGTGTGATCAGGTCGATCATAGCCATTTTTTTTTTCGATCATAGCCATTTTACTTATTTTCTTTTGCTAAAAATTATAACCAGTCACTAAGGGATTTATTTCACTATGAATTGCTAGTTTTGTTTTCCTTCCTGACAGGTGGATACCATGCTTTTTAGATTAATCATCTAAAAATTATATAGTTTAGTCAAATACGAAAATACGAAACCATAAAAAGAGTAGATTCTGGAGTTAGTCATCAGAGGACCGCATGAACTTGAGCTGGCGCTGGCTGTAGGAGCCAATTTCACGGCAGAAAATATCAGGGTTAATTCTCAGAAAAAAATTATATTAGGGTTAGTTCTTGTCTATGTAGCATGTGGCCTTAACTATTTAACAATTATTTGTACGGTTAATTTGACACTTGGCACATCGCTAAAGTCCAGCTAACACATTGATCCACCTAGAACATCCCCATTTCATACCCAAATCTCTCACAAATTCCAAAAAAATATTATAATATTCATGGACCCCATCTAATTTATGAATCCGTAGCTTGCGAATGCTTCTGTTTTAACCCATCTCTGTTTGTGGATCCCACTGACACATGGAATCTACGATTGTTTTTTTTTAAATGTTACAGAAAAAAAATATTTTTAAAAAAACCTACAATAGGAATTCGAACCCCCAGATTTACTAATGGGAGTGCTTTTAGCAGAGTAACTATCCTGTCCACACGCCTCGACCTAAAATATTGCCACAAGTATCACAGGTACATGGCTCTTTTTCTGGTCGACCTGATATTTTGGGGACTGTAACCGAATAAAGAGAAAATTCAATAATTTAGAAGTCTAATTTAAAAATAAATAAATTTAGGGGTTTATATCCATATTATTTAAAACAAAAAAAAAGTTATGGATTTGAGGCAAATGTTACATTAGGTTTGGTCCATGACCGATAACATGGTTATATGCTTTTTTTTTTTTTCTTTTTTTGTCAACTTTGGTCACTTTGAACCTTTAATCCTCAAACTGAGGTAAGGAGGGGTCGAACCCCTCACGCCAGGGCCCGAAGGCAGAGCTCAGTAACCACTTGGCTACGAACGACCCGGCACATGGTTATATGCTTATCATGTCCTATTTATGCCCTTTTCACTACTAGTGTAACCGAAGCAGTGTTTTACTATTTTGATAACATAGCTGATACGATGTTCAACACTGGTTGACCTTTCTTCGTTGCTGTCTCATCGAAGACTTTCTTTTCCCTTTATCATAGCTAATTTCTTAACATTCGGAGACAACTTTTACGTAAGTTTAAGTGTCCTATGTGAAGAAGAAAAAACGTAGGGTGTGTCCTTCGTCATGACAACCCATACTATTATTAGCTGCACCGCCTTATTTCTTCAAATAAATTATAAATGCTTCTTTTTGACTAGCTTTCTTTTTTTCTGTAGAGGTTTTGCCATTTTCTTCATTCAATTATTTAATATCGTACTCTCTCTTTTGAAGTTTTAGTGATTTATTGCTTAAGCAAGCCTTCAAAATATCTTTCTAGTGATAAACAGAAAGTGCTCTCATTTAAGAAATGCATACAAAGAAAGTGAGGTGAATATAAGGATTGTTTTGGACAATATAAGAGTTGAAAAGAAAATAAAAGAACAGAAGAAGCTAAAGTAACTAACTAGTTGTGGAGACGATCGGGGGAACTAGGGATCTTTCTATCGGAATCTTCAAAGTGAGTGTTGCTGTTGTTGGTTAGACCTAAAGATGATCCCTTGAAATACCTTTGGAAGAGCCGTTGAACATCGTCGTCGTCCTTCTTGTTCTTAGAGACCAGGGTATTTCTTTCTCTTCCGAGTTGGTTGTCTTCTGAGAGTTCCCGGAATTGTCTTTCCCGGAAAAGCCAGATATGGAACAGAGAGGTGAGCAAGAGAGCGACAGAGAAAGTCAACAGAACATCTCGACAACCCATAAAGAAAAAGAAGACGAATAAGAAAAAGAAAAAGAATGTTTCGATGAGGAAAAAAGAATGTGATAGAGTTGTTTGTGGTATAACAAGAAGGTCAGAGTGTGTTATATTCAGAAAACTCCATCTCTCCTCTTTTAGTATGTGTATAATGAGGTGGAGAGTTGGAGCAGAGGGAGGGAAGATGAAGATGACAGGCGTGCTGTGTCGTTGGCTCATTTGTAATAAGAGTGAGTCTCATCTCTGTCGTTGTCTATGTCACTGTTTTGTTCTTATATATTAAAATGAAATAGTTGTTTTGTATAACTATTGTTCCAAACGAAATACCTATATACGGTTCTGTAGTTACAAAACGGAAAGTTTATATAAATAACCAACCTGTTTTAGGTAGGCAGTACGTATACATATAAGATTTTTCTTATGTTTTAGATCTACTAATTTGGCCATTTGGGTATATTGTCACATGCATGTCAATTTGATACATCCTCTGTTTATTCCTCGGTTAGTTAAGAGTATGATCCAAATGTTAATGTATTATTTTGGTTATATAATAATAGAGTGGTCCAGTGACAAATGTATGCGTTGAAAAGATCATACTCATGAGTTGCATTCCCAAGATGGGTGCAAACTTTGTAGCGTTGGGAATTTAATCGATGAAATATTAGGCAGAAAAATGGATATTTCTAGCTACCCGACAGAGACGTAAAGAGGAAAATGTACCACAATAGAGGAACAGAGAAAACGAAATGAAGAAGTTAAAAAAAACTACGTTTCAGTGTGTCGGTGTGGTCTTAACTAAAGACGAGAACGGTGTAGGCGTAGGAGCAATGTTGATTATAATCACGCGAAACATATTTTTACTATGTAAGTTAAAAAAAAACATTTTTTTTACTATGTAAGTTACTTATTTACGTCGACAAAAAAAAAGTTACTTATTTACAAAGTGTAAACGAAAGCTGTTTTATCTATATGATCGTGTTAACGAAGAGGTTGAAATATATATAAAATTATTATTTCTTCTAAATTTTTTTAAGATGATGTTTAGGATATGATAATAAACTTCCTTAAATCGCAGTCAAACATATGTTATTATATTTCTTACAAACAGGTATATCTGCTCAAGGAGTCAAATGGTCACATGGGTATGTCTGATAAAAAATATTAACAAAATAAACAAGAAACGTAAAATGTAAAAAAAAAAAAAACGTACGTAAAATGTATGATCAAATTCAGTGTCCATATGATCATAACTTTTGGGCTATTAGTAATAATAATATTTACTAATCATTTGTTCTTGCTGAGCTCCCACAGGCCACAACTAACGTTTTTCACTGTAATGGGTGGCAGTCTTCTTGAACACCATTTTTAGGAATATTTGAATCCAACTAATAACAATTTGGGGGGTTGGATGCCCTATAATGTTATACTAGATTAGGACCCGCCCTAAAGGGCGGAAATTGATTTGTCAAATTTCAATTAATAATATATGGTATATATAATATGTGTATATAATATTATATATATTTTGTGTAATATTTATATATATACATATTAGACATATATATAATATTTTATTAAATATATATAGAATTCAAAAGTATATAATAAATTTTGAAATTTTAAAAACATTTTAAATGGGTTATCTGAACCCTCAACCGAACCCGTAAAGATCTGAACCAAACCCGAACCAAAATTTAAAAATATCCGAATGGGGCTGAAATCTTTGACCCCGAAAACCCGAAACCCGAATGGACTGAACCGAAACCCGAATGGGTACCCGAACGCCCAGTCCTAGATCTAATTATATTAAGAAATTAACCAAAAATATTATAAAAGTGTTATTGGTTAGGTTTAACTAATCTATGTTGGTTAAGATTTGGTTTAATTTAAGTTGGTAGGTTGCATTGTATAGGAGTCATCATATATTCTAGCAACAATTATGAAAGAGTCCAAAATTTAAATGAGAACTTCAAATAGTAGATAATCCCTAAATTAATAGATTAGATATAATTCAGATGCCTTTTCTTAACAAATCAAACGGAAGCTGATTTCTTAAGCAGAATCAAACATTATTCCTTTGGACGCTGAGGAACAATTAATGTGTCCTAACAACATCATCATTACTCCTTCTGCGATTTGGTAACTGATTTACAGAGAAGTAAGGAACACAATCATGGCTAGGAGAAAGAAGAAGCAATTCAACTCTCTCCTTGCTAGTTGGATAATCTGAACCTTGGGGTTTCTTAACCGATTTTGCTCTATTTTGTTTTTACTTTGTTCTTTGCTTTGGTAGAGTAACTTTAGATTTAACTTCCGTAAAATCTGAACATCATTAATATGATATTAGCATTCTCAGAGAAGAATTCAAACATGGTCTTGCTGCAAGACTCTTGAATATAAAAATTCGGACAACAAGGGCTTATCGTTTAATGGTTAAAATATACAGCTCATAATTGATTTTATTGTAGGTTCAAGGTCTACTAAGAGCATTTTCAGTGGCACACTATTTTTTCCTTTATAATTTACACAAAAGTAGAATTACTCTATAATATAGATGCTCTATTTTTTTTGTAAATTATAGAAGAAAAAATAGTGTGTCATTGAAAATGCTCTAAAGCTATCAACCGTACTCCTAATTACTTGTTATTCTATTTGGAAGAAGAAAATGGCCAATGAATTTGGTATTAAACATCCTTCACTTGACTCCTAAAATGAATGGCTTGAGAATAAACCTAACTTCCTTGGGAACAAAGAATATGATTTAAAAATGGTCCCTGATGTATAGATTCTCGCAAGTCAGAGACATAAAATAGCAAAATGTATAATTATGATAGAACCAAATTTTGGTTACACTAATATCTTCAAAAGATACTCTATAACTTCAAATATAAAGTTTTTTGCTCTCTAAAAAGGAACTTCAAATTTAATGTTTTGAGTAGTTAAAATTTCAAATATAGAGTGCCACAACTCAAAACTTCAAATTTGAAGTTTCATATTTTTCATTACATTTTGGTCTTTAAATTTACATGTCATATTTATGATTCTTAAATATTTGTCATTTAATCTTTTTCATCCTTCAAAATTTTATAACTCATAGATATTTTAAATTTTATTTTTATAATTTTAATTTTACAAATATTTAAAATAAAAATTTTAAAAAAAAATTAAAATAAGTTCTTTCAAAAGTAGATTTAGATAACAACAAATTAGAAAAACTTAATAAATGCACTAATTGATCATATATGGAAGTATTATGAAAATAGTTTTATAAAATAATGTAGTATTTTACTTGTAATTTAATATTTAATGGCATATTTATATGTAAAATTATATATTTTACTGTATCATTTTGTTAATTAATATTTCTATAATATATTTATATATGTGCTATTTATTTATAAAATTTTATGAATTTAAATTAAGTATCATAAATATAAAGACCATAATGTAAAATACAAATAGTTTTGACATTTTACTTTTTGGAGAAGCCTGGATTGAACCTTCATATATAGAGTTTGAGAAACTTCAAATAAATAATGCTTTTGGAAATGCTCTAAGTGAGATATGTTACATGGCTAGTGTTAATCTCTCTTGGGACACTTGAAGAGAGTTTCTGCTGGTTAATCTCAGTCCGGATATAGAGTTAACTACTGAAAGTAACGAGAGAGCTAGGTTTGTAGAACAAATACTAAAAGGTGTGAAAGATGGAAATTTATGCATCTTGAGAAAAGCTCGACCAGCTGAAATAAATAATATTACAAAACATATTAAAGAGATTCTTGATTGATTTAAACGTGGTGAATACGACGGCTGTGGTTGTTAGAATGTGTGGAAGCAAGGTTCTTTTAGCAATGGAAGTAATAAAGCGGGATAGTATTATAGACAAATCTTGGTTAATTGGTAGCCGGTGCAACGAGGATGATTGGTTGATAAACTATAAATTCTTTTTGTAATTTATTATGTAATATTTTTTCTGCAATATTACCTTTTATATATTAGTTGAGAAATACTTTAATTATGTTGATAAGTCATCACTAGGATCATTTTTAGAGTCTTTAAAAAAAAATAAAGTTAAATTATTAGAATAATTACAATACATGTTATTTATTATTTGGTCATCTAAATACATAATAAATTTCACATCAAATTAACCATAAAATTAATTAGTAATGTACAAAAATATTTCATCATTTTTTAAATAAAATATATAAAATTATATTTTTTCTGAGTTGAGCTTATTTCGATTTTTCATGAGCATGGTTTTTTTTAAAACTCATTTAATATATGAATTTAATGATCGAATTGAAATTAAATCACGAATTATATGAATAATTTATAATAACTAATTCATGAGTTTGATCGTTTTATCTTCATATCATATATCTTTAGAACTAAAATGTCACACAACGTATTCCTAAAACTCCCATACGAAATATATATTTTATGATTTAAATAGACGAAAACTTTAAAGATAAATCATTTCAAGAATTTTACGTGGAATAGATGAAGATATTAGATCACATTTTAGCTTTGATTTAATTTATTATTAGGTGTTGGATTTATTTAGTATATAATATTAATATTATAATTTTTAATATTTAAAATTTAAAATGCATTTAACAGTTGAGTGACCCAAATGCTTTATATTACTAAGGGCCTGACTGGTGTAACCGCAGCGGTTGCGGTTGGGTTGCGGGAGTTTGCGGGTGCGGATGGTTGCGGTTTTAAGCGTTTTTTAGAGATTTGTACGACTGGTATAGCTGTTAGAAATTGTTGCGTTTGCGGGACTCTTATGACTGGTAAACTACAAAACGCAACATCTGTTAAATAATAATTTAACAATATTTACATTTTATGTAATTATAAAAATATTAAAAATCATAATAATATGATAAATATAAAATTTATATTTATAAAATCATATTATTCAATTTTAAAAATTTATAGAAAATATTTTAGTTTTGAATTTTATAATATAAATTGAAATATAATATGAATACATTTTACAATTTCTATTATTTCAATTTAAAATTTTTATTGGATATTTTTAGTATTATTTTTATTTATTCTGTTTTTAAAGAAAAAAAGTTTATCCTCCCGCAACCGCCCGCAACCGCAAACGCTAGCTGGAACCAGCTTTTGATTTTAAGAGGTTCGGAGCGGTTTGAAGCGATTTGTAGCGTTTTCTGTGATTGTTTCGAAACGCCAACAACCGCTACAAACCGCAAAAGCTGCGTTTGCGGGTGGTAGCGGGAAAACCAGTCGGCACCTAAGTCTACTACGTATTTCTTCTCTCTAACATGGTCTAATATTTTGAGGGATCCTATATAAGACTGTTTACAATGGACTTGTTGAATAGATGTTTCAACTGTTGAATGCATTTTAATGAGAGTGTTGAAAAATTAAAAATAAGTACGTGGATTGTTAGATGTTGAAAGTTAAATAATGGGACACGTAGAAGTGATTTGTTACTTGATTATTAGTGTTTCAAAAATTGCTGAGATTTTTTTACCCCTTAGTTATTTCCAGTGCCTAACCTTTTATATTGCCCCAATCCAAATATAAAATTATGTCCTTGTGCATAATTTTTTTGTCAACACTTTACTGCATAATTTTTTTGTCAATACTTTATACATAATTTATCAAGATCACAAAACAGTATAAAAACAATTTAAATTTTTATTTAGAAAAATCAAATTCCATAGTCTACTAAAAATATTGATATTAAGAACACTTAATGTTGAAATACAGATCTTCTTGCATTTTTTTCCTACAAAATCATCCATTAGACTTCTATAGTCAAGTCTTTCAACCGTAGTTGTCTCAATTGATAACATAGCCAATCCATTTAACCTTTTTTGTGACATGGTAGACCGCAAATAATTCTTTATCAGTTTCAACTTCGAAAAACTTCTTTCAGCTGTGGCGATCGACATCGGAATGGTTAACAATATGCGATAAGCAATTTCTGTGTTTTGATAACAATCCTCTATTCTTTTTAAAAAGTCAAGCACTTCAATAGGCTTTCGAACTATTTCGGGTATTGATTCTCGAACTAATTTAAAAACGACAGAACTAAGAAACGTACCTTCTCACTACGTAAAGGATGAATTGAAATAACTGAAGCAATAACTAGATTATGTAATCAAGAGCAAGAGGACAAAAGAAAAATATGGGTAGAATAAAAGTGCTGCAAGCTTCGAAGACGACGCAAAGGAAAAAATTGGAACAAAAGGAAAAACTGTTTTATTTCTGACTTTTAATTAGGGTTTTAACTATAGTATAAAATAGAAATTTACTTATATATTTAATTTTTAACAAGTTCATAAATATCGTTGAAAAGTCTAACAAATCTTATTCTAACTAAAAATGTCTAATAAATAATATTTTAACAAAAAAGAACTCATAAAATTTATTTATTTATCAATACTAATAATTTTTTTTGAAAAATTTGCCTCATTAATTTGGATATAAAGTCTAACAAATCTTATTCTAAATAAAAATGCTTAATAAGTAATATTTTAACAAAAGAACCCACAAAATTTATTTATTTATCAATATACTAATAATTTTTTTTAAAAAAAATATGCCCCATTAATTTGGATGCCCCAATCTTTGGTTTGAGTGGTTTCTCCTCTAGGCTAACTCAGGCCGTACACACGTGTATACATTAGTGGCCATGTCACAGCGTCCACAATGAACATTCATGCATGTGCATGTTTTAGAAAACTACGACTGCTACGAGTTTTCGCCATCGTGAAAAGCACTAAACACTAATCCTTGCCGCGCTTGTTATGAGACTTTGCCGCGCCGCCGTCTGTATTTGTGATGACGTTCTTGCCATGACTGCTACGAGTTCTCGCCATGGTGAAAAACACTAAACACTAATCCTTGCCTCGTCTGTTACGAGACCTTGCCGTGCTGTTGGCTGTATTTCTCACCGGAAGAAAAACACAAATCCGCTCCGCCTTAATCTTTCTGGAAGTTTCCCTCTAAAATCTTTGGTTTTCGCAAACTGGAAAATAAATGGTGGAATTGAAAAATAAAAGGTCACAGATTGTCTCCCAAAATTGAATCGAGTTAATTAAAGCATCGGATCCACAAACTTTTCAAATTTTAAAAACAAAAAAAAAACAGTTAAAAAACAAACGAGAAGAAAAAAAGAAACTGCGCCAGTTAGAAAATAGTCAGAAACAAATTAAGTCATTTCACACAGAAACTACCATACCTACTTAAACTATTTTTCCATGTAATAAAAAGACAGAAACTGTTTTAGGGTGAAACTGACTCAAAATCTAAACGATGTTTTTCCATATAATAAAAAGACAGAAACTGTCTTAGGGTGAAACTAACTCAAAATCTAAACCGAACAAAGATGAAGTCATAGAACGGTTTGACTCGCTTTTTAAGAACCAATCCAGGATTAGTCCCGGGCATAATTTTCTTATCTTTTTGGTTCACCCGGATTCGGGAAAGATATGTAAAATTTTAAGTTTGCAACCGATTCAATAGTGTACATAATGTATTATTCTTTTTTTAATCGATCAAAGCCCACAAAAAAACTTATACTAAACCAAGAAAAAGCCAAACCCAAAACCAACTTGGTTTTTCATTATAAAAAATCCTCGAATTAAGGATAACATGATCAAAAACTGAAAAAACCATACCAAAACAAGTACAATATATGGTTCATACTAAAACCGAACAACCGAATCGATTGAAAAACCTTGAATCTCCCGAGTTCAATATTGTCTTATGTTATCTAAAGGAGGAGGGAGCTAAGTGGAAGTGCTCAGATTCCAAAGATCATCCTCCCAGACAACATCTTCGAACAACACTCCATAGTTTTTCTCAACAAACTCCACGTCCCAACATGAAGGCAACACAGTGCTCCATGTCATCATCTCGTCGACGACAACGTCTCCGTCCTTCAGCCTCATGCCCCACAATTCCTCCTCCTCCACCGCCGCAGCCGCAGCTACGCTCGCTGCTGCAGCCAACGCATCAACTTGCTCCACAACCACCACCTCCATTTTCCTCTCCTCCTTGACCTCCAGTTTCTGTTTCTTTCTCTCCCTCTTCATGTAAATTATCAATGCATGTACGAATTAAGTCAGAGAGAGAGGACATATATAAAGGATGGCTTAGAACTTAGAAGAGGAAAATGAGTATTGAAGAGAATGTGTATTGAGACATGGAGTTAGGACATGGAGGAGAGAGAAAGACTACAGTTTCTTAACCACACACCATCTGTCTGTTCCTTAGGCCCTACGTGTCCTCCATTACTTTTTGCTACAAATATCTTTGATAGTGGTTCACCAGAATAAACAAGGAATTTTTTCATTAACTTTATTTTAATGTGTTTAAAAATCAAAATGCCGCCTAGAGGAAACTGAAATCCCCGCACGTACCAATTCTTCTATTTTATAAAATTATTATGCTGCTCGTAATGATAAGTGAAAGAAAAAGAATAGTACTTTTTTGGTTCGACTTATACTTCGAAAAATAGTGGAAATCCCACCTTCACCAGAAATAGACCAAAACGTTAATGAGAGGGAGACAAAATTGTAGTTTGGAGTAGGAAGAGATGAGATTGTGCGTATACGAAGGGGCAAGTCATTAGTGGACCTTCTCTTCTCTCTAACGCACACGGCACACGGCACGCGACCATGATGATGTGAATACATAAATGTTTCCAGATTAAGCGCATTTATCCTAATGGCCGGTGGAGAAATAACGGTGCTTTTCACGATAACATAGTGCAAAATCTTATGAATAAAGTAAAACTATATATAACTTTTTTAATCTACATATAAAATTGATTAGTACTTCTTGTTGTTGTCACCCATAATTGACTGATGCAATAGTTTATTGTGGAAAGGGAAAGACCATTCAAACCTACCAAAAATTATTGGGCCAGGTTTAGATATTCATGGTTAGATAAAACGGTTTGGATCTTTTAAACAGAAACGTCCGATATTGAGTTTCAACAGCAGGTGTAGTTTACCAACTATTTAGACCATGGGATCTTCCATGTATTTTTCTATTTTTATTTCTAAAATATACGAACTCTATAATAGAAATAAATTTTATTTTAATATATTTCTTTAAAACAGAAATTTTCAAATATAAAGTAAAATAAAGAAATGCTATTTCTTCTATAAATCAAGGTGGACTCGATTTTTTGGATATATACGATTTTAATATTACTTTATCAGCAAAACATTTTTGGAGATTTACCAAATTTTTTTCTTGCTCGAGTTTTGAGAGGACGTTACTATAATCCATCAAGCCCTTTGAAAGATCGTAAGGTATACTCACCCTCTTATGGCTGGCATAGTATTATAGCAGTATATCCTTTCTTAAAATCGGGTCTACGAAAGACTACTAGAACATGCAAAAATACATGTGTTTGGGCGGAGCCTTGGATCCCAAATATAGAGGCCCGTCTTCCGAGAGCGTCTGATCGAGTTATTTATAGACACCAAAAACTCCTTGTTCATTCATTTATTAGGCGTGATCCAAGGGATTAGGATACTAACTTTTTACTAGATTACTTTCATCCTGAAGACATTCCGCTAATCCTCAACTACGACTAAGTAATGCAAGGTCTATGGATGGGTATGCATGGAACTATACAAAGTCAGGAGTTTATTCGGTAAAATCAGAATACAACCGATTACAGGAAATTAAAGTGTGTGATGCTGAAATCCAGATTGTACAACCAAGTATTACTGGTTTACATAGCTATGTATGGAATATCCCTGCTCCAGGTAAGATGAGACACTTTATGTGGCAAGCTTTGACAGGATGTATTGCGACGACCGAGAGACTTGTTATAGAACCAATAGAAGCTGTCCTAGATGCGGTGACTCTAAAGAAACCATTAACCATCTTCTTTTTGAATGCCCTCCCTTTCGAGTGTGGATTTTATGGACTATACATTCCTTCAGGGTTACTTCCTGAGTAGCATAGTCATTAAATATAGATTGGTTGGAGATGCTCTTATAAAAAATAGCATAGTCATTAAAAATTCTTCAAAACATCATCTAAATATATTATATATTTTATAAAGTTAATCAATATATTAATTTATTATTCAATACTATTTTAACTAGAATAAAAACTAAAATTTATAGATTGAAATATATATAAATAATAATAAATACAATATAAAATAAATAAAATTTTATACTTATACTTTTAGATTCAATGAAATCTAAAAATAAAAATAAAAATTAATAAGACAATATAAATTATGAAAAATTATTTATATATACTGGAAAAAAAATAATTAAAAAAGATTAAAAGTGAAAATGAAATCTTTTACTTTTAAAAATAATTTATTAAAAATAATAATTATCAATGCGCATGATGTTAGAAAGATTTTAGTTTGTTTTTGTGTTTTTAGTTTACTAAAGAAAACAGTTTGAACAAAAAAAAAAGTTTACTAAAGAAAACTGAGAAAATGCCTCGTCTAAAAGTTTTTTTTTGGTTATTTTTAATAATGTGTTTCCAATTAAAAAATAGTCTAAATCCACCCTGTCTATACTTTCTAGTGCAATAGGTTTAACCAATCGTCGCGTAAATGTTCATTAATAGTTCTATACTATGAGATCTGAAGTTCAAATTTCAGAAAACTCAGATTATGCAGATTATGGAGAAAAAAATTACAAGAGATCTTCAGCATAGTGTATGACGTATCATCGAACATGAATCTTATATGGCAGTTCTAAATGACACAGTCAAACGTGTATTCTCATATGATAGTATAATTATCGACGATAAAATCTTGTATACGATATTTTTAGTATTATAATAGCATAATTAATTAGATTTTAAAAAAAAAACTTAAGTATTAACCACAGTTCTATCAGAGTTCTTGGGATTGTGCCCCAAAACCAGGTCTTGCTTATCATTTGCGCATACAAACTAACTTTGCATAAAAAAATCTATTAGATCCGACCACTATTTTGACACATGATTTTTACATTCAATATTATTTATTCCTGGATCTCAGATTCACACTTGAAATTTATTTTTCATTTAATAAATATATTCAAATAAAACTGCTGAATTTTTTATGTTAAGATCATAAAATTATAAGTTTACAAATGTTTACAACTAAGTGAAACTCACATAAGTATCTATAAACTCTTTTCAGACCATAGTTGGCAAAATTCTCTCTCCGAAAAAAATAAAATATGAAAAATAAACCAAAAAACCATCTTTTCAATTTTGTTTTCTCAATTTTATTTAAAAGGTAAGTGTTCGAAAATAACCATCTCGTTATTCGTTCATATGAATACAAAGTTGTTTAAGTGGTTCAAAAAATCTTAATTTTTTTTACTGCAAACACCATGTTTTATTAAAGAGGTTCAAGAGGGCTAAGCTGAAAATTCAATAGCTTTCGCTCGAGCTCCTTTTTGGCAAGAAGGTCGGCTATAACATTAAACTCACGAGAAATAAAAGATAGACAAAATAGAGTAAATAAAGAATGGATATGAAAAAATTCTTCCCATTCTGAAGCCTTAGATGGCAAAAAAATCTTGAAAATAGATGAAACTAACAAAAGTTGACCGATGGTGATATTACAACACCGGAGCCAACGTTGACCGAAAGTTGAAAAGTCAGATGATTGTGCCAAATTGCCCAGCGCTAGGCATTTAAAGCATTTATTCGTTAAATGTTAAATGTGATTCGATTCGTTATTCGTTTTGATTCGATCTAAAAATTTTGGATATCCGTAAATTTTCGCAGCAAAGTAAATACTAAAAATTAATATCCGCTAAAAATGAAGCAAATCACAAATATTAAAATTTTTAAAAAGGATATCCGATCCGACAATATATAATATATATATATATATATATCTTGATTATATTTACAGTTTTAAATGTATAAAATTATATAGTTATTATTCTAACATATAATTTGATAAATTGTATTCACATTATTACTTATATAAAAGTATTACATGAAAGAAAAAGAAGAAAATTATGATAATTATAATTTTTTTAAGTTTTGTGTTAATTATAATTGTTAATTAAGTTTAAAATTTTACAAAATATGTAGATTCACTATTTTTTTAATTTGTATCATGCAAAAAATATTTTACGAAAACATTTTGTATCAAATTTTTAAAATTATTTTTATTAATCAAAACATATGAGATATTCGTAAATATGAGCAAATATCTATTTAATTTCCAAATATCTGTATTTTTTTGAAGTAAAGTAAATTAAAAAAAATTAGATATGTGTAACATACGAAGCAAATCAAAAATACTTTCAAAACCAGAATTTCAAATCTGTAATCAAACCTAAAATTACCAATCGCATTAAGAGGCGTCACTAGCATACAAAAAATTACATTTTTATTAATAATTTGTTTTTGGCAACAGACGGCTATTAATAAAAGTTTAAGAGCATCCAAATTGAAGGTTCAGATGGAGGTATCACACAAATCCCAAAAAAAATATTATATATTTTTGAAAAGAAAACCAAACAGAAAAAAATATAAAAAATATATTTTTGAACCCCCCATGCAAGTTCACTAATGGGACCGTATATTTTTGAGACCGTATTTTCACACACGAAATTGTTATGTAAATAGAAGACTACACCGCATATTTTTTTTTCTCTTCTCGTGTTTTCAAGTTTTGTGATTTTCTTTTTATCAAAATTGAAATTATTTTCATCTTCTTTGGTAAAACAACTCGAACTTTTTTTCTTTATTGAGTTAAACATATCATAATTTTATCAAAACAATAAGCTACCGTTTTCCCTCATAGACTATCTCTAATGATTTATTCTATTTTTTCTTCAAAATAGAATAAATCTATAATATAATTGAATTCCACTCTAAAGTAGTATTTTTATTTTTTACTCTGTTATGGAAAATATTGTATTACTAAATTTTTTAACTCTAAACTATATTTTAAATAAAAATAGACTGAAGTTAAAAATACTTTAACTATATATCTATTCTCCCATTGCCATTTGCATATGATTTTTTCTCTAATGGTTCAATCAATACCCACTTTTTCCACAACAATTAATTTCATATTTTTCTGATGCATATAGATATTTGGAAATATTTGTAAATATCTTATCGTTTGTTAATTTCATTAAGTAGATAATTTCTATTTATTATTTGGTGGCTTGAGTTTTTAGATTTATTATAATAAGTTTTATATTAATGTTATATTATATTTATGATTTGATTAATAAAAGTTAAGAATTTTCTTTTGTTCTTTATTAATTTCAATATCATAGATATATAAATATTTCAATGAAGTAAAAATAATTAATTTCTCAGGTACTTCAAGATTTAACGAGATTTTGCATTTGCATCTTCAGCTACATCATTTTCAAAATTAGGATTACGCCATATATAGGATTTTTTTAGCTTTTTGAACAAAAAAAAGAAGGATTTTTTAGCTTTCTTTTTTTTGTAAAAAAAAAGAAGGATTTTTTAGCTTTCTTGCTGTATATAAACCGATAAAAATATTAATATGGTAGGCGTTTAGCTTTCTTGTTGTGTATAAACCGATAAAATATGGAAACTATGTAAAACTGGAATTTGTGATTTGCTACTATACATTTGACAGTTTGTAATTGTATATTTGTATTGCTTTCAATCATTCGCAATGTCCGAATTATTATCATCAAGCTAAAACTAAACAGTAAACAGAATCAGCTCTAAAGTATTGAATACTTCCACTGGACATATACCGAGAGTAAAGGAAAACATGGTAGGAAATAGTTGGCCAACTTGAGTATTTTTCTTCTCTTTTTTTTTTTTCTTTTGAAAAGACCCTCTCTCCACATTTAGTATCACAAATTGACTTCCGATCAATCATAACCGAGTAGTGGGTGCGTCAAAATCACATACTATTGCATTTACAATTTCTTCTATTTATCACTCCTTTTATTCCAATGGTATGCAAGTCAGTATATAGATTAGTCTCTGAATTTAAAATATTTGCACATATTATGGAATCTACGTTCATTTGAACTACCTAGATTCATAGTCAGTGAATTTGAAAATTTATCATCTATAATTAACTTTTTTTTTGTCACATCATCTATAATTAACTTAAAGTCTTAAAAATCATCTATAATAAAAAAGGATCAACTTTGGTTCCAGTCTTTACACGTACAAGTGTGATTCTAGCTAACATAAGCTTTACTATACCCCAAGTATATATGCCTTGATGACGTAAGCCATAGTTCCATAAGAATGTCTTCCACATAATAAAAAGTCTTGATATTTTTGTAGATCTAGATTATCAAGAATCACAAGTCTGTAATCACACCATCAATGAAGACTATCTCCGTGTTGGTCTTCTTCTTCCTAATCTTTCTCATGGCAGAAGCCCAGAGCAAGAACCGGACAGGCTGTGCTGAAACATTCTCATGTGGAAGCCTCGACTTCAGCTTCCCTTTCTACAACACATCCATGCCGTCTCGATGCGGTCTGTTCAAGCTGCAGTGCACTGATTACCAGATCACAGAGATACAGCTTGAGGAAAAAGGGGAATGGTACAAAGTGACAAGCGTCTCCCAAGCCAACACCATAACCGTCACCGACCCAAGGCTTAACAGAAGCTTGGAAACAGGATCCTGCAGTGACGTGTCAAACTTCTCTCTTCCAGATTCTCCATGGATCAACATGACCACTTTGTACAAATGTAACAACAGTAGGGAGAATGGTTTCACTTTTGCGAATTGCAAAGGAGGAGGAAGCAGCTTGTATTACTCCGAGTTGCAAGATAATTCAGGGTGTTCAGCCATCAAGACACCAGAGAGCTGGGTGAATCCAAGTCACATGAACCAGTCTATTCTTAATGCTACTTTCTCTCTTCATATAGACCTGCCTGAAGGCTGCTATCGCTGCCATAGACAAGGAGGGGAATGTACGATGGTCAAAGAAGAGTTTCGCTGTCTCGGGCGAAGGGGAGGACGCAAAGGTATGGCCACAATGAACCATAAATGATGATCAAAGAAGAGTTTCAATTTCCTTTTCTTTGTTGCAGGACCAAACTACTACCAAGATGAGAAGTTAAAGATAGGATTAGGTAAGAGAGAGATATTCTGTTTAGCCCACTTAATTTCTTTATCTTTCTCCACATAGTATCCAGTTTGAATAAGTTTTCTCCCTAATTGTCCAGGAATAGGAGGATCTCTCATCTTGATAATTGTGATGATGATTATCGTGGCCCTTATAGTAAGAGTAAGAGTAAGAAAAACAAGAAAGAGTGATTGGAATGCCGAGAGCGTTGAAGCAGTTGTAATGTTGAAACGCTATAGTTACGCAAAAGTGAAGAAGATGACAAACTCATTTGCACAAGTTCTCGGGAAAGGAGGATTTGGAACTGTCTACAAAGGAAAGTTACCTGATGGAGGCGTGGATGTCGCAGTGAAGATCTTGAAGGAAGGAAAAGGAACTGGAGAGGAGTTCATCAACGAAGTAGCCAGCATGAGTAGAACATCTCACGTAAATATTGTCTCTCTCCTTGGATTCTGTTATGAAGGGAACAAGAGAGCTATAGTATACGAGTTCATGCCGAATGGATCCCTCGACAAGTTCATCTCCGAGAATATGTCAACCAAGATAGAATGGGAGAGGTTATATGACATTATGGTAGGTGTCTCTCGCGGCCTAGAGTATTTACACAACCGTTGTGTATCCAGGATTGTGCATTTCGATATAAAGCCGCAAAACATACTCATGGATAAAGATCTTTGTCCCAAGATTGCAGATTTTGGTCATGCTAAGCTTTGCAAAAACAAAGAGAGCGCTATGTCAATGCTAGACGCTAGAGGGACGGTAGGATACATTGCCCCTGAAGTGTTTAACAATAATTTTGGAGGAGTTTCGCATAAGTCAGATGTGTATAGTTATGGGATGGTGATTCTTGAGATGATTGGAGCAAAGAATATAGAAAATTGCGAAGAAATTGGTATTGGTTGGTCTATGGTGTATTCAGACCAATCCTTCTGACCGTCCACCGATGATCAAAGTCATTGAGATGTTAGAGGAGAATCTAGAGGATCTCCAGGTTCCACCTAAACCTCTCTTTTGTTTACCCACGGCAACGGTTCCAGAAACTGTAGACGAAACTCTAGAAGACAGTCATGAGATTTCAAGCTTCTCTAGACCAAGTAACTGAAGATGTATATGCTGGGTTAGTTCGTGAAGTACTACAGGAGGTAGTACATGTGTGTGTCATGAAGATGGGCTAAGTTGGAGTTCGTGTTTTGTGATGTCGGTTGGCTTGTTAAGCTTGGAGAAGAAGTAATATATTTATCAGAAAGTTTACATTAAAGATAAATGATATTACTTGGAGAGGAAAAGGCAAGAGAGTTATTTCCTAAGAGAAAAAGGAAAGTTACTTAAGTTGCTTTTGGAAGAACTTGTGGGGCAAGTTCTGGTTATCTATACAAGGAGGACGTGCCTCCATGGAGAAAGGTGTCTCTGCTAAAAAGAAAGAAGAGTTGAGAGATCGTTTGGTGTGTGCTTGTGTGATCAAGCCTTTGGTGTCACTGCTGTGCGTTAGTTGCTGACGTAGTTGGTGAAGTACTTCCGTGAAGTGGAAGATTGAAGCCTAGACTCAGGGGGAGTTTAGCTCGGGGTTTGGAGGATCCTGATAAACAGAAGTCTAGACTCTAGGGTGAGTTTTAGCTTAGGATTGAGGCTAATCCTAAAGGATTCTTGTAATAGAAAAGATTGGTGTAAGACTCTCTTGTTCTAGTGAATTCGAAAAGATAAACTTGTGTGTTTTACTTTCTGCTATTATTTCTCTGCCCTCACTACATTAACAAGTGGTATCAGAGCGGGGCTCGATAGAGTTAACGACTTAGTTTCGAGTAGATCAAGGTGAGTGACAGAGACTGCGTCAGGAAGAAGAACAGAGTTTGTGATGGCGGCATATCAAGAGGGAACGTCTATGACAAAACCCCCACGTCTTGATTCATCCAATTATGGGTATTGGAAGGTTCGTATGCAAGCTTTTATCAGTGGGCTTGATGAGGATTGTTGGAGTTCTATTGAAGCTGGTTGGAGTCCTCCGGTGATGCTTAATGATGAGAAAGTTGAAGTTCTTAAGCCAAGAGATATGTGGACTGCTGCAGAGAAGAAGGCTTCAAGTTGCAACTCTAAGGCGAAGACTGCAATTTACAATGCTATTGATGCGAGCTACTTCAAGTTGATTTCTCAATGTGCTTCAGCTCAGAAGGCATGGAAGACTTTGGAGAATATGTTTGAAGGTACTACAAGTGTGAAGCGTACCAAGCTGGATATGTTAGCATCAAGTTTTGAGAATCTGAGGATGGATGAAGAGGAAACCGTGGCTCAGTTTAGTGCTAAGTTGTGTGATATTTCCAATGAATGTTTTGCACTTGGAAAGCAGTACAAGGACAAGAAGCTGGTGAAGAAGCTGAAGAGATCGTTGCCATCCAAGTTTGAGTCAAAGATCTCTGCTGTAGAAGAAGCTCACAATCTGGATGAGATGCCTTTTGATGAGTTTGTTGGGATTCTTCAAGCTTTTGAGCTGAGTAGATTACATGGTGGAAAGGTGAAAAGCAAAGAAGATCCACATGGAATTGCTTTGAAGAGTTCATCTTCTGAAGATCCTATGGTGTTGCTGTCAAGAAACTTTGCTGGCTATCTGAAGCAAAGAGAAGAGAGGATAAGGAATGCAAGAAGAAGTGATTCAGGCAGATCATCATCAAAGGTACAATGCTATGAGTGTAATGGATTTGGCCATGTTCGCAAGGATTGTGGAAATTTACTGAAGCTAAAGAAGAAGGATGACGTCAATTATGAATCTGGTACTGATTCAGATGATGGTGAGAAGTTGAAGAACATGGTGGCGTTCACAACTTTGGATTCTAGGTCTGAGACAAAATCTGCGACGGGATCTGTTACGGGATCTGCAACAGCGTCTGTGTCAGGAGGTTCATGTAGAAGTGATGATGATACTGTATGTGATGACGATGATGGAGACTTTGATCTTGGTAGGAATTATGAGATGCTGTATGAGAATTGGCTCAAGCAAGTTGAGGCGAATTCAGAGTTTGCTAAGGAGAAGGTCAAGCTAGAAGCTCAAGTTGCTGAAGCACTTAAGTATGCCTCAGAGAAAGAAGAAGAAGCACGACTGGCTGGTGCTCAACTTGCAGAAACTCAGAAGGGTTTGAAGATGTTGAATAGTGGGACGAAGCAGCTAGATCATCTGCTCAGTATTGGAAAGAATGATCGATGTGGCCTTGGATATCAAGGAGAATGTTCTAAAGCTGAATGTGTTTTTGTATCAGTAGGGAAAACTGGGGATTTAGCTACGTCTGCTCCAAAAGAGGTTAAGGTGTCTGCAGAGAAGGCATCTAATGGAAAGACTGCAGAGAAGACTGCAACTGATGTGAAGAACGCGTACTGCTACGGCAACTGCTACGGCGACTGCTCCACAGAGAGTTTCTGGATTGAAGAGTACATCTCAACGAAAGTGGCGGCCTGTTTGTCATCACTGTGGTGTTATTGGGCACATTAGGCCAAGGTGTTTTAAGTTGCTGAGGGAGAAGAATCAGATGGTACAAGCGTATGGTGCTTATGGTATGAGGAGTCATGGTCCTATATGTTATTCTTGTGGAGTTCAAGGGCATATTCGACGTGAGTGTTTCAAGCCAGTTCAAGGAGCTAATCATGGAGGATTTGGGCTCAGGAATACATGGTCTAGGAGATATGATCAGTATGGAGATGGTGGAATGGGATTTCCTCCTTACTTTGGAGGCTATAGATCTTCATATTAGTTTTTGACCATGATGTGACTCATAGGGGGAGATTGAAGACGTGGTTGTCTGTCTTGAGGTAATGAGTTCACATGCATAGTCAAAAAGGGGGAGATTGAAGATGTATATGCTGGGTTAGTTCGTGAAGTACTACAGGAGGTAGTACATGTGTGTGTCATGAAGATGGGCTAAGTTGGAGTTCGTGTTTTGTGATTTCGGTTGGCTTGTTAAGCTTGGAGAAGAAGTAATATATTTATCAGAAAGTTTACATTAAAGATAAATGATATTACTTGGAGAGGAAAAGGCAAGAGAGTTATTTCCTAAAAGAAAAAGGAAAGTTACTTAAGTTGCTTTTGGAAGAACTTGTGGGGCAAGTTCTGGTTATCTATACAAGGAGGACGTGCCTCCATGGAGAAAGGTGTCTCTGCTAAAAAGAAAGAAGAGTTGAGAGATCGTTTGGTGTGTGCTTGTGTGATCAAGCCTTTGGTGTCACTGCTGTGCGTTAGTTGCTGACGTAGTTGGTGAAGTACTTCCGTGAAGTGGAAGATTGAAGCCTAGACTCAGGGGGAGTTTAGCTCGGGGTTTGGAGGATCCTGATAAACAGAAGTCTAGACTCTAGGGTGAGTTTTAGCTTAGGATTGAGGCTAATCCTAAAGGATTCTTGTAATAGAAAAGATTGGTGTAAGACTCTCTTGTTCTAGTGAATTCGAAAAGATAAACTTGTGTGTTTTACTTTCTGCTATTATTTCTCTGCCCTCACTATATTAACAGTAACTTTCGAAGACATGCGTACTCTCTCAGCTTGTGAAGAGACTTTACTATTTTCCAACGAAGTGGTTCAGTTACATGTTCAATAGGATCAACATAACTCGAAATCTTGAGGTATTCTGTTTTTGAGATGCTAGATGCAGACAAAGTCTAGGTGTTTTCCTTGAAAGTGGTACAAGAAACTTTGGAATATATAAATATGAAGTATAAGCTCCTCCAAACTATGTTTGCTTGAGGTGGTTTTGTTTATGAGTATAGCTAAGATCTCAAGAAACTTATGCTATGTGTCTTGATAAACTAAGCTTGCATGAGGTGGGTTTTGCATCAAGTATATTATTTTTCATATTTTGTGCCAAACAGATTCTTATGTTTAACAGTCTTCTTCTGCATAAGTTTTGAGCTAGAATCTGCTGGAGTCTCTGTGTGGCTTCCGAATGAAGAATCTCAGATTTTTTTAGAAATCAAAGACTAAGGTAGCCTTGTTGGGAGAGTCGAGATCCAGATCACATACCATTTTAAATATGTATTTGCTTAGCGCCACGCCTCCACCCTTCAAATTAATCTTGAACCAAACTATAAATTTTATCAAGGGACTTCATTTGATTTATTTATATTTTCCAAAACATTTGCAAGATCATTGAGAAGTTAAAATCATGAAGAGAAAAGTTTTACTCCATTTGAACCAGAAGTGACTTCCACGGTAACAAATAGACATGGAAAGATTATCATAAAGAAATCATAATGGCTATACAACGAAAATAAATTTTTAAAAAATAAAGAAATCATAATAATTGTTAGATATTCCTTTCTGTTGTTTATAAATTATAAGTAATTTTATAATTTATATTTATGATAAAAATAATAAAATAAAGTATCATTATATTTCATGCATAGAAAAAAATATTTACATAATGGTTTATACGTTTTAAGTCATTTTAATTTATATTATAAAATAATATTTTATTAAGTATTATTATGCGCTCATCTTAATTATATATGTAAGTTCATGTATAATAATTCAGATTTGTTTAACGGTTTGTTGATTTCCATATTTTTTTCAAATCAAACAACATTTTTGAATTAAGTTAAAATGAATCTTTTCTTAAGTTCATTTACTTCGGTTCATACTTTTTCAGGTTGAATATATTTTATCAATCTAATCTAATCAAATCTGATATATGTTATTTGAACTTTTAGAAAACTCAATATAATATTTGATTTGCATTATTAAACATAATCTATAATATTTTAAAATTCATGTACATATATGAATACTTGTAAAATAAATAAATCTGATTAAATAGTCAATCACTTGTTTAGAATTGTGAATAAACTTTATAATTTATATCTATGAAAATTAAGTAAAATATTATTTAATAATTCTTTTCTTTCTTAATTTGGCATGTATTTGAGAAATATGATATTGGATAATCAGTTATGTTATTTAATTTTTTTTTCTTCTTTTCAATAATTTGATAAAATATTAATCATAATAAGATATTATTAGAAAGCAAGTACTTAAATTATTTTATTTTTACAGATTCTTTGAAAATTATGTTTTATATATAGAAACTTATTTATTATAAAAATTCATATATATATCGTTTTTATTATGTTGTTTAGGAAAATATAAAGTAAAAATAAATTAAATTAAATTAAATTATTTTATATGTACAAATTCATTATTTTTAAAATTACCTCATTTTATAATTTATATGGTTTTTTAAAGGTAAATTTAAATTAAAAAAGATAACTAATTTTTTATTAATAAAAAGAAATATTTTTTAGTAATGGTGACTAGAGATAATTTTTAATCTACTAAAGACATTTGTGTTATTGAATTTTGTGAGAATTAACGTGAGTGTGACACTTATGAAATAATTTCTCAAATTTATATCTATAAGAATTAAGTAAATACTATTTAATTATTTTGTAATTTTTTTATTTTGGCTTGTCATTTGAAAAATATGACATTAGATGGGGAGAATTTCAATCTTTACACAGATGTTATACCACTTTTAAAATTTATCCTTAAATTTTTTTTTTGGTAAAAACTTCAAGTTTGTGATATAAAGATCAAATTAACCATGATAAATCATTTATAAAAGTTGAAGAATAATTTATAAAATATTTATAAAAGTTTATAAATGCAAGTCCAACAATAAACCTTAAACCCAAGTGTTATGGTATTGATTAAGTGTAATTTTTAAAGTGATAGCCAACTTATGGTATTTCAATCAATTTCTCTGTTAGGGGCTAAATTTATGTTGTTTAAAAGAGTTTTTTTTCATCATTCGATCAAAAATTTAATCATACTAAATGATTCTTTTTAATAAATAGCAAAATTATTTTATTTATTCAAATGTTTTGAAAATTAATATATGTATATATAATATATATATATTAAAATACGATTAAATTTTTGTATATATACATAAAACATAGGAACTCTTTGATTTTTTCAGCTGTTGATATTTTTTTATCTTGTGAATAAAAAATTTATGATCAATAAATTTAACATTTCATCAGAAAAAGAGAGAGAGAGATGAATATGGGGGAAGCCGGCTGAAGATTTTGAGAAGCATGAAAAAGAAAGAAAAAAGATTAAGCAAAGTTTCAGAAAAACAACAAAGAAAATAAAAAAAAAAATCAAAGAAGGAAGGTAACACTTCTTTTCAATAATATGTTATAATAAGCTATTCTCTCTTTTCATGCACTCAAATAAATATTTAAAAAATAATTAAATTATAATAATTGTTAAATATTTACTCCCGTTGTTTATAAATTTTAAGTAATTCTATAATTTTAAGTAATTCTATAATTAAAAAAATTAATTCTATAATTTAGATTTATAGTGAACAATAACACTATATTAAATATTATTATATGCCATGCATTCATTGATATAAATATTTAATATTTGTTTATACGTTTTAATTTATTTTAATTGACCAAAAATTATTTTAATTTATATTATACAAACTAATAATTATGTTCTTTTCTATTATATATGTGAGTTTATTTATAATAATAGATTGGCTCATGTATGTTTTGTTGATTTCCGTGTAGTTCGGTTAATCTTTTTGGAGTTGCAGTGATAAACACAATTTATAATTTTTTGAAATACATGAATATTTATAAAATAACTAAACCCTATTAACTAGTAAATCACTTTTTTTAGAATTGTGAAAATATTTTATAATTTATATCTATGAAAATTAAATAAAATATTATTTAAAATTTTGTATTTTTTTTCTTAATTGGCATGTGATATGAGAAATATGATATTAGATAATCAATTATCTTTTTTTAAAATTATCTTCTTTTTAATAATTTGATCAAAAATATAATCATAGTAGAATATTATTAAAACATATATCTAAATTATTCTATTTCATCAGATTCATTGAAAATTACGTTTTATACATAGAGACCAATATATTTTAAAAAGTTAGATATATTTCATTTTTATTTATGTTGTTTTCTAAAATATAAGTAAAATTAAATAAAATTTAAATTCCTTTTATGTAAAGAAAACTATTTTTTTTTCTTAATAACCCCTTTTATTATTTATATGGTTTTATAAAAAGGATATTTAAATTAAAAAAGAATTAAAAATTATTAATAAAAAGAAATAAAACAATATTTAGTAATGGTAATTGGATATAGTTTTTAATTCATTAAATGTATCAGTGTAATTTACTTTTTGAGAATTAACTTGAGTGTGAACATATGAAACTGATTTCTCAAATTTATATCTATATTTTATTTTGTCATCCAAATTTATATCTGTAATATTAAGTAAAATATTATATTTTTTTTTTCTTAATTTGGATTGTCATTCGAGAATTATGATATTAAGCGGTTAATTTATATTGTTTTGTTTTTAATTATTTTATCAAAAATATAATCATAATAAAATTTTATTTTGAAAAAATAGCTAATTGTTTTTTTCAAATGTATTGCAAATTATGTTATATATATATATATATATATTAACTTGTATACTCTGAAAATATAAAATATCATTTAAAATAATAAATATCTAAATTACTTATTTTTAAACTTCCTTTTGCAATTTAGCTATGTATAAACATGTATTTTTAAAATTACAGATATTTTCTTTCTTATGTTGTTTAAGGAAAATATAAAATAAGAAATCATTTTATATATATATATATATATGTATGTATATATACATAGTCTTTCGTTTTTACTAGTTATATCATTTTCTAAAAAATAAATTTAAATTAAAAAGGTAACTAAAATTTTATTAGTAAAAAGGAAACAAAACAATTTTCAATAAAGGAAATGAAGTATAATTTTAATTTATTAAAAGGTATTTGTGTAATTTACTTTGGTAAGAATTAAGTGAGTGCGACGTAAAAAAAACTTACTTTTCAAATAAAATTATAGAGTTTCTAACATATATTTATCGTTCCTTTTCCCTATTGAAATCTAGAATTTACAAGACAAAGCAATGATAATTGGATGTGTAACATCAGTAATCGTTGATAGAAAAATTAGCAGCTGCATATCCCGCATCTAAACATTGATAATGTATCCCTAATATATAATTAACATAACATACATCAAGTAATCTTTCTTATATAATTTTCTATCTTGGGTTTTGTAAGATATATTAAGAACCTTTGCAATGAAAGTGCCATAATGCTCGCTCTAAGTTTTTGTCTTTAGTTTACATATACTTTCTGCAGGTCCAGTCTGAAATATTTATGGGCTGGAAGTAAAAAAAATGGACTTGTTTCTTGATGAAAAAATATTGGCAGCCGGCTGTACTCAAACTGGTAACTTCATACTAACAAATTGTAGCCGTTAACCAACTACTGTAATGAAAAATTCAGTAAATTGAAGGCCGAAATGTTATTGATTCAAAATAGGGCCGGAAGCACGAGCTCATGCCGCTTGTACCCAGGGCCGCTATTGCTTTCTGACACTTATATGATTTAATTTGACTAATGACTTGGTTTCATTTATATATATATATGTAACAGTTTGAATAACTTAACAAATAAGATCATTTGATATTTGGATCCTTATATCAGATTAGAGCAGTCACAGTATTGAAGACTTCCATTAGATCAGTACTTAACCGAGAGAGTAACAAAAGGGCTGAAAGAGAGTTGGCCCAACTTGAGTTTTTGAAAGGAGCCTCTAGATTCAACATCCCAAAATTGACTTCCGACCAATAATAAAATCGACATGTGGGTGCTGTCATGATCACATTCCATTACATTAGAACCCTCTCTTTTCCCTCTATCACTTATTTTTTTTTTCTGTCAATGCTATGCAAATTTTTTTTTGTTCGAAGATTAGTCGTCGAACTCTATATCTTTGCACTTATTATGTAATTTATGATCCTTTACATCAATGATTTAACGTATAACCGACTAAATAATCGCCAGTAATTTTTAAAAGACTTTAAACTAAAAGATTCGGAAATGTTAATTTTGTATTTTATAACTCGATACAATCAAATTAGTCCAAACATGAATATGCAGTAGCCCTCGTGTCGTCTTTATTCTACACAGAACGTGTTTCATCAACTTCAAATCCTTTTAAAATAAGATATTCTCTTTTTCTGCAAGTTGCTAGCCATCTCTATCTTAATAATATCATGATCAACTCTTTTCTCTTTTGGTGTCTATAACAAGACATTATTATCAAGTCTTTTCTATATAAAATTAATTAATCTTATCACTTAACATGGTTTTTAATGCATTATGATATTGCTAAAACAAGATTATGAGTATTAAATGAAAGTAGAATCAGAAGACCTCTAAAGAACAATGGTCTCACTTTCAGTGCTTCTAACGCTTTA
This sequence comes from Raphanus sativus, assembly GCF_000801105.2. NCBI lineage: Eukaryota > Viridiplantae > Streptophyta > Magnoliopsida > Brassicales > Brassicaceae > Raphanus > Raphanus sativus. The sequence goes on from NC_079511.1 coordinate 11,414,699, forward strand.
ATAATGGAAGACTTTTTTTTTAATAATGGAAGACTTAAGAGGAGGATGACAAGACACGAAGATAAGTGGCGTGTGGTCAAAAATCTTATACATGCAACTTCGACCAAAGGTAAGCACAAAATTTCTATTGAATTCAAAGTTTCCCATTCCGCCAGAGTCTCCGGTCAAAACCAATCTCATACGTTCTTTTTTGTCCAATATAACAGCAAGCTTCAACGACTATTGCACAGTTTTTTCAAAGCTGCCCCCACATATCTTCATCTTCTTCTTCCCTTGCAACGAAACCTAAACCTCATAATCCATGCTCTTCTTCCTCTACAGTTCTGTCTGAATTTCCACACAAGTCAACGCTCCTGTCGTAATACCATTCAAAGAAAGGACCATTCAACAAAAGGGTAGGAGGAGAATTATATAATTTAGTTTCTTAAAAAAAAATGGAACTAAAGTCTTGATATTTTGTAGATCTAGATTATCAAGAATCACAAGTCTGTAATCACATCATCAATGAAGACTATCTCCGTGTTGGTCTTCTTCTTCCTAATCTTTCTCATGGCAGAAGCCCAGAGCAAGAACCGGACAGGTTGTGCTGAAACATTCTCATGTGGAAGCCTCGACTTCAACTTCCCTTTCTACAACACATCCATGCCGTCTCGATGCGGTCTGTTCAAGCTGAAGTGCACTAATCACCAGATTTCAAAGATACAGCTTGAGGAAAATGGGGAATGGTACAACGTGACAAGCGTCTCTCAAGCCAACACCATAACCATCACTGACCCAAAGCTTAACCAAAGTTTGGAATCAGGAACCTGCAGTGACTTGTCAAGATTCTCTCTTCCAGATTCTCCATGGCTCAACATGACCACTTTGTACAAATGTAACAACAGTAGGGAGAATGGTTTCACTTTTTCGAATTGCAAAGGAGGAGGAAGCAGCTTGTATTACTCCGATTTTCAAGATAATTCAGGGTGTTCAGCCATCAAGACACCAGAGAGCTGGGTGAATCCAAGTCACATGAACCAGTCTATTCTTAATGCTACTTTCTCTCTTCATATAGACCTGCCTCCAGGCTGCTATGGCTGCCATAGACGAGGAGGAGAATGTACGATGGTCAAAGGAGAGTTTAGATGCCACGGGATAGAGGAAGAGAGAGGGGGAGAGCGAGGGGGAGGGGGAAGACCCAAAGGTATGGCCACAATGAACATGAATGATGAATGAAACATTTGGAGATGACACTAATTCAATTTTCATCTTCCTTGTTGTAGAACGAAAGGACTACCAAGATGAGAAGTTAAAGCTAGGATTAGGTAAAAGAGAGATATTCTGTTTAGCCCACTTAATTTCTTTATCTTTCTCCACATAGTATCCAATTAGAATCAGTTTCCTCCCTAATTGTCCAGGAATCGGAGGATCTCTCATATTGTTAATCAGCTTGGTGGCACTCTTTATCATCATCAAAAGGATTTACAAAAGGAGAACCAGTTCAGACCTCATCTCAAGATATAACTCGAGCTCTGACGTTGAGTTTAGCCATGTCTTCTTTAAGATACCAATCTTCTCCTATAAAGAACTTCAAGAAGCAACAGACAACTTCAGTAAAGACAGGTTACTAGGAGATGGAGGCTTTGGCACTGTCTACTATGGTAAGATGATCAAAGCACTAACATTTATAGAAAATGAGATCTCTCTGTTAAGCAATGTTTTCTTGCTTCTCTAATCTCAGGAAAAGTGCGTGATGGACGAGAAGTCGCAGTGAAGCGTCTCTATGAGCACAACTACAGAAGACTCGAGCAGTTCATGAACGAGATAGAAATCCTCACACGTCTCCATCACAAGAATCTAGTCTCTCTCTACGGATGCACTTCACGCCGCAGCAGAGAACTTCTCCTTGTCTATGAGTTTGTTCCAAACGGCACAGTTGCAGATCATCTCTTCGGTGAAACTGAAAACCCAACACACCAAGGCTTTCTAACATGGCCAATGCGCCTGAGCATCGCCATAGAAACAGCGAGTGCTTTGGCTTACCTTCACGCTTCTGATATCATTCACCGCGATGTCAAGACTACAAACATTCTGCTCGACCGAAACTACCTCGTCAAAGTTGCGGATTTCGGACTGTCCAGGTTGTTCCCAACTGATGCAACTCATGTTTCAACTGCTCCTCAGGGCACTGCGGGATACGTGGATCCTGAGTATCATCACTGTTATCATCTAACCGACAAGAGCGATGTCTACAGCTTCGGAGTGGTTCTAGTCGAGCTGATATCGTCGAAGCCTGCTGTTGATATAAACAGGTCCAAGAGTGAGATCAACCTATCAAGCTTAGCTATAAACAAGATACAGAACAACGCGACCCACGAGCTGATTGATCAGAGTCTTGGATACGGAACCAATGAAGGAGTTAGGAAAATGACTACAATGGTGGCAGGTTTGGCTTTTCAGTGCTTGCAGCAAGATGGTACAATGAGACCAACAATGGAAGAGGTTGTGAAAGAGCTAAAGGAAATCCAGAACCAGGAACAAAAATGTCCGTACTACAACTACAGAGAAGAGACAACAACTCCGCATCCTTCGCCACCGGATTGGGGAGAGGCTTCACTCATACATAAAAAATTCCCACGGTCACCGATCTCTGTGACTGAACAGTGGACCAGTAAATCAACCACACCGAACACCAGTGCCTACAGCTGCTAAGGTACAATCAGGTTTTGGTTTCGTCTCATTTGTGTCAGTGGAAAGGTATAAGATGAAACAAAGACTTGTGAAGTTACAGGTATTGAGAAAATATACATAGTGACATGACTTGAACTACTAATCACCAATTTTCTATGTCTAATTTTGTTTATCATACTAAACAACATATGTAACTGTATCAGTATGTAATATCGATATAAATCTCTAAAAAAAAGAACAAAAAAATTGACTGAAAAAGGGTTTGCTTGACAATGATTACTCACACCTCTCAGCTCCACTATGATGCCAATAGCATCTAATGAGTTTAACGCCTATCTATATAGTTAGCCATAAAATAATTTGCATGCATCATTGGTATAAAGGATAAGATTTCAAAGGCAGCCAAGAAAAGTCTCTCTAACCAGAAACAGATGGCTTCCATTAGTTCCTTCAACAAGTGCTAAAAGCTTATAGCCCGAGAAGAATATTCTGTTACCTCGTGGTAGGTGAAGCGCCCCCAATACTGAGAAAGAACAAGGAAACAAATCCTCTTCCTTTTCTTGCACCCTCTATCACTAATGTCCACAAAATTCCATCCAAAACAGCTACATTTGAAATACTCAAATCGCTTTTCCTATACATCTCACAACCTGCAATTTGCACATATAGAGTGTGATCTTCAAATATTCACTTATCATCAAAACTCAAAAAAGGCCAAAAGTATGTATTGGTAGGTTATATATTTGTTAGAACGACGAGAAAAGGTTACAACATGATCACCTCAAGGGAAAGAAAAAGAAACATGGCTTTAGGAAAAAGAAAACTCAGAAGCATGCCCCCAGTCAGAAAACAAGCCTTATTTGCTTCCAAGAGGGATAGGGGAAGTGTTGATTTTATTAGATTGAGTTTGTGCTTCTCTCAAGCCTGAATCTCTCTCTTCTTCTTCTGGTCCCTGTCGACTAACTAAACTCTTTGTTTCTTCTTCTCTATTGTGACTGTCCGACTTGTTAGTCTCTGGTGGCACAACTTGTCGGAAAAATCTAAGCATCATCTCATAGGTTGTAAATGTAATAACTGCTGATGGAGTTGTCCTTAGGAGATTAGTGGCACATCCACGGTACATTCCAGGAATCCCTTCGCTTCTAAACACCTTCTTGACACAATCAACAACTCCGGTATACTTGGTCTCAGCGTTTCTCATTTGTCCTTGCTCTTGAAGTTTGGCTCTAATAACCTGTCGATGTAACATAAACCTATTTTAGTTCCGGGTCAGTTAGTTATGAGCCTAAGAGTGAGGTTGATAGACGAACAGGAGGAGAGAAAGACCTCGTGTGGGTAAGTCAAAACAGAGGCGAGTACTTTCGCAATCGAAGAGGCAATAGCAACATTCCCAGGACTCAGATTATCGACTGATGTATTATCTAAGAGCTTTAACTAGATCTGATCAGAAACTAGTTGGGATTTGGGATTATGTAATTTAGTGGATGAATCATGTTTTACCTATGTTTGCCATGTATTGCTTGATCTTTTCATATGCTGGAAACTGGATTGCAACATGGCTTATCCCTGCCAAAGAGGGTAAAATGCCACTGTTCCAAAAAAGGAAAAATATAACTGATATAAGCACGACATGTCATAGGAATAAGGTTTTCAATATGCCTGAGTCTCATTGCAAATACTGACCTGTAAAGCCCTCGCAATCCTTCTTCGTGACAAATCCTACTAAAAGCAGACATAATGCTTTTGTAAGGTACCACATCCGTCCTAATTCCTTGTGTCTGAACAAAAGTGTGAGGATAAAACACAATAAGAAGGAAACAATCTAGAATGTAAAGAAATAAGTACAAAAGCTCTACCATTAGTCTTGTCTTGACAACCCAAAGTGGATTAGTTGTAATAGAAGTGGCAGCTCCGGCACCAGCAGCCGCTACCATGTTTGCCCCAACACTAAGCGTGCCATCTATCATGAAAGACCGAAGGATCATGAAAACTTTGGTAAAAAGAAAACCGAGTCACGCAATCACTGGACTACAGTACGATTTGTAGTTTGTAAATTATGAAAACCAACCACTTGACTGAAGAACATCCTTTAGCTTCCCATAAACTGAGAAGTAAACCTGCGCATAGTACCAGAATATCGATCACAAGGAGAGACATAACAGAAAGACAATAGCAGATCCATATGAGACTGTTCATCAAGAATTAAACAAATAAAGGTCGGCAGAGAAAAGTGGCGCTTACAGCCCAATTGGGAAGGAGAGCTATGATGGTTGGTGAAAGCCCTCGATACATTCCCCTGACACCTTCCTTCTTTACTATATTCTGTAGACTTGTAATGATCACACTACCTGCTATTTCAACAGATGCAGCTTGTTAGCCCCTATAAGCATAGCTCTAGAGACAGTCTTGATCAACATGCAACAAACTTCAACCAAAAAAAAATTTGCATACACATATCATTCTTAAGCAAACTAAGCTTCATATTTTTAGCAATATATAAGCATAGGCTCCAGAGAGTGTCTTGATCAAACATGCAAAACTTCAACAAAAAAAACAAAAAAAAATCATATCATCACACCATGACATAAGATGAGACTACATCTACTTCTAAACATTCTGAAGCAAACTAGGCTTTCATATTGTTAGCAAACTATAAGCATAGGCTCCAGAGGGAGTCTTGATCAAACATGCATGCACAAATCACATATCATCATCATCATTCACCACATAAGATGTACAGTTACATCAACTTGTCAACATTCTGAAGCAAACAAAGTTACCTCTCTTCCCCGAGGCTGGAGCTTCCGGTAGACCAACAACCTGTAACCTCGTTTTGATCACATCCAATGGACAAACGAATGTCGCCGCAATCGCCCCTGAAAAAAAAAGTTCCACCAACGAGACTCAATCAGGAGAAAGAAACAGAAGAAAAAGATCATCAAAACTGAACCTGCGGTGGCTCCGGCACCGGCGTTGCAGGCGGCTTCTCTAATGCTCCGGTAATCAAAGGACGAGCTCTCATTCTCAGTCATCTCTCTCTCTCTCTCCACGGGATTTCGATTAAAAACCCTAAAAATCTATCTCAAAGAGTTTGAAAACGAGAGATCTCAAGTAGTTGTTGATGATGAACAAGTCGGATGATGATTATAAACAGTTCCCCTCGTTATTGACATTTGACCCGACCCGGTGATAAGTTGAAAGCGTCGGGGCGGAACGTGTGGGAAGGTAAACGATGAGACTTTGTGCCTCAGGGTCGCGTATGGTTTAGGCTTTTAAGGTTAAACACAGAAGAAAAGGTCGATTTTATATTATAACGTTTGGAAAACAAATCTGGTATAGATTTGATTCCGCAGTTTGTTACTTTGGCATCAACACACAATTCAAGAAGAAAGTTGAACACTTTCGGCTCTGCTATTCTCTTTCCTTGTTTTTACAGTAAACAACAAAAAAAAGAGTGGATTAGTACTTAATACACAAAATTAGAATGTCAATCTCACTTTATAAAATTAGAACCAGTGATGGGAAATAAGGAAATATAAGATAAGACATAAAAATTCACTTTTGCATGAAGAATGTGAAACTTTGATACATTGCTACCGTGTGTGAAGATCCTTCAACATTTAGATTAGTTTGAAATTGGTAAACATGATGTCTTTTTTATTAGACATCATAAAAATGATGTCTAAATTAACAGAATAATAAGTTTGCTCGTCTTATCTAGAATAATTTCGTTAATATAAGGATTTGTTCTCTAGTTTAAATTCTACAAACAATGAACAAAATCCACAGAAAACAAAACTAACACGTTGTAGTTCTTACAATGATTTATGTTGACTCAGTACATCGGTTTAGCTTTTAAGTGTCTTAAACAGAGTATATATTGTTGAAGAAAATAACATAATTGATGTCCAAATTTGATCTTTGATTGATTTTCGTCTTAGTAACATGTCGTAACCACGTCGGTGTGATCGGGGAGCGAAGGCGGCTCAGAAAATTTTTAAATTTCGCTCTTGATTAACGAGATAATCTCTTACTCAGATTATCCATCTGTGGAACCATGCAACAGAATTATCTAACTGCTTTTGCGAGCAATCGAATCCGTCTGGTTTTGGTGGACAAGTCTATAGTGATTAGGACTCTGGTCAACAAAAAAACATTGTATGTAATTTGAGCGAGTTTGTTGTTTGTTTGATTCACCCTTCGCATTAAAAATCTTGATCACTCGACTTATGTTTGAAATGACAACTAGGAATGTACAACAAAAGCAAACACAAAAAGGAGAATTCATCTCATAACCTCTAGTTGATGTTGTTTTTGGATTACCATCTTTCTTAGCCAAAACACATTAAGATAAAAAAAAAAGCTAAAATGCATCGTCAGGCTTCAAACTGAAAGAGAAACATTAAAAGTAACCAAAATTGAAAGAGTGGGGATATAAAAAGGTCGATCATTTATACATCAAGAGTGAAATTTAAAGCTTCACACATCCGGATTCAGGATGGGCAATCTCAATCTCGCGGTGATCATCAAGAACCCTGGAGACCACGCCCAATTCCTCCTCGAGAAGCAAAAACAGCCGGCGAAATTCGGGGACGAAGCTTACGACTCCTTCGTCGATTCCCATCTATGGGACCTCCCATCAACAGATCTACCGACTCTAGAAGACGGAATCATTTCCAGCTCTGCTCTCTCTATAGCTGAATCATGCTCTGAAGAGATAGATTTGAAGAAATTCGACTTGGACTCTACCCTGATTCGAGTAAGTGTTGTAACTGTACACTACTCTCTCTCTCTCTCTCTCTCTCTCTCTCTCTCTCTCTCTCTCTCTCTCTCTCTCTCTCTCTCTCTCTCTTTCTATCGTTTTCTCATTGTTCCCTGAGTAAGTGCAGCTGTTGGCGAACTTAGGGATTGAGTTTAGCGATGTGGGAGAGTGGAGTTTCGTCAGGTATGTACTGGAGCCTGAGTTTGGACCTGACTCCTCCGTCCGTACTTGTTTTCTCTCCGGGAAGCTCTTGGATACAGACAAAACTTTACAAGGTTTTGTCCTTTTTATCCGACAATGTTTTTGTTTCTTTCGTGAGGTTGTGGAATTTGAGAACCGGAATCTGGATAAGTAAACTTACTCGGTTTATTTTATTGTATTGTCGTGCAGACAACTGTAAGTGGATGTCTATGGAAGCATGCTTTGACTGTCTTGTTGATGCAAAACCGGGTAGTGATCGTGTTGGACCATTAGTACTACTTGGACTTGGGGATGGTTATATGAAACAGAAGTTATCACCTTCTCTGCCTGTCCAGGTCTGTTTTGTTACCAGACTATCTTATGAATAATATCTAATTTTGATGTTTTTGTTTTTGTATGTCAGGAATATCCACCTGGTGTTATGGTTGTTCCAATGCGTAGCAGGACACTGAAACCTTTCACGACAACTAATCTGGTTGTGTTTGCTCCAGAAAATGTTCCAGTGGACGATCAAGAGAGAGATTTTGTAATTCATGGGGATGCGTTGATTGTGGATCCTGGTTGCCACTACAAACTCCACACTGAGGTTTGTCTCTAGCCATGTGTATATATCTTTCTTTCTTTCTCTAGGAATGGATACAAAAAACTCTTCTCACCATCTTTAAAGATTTGGTCTGCACGTTTTTTTCATTACAAACTATCCATAACTGCATTGCTTTGTCTTGAACCACAGCTCAAGAAAGTTGTTGATGCTTTGCCTAGAAAGCTAATTGTATTTGTTACACATCACCATCGTGATCACATTGGTGGTATGGAATCTCTTGTTTTCTCTCCTAGTTTGGTAGATTCTTTTTTTTTCCCTTCCTACTCTCTCTCTCCCTCTCTTTTTGTGAAGACTATTACGATCTACCTCTTCAACCATGTTTCAGGTCTTTCTGCTATACAGGAAAGCAATCCTGATGCTGTTCTAGTGGCACATGTCAAAACTAGGAACCGCATTGGTATCATTCTTCTGTATAGTGTATTATTAGTGTGTTCCAATTCTTGTAAATTTAACTTCGTCTTATGTTCGAATACTTTGTGAGTTCAGATGGTTGGTCTGGTAACTATACCCAAGTTTCTGGAGGAGAAAACATCTGTGTCAATGGTCAGAGTTTGACTGTCATTTTTGCTCCGGTACCTATCCAGTCCAGCTACCTTAAAATCTTGCGTAGCCCTTAGATTTGCTGCTCTGTTACTGTTTAGTAAACTATTAACCAAGAAAACAACAAACTCTCTCAGGGACACACAGATGGCCATATGGCACTGCTTCATAACTCCACTCGCTCTCTGATTGTTGGTGATCATTGCGTTGGGTAAGACGAGGCAACTTCACTAAAATCTCTGTTGCTATAGCGAACATAGAGTGTGACTCAACACCAATTTGCGTTGTTTACAGTAAAGGAAGTGCTTTCTTGGACATTAGGTCAGGTGGGAACATGACGGTAAGTGCTAAGTAGCCTTTGGAAGCTTGGTAGTGTATATGCTCACCCTGTTTTCTATTTCGATGTTAAGTAGCACAACAACTTCCTCAGTTTCCATTTATTCATTTGGCAGGAATACTTTCAAACGACGTATAATTTGCTGGAGCTTTCTCCACATGTAGTGATTCCCATGCATGGAAGGGTCAACTTGTGGCCAAAACACATGCTTTGCGGATATCTCAAGTATGAATCTGCTCTTGTAGATAGAATCTTACTTTCTGAAAACCTGCGGATAATAATTGAGGAAACTTGATAAGGAATTTTTGATGGGGGGAGTAATCTTGTTTTACAGAAACCGGAGGAGCAGAGAAGACTCTATACTAAAGGCCACCGAGGATGGAGCTCAGACTTTGTTTGACATAGTTTCCAATGTGTACTCAAAAGTGGATCGCAGTTTCTGGTTGGCTGCAGCGTCAAACGTGAGGCTGCATATCGACAATCTGGCTGTAGAAAACAAATTACCAGAGGTAATAATACTTTCTTTTAATCCAAATGTGCATCCTTAACCTTGTAGATAGAATCTACACTGCTTTCTTATGTTTGATTTTTGATTCAGGGATTCTCAATCCAGAAGTTCAAAGCAAGTTGTGGATTTAGTTTTAAGGTACGGTGGGCAGCGGGTTATATCGGTAGCAGGATTCCATTCAAAATCAATAAGCCAGGTTTGATCATGTCAGTGATAGTTGCAGGAGCTGGTTATTTTCTTCTCTACGCTTTCAAAAGGAAGAACCATATTGAATCTTCATTAGTGAATGGCCTGTGATTACAGCTTAATTATTCATGTGTGCTCCCTTTGGCAGAATGATATACCAAATGAGATGTCCAATACTTTATATTAATATAAAGACACATATTTAGATTCACATTTCCATTACTGTGAGTAGTTTTGGTAATATCCCATGAGCCTGGACTTTATCATTAGAGTAATAATACAAACACCAAACAAAAAAATGGAAAGTTGACTTTAAACATTCTCTAATTGCTAAGTTGTTGGAATTCTTAACTGACCGTTTGGATGGATACATATGAAAACTTTCAATTTCCTTTTATCGGAATAATATATTTTAAGTACACGTCTATGAGTTCAAATATTAGATTCAAAGATTTTTTGAAATTTGTTTCTCGAGCAGGACATGTCCCAGCTTAGTAATCCTGATGATACATTAAATTAAAAGAAGCACTTGTCCAATACATACCGACCATCTGAGATAAAAGCAACATTATCTCATCGACGCGTCATATAAGGATAGAGGTAAAAGAAATGGTTTGAAGTCACGTTAAATTTGGAATTCTTAAAAAGAAATTGGCATTCTTTTTTTAAAAATGTATTTATAATATTTTCTCTAATGGAGGTTAGTTACTTTTATTTTCAAGCTAAGCTAATGCATATGTTTATTTATTGAAAACTGTATTTAATTTAAAATTAAAATATTTCCGTACAATAAATAAGCATCGTGGAATAAATTAATTCAACAAAAAAGAAAGTAAAATTAATGTTGATTAAAAAGACCTTAGTGTAGCCAAATTATAGAATCCTAGAAGCCAAGCCATTAAACTTTCTTAGCAAATTTTAATAAAATAAAAATTGGTGATACATATTGAATTTTAAGGTAGCCAAATTATAGAATCCTAGAAACCATTAACTGAAAAAATTGACCAATTAAAATTGAACTACCCACCCGATTATACGATTCTGGAAACGGAGGCGATGAAAATAAACAGAAGAAGATTCCGACTGATATTAACGGTCACGATGAAAGACCAAATAAATCCAACGGCTAAATAAGCCATCACTCACTTAAAAAAAAATGGAAATGTTCCGAACCCGGGAAAATGTAAACCTCGAGAGCACACGCGCATCTTAGCGAATTTATTATTACATTTCCGAAAATACCCTCCTATCCACCACTAATTTACCAAAAATAATAAAAAAAACTCTCTGAATTCTTGGCGTCCTTCTTCTTCTTCACCCATATATATAAACAAAGCTTTGGTCTCTCATAACAAAAACCAATTCCATTAAAAAAAAAAAAAACAGCACAGCCGGCGAAAAAATTTCCCGGCGATCTCCGAAAGAGTTAGAGCAAATCTTGGCGGGAAAAGAGATCGGTTTTGACTTCTGAGTGCAACCCACCCACCGATCAATGGTATTTCGCGGCGAGATGACGACGACGGCGAGGAGGACGACGGCGAGACCGGAGCGGCCCAAGACTCTCCACAACTTCACGCTCCCGAGCAGCTTGAAGTGGGGGAGCCAGCGGCATCTCACGTGCACGAAGATCGAGTCCACGAGTTCCACCGGCGATCACCGACTCCGACGCCGATCTCCGCCTACGAAAGTCGCCTCCTCCTCCTCTCCGTTTCGATTCGGCGAGTCTGATCATCGCAACGACGTGAACCAGCATCGCCGGTCGAGGAACGCTGCGTCGTTCAGATCGGTGGATGACGGCGGCGGCGAGGAGGGTGAAGGGATCGAGGAGTTCAGGGTGAAGATCATGTCGGATCTGAAGACGGTTAGGGATAAGATCACGCGATCGATGTACGCTCTCGGCGGGGAGGAGAAAGACGACGACGAAGAAGAAGAACGGAGAACCGATGGCGGCTCCGGTCACGAGGAGAAAGAGGTTTCTCCGGTGAAGCCGTGGAATCTGAGGAAACGAAGAGCGGCGGCGTGCAAGGAAGCAACCGAGGAGGAGAGGGTAGGGAATCCGTCGCCTCCGCCGCCGCCGTCGAGAAACGATCCGACGAGGGTGGTGAAGGAAAGAGCGAAGGAGGTGGTGGTACGGCCCAAGTTCTCCGTGAAGCTATCGAAGAAGGAAATCGAGGAGGATTTCATGGCGTTTGTGGGCCGCCGACCACCGCGTCGGCCCAAGAAGCGGCCCAGAACCGTTCAGAAGATACTCGATGTAAAGTCGCAGTTTTTTTTTTGATGAAAGCTTTTGATTCAGTTTCTTGATTGATCTGATCTGATTTAAATTTGGTTTCTTTGTTTTTTTCTGGTGGCTACAGAGCTTGCATCCTGCGTTTTATCTGACTGAAGTGACGCTTGATGATTACAAGGTGGAAGAAACCAAGGTATCATAATCATCATCATCATCATCATGGTTTCGTTGTTATGTTTCGATTATAGTTCTAAATATCTTTGCTTTTTTTATATGTAGAGATGATTGTGTGACTCAGTTGCCGTTGACGTCTCAAAGAGTTGTCAAATATTTGAAATTGGGTCAAGTCTGGAAGCTGCTTTTCGTTTTCTCTCAGTGATTCTTCGTTCTTCTCGAGTTTTTTCTGGGAATAAACTGTACAAAAAGCTATGGAGAACGTGTAGGTTCCTGTTGATTAAATACATAATAAAGTTTCATTTCATATATGTTTTCAATGTTCTTAATTACTTGTATTTTGAGCGGTCTCTCTAGATCTCAGATTTATCACATGCTTCATCAATCACTTAGCATCTTCAATTATGCTCTCCTTGATGCACCGACAGAGGAAACAAAAATGTTTTGTGAGATGTCAATCCTACTAATGCCAACTGCAGTTACAGTTCTAGGAACAGCTTAATGTGTGATGGAAGAATAGAGTTTTCTTTGAGTCTGTCGCAAGGAGTTTCATTGGGCTTCTATGCTTGGATGAAACGCAGATCGATAAAACTTGAAAAGGCTGCAAAGTGTCTTTTGATTCCTAGGACAAGTTGAGATTACCAATTGGTTTAGTGTGGGGCTTAACTTTTTTTCCCGCGTCGGCTTCGTTTCCGCATTCCGGAGTTTTTTTAGTGCTTTGACTCGTTCTTGCTGGTTAACATCTTCCTGGTTTGGTTTAACCAGACAAAGTCTGGTTAAGCAACCGCCGTGCTTGATCTGACTCTTACAAGGTGGGCTTTGTCTGGCCCCTCTATCACTTTGATGAAACTTATGGCCGAACTTTTTAGTAATCTGAAGCTACGAACGAAGAAAATATATAACGTAAATATCGATCTGTTAAGAGTTGTGGGCTTTTGAGAGAAACTACCATGATCCACTTCAACTTAAATGTACTAGTGATGAATTGTTATTACTTATCTACCGCTACTTTTTACTGTAACACATAATTTGCAAAAGGAAAATGTTATTCCATTTTTTTGCCTATACATATTTGTATTAAAATGTTTCAGTATTTTGTATTTTAAATCAAATAAAAGTGGGACTTGGAAAGAGAGAAATACTTTGAATTCTCTTTTGCCTCTTGTTCAGGTAACACAAACTACAAATTGATCCATTGCATAGTAGCAATTGAAGCATAACTAACCTAAATTCGTAGGCTTCAACCGGTTTTCAATTTTAGTAAAAAAAATTAAGATGAATTAGACCAAATCAAATCAAAGTATATATTTTTATTATTAAAAGGAAAGCAATTTAAAAAAATAACCTTTAAATTGTAATATATTTATAATTATGTCATTTTGGTGAGGTGTCAATTCCACAATGATTTTTAACCTACCTAATAAATTGTATTTCTTTTACTAATATAATTACACAAATTACCATTACTATGTAATCCATCTTTAATATTCCTACTAGATTTTGATATGCGCTTGAAAAGCGTAGATTGTTTTCAAAATCAAATAAATTCTTTTGAAACCATATATAGGTTTGAGCACATTTATCCGGAACTACTAATAAAACCATACAAAACTAAAAAATGAAACCAAAATTTAATGGAATCTTATAAATAACCCATAAATCATATATTTCGAGAACCAAAAAATAAACCGAAAACTAAATGGTACCTAAATTTAAAAATACAAATAATATAATTAAAAATATAAATTTAATTTAATTTCTAAAAACTAAACATCCTAAAAATATTATCTATAAATCAAATTACCCAAATATTTTTTATCCAACATATCAAAAAATTAAAAATAAAAATAAAACAAAAAACATATCAAAAATTTATCTGAATTATTCGATATCTTTATCTAAACAACCCGAAATACCCTTAAATTCAAACTCCAAATTGTTCTATAGTTTTATCTATAAATCCGTAATTAACCAAAAACCAGAATCAAACTGTAACTGAATTGGACCTCAATTTTTTGCATATTAGCCGGTTTCCAACTTTGTTAATGAACCGAACCAAAAACACAAATAACTCAACCGAAACCAAACCAAAATTTGTAAATACATGAACAATTTCTAGAACCAAACACCAAAAACCAAAATATCTGAACCGAGACTTATAATGCATCTACATTTAAATGACGCGAATAAAGCATACTATTTTTACAAATTACTTAACTCTTTTATTGGGGTATGTATATATGTAATTTATAGACGAATTCAGATATAAACCAAAAATTTTATATCCGATTCGGACCTGCGGTAGAATCAATAAACCCGGTGTCCATACATAGTCAGGACTGAGTTATTTTCTTCTTGTAGAATTTTATTATAACTTCTACATGTTAATATATTTTCACAAAATTTAGATTTAACGAAAACATATATATATATATATATATATACATATACATATATATATATACATATATAGGTATAATTGAATTTTATTAATAGGTATGCACTATGTATATATATATATTAAAATTCTATAAAATCCAAAAAGTCATCATTAACTCGTGAGCCGACAATGGTTGATTTGGAAAAGACCCAAAAAAAACTATAATATTTTTTCATATAAATTTAAAGCATTGTATTTATGTTATGTATTTTAATTTATAAGTTTTGTAATGATCAGTGCTACTGTAATTTTAATGCAGATTTTTTTAAGTAGCATACAAAGTGCATACCTATTAATAAAATTCAATTTTTAATCATTGGAATGTGTTTTCTTAATGAATCATAGATGCAATGAATTAAATTAATAGGTATGTATCGTTTTAATTTTTAAGCTCAAAAATCAAAGATAGAATTGCCATTAATGAGAATTAGATTTTATTTGTAAACTTTTTTGGAAATTTGACATTTTTATTAAAGAAGAAAAAGTAATATTTATCTTTTAATAGTATAGATGAGATTAACTTGTTCTTTCCCTGCAACTAAATTAACACATAAAAGAATGAAAACAACTCACCTATCGTGTTCACACAAAAAGTCACCTATCAAAATACATAAGCACATTAACCCAATTCTTTTGACGTTCTACAAAGTATTTTAATTCTACTTACAACAGTTTGATCAAAATAAGTGATAAAAGCTACAGTAACGAAAAATACAGCTTAACTAAAATGATTCACCAAGCGACTTATGATCAAAAAGCATATATGCATGATCAATTAAATTTCATCTCTCTGTTTAGTCGTTATTGTTAGTGGTAGCATAGACATGAAACACTAACAACTGTTTGAGTCAAATAGAAACTTCGTAAAGCATTTATAAAATTTCGTATAAAATATATGTAGAATTATAAGATCTCAAAACACATGCATATCAACCATGACAAAACTCTAACTCTACTGGAGATAAGATCTTAATCGGTTGTTTCACCTAATAGTATTGGACTTTATGTAATATCTTGGTAGATGGGTGTTGCAATTCCCATATACAACTATCATCAATGGTTTCTGTGCAACAAAACATGAGTCACTCACGGTTTGCTGTGGTATAAAATTACACTAACGATCGCATGAATTTTTTTTGTAACTTTCACCAACTAACCTGATCAAAATAGTTGTAAAGCCTGTGATCATTGAGTTTATACACATGATCAAATATGTTGTGTAGTTATACATTTCAGGAAGTAAACCATGATTCTCATCTCAACCATCATATTCACTTTCTGTTTTCTATTTCGATTGTAAAGTGTAAACACTAAAACTATTTCTTATTTTATTTTATAGTTTTATAATATGTAAATGGATCGATGTGAATAACTAATATTACATAAAATAATTCATATAGATCACGTTTATCATGCGCAAAGCGCATGTCTTGACCTAGTGTTCTAATTATTTGGTGAAAAGTTTTATCAATCCAAATGATTTGGTTTGAATTGATTTACACTAAACCAAACTGGAAAAAAAAAGAAACTAAACCAAACTGAAAATGTGAAGTATTTATTTGATTAAATTAATTAAACATACTAATAATATTAAAATTTATATAAGAATTTATCAATTTAATTTATATAACTAGATATAATTTTATAAATTTCATTTATAAATTAAAATAAGAAACACAACTAAAAAATAATATGAATTTTATACATTATCATCAATATCAAAAAATTACCTATAATATTTATACTAGGTTTGAAGATAATAATATAAAGTTATATATTATATCTTCATTTTTGTAATTTTGGTTTTACGTTTAGATATGAAAATTATAAATCTAGTGTCAAATAATGATTTATTTACTCATTATCAAATTGTGATTTGCTTTATGTTTTATTCATTATATTTTCATAACTAAAATATAACAAAATAAAACCAACTAGATTGCACTCAACAATCAAAAACAAAACTAAATAGAACCGAACATAAATTAAATTCTAACCAAACCAAACAAGATCAAACTAGATCGAACACACACCAAACCAAATTAATTTTGATTGATTTTAGTTAAAATTTTGTTAGATCCAAATAAAACAAATCGATATATCCACTGCTATAACAAACTTGTGATTCTGAACCATTTATGAAGACTAACCGCTAAGTAGGAACCTCGAAAAATGAGAAACTTTCAAGCATCAATTTATAAACCAGAACAGGACAACAAGAGAACCATGATCAATAACTCCAATCACATCAAAAACCATTCCTTTTCATCTTTAAAATGAATATTGTAGCCTTACAATCCTGTCTATCAAAGTGGGTATGAAGATTTACCCGAATATAAACAGGGACATTTGTGTTAAGAAAAAGAAAAGAAAAAACAGGGACATTATATGCCAATAACATTAGCAACAATTTTTTTATTTAGTAATATATATTACACCTTATTATGCCAAAACATCAGCAACAATTTCTTTAAAATTTTTTTTTTCTTTTACAAAGGTAATATTATAATATTATTATAAATCTGTTACAAAAGAAATATTATTATAAATATTATTTGAGTGTCAATATAAATAAAAAATTAGCGAGGACATTGATAATGACATGTGCATATAATTTTTCCTTTGTGGTTGTCTTCGCCTTTTGAGCAAAAACCTGCCGCTGTTTTATACTTTTTGACACATTCGGCTGTACATTTTTTGACATCACATGTTCCACTTTGGTTTTGTAATGTTTCAGTACATTTGTTAACACCTTTTCCTTTCTGAGCAATTATCATCTCTCCTGTATTATAATAGACATAAGTCTTTAAATTTAAAACTAAAAAATCGTTTTTTGTAAAATAAATGCTTAGAGAGTTTTCTGCATATCTAAATAAAAATGAAATTTTAAATATTTTATAATCATAAATTATTCTTGGAAAACCATTAAACTTAATATTATAGAATTGAACATATAATCTATGTAGGTATATAAAATAAACAACATCAAATAATTTTAGAATGATTATATGATATACTAATAAAGTTATGAATGTAAACACAAACCCATCAAGAGAATTGTGAGGATAACGAAACCAATAAACCAAGGTTTGAAAGCAACTTTCATCTTCGAAAATAAAATAATTTTGTTTTAAAAATTGAAAAGACATGGAAGTACATTTATAGATGAATTACAAATCAAAACACGTCTAACTTAAGCTATGTATTTTTCAAATTGCGATATAAAAGGATCTATTTTGACCAAAAATCACAACCACTAGTTTTTTATTTATTTAATGAATTTTAACTCATTTATATTTAAATTTATTTAACATATTTTTAATTTACATAAGCAATCAAATTATATTAATCACATATTCAAAATTTATATAATATATATTTTGAAAAGAAACATAAATATAAACGACAATTCGATCCAATAGTGTTCCAGAAAAATACACAATTTCATCTAATAAAGTAGAAATATAATTTTATCAAAAAAATATAAATATAATTTTTAAAAGATATATAAAAGAGTTAGCTATCTCTATATGAGTAACCTATAGAATAAATTCTCAACAAATTTAATAGATACTAGATTTTGACATGCGTTTTGAAAGCACAGACATTTTCTATTGATCATTTAGATAAAATATACATAAATTTATAATTTTTATTAGAAAAAATATTTTTGACCTTTTTTTTCTTTTGGCCATTCTTGTCATGTTCAGTGTTTTTTTTTGCCGAATTCCCTTTTTTTTATATATGGACGGTAAGTCATCTTCGGCTAAAAGCAAACCAAAGAGTCAATAACTTCGGTTTAGAGATTTGATAAAACCGAAGAAGAAGAAAGCAACGCCTCCTCGTCCACTCCATTAAACCCTAGAGCTCAAGTCGTCGTCCCCTTTCAGTAAGTTTCGGCGCCATGGCTCCCAAAGACGAGAACTCTGTGAAGCTCTTCCTCAGCATCGGCCTGGACGAGAAAACAGCCACCACTACCATCAACAACCCCAAGGTCACCGCTAATCTCACCGCCGTTATTCACGAGGTATCGTTCCTAGTCTCCTCCGCCTCCTCTTTTCTCTCTCCTCGCTATCGTTGTATTCGCCATCGTATTGTATTCTGATGGAATTGGATTGAGTATCGTTTTACCTTTCTCCTCTGTTGACCTAATCCAATTTTTATGAAACTCAAATTCGAAATTCTTAGTTTGATTGATGATTTGTATCTGATGTAATTTGATCACATGGCTTGTGTACAGGCTGGTGTAACTGATGGATGCGATCGAACTACTGGGAATCTATTGTACACGGTGAGATTTTGTATTCTGATTTAACCGTTTTGAAATTTGTTGTCAAATCCTGGAAAGAAAGCTCATCGGAGGGTTTATATATGTGAAATCAGGTCGCTACTAAGCACCATTCAAATCTTCGTCTGCACCGTCCTACATTGTTCGACTACATTGTTTCCTCCAAGGTTAGCATGTCACTGTCACACACCTTTTATTGATTGTCTCTGCAGCTGTGGAGTGTTAACTTTCCCTTTTGACTCTCTCTCTCTCTCTCTGTGTGTGTGATGAATATCTGCAGATTAAAACTCCAGCGCAATTGGATGCTGCAGTTTCGTTTTTTGACAAGAACTCTCCAGAGGACTTCAAGCTAAATGAGTTTGAGGAGGCGTGTGGTGTTGGTAAGAGCGTTTGTGTTTTATTAGCCGGGATTATATTTATTTCTTAATGCTAGCAGCATGTATAGGGTTTCTGTTTTCTTTGTTGTAAGAGGTTATATATTGTCGTGCTTATTTGGAGAGAGATCTTCATTATCTTTTTGGAACAGGGGTTGAAGTTTCTGCAGAAGATATCGAGAAAGCAGCTGAAGAAGTTTTTGAAGAGCATAAGAGTGCAATATTGGAGCAGCGCTACCGAACTAATGGTTAGTCTGTGTGCTTTACCTGTTAGGCATATCCTTCTGTACATTTCTCTATTTTTTTTTTTAACGTAACCAACTTATTGTGTTTCTTGGTTGAACGTGATGTATTTTTGTTGTGTAGTGGGTCAGTTGCTTGGACATGTCCGGAAAAGTTTGCCATGGGCAGATCCTAAGATTGTCAAGGTGAGTTAACCATAGCACTCTGCCTTCTTTGCTAGCCACAAACGAAATCTTAGTTTTCTTATTTCTGTAATAGGACGTCATAGACAGAAAAATGTATGAACTGCTTGGTGAGAAAACTGCTGCGGATAATGAAAAACCTACAAAAAAGAAGGAAAAGAAAGAGAAACCTGCTGCCAAAGCTGAGGTAATATGATTTTTTTTTATAATTTGTTTTCTTTTGTGCTCATTAATTCTTCATGTCTGTGGCATATCTGTAGGAAAAGAAAGCTGCCGTGGAAGCCACCCCAGAGCCATCAGAAGAGGAGCTTAATCCATATTCCATATTCCCTCAGCCAGAGCAAAATTTGATGGTACCACGCTGCTTTTTTAACGACAATTTTGTTATATTAGATTTTAAACTCTACGATCTACAGTTTTGAATCCTTTCCCACTCTATTATATACTTCTAGGTGCAGATTTGTTGATAACAAGAGTAGAATAGATTTTACCTGTATTGTTTGCGCGTGTTTATTGTGGTGTTCTGGGAAAACAACTTAGACGATGTTGAAAACCACATCATAGCTTTTGTTAAACTGGAAAAGTGGAAAAATTTGAAGCAAATGGATGATGCCAATATGTTTGATGTGATATTTTCGTTTCTTCTTGGGTGAATTCATGGCAATGCCATGAAACATATGCTCATAGGGATTCGGTGGTCAGCAGTGTTGATATACCATTAATTAATATATATTCTCAGGTTCACACAGAAGTCTTTTATAGCGACGGCTCTGTGCTCAAATGTAACAATAAGAAGGAAGTGCTTGATAAACATCTCAAGGTGACTGGAGGGAAGGTCTATACCCGGTTCCCACCTGAACCAAATGGTTATCTACATATTGGACATGCAAAGGTAAGTGTTTAAAAAAAAAAGACATGCAAAGGTTAGATTTACAGAAAATGTGGTTGTAACCTACCTTTTTGTCATTTTAATGTTTGGTTCTTTCAGGCTATGTTTGTCGATTTTGGTCTTGCAAAGGAGCGAGGGGGCTGCTGTTATCTAAGGTAAGAATACTTATTTGCTTTTACGTCTATATAGCAATCATTGTTTCTCGTACAACGACATAGTTTAGGATTCTTTTAAACATCTGATATTTTCCAGATATGATGACACTAATCCCGAAGCAGAAAAGAAAGAGTACATTAATCACATTGAAGAAATTGTTAGCTGGATGGGTTGGGAACCCTTCAAGGTATTCTTACTCTTAAGTACCAATAGCCTTTATTATAATTTATGTGTTCTTATATCTATCTAATACTTTCCATCGTTTTCTTCTAGATTACGTACACCAGTGATTATTTCCAAGAATTGTATGATTTGGCAGTCGAATTGATTCGGAGAGGTCATGCTTATGTTGATCATCAGGTTGAATCAATCGTTGCCTTCAAATTTATGGATTCCTGTTACCTTTTTGAGTCAACTTTAATGTGTTAGTTTTAAGCTGCACATCAACTTACTGCTCACAGAACTCATTCTCTGTACATTATTTATTTTTTAACTTTCAGAATGCTGACGAGATAAAAGAGTACAGAGAGAAGAAAATGAATAGCCCCTGGAGAGACAGGCCTATTGAAGAATCTCTTAGACTTTTTGACGATATGAGGCGAGGAAAGATTGAGGAAGGGAAAGCAACTCTGCGAATGAAGCAGGATATGCAGAATGATAATTGCAATATGTATGACCTTATTGCCTATCGTATTAAGGCAAGTGAAACAAACATTATCTCTGTCTGCAGCAGAATGTGTTCTCCCCATTCTTTGGATATCTTATTTGTTTGTATGCTTTGCAGTTCACACCTCATCCTCATGCTGGTGACAAATGGTGCATCTACCCGAGCTACGATTTTGCGCACTGCACTGTTGACTCTCTCGAGAATATAACACATTCGGTTTGTCCCTTTCTATGTCTTTTGGCTTTTTGCAGCAATAAATGCAAAATTTGTGACCCGTTATTTGCATCCAATACTATAGAATCCTTTTCTGTATCTTTGTTGTTCTAATTTTTTTCTTAATCTCCATAAAATGTAGCTCTGTACTCTTGAATTCGAGACTCGACGGGCTTCATATTACTGGTTATTACATTCCCTGGATCTCTACATGCCGTATGTGTGGGAATATTCACGGTTGAATATCACAAATACTGTAATGTCCAAGCGTAAGGTTGGTAAAATACTCAACTTGGTAGTGAACAACTTTTAACAATTTATCCGGAGAATCACACACTGGTTGTATCTTTTTTTCTTCTTCTTTTATTGCAGTTGAACTACATTGTGACAAACAATCATGTTGATGGGTGGGATGATCCACGTCTTTTGACACTTGCTGGTCTGAGACGAAGGGGTGTAACTCCTACTGCGATCAATGCTTTTGTACGAGGAATGGGAATTACCAGAAGGTTTGCTATTTATCTATATCACAAGATTCGGCCTATCTTAATCTTATTTATTGAATCTACTGCCTGTTGTTTTGTATCGAAGTGATGGTAGCATGATACATGTGAGTCGTCTTGAGCATCATATCAGAGAAGAGTTGAATAAAACGGCTCCCCGCACTATGGTGGTGCTTAATCCCCTTAAAGTGGTCATCACTAATTTGGAATCAGACAAGGTTATTGAGCTTGACGCCAAAAGGTGGCCTGATGCTCAGAACGATGACCCCTCTGCATTCTACAAGGTGAACTGTGTTTCACATATAATAGAGTAATCTTCACGTAGTGGAACATTTTTCTGTTTTCCTGATCTTTCTTTTGTTGTTTGTTGATCTAGGTTCCCTTCTCTAGAGTTGTATACATTGATCAATCTGACTTCCGTATGAAGGATTCAAAAGATTACTATGGGCTCGCCCCTGGTAAATCAGTCTTGCTAAGGTATATAGAAAGAGACACTTGCGTATTCATCATTACTACTTTGGCGATGAATCAAAATTCATCTGTGACTATATGTGCTTCATTCCGTTTTGCAGATATGGTTTCCCAATCAAGTGCACCAACGTTGTCTTTGCTGATGACAATGAAACCATTCGTGAGATTCATGCAGAGTATGACCCTGAGAAAAAGACAAAGCCAAAGGTTCGTTTCCTTAACCATCATTATAATTCCGCAATTCCAGCCGTCTCTTATTTATTAATCAGACCTTTTTCTTTCTGCAGGGTGTTCTACACTGGGTTGCAGAATCTTCCCCAGGAAAGGAACCCATAAAGGTTGAAGTCCGGTTATTTGAGAAACTCTTCAACTCCGAGGTATGTATCATTCTCTAGCATTTTTTCGGTAGTAACAAAAACTTTTTCTCTGAACTTAAATGTTATTTAATCATAACAGAACCCGGCTGAACTCAATGATGATTGGCTTACTGACATTAACCCAAACTCCAAAGTGGTGGTTTCTGATGCCTATGCTGTATCAATCCTTAAAGATGCTGCGGTCGGGGACAGATTCCAGTTCGAGAGGCTAGGTACTTCTTCTGTTTCAAGATCGTAAAAATGCTTGCATTTATTTTTCTGTCTAAAACCAACACTGATGCAAGTTTCAACCATTACTTGTATGACACTTTAGGTTATTTTGCGGTGGACAAAGACTCAGAGCCAGGGAAGCTTGTGTTTAACAGGACTGTCACACTCAGAGACAGCTATGGGAAAGGTGGGAAGTAAAAAGATGACACTTATTACCCATTTTGTTGGTCAAAACTTTAGTTAAACGGTAGATGAAAAACTTTGTTTGATACGCACGTTGTGCAGCAGTTTTATTTCGTTTCTTGAGTTTGTTTCCAAGTGAATTGGTGAAAACTGTTATGTTTTAGTTCTCATCTTTTGGAAGAAAAAGAACTTTTAAAAATCTTCAGAAAATGATGTCGACATTAGTGGCGCAAAAGAGACAGTTCAGTGTCTTTACGCATGTGAACTCTGATCACGGAAAGTCGAGAATGAACACATTGATGGGATTGCGTCTTGTTTCTTTCAACGTGTGCTGCTTCTACTACACGGGATTGCTCATCATTCAGTTTTGTTATCCTCTAAACCACCACACTAAAAGCTTTAAAATTGGTTCTGAATTCCCTTTACCTGCATGTGAATATTAAGTACGAGGATCGAATATTAAGGAAAAGGAACAAGATGCTTTTATGATAAGGACAACTTTAGGATAAGGATTCATAAAGTTTAATTAGAAGAATGAACCCTCATTCTTTCTTTTTGTACATCACAAATCTATAAAACAACTCTTGTGGAAAAAGGTTTATTACACAATGTTCCGGATAATTGCAATTTTTTATACAATAAAGTAGTCCAACCTTTACATAAACTATCTAAAAACGCATAAACAATACGATTGTTTACTTAAGTAAAACTAATTTTGTGGGTTAAATATTTTCTTTGAATATATCTGATTACAGTAACGCTTTTCAGTTAACCTTTTTCCTTAAAACAATCATGTGTTCGTCCGATTAATTCAAAAGTATAGCTAAATGATAGACAGTCCAAGGTTCCGTGATTATTGGTTTTTACTCGAGGTGGTGTCTTTGAGTGATCTGATCCCCAAAAAACACTGTTTCATGAAACTATTAGGTGTACTTATATATGTTGATAATTACAAGTTACAACAGAGTTAGTTGGTCAATAAGTTTGACCGATTACACTATTCCAATAAAATCAGCTTCGAACAATTTTGACCATCTAACAGTTTATAGACAATGTTTCTCCAATCTCAATTTTCGTTTTGATTACCCGGAACTGACGCTCATGATGTTGTTGTTGTAGACTAAAATAGGACTTGATAAAAGATCTGAACCCAAGAATGAAACCGAATTCGGTCTGAAAAAATAATACCGTATTTGAACTGAAACTGGTTAAATATCCGAATATCCAAACGGTTTTAAAATTTTATTATCGAAAGAATCTATGTCTGAACATATCTGATTAGATTATATATTTAAATATATTTATTATTATCAGATTTAATATCCAAAATATATAAGATATTCTGAATTTGTCCAAAATACTCTAAAATATATAAAACTTATTCAGAAATAAATATCTAAATAACTAAATAATATTCAAAAACACTAAAAGTACTTGAAATGTTTATTGATTCTTCATCCAAATATTGAAAAGCTAAACTAGTTTTTATAATGAATAGAGATTTTGATATTATTATTCAAATTTATATGTTAATATTATTTTTGTTTTTAGATTTTGAAAATTTTAAATTTTTAAAAATTATTTAAACGGATTATTTGAATTCAAATTCGAACCGAAAATTTTAAATATCCGAATGAAACTGAAATCTTTATTTAAAATTCCAAAAATCCGAACCGAATGATTATTTGAACTCCGATCTCTGTGCTAAAATATCGAAGATGCATAGTGAAGATGCATGTAAAGTAAACGACGACTAAAGTATCTATAATTCTACGTAGGGCTGGGCATAAAACCCGTAACCCGAAATCCGAACCGAACCCGAACCGAAAAACCCGATCCGAACCGAATCCGAATTCTAAAAAATATCCGAATGGATCTTGTAGGGTGTTACAAAACATATCCGAACCCGAAGTGTTATTAACCGAACCCGAATGGATAATCCGAAAAACCCGAAAACCCGAAAAACCCGAAAAATATCCGAACAAACCGATTCGAATGTCCGAATTAATATATAATATAAATATTTAAAACATAAATATGTACTTCAAATATTCAATTTCATGTTTATTTCAACATGATATCTAACAATAAGTATCTAATTTTTTTAAAAAATATCTTAAATACTCCATTATATATAAATAAGTATATATTTTTATGTTTTTCTATTGAATTTTAGATTTTACTTAGGGTATATCCGAACCGATCTGATATAACCCGAATCCGAATGATATATGGTTACTTCGGGTATTAACCGAACCGAACCGAAACCGATGTGTTATATCCGAACCCGAACCGAACTTGTAGATTTACTAGAATGGGACCTAGAAGGTGTTACAAAATAGAACCGAAATCCGAAAAACCCGAACCGAACCCGAATGGGTACCCGAACGCCCAGGCCTAATTCTACGTACATGTTTCTAACACGTTTTTCTTCTTCTTATTCCTACTAGATGTATATAAGATTAAGATAAATCGTTAAAAATATATATAAATATATTTACTTATGTATCTGATATACAAATCTGATACATAGAAAATTTGAATTATTGGAGACGAGAAGGAGACAACGCATGCAAAGACTTTTATTTCTGTCGAAAGTAATGAAATAAATTATTTAACATTCTACCCAAAAAAAGTAATGAAATATTATATATATTCTATTAAATTACGAATATAATCTTTTGATATAGATTTATTCCAATTATTATTTTTTTATTTTAAAATAAAAAATGTATATATTACTTTTACGTAACACAAATATAAAAATTAAAGTTTTCTAAAAATATATAAAACAAAAAATATGTGTGTCCTTTAAAAGATAAATTTAAAAGTGTACAATTGCTTTCCTGAACTCTTGAAAAGTATTTAAAAACCATAATACATTTTGGGTCAAAATCATTCTAAAGTTCCCATGAACTGACCTCCAAGAAATCTAAGAGACTTTTATAAATCTTTTCATTCGGAAGTAATGAAAAGGAAGTAATTACATCCAGATAAGTCATGATTATACACATTAGTGAAAATAAAAGGAAAAATAATTACTGTTACACGAAGTATTCGTCATCGCATGGATAACCATACAAATTAAACTAATGTATACATAACTAGGAGTATGTGTCATGCATGACAATGTTCTTTAACTTAATTATGTTATTTAGTTAACATCATGAATTTAATTTCATTCATTTAAAATGTAATGTGGATGTTAGAAACCGTTTAAATTTCATGTTTTATCAATTAAAATATGATATACCCTCATGGTAAATTAACTAAAATTATATTTGATCCGCGTTTTAAAAGCGTAAAATATTTGTAACAAAAGTCTAATTTACAATCAATATTTTTTTATAAAATTTTGATAAGTAGTGGTTTTAACCTTTTTATTTTAGTGTATTTTTAAAACTATATAATTATATTATTTTATTTATATTAATATAAAATTTATATAATGTATTATTCAATTTTTGTTTTTAATTATTTTAAACTATTTTGTTATTAAAATTTAATAAAATATGTGTAATGTGTTTGATTAATCGTGTAATATATACTTATTTGATAAAAATTTATTTTAAACTTTATTTGATGTCAACGCACTGACTCTAACATTTTATTTGTTTAATACAAAATTAATTAAATCAATGAATTATTTTTTTTAATTTTCATATAAACAAACTGCATTCATTTAAATTTAGTATAGTTATAATATTAGATTCATATTCTTAGATTATTTTAATTTTTAAAAGTATATAATTAATAATTATATACATGAGATCATATTTGGTTTAAGTTGACATCAGATAATTTTTATACAAATAAAATGTTAGTTTGACGTCAAATAATTTTTATAGTAAAAAAATATCAAATAAGTATATATCACACAGTTAATCAAACGAATTACAGAATTTTATTAAAAGTTCATAATAAAACATATAAAAATAATTAAAAACAAATTAAACAATATCTTATATAATTTTCATATTAATATAAATAAATAATAAAATAATATAGTTTTCAAATACACTAAAATAAAAAATGTTAAAATACTATTATCAAAATGTTAAAAATATTGATTTTATAAATTAGATTTTATTAAAAATATTTTTTACACTTTAAAAATGCTGATTATAATCTAATTTTAGTTAAATTACGGTCGTATAAATCATATTTTAATTGATAGAATGAGATATTTAAACAGTATTTGACATCTATATCTGATTTTGGATGAGCGAAATTAAACGCGTGAGAAATTAAACTCGTGATGTTAACTATATAATTTCATTAAGTTAAGAGATGTTGTAATGCATAACATATATCTTTGTGTAACTAGATATATATTAATTTATGATGATCGGTACTTCGTTTCGTTTAGTTAGCAATTATTTTTCTAAAATAAAAACTACCTTTCTCAATCAAACTGAAGCTCTTGTGGGACTATATTATGTCTTCAACTAATTTTCTATTTTGCATCTTTCTAAAGCCACGTATATGTACCAATTGATGGTGATCAAGCTCCTCCAAAATGTAGATGGCTATATGCAATGGACTTATACGTATCATGTCAAGTCGAAAGAGATTGATTTAAGTTATGGATTCACAGACGGTCTTTTGGTCAAGGCTTACAAAAGACTAGAATTTAAATTTTAATAATTATTAATCGTGTTGCGAATGTTTTTGGTTCGAATCTTTAATGTGATTTTATAAAGGAATTTATAAATCTTAAAAAAGAAAAAGAAACGAGAAACAGAAATCAATAATTCTATACATACGAGCCCAAATATTTTAAATAAATGTTCTAACAGTGTATCTTCAATGTGTGTTTTTTTAGATTCAAATGTTTCTTGAAGAAGATGTTCACTTAAACTACTATAGCACATCAATTATCATATTGTGTACTTTAAACCAAAATAAACGCATAATGCCAATAACATTTAGACCCAAAAAAAAAACGCATAATGCCAAACGTATTTCGACTGTCCGTCGACTTATTTGCCATGCACACGTCTAATTTTCTGAAGAGACAATTCATCAACTATTTTCTTGAACTTAATTTCTCACCGTCATTTTCTTGGATATAATATATAAAAATAAATTTAAACCCTTGGAGGCTTGGACTCTTTCACATGTAAGAGGTGATATTAGATTTGTTCTCCTTCAGAAGATCCAAACTAACGAAAATGAGAATGATTTGATATTCATAGATTATTCTTTCAGTTGTTTTCGCCTCTCATGATTAGTCAGCATTTATATTAATTACTCGAACTAATTCTTCTACGTACTACAGTACAGGATCACCGTTTTAAAAACACATTACAACAAAAAGATATATAGATACAGTAAAGTAATACAGAAGAAAAGTGAGGAAAAGAAAGCTGAACAAATTATACATTTATTAAAAAAATTATTTACGTACGTAGTATTAACTCATTGTATTGCGTTAGCTCTCTTTGACTTTTATTTCAATTACTTCATAATTTAACTATAAGCTTTAAGCCAAAAAAAATATAAGAAAGATGATACAATACTTAGAAACTCCTTTGGTTTAACTTTTTTTTTGTAATCTTTAAAAAAAATAGGTTGTAAGAACTTCTTTATCCACTGGCTCCACAATCTAGTTAATGTGTGCGTACTCCTCAAACTGCCAAATATCATCCATGTTCCACATTGGATCTTGTGTCACATCCTCCTCGTAACTCGAATTTGCTACGTGACAATCCTTCAAATGTAAAATGCCTGAATTGCCCATGGTGGGTACCATGTACTCCTCCGGGCAAGGGAGGGAACAATAATCTTCACTCACACATTGATAATTAATACTCCCTCGTGATCCTTTCAAGGACATTGAGTTGGTGGTTTCAAGATCAGACAAATCCATGAATTTTGACATTTTCGTGAGTTCTTGAGACATGGAAGTGGAACAACCCATGTTGTCGAAACTTGAATCGTGAGAGACAGGTCCAAGTAAATCAACAGGAGGAGTTCTAGTGTTAGTGTTTGTGTTTGTGTTTGTGTTTGAGTTATCTTTCATCTTGTGGATTAATCTTGGAACCCAGAAGCTACGTACAGCCTCCACGAATTGGTGGCTGCTGGAATCGATGTTGAGCTGGCGTGCTTGTTTCTGAACTCTAGTTCTCCAATAGTTTTTGATCTCATTGTCAGTTCTTCCCGGTAAATACTGCGCAATTTTGGACCACCTACAGCATGTTAACATATTAGATTAACACGTAATCTGTAATATATATAAGTGTATATTTCTTAATCTTGATACTTTTCTTAATCTTGTGTATGATAATATCATATCAAAAGAATGAAATTTATGAAGCTAAACGCTGAAATGGATAAGTTAGAGTAACATACCTATTACCCCATTGACAGTGGAGTTCGAGGATTAAGAGTTGTTCTTGAGGAGTGAGATTCCCGCGCTTTATGTCGGGTTTAAGGTAATTTAGCCATCTTAATCTGCAACTTTTTCCTTTTCTCTTTAGCCCTGTTTATTTTTGGTAAGAAAGAGATCAATTTTTCAATGCAAACTGATTATATGATATGAACTGCCAATAAACTAGATATTGATTCTTTGAACAAATAACTGCCCTCTAGACTCTAGTATCATGCACACATCAAGTGCAATTTTACATTTTTCTGGAAAAACAAGAAAATATAAAAGAACAAGAATATTACCAGAAGATTTAGCGAGTACATTCCATCTGCCTTCACCGTTATGGGCAATGTAATTGGTGAGAATAGTGTCTTCCTCAAGCGTCCAAGGCCCTTTTCTCTGCTCTACACCCTCTTCATTTTCAATACACCTCTTCTTCATTCTATTTGTCATATTTGTTCCTTTTATTATTAGATATATTTCATTTTCTAAGCTTTGTTTAGTTGTGTGTATATATTAGAGAGAGAGAGAGAGAGAGAGAGAGAGAGAGAGAGAGAGAGAGAGAGAGAGAGAGAGAGAGAGAGAGAGAGAGAGAGAGAGAGAGAGAGAGAGAGAGAGAGAGAGAGAGAGAGAGAGAGAGAGAGAGAGAGAGAGAGAGAGAGATGAGATAAGTACTAATTAAGAGAGAGGCTTTTGTGAGAAGTGCAAGTGGATTCAATGGTTATGGAGGATTTATAGACTCGTGGTATTGGATAATGTTCGTACTTTGTTTTATACATACAGGTAGCACATGTGTTCAAAAAAAAACATAGATAGCACACACCGAACTTGAACAATGAAAATTCTTAAAATCATTGATTATTCAACCCCTATAATAGTTAAGTGTTGGTGCATTTGGAATTGTTAAACATTGATATACATAATAAAATAAAAAAATTAACTTCTCAAAACATATTTGAAGATTCTCAATGTTATTAGTCAAGAGACTAAGGAAGGAAGGCTACATGTAAATAGTCTGTAAAATAGGTTTGAACTTTTTTATCCGGGTTTATATTTATGTTTACAACATTACATGTTAAGATATCGTGTTTATCTATAATGAAAATTAGTAAACAAAAAGAATTTAGTTTTTGATGTTTTTGCTTATTCATTTTGTCTCTTTTATTAGATTTGAGTACTATTGAATTTCAAATTCAAAAACACAAATAATAGTTGATGACTTTTTGATAAAAGCAGTAAAGCTATATCCAAAACTAGATCTACAAATATTAGAGTTTAGAAGAAAAAGCCATGAACTAGCCACAAATATTATAAAACTGGCCCGGGTTCGTTCAAGTTTAGAGAGACTATACAATAAAAAAACTCGGAACTTAATGGTCAGATGAAACAAAAATAATTATCTTAAACTTCCGGAATCATCAAAGTAATAACTAAAGGACATGCTTTGCAACTTGCATAAAGGTTCAAGCATTTAAGTTCGACGTATGTAAAATCAATCAACCTTGCACCAGAGATCATTGCGTAGTCAGCATCTCGGATTAAGATACTCAAAAAGATACGTGGCTTTTTGGGAACTATTCCTTCTCAAATTCTGCATAATTGGTTTAGAAATCTTTTTAAAAATTGTAAATAATACAATCACACAGCCTCATGTTTGAAGATAAGTTTAGTGGGACAGAACAAAAGTGAAAAGATAGAGAAACACATGGAATGAAGAAAGGAACAACAAGAGGTGGAGAAACACAATTATGATTTCCAAATTTAGAAAGTTATTAATGGTATATTGTGCCCATCAGTTTCTTTTTCTGGAAACCCATTGGTGATTAGTTGAAAGACATTTAAAGTTGGGACAACTCATTTGTGTATTTAGCCGGCTTGATCCGATGACTGACACTTGCAGACAACTAAGTTAATAGCATGTTCTCAATAAAACACTTATATTGTTAGTTTGGATTAGTAAAGAGCTTAAAGGATTAAAATTACAAGGCTATTGATTTTAGTTGTGCATACTTGATGTCTTGTATTATTTGTGGTTTTACCTGCATATTTTTAGCTTACTTTAGTTTTATAACTTGCATTCAGGCACTGTTATGATTTTCTATCCGTGCATTTGTGTTTTCATGGAAATTAGTGTGTAATTTCCTTTCAAACATTTGGGTTGGGTGAATTAGAGAGATTATGTGTTGATTTATAATAAGCCTTAAGTTACATTGAATGTTGCTCTGTCCATTGTTGTCATGGTGTTCAGTTCACTATATAAAACTTAGCACGGGGGAAGTCATTATCTGGATATATATGATATATATGATCATGTTGATGATCAATTCAAAGCATTGGCCATGTTCTCAATGTGTCATCTCCTGAGCAGTATCATAGTTTTCTAATGCATAACAGCTGGAGTAGTAGAGTCTCGCAGATAAGTTACCTCAACGCCTTATTACCCTATAGGTTATGGAGTATGGACTATGCATGTGTAGCATCCCTGTCCCCCGGGGATCGACCGGGGTTAACGAAAGGGAGCTATAGACACGCGTATACCCATATAGGCAACCCGCCGTGTCTGTTTCTGGTCGCAAGAGTCGACGATCGCATTGCTTTCTTTGAAATTCCGATTCACCCATATCCATACACTTCTACTTACAGTCCTGCGCACAGGGAAATGGAAAGGGAGGGTCTGAGTATTGGATTACTCAGTGAAGTGACTCTAGACCAGCCTGCCCGCAAGACACTCTACATTACTCTATGCGGGAACAGGACTGACTAGCCACTACAATCAACACTGCATCATAAAACATTTAATAACCACATCATTTCTAGCAACCTAGCAATCAATCAATTCAACGAACTCAGTCATTGCTACACAACACACACAAATAGAATAGACCGACTCGACAAACAAAACAAGAGCAAACTGACTCCAATCAACCTAGACGTAGGACCTATAGCCGTTTACGGACGTCCCACCTCGTGCCGGCCTAACCTGGAAGGGGCGCCCGCTCTCGGAAAAAACCATCCCCCTCTCCAGCTTCCTAAAGGCTACCCGGATTGCAACACGTTGGCCACCTTGCACTGTCTGCCCCCCGGCCATTCATAGCCTGACCCAGCCACCTTTTTGGCTTGACTCGATCCTAAGGCGCCACTACACTTGCTTATTTATATCCCGCCCTCGCGCGGTTCCTTTCACATCTCAACACATCACACCCTAGACTCTAGACGCCCACCCGTTCTCGGTGGTCCAAGCAGGACTACAAACAAGTTCATTGACACTTCTTCCACATCCTCATTCTCTTTCACATTCACTTACTCATACTTACACTTCCTCTTTCACTTACTCCATCACTTACACTTAGACTCATAGTCATACTCAAGACGCCACCCGTTCTCGGTGTCTCACACAATACACTTCACATAGTGCTGATACCAAAAGACATCTCAATAACATACATGTATCCAACACTTAACGCAAGAGTAACATGAACAACCATTAAACAAGATGCTAAGAGAAATCTCAATCATCACATGGGACCAAACAACACACAAGCATTCATCATATAATAGCCGCATCAACACAAGGCAGTCCATTAATGTCCCTTTTAATCAGTATGAGCGTTCTTATGCAACATGATTCATGCATCTAACAACCTAGGTCCATCATGAACTACCAACCTAACTCCCAAACAAGGACTAACCAGATCTAGTTCCAACAAGATTAATATAAAGGACTTGCGAGAGACTGGGTTCGGATCACCTCACCTTTGCCACGGTTCCTGAAGAAATCGTTAACTTTTCAATCCGTCCGATCAGAATGTAGTACTAGATGTCCTCTGTCCATAGACACCGATTTTACTCCGATCGGATACCATTTGATTAACCAAAATGGCTTCACACCTAGACGGGTCACGAACGCAGACTGCTCCAACACCTCTCACGAAAACATGCATAATTCTCAGATAATAACTCTAAATGACGATCCGCTTGTTGGAGATGATAGATAAAAGAATCAACTACTTACTTACAAATTTCCAGATTGTAAACTTTCGTTTAGGTCGGCCGTTTGGTCTTTACGCTGAAACTGATCGGAACTGTATCTGCATTGCTACAGCTTAAGCTTATTCTTGGCCAAGAAGCAACGTCCACAACTTTTGCTGTACAACTCCGATCTCGATTCCGTTTGCTGCTACAGATTCCTTGAAACGAGATCTATCCAAAGAGCCATGACTCGCAGCCTAGAATCTCCTGAATCGTACTATAAGCGTCTCACAAAACCACACCTAGGCCATGGATCTGGATCTGGAATAAGAGACAAGGGAAACGAGATCAGATCCGGTCACCACCACCGATCAGCTACACCACCACCACCACGACTGCTCGCCGAGGAGAGAGAAGGCAGACAGCGAGAGAGAGGCGCGTGGAGAGAGAGAAAGGAGAGAAGAGAGAGACGGCGGCGCAGGGAGAAGAGCTTGACGGCTAGGGTTTTCAGTCTCCGGGAATCTCTGCAGGGCTTCGCTTCTGTTTCTGATGGAGAGAAGAAGGAGGCTGCAACTCTTTTTATAGGGAAAGGAGGAGGAGACCTAGGTTTTTAGGCAATCGGGCCGTAGAGAAGCCCAATCCCATTAGAAAATTATTGGGCCCGGGATAGGGATGTTACAATCTCCCCCACTTAATGGAATTCGGCCCCGAATTCAGCTTGCGTACTCCCAATACTTAACATCCCTCACCCAATATTTTCCCAATGGTTTCTGCAATCCAAGATTGCCCTTGGTACGAACTCACTGCGGCTTTATACTACTCCCAGGTCACTTCAGGCGGTACTACTTGCTTCGAGGTTTAATAGGTCTTCTTTGCTTTGCCTTTTTGTTCTCCCCCACTTCGATCAAGCATACCCATTTCCTAACACTCGTCATTTCGTCCCCGATTTTGCTAAGGTGATACCCACTCGTCCTCTGCCCGTTAGCGGTTTCACGATGTTATCCGAGGCGCTTATTACTATCCTTACTCGGCCCAATTGGCGATGTCGATGTCGATACCGCCCAAGACAATGGTTGAAAACTGCTTGTAGCCCAGAAACAAGATACTCTTCTTTTCCGTCCACCGTTGTGCTCGGTCTTCTGCTTTAGCACTGTAGAAGTCAAGCAGTGGAGTGTCTCTGTCCTGCCATCACACAAATCCTCTTTTCCAGGTAGACAAAAATTCCCTCGGGAAGCACAACCAGTGGCTTAGCCTGAGGATACTTTGCAAGGAAGCTCTGCACGAAACTGATGATCATGAAGGTTTTCCAGAACCCGGAGCATGAGCCACGATACAATCCCCCCTATGGTGGAGCACCGCCCACAGCCCCAAATGAGCTACACGATGAGGCTGCATCTCGCTAGCATGCGTCGGATGAGCAGGAAGCCCACCTATCATCCGCCCCTTCTGCAGATAACTTAATCTCGAAATCTGGTCCCCCAAACTTTTTAGTCCGAGATTCGGGAGCATACGATCTCGTGCTCCTTTTCGCTTTACTGAAGTTCTCCTCAACAATATCTTAGATGCTTTTGTCAATAACTCCGCAGACACGGCAACATAACCCATGTCGTCCTTTAGTATGAAGGGATGCGCACAGCCTTCCACTTCATCGGTCTTTGATTCATTGCGTGAGGTCTCTGCATCCTTGGAACACACTAATGGCATGGCCATTTCATTCCAGATATCACCAAGATCCTTACCTGCTGCTTCAGACTCATTACCACTTTCATCATCCTCAACGCCCACATAGACACCCTTATCGTTGACCACACCATTACCAATGGCAAGGACCTTTTCTCCTCTCGTTTGTCCCACACAGACATCTCCGTCCAAGACCATACTGTTTTCTATATCAAGGAGGTAGCCTCTGCTACTTTGTCCCTCCACCAATGCAGTAATGGCACAAGACATCTCCCGTTCCTTCCCTAGAACAACCTCCCCAACGCGGAGTGCGGCGTCACAGGCACCACATCACCTTGACTCTCCGGGTGCCGCACAAGACTCGACTGAAACGGATACTTAGGCTTCTCAACAGCATCTTCATCAACAGCATCAGAATCAAGAATAACAATCTCAGTGGAAGGAACCCCACAGAGAGCCTTCTTGGAACCATCATCATCACCCCATCACCATCCAAATCAATCACACAATCCAAGGCCAGCTGATCCTCCAAACTCAGTATGAGCAAGCGACGGATACGACCAGATGCAACGCTTCACCCGCCCCATCCTCAGGTTAGCCACCCTTCCACTTCCTTAGTAAAGCTCCCGAACTCACCACCGTCTAGAGCCTCGGCATGTTGCCGACGGCAAAGGGTTGAGAAAAGTCGGTGACTTTAGATGAGTTCCTGACTTTCTTCGAAGGCGTCTCTCTTCGGGGCTGTGAACTTGCGCGGACGTCTCCGCTTCTTCTTGGAAGGCTCCTCAACAAGTGGTTCGAGAACCCACTCCATATCTGACACTGGATTTTCTTTCCTTGACCGACCCCGTCCTCGCTTACCCGAAATTTCCTCTGACTGGTACTCAGTCGATGCTCGAGCATACTGAATATCCCCACGCATCAAATCCTCCACCCATTCACACTGCATAGTCCGACGCTCGAACGTCGACAATGAAGGCCCCCACCTAGGTACCATTCTTCCCGCTACGATGCGCCGAGTCCTGATGTCGAACTGGCCCGGCTTTTCTGGTCCACTACGATCACGGCTGTCACCATGGTCACCACTGGCTGGCGAAGACATCATGCAAGTAAAGATCCGATAAGAACCATAATAGAAGTATAGATATAATGGGTGGTTTTTTTTTTTTTTTTCTTTTTTTTTTTTTTAAACATCGCACAACTTTCTCAAACATCAAAACTTTCGCAAACTCTTTTCTTTTAAAACAAGATTTTGAAAAACTTTGGAAATGCCGACCCCTTAGGATAGAACTAAGGGATCTTAACCCCCGCTCTGATACCAGTTGTAGCATCCCTGTCCCCCGGGGATCGACCGGGGTTAACGAAAGGGAGCTATAGACACGCGTATACCCATATAGGCAACCCGCCGTGTCTGTTTCTGGTCGCAAGAGTCGACGATCGCATTGCTTTCTTTGAAAT
The DNA here is from genome assembly GCF_000801105.2 of Raphanus sativus. Taxonomy (NCBI): domain Eukaryota; kingdom Viridiplantae; phylum Streptophyta; class Magnoliopsida; order Brassicales; family Brassicaceae; genus Raphanus; species Raphanus sativus. Next base: position 11,451,584 of record NC_079511.1, read on the forward strand.
TCCGATTCACCCATATCCATACACTTCTACTTACAGTCCTGCGCACAGGGAAATGGAAAGGGAGGGTCTGAGTATTGGATTACTCAGTGAAGTGACTCTAGACCAGCCTGCCCGCAAGACACTCTACATTACTCTATGCGGGAACAGGACTGACTAGCCACTACAATCAACACTGCATCATAAAACATTTAATAACCACATCATTTCTAGCAACCTAGCAATCAATCAATTCAACGAACTCAGTCATTGCTACACAACACACACAAATAGAATAGACCGACTCGACAAACAAAACAAGAGCAAACTGACTCCAATCAACCTAGACGTAGGACCTATAGCCGTTTACGGACGTCCCACCTCGTGCCGGCCTAACCTGGAAGGGGCGCCCGCTCTCGGAAAAAACCATCCCCCTCTCCAGCTTCCTAAAGGCTACCCGGATTGCAACACGTTGGCCACCTTGCACTGTCTGCCCCCCGGCCATTCATAGCCTGACCCAGCCACCTTTTTGGCTTGACTCGATCCTAAGGCGCCACTACACTTGCTTATTTATATCCCGCCCTCGCGCGGTTCCTTTCACATCTCAACACATCACACCCTAGACTCTAGACGCCCACCCGTTCTCGGTGGTCCAAGCAGGACTACAAACAAGTTCATTGACACTTCTTCCACATCCTCATTCTCTTTCACATTCACTTACTCATACTTACACTTCCTCTTTCACTTACTCCATCACTTACACTTAGACTCATAGTCATACTCAAGACGCCACCCGTTCTCGGTGTCTCACACAATACACTTCACATAGTGCTGATACCAAAAGACATCTCAATAACATACATGTATCCAACACTTAACGCAAGAGTAACATGAACAACCATTAAACAAGATGCTAAGAGAAATCTCAATCATCACATGGGACCAAACAACACACAAGCATTCATCATATAATAGCCGCATCAACACAAGGCAGTCCATTAATGTCCCTTTTAATCAGTATGAGCGTTCTTATGCAACATGATTCATGCATCTAACAACCTAGGTCCATCATGAACTACCAACCTAACTCCCAAACAAGGACTAACCAGATCTAGTTCCAACAAGATTAATATAAAGGACTTGCGAGAGACTGGGTTCGGATCACCTCACCTTTGCCACGGTTCCTGAAGAAATCGTTAACTTTTCAATCCGTCCGATCAGAATGTAGTACTAGATGTCCTCTGTCCATAGACACCGATTTTACTCCGATCGGATACCATTTGATTAACCAAAATGGCTTCACACCTAGACGGGTCACGAACGCAGACTGCTCCAACACCTCTCACGAAAACATGCATAATTCTCAGATAATAACTCTAAATGACGATCCGCTTGTTGGAGATGATAGATAAAAGAATCAACTACTTACTTACAAATTTCCAGATTGTAAACTTTCGTTTAGGTCGGCCGTTTGGTCTTTACGTTGAAACTGATCGGAACTGTATCTGCATTGCTACAGCTTAAGCTTATTCTTGGCCAAGAAGCAACGTCCACAACTTTTGCTGTACAACTCCGATCTCGATTCCGTTTGCTGCTACAGATTCCTTGAAACGAGATCTATCCAAAGAGCCATGACTCGCAGCCTAGAATCTCCTGAATCGTACTATAAGCGTCTCACAAAACCACACCTAGGCCATGGATCTGGATCTGGAATAAGAGACAAGGGAAACGAGATCAGATCCGGTCACCACCACCGATCAGCTACACCACCACCACCACGACTGCTCGCCGAGGAGAGAGAAGGCGGACAGCGAGAGAGAGGCGCGTGGAGAGAGAGAAAGGAGAGAAGAGAGAGACGGCGGCGCAGGGAGAAGAGCTTGACGGCTAGGGTTTTCAGTCTCCGGGAATCTCTGCAGGGCTTCGCTTCTGTTTCTGATGGAGAGAAGAAGGAGGCTGCAACTCTTTTTATAGGGAAAGGAGGAGGAGACCTAGGTTTTTAGGCAATCGGGCTGTAGAGAAGCCCAATCCCATTAGAAAATTATTGGGCCCGGGATAGGGATGTTACACATGCATCAATGGCTTTGTGTAGTATGGTGCTTGTGCCCCAGAAACGAAGACTAGTGATTGTCTGTTCTGACATTAGATATGAATGGCTAAGTTTGTGAAGAAACATGATTAAACAAAATATATACATATGTGTCACAAGGAAACTCTATTTTGAAATAAGACAAGATTTTGATATTACATGAAGAACAGAACAAAATCAAAACAAGACATTTACTTCAAACATATACTCACACTTTGAACTTTGCAACAGCATTGTTCTAAATTCACTGAAGGAAAATCTGGTTCAAAGCATCGGCGACATGCTTCGTCGGTGGCCGTTTCTCAGGACTAACACTAACACAGGCCATTGCAATCTTGAGCACAGCAATGACCTCTTCTTCAATCTCTGCATCATCAGGCACCAAATACGGATCCAAGATGTCAGACATCTCTTTCTTCTCATCGATGCACATCTGTATCCACTTCACTATCTCCATCTCTGTTTTACCAACAAAAACAATCGGTAGCCTTCCCGTTATCATCTCCAGCAAGATGACACCAAACGAGTACACATCCCATTTCTGAGACGGTTTCACCGTCGCTTTCATGGCTTCGGGAGCCTGGTAGAAGGAGCTCAAGTTTGCGAGTGGACCAAGCGATGAGGCGCTTTTGTTTGATGGTGGATGGTCAACCGTGGTTGTTGTTTCTAACGTTCCTGCGATGCTAGAGAGGTGCATGAGTCCAAAGTCCGAGATGTGAGGCTCCATGTCTTGTCCGAGCAGTATGTTGCTGAGTTTTAGAGATCCATGAACGTACTTCTTGGGGCTAAACTCGTGAAGATACAATAAACCTCTAGCGATTCCCCTCATTATCTTTAACCGAACATCCCAAGCCAGAGGCTTGAATGACATCATACTTGGATTCCCTAGCAAGCAAACAAAAGCAAAAGTTGAGTTCTAAGTTCTTAACTAGCCCTACGGATTTGAGCCGGACCAAACATAGCCGATCGGAGCCGAACCGAAATCTTCGATTTTCAGCTCACTAACCGAATGTTTTAAATAAAAATATATAAAATAAATTATACCACAACTAAACCGGTTTGTACCAAAACAAGACCGATCTTAACCATACTCAAATAAACTAAACAAGTTAACCAAATATACACGATTTTAACTGATTTAAAAGGAATTATCAGAAGAGATTTAAAGAGTAAAAATCGAAATTAACCGATAACCAAACCAAACAGTAATTTATTCAGCTGATTTCGGATTTATTTTTAAAAACCTTGGTTAACTGAGACGCCGATTCGGTTCGGTTTCAGAAAACCGGAGGCCTAGTTCTAAAACACACAGAAACGATCTGAGAGTATTGGGTCATAAATAAAGATAGGTTTAAGTTACCGTGGATTGCATTGGCAAGACTTCCGTTAGGAACGTAGTCATAGATGAGAAGCTTCTCCTCCACCGACCAATAATAAGCCTTAAGGCTAACTATATTCGGATGCCTCAGCTTCCCAATAGCTTCCACTTCCGTCTGAAACTCCTTACATCTCTGCGACCCTCCTTCCCCCAGTCTCCTAACAGCAACCGTCAGACCATCTTCCAGCACGACTTTATACACGATCCCGTTCCCGCCTTTTCCAAGAACGAAAGCCGAAGCCTTGAGCAGCTCATCAAGATCCAACGCCATGTGTTTATCCAACAGAACAAGATCATGCTGCGTCTCTAGATTATTCTCAGAAGAAGGCGACTCTGATCCGTAGTCTCTCCTGAAACAGAAGGAGCCTCCTTTCTTTTCTCTCCCTTCTTTCTCCAACACATGGCCTTCCTCGTCGACGCTGTTGCGGCGAGAGCAGAGCTTTAAGTAGCAGCAGGAGAAGAGAAACCCAACGATGCAGATTCCAATCACATCGCAAACCACAATAGCAACAACAGCAGACTTGCTTAAACCTCCTCCTTTCTTGTTCCCTCCGTTGTCCGGTACAAAAGGGTGAGACGTTGGAGAGTTTTCATCAGTACACGGATCTTTCAAAGGAGGACCGCACAGCCTCGGGTTCCCCAAGAACGCCGTCGGTCCTCTGTTAACCAGAGCACCGGTCTGCGGTATCGGTCCACTCAGATTGTTATGAGCTAAATCAACATAAACTTTCTCAGGCAAGCTCCCCAAGCTCGCTGGAATCGAACCGCTGAAAGAGTTATGAGACAGATCGAGAGTTCCTTGCAGCCTACTCAAGCTACCAAGATCATCAGGGATGAGACCAGAGAGGCTGTTGTAAGAAAGGTCAAGCTTCTGCAACGAACCCAAAGCACGACCAAACCCACTAGGAACAGAACCGGTTAGGTTGTTCTGGCTCAACCCCAAGCTCCTAAGCCTCCTGCACTCCAGAATCGAATCCGGGATCGACCCACTGATCTCATTACGCGAAAGATCAAGACTTTGGAGTAGCTTTAGGTCGCCGACCTGTTTTGGGATCGACCCGGATAAGGAGTTTCCGTAAAGGACGAGACTTTGGAGGCGCTGAGCACGGAAGAGCTCGAGAGGTAAGGTGCCCGTGAGGTCGTTGCTTCTGAGGTTTAGATGGCGGAGGTTGGAGAGCGAGCCCAGAGAGGAAGGGAGGTGACCTGAGAGTTTCTTCTTTGGGATGCTGAGAGAGACGACGAGGTTGTGGTCATCGCACGTGACTCCGTTCCAAGAACAGGGGGTTTGATTCTGTGAGTTCCAGTTGGTTAAGGACCCGTCTGGATCTCGTGAGATTGACTGCTTGAGAGCTAGAAGAGCGTACCCTTCGTCGTTGAGAGCGTTCGATTCGACGTTGAAGTTGGAGATTAGGAGGAGGAAGAGTAGAAGCGATTCCACCGACATTTGGACAAGGAGTTAAGTGTGTTCTTGAGAGAGAAATGAAGGAGAGAAGAGTCTGATTGAGAGAGAGAGAGAAGTGAGAGTGTGAAAGCATATGAGAGAGTGGAGAGTCGTTGAAAATGAGATTCGGCTTCCACACCTGGACCATCGCACTCTCTCTGGTTTCTACCTATTCATATATATCCACATTTTTTAGTTGTTTATTTTATTATGAAAGATGTGTTGTATTTGTCGGTAAAGTAGAATTAAAAATAAGTGCTGGATTGTTTAAGGTATAATAAAGAGAACGATGGAGAAAAACAAAACTTGAGAATAATGATGACAAATGTACAAAAGAGAAAAGTGTTGTGGAAAATTCATGCACTTCTATTCTCATAATTTTTTTCTCATAACCTATTATACATATCAAATACATTAATTACTTGTTGATAGCCCTAAAACCATGCATATAGATAGCCATTTTCAAAAAAAAGATGCATATTTACTTAAAATATATTACTCACTCCGTTTCAGAATATTCAATGTTTTAGAAAAAAAAATGTTTGTAAAAGATCTATATTTTATATTTTCAATATATATAATAATAGTAACACAAAAAATAATGCATTTACTGTCAAAATTTTCCGTATTTAAAAAAAATGAAAACTCTAGAATATATATTTTTTGAAACGGAGGGATTACATATTACTCCCTCACAAAAACTGTTTGCCAAATTGTTAAAGGCATTTGTGAAGTTTCTATGCACATTTATTAGTTAATAATAATAAACTGCAAACATAAGAAAAATTAAAAAAAAATGAATTAAAATTATTTTAAAATTATTAAAAATAATTAATTATAGACATAGAACTTTTATAATCAAATTTATATTTATATTTATTTATAGAAAATATGGAAAATCTATAATTTGGAAATAGAGGAAATATTAGTTATAGTAGTACAGAAATGGTCATTTTTGCGTTAGCTAATTAGATAAAGTGGTGGGACATTGGGCCGGATTAGCTGGATTCAGGTGGCTTGAGTAGTCTTTCTTTCGGCTCGGCCATCCTCAGTCACGAGTGCGGCACGTGGTTCGAGTGAAGGCTGGGGATTCATGATCCATCCTTAACGGTTGGTATAGATATTAAAGTAGAGAATATGATTCTTAACGGTTAGTCAAATTAGACATAGTTGCAGTAGACAGGAGTAAGATGCAGTAGAGAAAGTCTCTAATTAATTAAACCCCTACTTCTACTTTAATTAGTATTGAAAGTAGTAGAGTGATTAGTAAGGTTCCATGATGATCCCACATTCTCTGTATAAACTACAAAAGGGAACACCTTTATGAACTATGATGTCCCTCTTTGTATTTTTCCAGCCGTTAACATGTATATTCAATTGATCAACTCATAGCAAAGTGTGAATCATTATGTTTATAGTTGTCTAGCTCCTCCGAACGTAAATCACAATCACAACTAATAATGTTTCAAGGTTAAGTTTTTATGGTGATGAATTATATGAAATCATGGATGCTGATATGTTAGAAATATCTTTTAATAATTAATTAAAGTTTTTCAGATAATCAATCACATGAATGACACCAGAAAAGCCATAACAATTCCAGTATGATTGAAGAAAAGTGTTGCGAAAAGAGATATCATACATTGAACATACATGCCTGGACCTGTGTTATATCATGCTTTGCTTTCTTATCATCTCAATCATCTATACCACCAACATTATAAATTTATAGTATATGAAACTATACTATCAGTAAATAAGACTGTACAAAAGAATTGTTTGAAGTGTTTGAATAAATACTTGACTACTATTTTTGTATCAGTAAAAAGCACTTTATAGTGTGTCCCTGTCCTAGTAAAAGAAATGCATGGAGCAGCAAAATATGATATATTAGAGAAAGGTATAAGCGCAGGCTCCGAGTTTGCCACATGCAAAAATATTAGGAGCGTGTGTGCGTGAAGCTAGCCGTTGCCATCGACCACCTCATTATTACCAAACTACGCCTTCCATAACCTACGATGTACATATCTTCATCATGATTAAATCCCTCGCAAACATCCTCGAACCTGGTTAGCCAAACTTTTCACTCGTTTTGAAAGTTTCTTAAACCGGACCGAAATTCTCACAGGCTAAGAGTTACCAAACTATATTAGCAACCTGGAAGGTTTCTCTTCAACCTTTCTAATTAATATCAAAACTCAGCTTACTATGTTATTTATTTAAATATTGAGAAATTCTGATGCGACTAGGATTCTGAGTGAATGAGTCCAAGCAACTCGTGACTCGTAAGGTCCTAATGTCGTAAACTTTCTGTACATTTCCTCAACCCCAAAATCTCTAATTTGTCAGAAACCTTATGACTTGAGTAATAAAAATGAACACGTTACATTTCTGTCGGTAGTACTATCAGATATTTCATGTAATACATTAAAAATTGAACAATACTTAGGTTCACCCCTGAGGTGAACTTATGAATTCACCTATTTCCTTATTTCAATCATATTGCCATAAATATTAATGTCACATAAATAAATAAATTATAAATTACAAAAGAATAAACTTTAAATCATAAATTCTAAATTCGAACCCTAAACCCAAATCTTAGATCTTAAATTTTAAACCAAACTATAAACCCTAAACCCAAACCTATACCCTAAACCCAAACTATATACCATAAATCTTAAATCTAAATTTAAATTCTAGATCCTAAACTCAAACCATAAATCCTAAATCCAAACTCTAAACCCTAAACCCAAACCCTAAACCCAAACTCTAAACCCTAAATCCTAAACCTTAAACCCAAACTGTAAACTATAAACCCAAAATTTTCAAATACATGTGGGTTAATGATCATCAAATGTATTTTCAAATACATTTTAGGGTATAGAGTTCGGGTTTATGGTTTACAGTTTGGGTTGAAGGTTTAGGATTTAAGGTTTAGAGTTTGGGTTTAGGGTTTAGAATTTGGAGTTTGGGTTTAGAGTTTATGGTTTGAGTTTAAGGTCTAGGATTTAAATTTAGATTTAGGATTTAGGGTATATAGTTTGGGTTTAGGGTATAGCTTTGGATTTAGGGTTTAGGGTTTAAAATTTAAGATCTAAGATTTGGTTTTAGGGTTCGAATTTAGAGTTTATGATTTAAAGTTTATTTTATTTGTAATTTATAATTTATTTATTTATGTGATATTAATATTTATGGTAATATGATTGAAATAAGGAAAGAGGTGAATTCATAAATTCACCTCAGGGGTAAACCTAAGTATTGTTCTTAAAAATTATATGATTTTTCAACTTTTATTTTGTAACTATCTGATGTATAACCTAAAGGTATGGGAATCTATCTGATGGTATAAAAGATTGGTTTCTTTGGTGGAGCATAAAGACAATAATTTCTCTATGCAACGCCTCATATGTAGGGAAAAAATATGACCATTAATATCAAATAACGCCTCATTGTAAAAAATATACAAGACCATATACTATATTGCATGAAAGTCCCCTTTCCATGCAAGAATATTACTATCCGAAAATTAAGTTGGCAGCATTAATGGGGCGTAGAGGATGTTTTCAGGTGCGACAAGAGCACAATATCCCTCCGGAACATTAACTCCGAGACCGCAGATACTAGAGTTAAGGAGAACTGTCAGTAAGACGTTGAGCACTATTCTAAATGCACCTTCTGTATCCGTCACTACTTCAGCGAGTCTTGTGGTTGAGCCGCCACATGTTAAGTATACAGCGCATTCGATACACGGTTAGGTGTTCCGTTGATCTACAATACACGACATCGTCAATTATGACTTGGTTAATCGTGTAGCCAACGATTGTGAGGCCCTGGGAAGGGGGAGAGACCGGAGAGAGTGAACTCATGATAATAAGTATATGGTGATGAGGTATGCATTTGATTCTCCATTTTTTTTTCTCAAGTTTCAGTCTGTTTTGGTTTTATAAAAGTTTTTAAAAACACAAAAGAGCTCCGTAACAGTACCAGTGAATGGCGAACTGCTGGTTCCCTCCACACAGTGCTTCCGCCCCGTTTTCGTCGCGTTTCACTCCTGGTGATAGCCCCCTTCCTGACCCTCCAGACCCCCCTGACCCAAATGACCCCTTCCCTCCCCTTGGTTCCGTCTCACCCAAACCCTCTCGCTCCTTTCCGCGCACTACCAAGTCTTCCAGGCCTGGTTCAAACTCCCCTGCTTTGAAAACTGTCGCTGCTACCAATTCCACTGGTTCAACTTCAAAATCTACTGTGGTCTCTCGATCTGAAACTCTCAGATCTGGAATCACTATTCAAAACACTGTAGCCCTAAACCATGGAAATTTCAAAATTCTTCCTCCCAAACTCCCTTCCCCAATCCACACTAATAAAGCCTCAGCTCCACTTCTACCCATTGAAACCTCTCGTGTTCCTTTGATTCCTGTCTCCCCTTCCAAACCTACCATTAACTCAAGCCCTGTCCCCCCTTTAAAAACTGAAGTTCCTCTCCAACAACAACTAACCTTCACCAGTTCTTCCTTCTGCCCTCTCCCCCCTCCCCATTCTCCTGCCTTAGCGTCAAATGCTTCTCAACCTTCTATCCCTTCCTCTGCTCCCTTACCCAATAACTTACCTCCTGTTACCCCACCATCCTCCACCCCTCTTGTGGAAAAAATCAGAAAATTGGAAAATAAAACTCTGAGGCGCCTAGCTCCAGTCACCTTGACAGATAATGGTGTGCCTCGAGTTTTAATTCCTGATAGTGTTTTTGAGAAGGGTGCTGAAATACATAAAAACTTCATTATATGTTATTTCAATGGAAGGCCCCCTCCTATAAATCAAGTACAGAGTGTGTTGAACCACATGTGGGGAAAAGGTAAAAGAGTAGAAATTCACCCAAACCCACTTACCCGATCGATGCTGGTTCGAATCCCTTCTGACTACTTGAGACAAAAAAATTTGGAGAAAAGTGTTTGGTATGTTGGAGAATCCATGTTTCATGCAGTCCAGTGGTCCTCTTCAGTATCATCCACCCCTCCATCGCTGGAATCAATTCAAATTTGGGCACACTTGACAGGAATACCACTTGATCTTCGCCATGAGGAAGGTCTTAGTCTAGTTGCAGGCTTGGTTGGAGAACCAAAAGAGACTGACGACTTCACTAAAAACATGGTGAGCTTGACCCTTTCGCATGTAAAAGTTGCAGTGGATTTAACAAAGCCTCTGCCAAAGGTTGTGGAGTTTATAAGGCAGAGCGGTGAGGTTGTGGAAGTCCAAGTTTCTTATCCTTGGGTCCCTGCTACATGCTCTCATTGTAAAGAACTGGGTCATGTCTCTCGTAACTGTATCCTCCTCCCTCCACCGTCAAAATCTTCTGATGTGCCTGCAAAGAAAAATCAAAAGTCAGCTGCTACTCCATCGAATGGAAAAAATAAAGGAAAACAAGCTACTAGTAGCGACCATTCTGATCCTAAAGTAGTAGTGACTGCTGAAGCATCCTCATCAACTACTGCTCCTCCCGCTCCTCCCCTGCCTCCATCGCCCTCCCTCCCTCTCCCTGACCCCTTGGTTCCTCTCCCCTCGCCCTATCCCCCAGAAAAAATCCCTCCCTCCATTACCTTTCTTTCGCCTAGCCTTTCTACCTCAAATTCCCAAGCTATCATACCCTCTCCTTCATCATTACCAAAGTCCTCTCCTCTTCCTCCCTTTACCCTCACAGAACCCCCTGGTTTGCCCATTAGCCCTCCTGATTCCTTCTATGCCCCTTCTTTAAAAAGATCCCGCCAAGATTCTCCTCCTAAAATCTTCCCATCCTTTAGTGCCCAACTTTCTTTTTTTTCTTCCACTGCTCCTTCCCACACTAAAATCCTTGCCTTACCTCCTATTGAAACCTCTAATCCTAACCCTTTTTCTGTTTTGTCCGCTATGGATTCTCTTCATCATGAAGAGACCTTTGACTAATCCCTATGTATAATAAGACCTTTTTTTGGAATGTCCGTGGTCTAAATGACCCGGTCAAGCATAAGCCTTTTTGTGATTGGTTAGCTGCCCATCAACCTATTTTTGGTACTATTTTAGAGACACATATAAAGGATCACAACTTAGCCCATCTAATGAATAAGGTCTGTAGAGGCTGGAAGTTTACCTCAAATCATGCGAGTGATGATGATGGTCGGATTGTTGTCATCTGGAAAGACACTGTCACTGTCCGTGTGCTTCAGCAATCCCGGCAAGCGGTTACTTGTGAAGTACAAATCCCTGGCTGCTCCACATTTGTTTATACTGCTGTCTATGCATCTAATGAAAGAGATGAGCGTAATGATCTGTGGGTTGAGCTTCTCAATATGAGCATTTCATTCTCGCTGGACACTACTCCATGGGTGATAGGTGGGGACTTCAACCAAATCATCCATCCTGCTGAGCACTCTCTCCCACATGTCAACTCCTACTCCACTGACATGATAGAGCTTAAAGATTGCTTCACTCAGCTGGGAGTGTATGATCTACGTTATCATGGCTCTCCCTTCACTTGGACTAATAGTCAGCCAGATGACCCGATTGCAAAAAAACTGGATCGCTTGCTTATTAACAACCCTGTCCTAAGCATCTTCCCCCACTGCTCTGCTTCTTTCCATCCTACCCTAACCTCTGATCACAGCCCTTGTACCCTAGACCTGGCCACAAAAATCCCCACTGCTGGAAACCGACCCTTTAAATTCTATAACTACCTCACTAAACACCCGGGCTTTCTCCAGGTAGTGTTTGACGCATGGGCATGGGCCGGAAGCGCTGTTGGGAATCTCACTGATCTTTACTGGAAGCAAAAACAGATAAAGGGAGACTTAAAACACTTAAATAGAGAGAATTTTTCACAAATTCAAGTGAGAGTGAGTGAGGCTAACCGTGTGCTTTTAGATGTGCAGGTACAAGTACTTCAAACTCCTACCCCTGAGCTCTTTCAGATGGAGAAACAGGCGCTTCAGGTTTGGCACTTCCTAAGGGAGATTGAGGAGAGTTACTATAAACAGAGGTCAAGGATTAACTGGTTAAAGGAAGGTGACCAGAACACAACCTTCTTTTATAGAACGGTGCAGGTCAGGCTGAACTACAACTTCATACGCTCCTTCTTCCTTCCATCTGGAGTCTTCCTTACTGACCCTCAGCAGATGAGTGTTCATGCGGTAATCCATTTCCAGAAGATCCTAGGTCCTATGCCTGCCCCACCAGTTGGACTGATCTCGACCTCTGCATGGTTTCACTCCCTCACTGAGTTTATCTGCTCAGATAGTCAGTGTGTTCAGATGACTACAGTCCCTACAGCAGAGGAAATAACGTCAGTTCTCTTCAAGTTGAACCAGAACAAGGCGCCAGGGCCAGACGGTCTTACCTCAGGGTTCTATAAGGGCGCTTGGAGTATTTTGGGAGAGGAGGTTATCAAATCTATTAGCCACTTCTTTGTTTCTTCGTTTATGCCAGCTTCCACAAATGCCACCATCTTGTCGCTAGTTCCCAAGTATCCAGGAGCGTCACTCATCACCGAGTATCGTCCCATCTCATGCTTGAACACTATATACAAGGTGATCTCACGACTGCTTGTAAAACGGCTGAAGATAATCCTTGCTCCGCTAATTGTTCCTAACCAAACAGCGTTTGTAAAAGGCAGACTATTAGTGGAGAATACTTCATTAGCGGGTGAACTAGTACAAGGCTATCACAAGAACACTGGACCGAAAAGAATTACTATAAAAGTGGATATAGCAAAGGCGTTTGATACCTTGTCTTGGAGCTTTCTGTTCTCCTCTCTCCAAAGTCTCAACGTCCCTCAAGTGTTCCTATCATGGCTGAGAGCTTGCGTCTGCACTACAAACTTCACGGTGGGTTACAATGGTTATGTAAATGGTTACTTTAAAGGGACGAGAGGGCTGAGGCAAGGTGACCCTTTATCACCTTACCTCTTCGTCATCGCCATGAACACACTATCGCTAATGTTGAACCAAGCTGCTCAGGAAATGAGGTTCAAGTATCATCAAAAGTGCCAAGGGTCGAGACTTACCCATCTGTGCTTTGCCGATGATCTGTTGATATTTATGGATGGCTCTTTGGAATCGGTACAAACTGTCCTGCAGGTGCTCCGTGAGTTTGAACAGAGGTCGGGGCTAGCAGTTAGTGTGCAGAAATCTTCGTTCTATGCGTCTGGTCTCTCGCAAAGTGAAACAGATCTCATCCAATTCTCTACAGGCATGCCTATGGGAACACTTCCAGTGCGTTACCTTGGCGTCCCGTTATGCACGAAGAAACTATCCCTATTGAACTGCGAGGTGTTGCTACAGCAAATAAAGTCCAGACTATCCTCTTGGAGCGCAAAATCATTATCCTTTGCTGGTAGACTGCTGCTAATCAAAACCGTCATAACTGGCATCACAACTTTTTGGTGTTCCACCTTTATACTCCCCCAAGCATGTGTGAAGCGCATAAACTCTCTTTGTGGTGTATTTATTTGGCAGGGAGATATAGAGAAGCACCACAATGCAAGAGTCTCTTGGGATGTTGTGACTACGCCAAAGCGTGAAGGAGGGCTGGGGATAAAGAAACTCACCATTTGGAACAAAGCTTGCTGTCTCAAACTGATATGGTTGCTCTTCTTCCAAGCAGGTTCAGTGTGGGTTGCTTGGTTTGTTGAAGAGGTTCTACGAGGCTCTGTTAACAACCTTTGGACTACTGCTCCAAGCCAGCGCTACTCATGGCAGGTGAACAAGCTCCTCAAGCTCAGTACCTCTCTATTCAGCTGGATAAAACTTCGAGTACAGAATGGCTCTTCGTCTCGATTCTGGAGTGATAATTGGTCTCCCTATGGTTCTCTGAGATCATATCTCAACATCGTGGGAGACTCGGGCTTAGGTATTCATCCCCAAGCAACAATTGCCTCTCTGCGCAGCAACAACAACTGGTCTCTCCCCCCTGCAAGGTCAGAAAATCTCGTCAACATTCATGCTTACCTCACAACTATCCTTCTCAATGATAATGCTGATTATTATGAGTGGGAGATTGATGGAATAATTACTAGCCGCTATAACATGGGAATTGTTTATGGAAAGCTTTGTGTTGAGGGAACCTCTGTACCTTGGTTTGGCACTGTCTGGAATAAGTGTGGAATTCCGAGGCATAGCTTTCTCTCTTGGCTCTTTGTACTGAATCGATGCCCTACTAAAGACAGAGTCATCCGCTGGGGACATCAAACATCACCGGTTTGCCTGCTCTGTAATGGCTCAGATGAGAGCAGGGATCACTTGTTCTTCGTGTGTCCCTATGCTTGGAGTCTATGGGGAAGCTTCGCTGCTCGGTGCGGTATCCAACCTGAGAGGCTATGGCATCTCGTCTTGAATCAGATTCAATTGACGGGGAGGAACTCGACAAAGGGAATTCTTTTGCGCCTTTGCTGGCAAAGCTGCATATACTGGTTATGGATGGAACGTAATGCCCGTCTTCATCGCCAAATCTACCGTTCCTCTGATTCCATTGCGAGACAACTTGATAGACAGATAAGGGATAGGATACTCTCTTTGCGGCAGACGAATCCCTCTTCGTCTTCCCGGTTGATGCAGTGCTGGCTTGGTTAATCTGCTCCTGCTGTACTGCCATCTCTGCAACGCTCACGCTCCACCGATACTCTGTTCTCTACCATCATCAACGACTCGTGATCATCGAAACTCCACAAACAAGAGGCCTTTCAATTTCACTTCTCCTGGGCCTTCTTACTCCTCTGATCTTTTTAATTCTGGGCCTGGCCCTTCTAATCCTTTTGTGTCTCTTTATTACTGGCCTTGATGGGCTCTTAAGCAACAAACCATAGCTTATGCTGTAAGGTTTTATTTCTTTTTCGTATTTTAATAGAAAGCCAAGTTCAAAAAAAAAAGTTTCAGTCTGTTTTATAGTAGGAAAGGGTTGTTTATATATAGATCGGATGATTGACTTACGTATGATATGAATATTGTAATGAATACGTTTGTGTTTAATTTACTTGCACGAGAGTGTTGATTGCTTAAGAAGATCACCAAGGAATTTTTTTTACAATTGTTTTCATCATATTAACAAGGAATGGTGCTTAGGGTACGTCGTCTAGAGCTTAATTGGAAGGCTTGTTGATTCACTTATGTATCCTCTTTTCACCGGTTTTGTTTTGTTAATAAATAATAGGCTAAGAGTTCAGACGTAAACGACAATAGGAGGAAGAAAACACCTTGGGTAAATGCGCACAATAAGCTGCTCCTTGACCAAGAATCAAATCTTTTTTTTTTTTGAAAAACCTAACAACCAAGAATTAAATCTTTCAAATGCAGATACGTTCAATCCCTATATTCACACAGCATTGAGAAACTAAAGTATCATTTTCGTTTTAGCGCTGTTTGTTTCTCAACCGCATAAGAAGCGGAGATTAGAGTAAAGTACTTAGTCTCCAATTAAGCTGTTTACCTATACATTCATCCATAGATTTATTTGCATCAAGAAACAAAATACATCACGTTCAGTGAAGTATTTGTTACTCTGTATTTGGTACCTTAATTCTCAAGCATTCCTTCAATGAAAACTGTAGTAGTGTACCCACAATGTCCTCCTTGCCAGTGAACCATCAGCTCTAAACTGGAGAAAGCTATAGTCCCATTGAATATAGTGAGTATTTGGTATCTTGAGAACTCTACTCTACTCGTGCAGTGCAGCATCAGAAAACTACTGCAGTTTCTGTAAACCACCATAGTCAACAACAAAGACGAAAGAGATGAACCTTGAGAGCTTTCGGGGTAATAACAAACTGCGCTTTTCTTGTTCTTAGAATTGGAGCTCGATTTTAAAAGCCAGCTTTCGTGTCCAATCAAGAAAGAGAAGTACTCTTCGAAATTCAGCTGCTGAAAGTTGAAAACCTTTATACTAGAAAACGTTTATATTCCACAAGTTCTAAACAATTTCATGAAACCTTAGCTTATTATTATTATTACCTAGAAAGAAGAGTGCGATCTCAAATATTAGGAGGTATCAGTAATAAGTTAGTGAATATTTCCCGTTAAATGTTCAATTGATGTCTCACTCTCACTATTAAGACATTGATCTTTTGCCAAAGCATAGATTAGCAGCGAGACATAAGGATTAGCACGGAGATGATGAGTGTCTCTTCTTCTTTATGCACAAGCGACTTGGTGTCAAAACTGCTTAAGCAAATCGCAAACGCTTGAATCGCGGACAATGGATACCTATAATCCATCGTGAACATATCTTTCCCCACTTTACCAAACTGCAGTATCACTTTATATTGCTCTCGAGGACACGGTGCAGCTCCTGCTGTCCCTTGTGTCGGCGGCTGTCTCGTGGCCACAAGCTGAAAATTCTCAACCGAAGCAACCATCACACGTGCACGGAATTCAAACACCAGCACTGCAACTGCTCGTCCCACCTAGGCTGCTTGTTCTGTAGTATCAAAGGTCTGAAACTCGTTTCTTCTTGGTCCTCCTCCTCGCATGACAAGTTGGAATTTATAAAAGAACTTTGTATTCTTCCACGAGAAAAACCATCTCCATCTTTTTTTTTTTTTTTGTAGTTTGTTTGTAAATTGTGGTTAAATAAACCAAAATCAATGAGATCAACCAAGAATTAAGAACAAATTTATGTAATTATAATATACCTTATGGGAAGAGTATACTCAACAAAGAACCGACTTAGATCCATTCCTTTAGTCACTCTAATAAAACCTTGTGACCCCATTTCTTGCCATAAAGTCATGAAAGTCCTAGAAGTGCGTTCCATTCTTATCGATGCCATTACCACATAGCACCATAACGTGAAACCCTTTGGACTTTTCACTCCAGTCAAGGGCATAGATCGACTAAAAAATAAAATACTTCAAGTTCATTAGCTGTCAAAACATGAAAAGGAAAGACAAAAATTCAATCATTTGTTGCGTTTCCTTTGGTATTGTTGTAAGAGGTACACATGCAGATAAGTGCATCTTTTTTTTTTGAGCAAGTGCATCTAAATGAGAGGTACACATGCAGATAAGTGCATCATTTAGATCTTTGTCAAAAAAAAAAGTGCATCATTTAGATGCAGATAAGTGCATCTAAATGAGATTTTATCAGAGCTTTTATTCTCTTTGTTTCAAAAGATAGAGAGTTTGGCGAGTCATAGAGGTGATGCATCTTAAATCTTAATAGATCTATCTTATACCTAGGAATCCCTTCCTGATAAAAAAATAAGAGTAAGTAAATTTCAAAGCAAAATGAATACAAACATGACAATTTTAGACGTTTTACCTCAAAATATTTAATGTGGTTGAAAATGTAGTTGAGAGGAGACAATTTCCCATTAACGGTTACGTAGCTCACCAGTGCATCTTCAGCATTTTTGATTCGTTGATGACAAAATCTTTGTTTAACAATTTCTTATAAAATAAAAAAATTAGTTTTTGAATGAGAGATAACTTTCTTTGTGATCAGCTCCTCTTTAATTTAATTTGAGTTGCTCTGGCATGCAACTGCCTGATGAAACCAATTGCCCAACAAACTACCAGCTGTCTAGTTAAACACTGTAACTCGAAACATCATAAACAAAACATCAACCGCAATACATATTAGAACAACATAAAAATAGCATCTTAAATAGCAGACACAATAAAGCAACTATTTGTTTAAAAAGGAGAAAATATCAACAAGAACAAGATGTCAACCACAATAAAATGTACAAAATATGCATTTTCATATTAGATGTATTGTGAAGGGTATGGAGAAAGTGATAGAGACAATACAAATCAAACAATTCTAGTGGATCCGCAATCTGTGGATAAGACTTTTTTTATGTTCTTGGAACCATATTGTTTTGGCAGATACAAACACTTGACATAGAAAAACTAACAACATAGAAAAACTAACATGTTTATGTTCATAAGGAGTTCTTTTCGTTAAACAAGAAAAATATATATTAAGTTTAAATGACTTCTTGTGATTTATTAATTAGATTTACAGAAAAGTTTAAAAGTATATATATATATATCTTAAACAAACTGAAAATAATATATGAGGTATTATATTTTGGATGGTTGGTAAAATCCATTATATTTGTCTATGTATGCTTCATTAATTCTTCTCTAATATAAGCAATAAGCCGGAATCCAAGAAGCAATCTATAGCTCCACATCATTTTCTTTGGATAAACTTCAAAACATATTGATCCACGTGAAGCGTCTAATAAAAGCATTCTAATCATCCAAATTAGTTTGCCGTGATCGAACACAGATATGTATTTGTCTGCGTTAAACTCACAAATGCAGTTCTTTTTTTTTCTTAAATGTCATGGACGAATCTAGTTCTATTTGAATTACTTTTAAGTATTTTTGGCTTCACACCTAGTTGTTTGGTATAAGATTATGTAATTAGTTCAAAAACCTTCTTTTTAGCACTTTAATGAAGAATTGTTTTTGATGCAATAGTGGAGATTTCATTTATTCTGTTAGTTCTCCATAGTTGGGATTTAACGATTAATCTGTTTACCTGCGTTCATCCACAAAATTATTTGCATTAAGAAAGAAACTGTATCACATTCAGGGAAGTCGTTGTATATGGTACCTTAGCTTCCATGTCAGAACTTTCCCATTAAATTCAACTTGGGCAATATACATTCCGGCATCAACCTGTTGGCCTTTTAACAAAACCAAAGGACATGATTTTTATATATGTAGTAGCGGAGGACACTGATCCATCTTCGTCCATGTGTTTCTCTCAGATTCACCTTAGGGCCTATCCAACTCTCTCCTCCACTAAAGAAGCATATGAATGACAAAGATGGTGTGACCCATCAGCTCTAAACTGAAGAAAGTTAAAGCATTGAATATAATGAGTCTTTGATATCTTGAGAACTCCACGCGTGCAGCATCAGAAAGTTGCAGTTGCTGCAGTTTCTGTAAAGCACCATAGTTGTTGTGAACAGCCGTCGTTTAGGTTAGAAGAAGAATAGAGAAGAAAACGTATTGAGGCAAATACCCGTTTAGGGTTTCTTATTAATGATGTGATAATAATTTACAAACCCTTAGACCCATATTTATACAGCCTCAAAAAACCCGATTTCCTTTTCCCAATAGAAATAGTAACTTTCCTAAACCGAAAAGGCATACCGTACCCTAAATAAGTGCTGGGCATTTTACTGGTACAACAGAGATTTAAGACACACAGATGCAACAATAGTCAACATCAAGACAAATGAGATGAACCTTGAGAGCTTTCGAATTTAGCCGTTGAAAGTTGGAACCTTAATTCTAGGAAACGTTTATATTCCCCAATCTCTAAACAATTTCATGAAATCTTAGCTACTATTATTACATAAAAAGAAGAGTGTCATCTCAAAATTCTGATATCTCAGTTATTAAGTTAGTGAACTAGATTTTGACCCGCACAACCGTGCGGATATTTATTTTCATGTTTATATATATATTTGGTTTATTTAATTAGTATATATTTTAAGATTATTTATATATTTAAATGTTAAATCATTATTTCAACTACAATAATTTTATAGTTTTCATGCTGTTAATTAACTAACTATTTCAAATGATCACATATAAATATATATATATATATATATATGTTGCTTCTTATTATGTATGTATTTTATATTTAATTTATTATGATCTTGATCCGTAATTCAAAGTGCTAGATTTCCTTGAAAATTTTGTTTTGTTTATTCAGTTTATATAATAAATTATTGTATATGTAAAAGTTTAAGAAAAGTTGACTTTTTATACATGTATTATATAGTTTATTAATGTTAAACCATCTACCAACATATTATATTTTTAGAATAATTTTTTTATATTTATGAAAATAAAATATACTAACTTATAAATTTAAAATAATTTTTTCATATTTAGTTAGAATTATTTTTTGTATATTTGTTATAAATGACATACTTCAGAATTATCTTGTATTAAATTTACTATAATCTCAACCCATAATTCAAAGTGCTAGATTTTTTTAGTAATTTGTTTTGTTTATTCAGTTTATATAATAGTTCATTGTATATATAAAATTTTAATATAAGTTAATTTTTTATACATTTTATATAATTAAACAGAAATGGATATTGCTTTCCAACAAAATCTTTTTAAAATCTTTGTAAAATGTATTTTTGAAAAGTAATCATTTTAAGTAGCTATTATTATCATTACAATATTTTATATAATTTTATTTTTTGTTTATAAATCAAAACTAAATTAAATTTAAATTTCTGGTTATATTTTATGACAACTAAAATTTAAATTAATCAATTTTTGAAAATAAATTTTAAAAGGATTCTGAAAAGATTCTTCAAAGATTTTGTTAGAATTTTTTTAATTAATATTTATTTTTATCTTAAATAAAAATGGAGATATTAAATGATATTATTTAATATGAAGATTAATAATAGATGAAAATGCAGTGTGACCAAATCTAGTAAATAGTCCATTTTTAAAAAAATCACACATGAATTAGAAGTGATAACTTCTGTTTTAATATAATAGATATTGCCTGTTAAATGTTCAACTGATGTCTCACTCTCACCACAGTAACCCACTGAGTATTAAAGTATTAAGACATTGATCTTTTGCCAGTATAATAAAGAGAGAGACATAAGGATTAGCACGGAGATGACTGAGTGTCTCTTCTTCTTTATTCACAAGCGAGCTTGGTGTCAAAGCTGCTTAAACAAATCGCAAACGCTTGAAACGCTGACAATGGATACCTATAATCCATCGTGAACATATCTTTCCCCACTTTACCGAACTGAAGTATCACTTTGTCTTGCTCAGGATGAGACGGTGCAGCAGCCCCTCCTGCTGTCCCCCCTTGTGTCTGCGGCTGTCTCGCGGCCACAAGCTGGAAATTCTTAACGGAAGCAACCGTCACACGTCCACGGAAGTTCAAACACCAGCACTGCAACTGCTCGTGCCACCTAGGCTGCTTGTTCTTCAACACCAACGGTCTGAAACTCGTCTCTTCTTCTTGGTCCTCCTCCTCCTCCACGCATGAAACTACTCCCATTCCCATCTCGGAGAATCTAGTGCTGCTGAAGTCTACGAAACGGTAGTCGAGCGATGACTTTGAGAAGGAGAT
This sequence comes from Raphanus sativus, assembly GCF_000801105.2. Classification (NCBI taxonomy): domain Eukaryota; kingdom Viridiplantae; phylum Streptophyta; class Magnoliopsida; order Brassicales; family Brassicaceae; genus Raphanus; species Raphanus sativus. Next base: position 11,472,568 of record NC_079511.1, read on the forward strand.
GTTACTGCGGAAGGACTCGTCGAGAGGGCCGGGGAGGAGTTTATCGGGTTGGTTCGGGACAGAGCCGCCTGGTTCGAGAGATGAAGCTGGGATGGAGTTCATGGCGCAGTGCATTCTCCGTGGCCCGCGTGTGCCTAACACGTTGAGCTCGTATGTGATTTGAGCAATGTTGTAGCTTCCTGATGGGGGGAGTTTGGGAGATACTCTTTTGGAGTGGAACATGCTTCTACTTGTTTGGTCAGTGATAAGGGCACTTGAAGAAGAAGATGGTGTGTTTTGTGGTGGTTGTGTGTCGTAAACCAAGAACTTTGTCCCAAGAAAGTTTGATCTGAGGGAAAGAAAGAAACTTTCAGTAAGCGAATATATAAAAGTAGCAAAGACTATCAAGGAGGATCAAAAACGAACCTGAGCTTTCCGAGGTAAGAGTTGCTAGATCTTGAGATGTTATCAGCATCCATGGAGATAATGTACTCGGTTCTAGTAGTTCTTCTAGTTCGTTTAGCTGAAAGAAGGAACTTCCCATTCTCCACCATAAGAGCTAGAGATTAAAAAAAAAAAAAACAGTCTTTTAGCCATATGAACTAAGTGAATCCCAAACACAAGCAGAGCTATGTCCCTAACAAGAAAGCTTTACCAGGACTTAAACAAAGAAAGAGATGAAACGTTAGCTTTGATTTATCCCTTTTGATGAAACACTGAACCATCGTTTCACGCGGCCCTGGCTGCCAAAAAAAAAAAGAAACTTAACAAGGTCACATTCACAAGGAACACAAGTTTGTTTTGAGGGAGGGAACCTGTTTGAGGGAAACGGGGAAGGTGAGCTTCCCGCAGGTTTCAGGAGATAGGACGATCTCTTGGCACATAGCTCTCCAGGAACGACAAACAGAAGCACAAGCCACTACATGTTTCCTTGCGGGCCAGTTACTCTCGCTCTCCTCTAGTCTTCTGATCACATCTAAGAGAAGCTCAGGAGGGAGATTAGCCCATCTGCTTGTCTGAACTATCAGAGGTGAGGACAAGAGGTCACGTGAAGACGAGTACTCACGGAACGAAGAAGAGCCCTGAGATTTGCCTTTGTGTAGCCTGAAATCGAAACTCCTCTTGGACAAGCTTCCAATCCCATCTCTCAAATCTTGAACAATGCTCCTAAACGACATTTTTTTTTCTCTTTCTTTGTTAAAGATCAAACTCTAAATGCCTAAAAATCTCACAAGGAGAGCTTTGAGAGTGAGATGAGAGAGACTCCACTCACTGTCCATAAGAAGAAGAAGAAAAATGTTATAAAGCTAAGGCAACTCTGACTCTGAGTCACCTTCTTAACAAGTAAGAAATTAAAGTAAGAAAAGAGCTCAAAAAGAGAAAGAAGATTTGGCTAAAGCTTAAGGAAAGAAAAGATAACACAACATGCTTCCATAAAGAAACTAGGCCATGATGTCCCTAACATTGCTAGCTTTTACTCAAGCATAAACCTTTTTTTTTTCTCTTTATGACAATAATTAATAATCCAAGAGAATCTCACACATCAATACACCAAACGCAAAATCCAGATCAGACCCTGATAACTTAAGCAAATTCAAGAATATGAAACGGTTTCCACAAATAATCATCAGCTAATTAAATTCAATCTCAGTGCATATAAGGGATGAACCTTTCAGACACGTACATGATAACCCTGAAGCTTAAATCACAAATCCACCTAACTTAAGCTTTTCTCCGACCAAACCCAGAAGCTCAGCGAAAAAAAGCAGAACAGAATCTGGGTCTGGTTCAAGAACTCCAATCCTCCGGAGATCACAAAGGGGTCAAGCAGATCCGTAGGAGACTAAATCTAAAACAAAAACAACTCATAAAGTCAAAAAAGCAACAAAAGAAAAAAGAAAGATAAAGTCTTCTTCTTTTGTTTGGTGTCTCTTTTCCGCTCTGCTTTTTCTCTCTAGTACTACTCGGGAGCGTTTCTAGTTTTTTTCTTTCTTTAGTAGTTCACGAGCCAAGCAATAAAATAATTAAAGAAATATAAGTTGTTTTTTTTAATCAAATAAAATGCTTCTTCTCTGGATTTTGTTGTCATCGAATTTGTTTTGAAATCCGACCCGGATCCACGATTGAACCGGTAAATTCGGTGACCGAAATAAATCCGACTTGAATTTTGTAAAAAACCCAAAACTAAAAAACCAGTAAAGATCCGCAAAAATCCACCAAAACCCAAAACACGGTATCGGTTGAACCACTGGTTGAACTAGTAGATAAATTTTATATTGTTTTTAAGTTTTTAGTCATGTATTTTTAGATTCTATTTTATTTTCTAAATTTTCAATTAAAAAGTTAGGTTTCTTTCATTTTTGTTGCGATCTTTCTCTGCTGATCTCTAGTTATTTTGTATCTCTTTTTCTTTTTTTTTTTCTATTTTTGATTATTTTGTTTATTATAAACATGTAGTACTAGGTTTTGTGTTTTAAGTCATGTGTATATTGTTTTGTTGATAAGTGTTAAAATTTAGATTAAACTTTCTGATTTTTAATCACATAAAATACTAACTACACTATTTTATTTGTGATTTTTAGTTTTTGATGAAGATTCAAGTGAACTATGGTAAAGAGAACCAAAATTAGTTGATGTGATTTGGTGTTAGTTTATTTTTGTTATTGAAAATTTCTTATAATGATGTTTTATTTTTTATTTATTTTGGATTTGAAGTTTAATTTATTATTCACATTAGACATAAATATTTATGAATTTTATTCTTTACTTTTTTTTAAATGTCATAACTCTTAACTAGTCACAATTTTTTTTAAATAGTCTAAACTATTTTTTGATATTTTGTATATCAAATGAAAATAAAATATAAAAAGTAAAGTTAAGCATTTTCTAAATGTTTTTTAAACATAAAATATATACATATCCAAACTATTATTTTATGTTTTTTAAAAAAATATAAAATATTAATTTTAGTTTCTATATTTTTCATAGCTAATATATTATTATATAATAAAATTAATTCATTTATTAATCTGCGGTTCATCCGCGATCGACCCAATAACCCAATAATTCGATAGGTCAACTGGTTCAGTCAGAGTCGGTTTTCAAAACATTTCAGTTTTCAAAACATTGATAGAAAGTATTTGTTTTTTTTAGAGAGATAGAGAAATTGGAAGGAGTGGACATTGTGAAGCATTATTGTCCACGAGGCCGCATGAGTTACGCCTCGCATTAAGCAAAAGATCCAACGATAAGTTTGACTTTCTTCATTTTTTTGTTTTAAAAACTTTTTAGCTAAATCGTTACTGAAATGGATTTAAGTTTTAACACTAAGGCTGGGCGTTCGGGTACCCATTCGGGTTTCGGTTCAGTCCATTCGGGTTTCAGGTTTTCGGGGTCAAAGATTTCAGCCCCATTCGGATATTTCTAAATTTCGGTTCGGGTTCGGTTCGGGTTCGGATAACCCATTTAAAATGTTTTTAAAGTTTCAAAATTCATTATATACTTTAAATTTTCAAAATCTATAAGAAAGATAATATATTACATATAAATTTTCATAACATATATGTCAAAATACCTTAATTTAACATATAAATTGGTTTTTTGAATATTTGGATAAAGAATCAATAGATATTTATGTATTTTGGTGTTTTCAGTATACTTTAGCTATTTTAAACATTTACTTTTGACTATTTGCATATATTTTTTTGAGTATTTTGGAAAACTTAAAGGTATCTTATATATTTTTAATAACATTATATATAAAAATAATGTATATATTTAAGTATATAAATTTATTTCGGATATATTCGGGTACCCAAAATATTTCGGTTCGGATCGGGTTCGGTTTCGGTTCTTTAAATACCGAAATTTTGAATCCGTTCGGATATTTAATCAATTTTGGTTCGGGTTCGGTACTACTTTTTCGGATCGGGTTCGGTTCGGTTTTTCGGGTTCGGATTTTTTGTCCAGCCCTATTTAACACTGCTGAACTTTAAGTCTTATCACCTAATACATATCATTTTAGTGGTGTTATTTATATATTTCTTCACATAAACAACTATTTATTAGGGTATCTTTATCTTAAACTATATATATGAGAATAATATATGAGATATCAGAATATTCTCATTGGTATAATTTCTCACTTGCTATTTAAGCTCAAAATATTAATATTTTAATATTTATTATAACATTTATTAAATTATTTTTCTTTTTTGCAAATAAACTTAAATCATTCATGGCTAAACGTATAAAGATTTTTCACAATTTTTTAGTCTTTCATTTGAAAAATTCTTTTCTTCTTTAATTTTTCCTACTTTCTCTATTTTTTCTTTTACTTTCATTATGGGTGCTCTTATATTTTGGATGGTTGGTAAAAATGCATTTCAGGTCTATGCATGCTTCCTTTATCCTTCCATCTCCAACATAAACAAGCAAGCCAGCATCTGAAAAGTAATCGGAAGCTCCACATCATTCTCTTTGAATACACTATAAAGACTGGAATGAAAATCGATCCACATGTGAAGGGTCTTAGGGTCTATAAGAAAAGCATTTTCATCTTCAAGATTAGTTAAGTGTAATCTTACAGGAATAGGTTTAGTTGAAAAACCTTCTGAAAATATCTTAAAGATTAGATAAAGAAAAGGTCTCAAAATAATTAAAACCACACATTTAGGACTCTATTTGTATCATGAGCAATTTTAATTAGTTGTCAGAAAATTCACGATGAAAATACCACTTATATAAAAGACAATATAGAACATTAGCTTTTTAAGAGATATAAGTAGCAAACTGTAGATAGTGCATGTTTTAATATTGAATTCAGTGTGAAAAAATCTCAGACATTGTCCAGATTCTCCATCTAGTAGTCCATATATATTCCATTTCTACGAACTTTATTTGATGATGCAACTATATGGTTGGTTCACGGGACATCTCTATTATTTACTGCTGGGAGATTGGCAAGGTTCACTTCTTTGATATTCTTGTTTGTTTCAACGTGGTCCGCTGTCGTCGGGGCACTCTTCGCTTCCTTCATTTTACACCATATCACTAGGTATACACCTCCCACCATTATCATTGCACCAATTATACTGTACGTTCCGCAAAATAAATAGAGAATGAAATTTACATACTATATATATATCATATGCACAAAAAACATTAGTTTGATGATGAAACACATGCATGATTTGGGTGTACCTTCCCAAATGAAGCGTTTCCTCTAAAGCAAATGATCCGGCGAGGGCTACGATCACAAGCCTTATAGGGGTAAACATCGTAACATATAACGGTCCTTTTGTTTTAACGCACCACGCAACAAGAGGTATGACCATTCCTGAAACTACGACTCCCTACAAGTCATATATGTGTGCATAGTTAAACGCATGTCTAAATGATCCTTCATCATTGGTTAGATTGATTTCTACCGAATAAACTGTAGCAAGGAGGCTAATGTTCCATCCTAATCGCCATTGCTTCCAGTTACGTTCCGAACAGAGAGCAACAATGATGCACACCAAGCTTCCCATCGCATTCATAAGACTTACGTTCCAATAGCTTCCTCCAAGTTGATCGCCTATTTTTGCCTGTAAAGAAAAAAAGAATTACGTTTCTTGAAACACTTATCAACGCCCATAACATGAAATCGTTTTACGTTTCTTGAAACCTGATTGCTGTATACGAGGTTCTTTTTCAACATCATTAATTATATTTGGTATATATGTTAATGGGTACTTAAAAAATATGTATGCATGTTACTTTACAAAGAATATGTGTTTAGTTGTAGTTATCTATATAAAGTAATATGATCACTTTCTATTCAGATTTGGAACGCAAACACACGCAAAAATGTCGTATGTGTTATATTTCGTATTTCTTTTTTTAATAATAAGTATTTGATATATGAAAAGTAGCAATTACCTGCAATATTAACCAAAGTGAGAAGGAAACGTTACATCCAAAAACCATGAGAACTCCTGGAATTGAGATGTGGTGATTCTCAGGGTCTCGGCCAGAAGATTGACCAGCGTTCGAGTTTTTAAGTAAGTCACCGTGTGTTGACCAGATATGAATCTCAACACCTTTATAGAATACAAATACTAGAGCTCCACCAGCACCAAGTAACGTCCCCACAAGCTTAGCCCTCCCTTCGTTCGTTCCCAGCCGTAGAGTCTCTATCCTGTTGAATCAGAATATAAAGTATCATTATTCAGCCTTTTAATTTCTCGTCAGCTGGAATTTTTAATTTAATTTGGCCAAGTTTGCAAATGAAATAACCCTTGATTCATATACCCTCAGTTTCATCAAACGAAAAGAAAAGAAAGCTCTATATCATATATATGCTTTCGTGGAGCCAAATGAATTAAAGATCATATACCCTTTCAAGAAGGTATTGTTTTAGCATTCGATGTGCCTTACCTAAAAGCCACTGACAATACCAAGGTGATCAACGGACCAAGGATACTGGCCGCAGTCGCAAAGGTTGCTGATGTCAGAGCGAGACCCGGCAAATAGAGAATATTTGGTATCGCCGCTCTATAAAGTAGCCAAAAACATGAATAGTATAAATTCCACGTGTATTTATATAACAGTTATAATCGTCAGTAACAGCTCGAATGGTATTATTGCACTAAGTTCTTAGTACCCGAGCATCCCCGAAAGAAATGCTAGAAAGAGCAGTCTCCATGTAAACTCTGGCCGCCTGTCCCTGATCACATGTAGTCCAAAACAAAACATTTAATTAAAATAACATCTGGGAGTAATTAATTTTTTGAATATGCACACACACATAAACAAATGACTTAGTGAAGTGAATAAGTTGGATGCTGGATTCCAACAAGGTCATTCCAATATGTAATTATTTTCTTCACTTGTCCGGAAATGTGTTTAAACCCGGTTTCCCGTAGATAAGATTGCATATGGTTAAAACTTAAACATAATGGAAAATAGCAATTAGATAAAAATATAACAAAAGGAAACCTTTGGAAGATGAGGGCTAGGGGAAGCATGGAAATGGTGGCGAAGGAGAGACGATAAGCCACAAGGACTTTGAGATTTGTACCATCATCGACCGTTAGCTTAAACAAAATGTACATTCCTGCGAAAATAAACTGGAGTACCAGCATTACAACTATAGCCTTAACTTCTTTCAGCATATCTCCAGTTCGCACCAGAACTTCTATATTGTATTTTGATACCCCAGTCAAACCATTAACTATCCCTTGCCGATGAATGAGCTCCTATATCAGCTTTATTTATCTAGCCAATGTGTCTTCGTCTTTAATTCTACCCCTAAACTTTTTTCATTGTGCTCCACTTAAATTTTAGAGACCATGAAAAAATTAAGTGATATAAGAAGATGTGAAATTCAAGTGATTGTTTATGGAAACCAGTGAGCAAAGTAGCAAAGTTGTTAAGGATACAATTTTAAAGGCTTAGTGAGTGTGAAAGAGATTATTATTATAATGAAAATATATGATGAAAAAGGGAAATAGAATACGTAAGTGAAGCGGTTATGCATAATAAAAGAAAGAACTATTTATGTTCAAAAAAACTATTTACTATCGTTATAATCAATGGACCTCCACGAGATCTCAAGAGCGTTTGCAGAAGCATCTTTTTGTAGTCGTTGCAAAAGCATCTTTCTTTTTCTCTTTTATTAAAAGAACAGAGAGAAACAATATTGGATATGTACATTGCCTTGGTGCCGCAAACATTTGTATGCATGCTCAGGGTAATGCGTTTTATTAACATCAGTTGTAAATTTTAAGAAGATTTAAATAAAAGGGACATATTGGGTTGATGTCGACACGTGCTGAGCATGCTCTATGCTTCCCTTCCGTGACTTGCCACACAAGAGAATTCCAAAAGAGATAAAAGCCTTGGTACACTTGGTAAAGATCCAAATTTGGAAGTTTTGGGTTTAGATTCTCTTCCATTTTTTCTAATGTGTTTCATTTAGTTGGCAAAATGTTTTTGTATGAATTGTCCAGTTTTATTTAAACACAATATTTTTTTTCTTTTTTTCAGTATATATATTATTAGGATACTCAAGTCATTGTCACTGGAAATATCTAACCAAAAATATCTTATAATAATAAAAAATTTATTTATTAAATAAGTGTTTTAAACGATGAAAATTGTCATTAAAATATTTTAAAATATCAACCCACCTATTAAAATAATAAATTTATTTTAATTTTTTCTATCATTGTGAGCTTCTTTTAGTGAAATGTTTAAATGGTCATGATCTCGTAGTATGAGCATCTACCAATAAATTCTCTAATTATAAAATATTTAAATCAACTAAAATATTGGACAGTTGACAGTTTCATTGGAGTTTTATTTCAAGGTTTTGACAAAGTTTCTTCTTCACGGCCGTTTCTCACTTCTAACATGAGTTTCTGGCTATAGTCTAGACCAAAGAAAGTCAACCTTGTAAACATCATTCACAAGAGAATTCCAAAATAGAGGAAAACGCTCCTGCGTCAATAAGCAACATGCGCAAAGCCATGTACACTTGGTAAAGATCTAAATTTGGAAGTTTTGGGTTTGTGCACTAATTATTGCCTTTTTTAATGGTAAAAACATCATTTCTCTTGAGTCAAGATTTCTGTGCACTAATATAATTGTTAGTTTTGAACTGATAGGTTTAATTCAAGCATCAGTGACATGATGCCATCGCCACTTCTTTTCTTTCGCGTGTACCATCCTCCATCATTTTCATTTCTACAGAAGAGTTGATGTTGCTACTACTAACAACTAAAGTCTCAACTGATTTATGTGTTTCGTTTTCCTCCAGTGGAAGTAATCCATGTAGCATTTTCTTCATCTCATTATGTTTTCCCCATAACACAACATATAGCCTGCATACAATCAAAATTGCCCCTAGTACACTAAAAATTTTAAATTATTATTAGTATATGCATATACACATGTTTATATATGCCGAAATCCTCAAATGTATAATGCATTATTTTCTTATGTATACTGCATTTTACCTTCCTAAGTAAAGTTTTTCGCCCAAGAACAAATTACCAGCTAAGGCAACAATCACGAGCAAAAGGGGGTTGAAGACGGCAACAAAGAGGGGACCCCTTAGCCTCCCACAAATTGACATTAGTGCTACAACTAGTGCTGTCCCCATTGTTCCCTAGTTAATTTGTTCAATATTTGGTAATAGTGTTAATTCAATTTAAAGAGGTTTAATAGCACATATTATATCCCAAAAATGTCTTAAAATAGAAATTGATATATACCGAATATGCAACGGTCCATAACCTAATGTCCCAGCCGAGCTTCCATTGTGACCAACCCCTCTCCACACACAATGCATAAATAGTCGATTGGAAGAAAGCCATTAAGCTCATCAATCCTGTACTCGCGTAATGACATGGAAATATAAATAATTTTCTCTTATCTTTTATAAAAATAATTTTAATATATTAGTATAACGATAAATCTAATCATTATATGTGTGTATATACTACTAATTAAAAAAGATTAACAAATAAGAAAAAATGCAAATAAACACAAAATAAATACATGGAATTATCTATTCCTTTTTAAACGTGTTTTCTATTTATTTTCTGAAATATTTTTATAATATTAATTGTGATCAAGGTAAATAATGAATAATATATTTTTTCACTAAAGATATCAAAAGTCTAATCAGCTTAATTAAAGTTATTTATTAAAACTAAAGATTCGGCCTAAAATCTTGAAGAATATGATAAATTATGAAAAACAGAACAAATAATTAATTTTACTTCTCAAAATACTTATTTAATAAAGTGTCAAATAATAGTACATGTTTAAATTGATGACTCATTAGTCAAAAGTATTAAGAACATGATAAATAAGCAAAATTGACTTGAATTATGAAAAAAATGTAATATATAATCAAAGTTATCTATAATTATAGAAAATACGACAAATGAGTCTAAAATTATGGAAAACATGACAAATAAGTAAAATAATCTAAAATCATAGAGAATACGACAAATAAGCAAAATCAAGTTGAGTTAATACAAGTTTGATTTGATTTAAGTAATCTTCTCTCACTTTGTGGATTACTACGACTACTACCGAAAGAAGTTAAGAAAAGTATTATTCGGATTTTAAAGATCGAGCTATCAGCCAAATTAGGCCTGGACAAAATTAACCGGAACCAAAAAATCAAACCATACTGAACCAAAATTATCTGATCTGAAACCGAACTAGAAAATATAATAACTCAAATGGTTCTTATCTTTAAAATATTGTGGACATCTTTTTTTTATCGCTGAATTGTATTATTAAGCATTTTCAAGACAAAAAGTTCTAAACAATGAGAACCAACAAAACAACATAGAAAAGGGATACATCAGTAGGGATCCAAAATAAACTAACACATCTATTTTGCGTATCGATGACTAAAGATTTTTCATATAAAAGCTTCATATTTGCTTCTGAAATAGACGAATCTCAAAAGAGATAATCTTCATATTAATCCAAAAACACCACACTTCAGAGTGAGTTGAAAGTGATTGTCATTCTCTTTTTAATACTTTAGTAGGAGCCACCAAGATAAGACAACTCTCTATTTTGCTCTATTAGAAGAGTCAAAGAGATTACCGTTCCATAAAACTTCATGCTGCGTTTTGAAGTAACTGTAGTTTGCAGCAAGAACTCCATCACCATCGAATGAAGAACCATCAACGATTGAAGCCGGTAAGACCTGTCGCCACCATCCGCAGTAGATCTGTCAATTACCTTTTCTTAACAGTTCAACTGAACCGAAAGTTTTGTCTTTCCAAACCAATTAGAAGAAGCATACAAAAGAACAATAAAAAACCTTCCCAGATTCAAAATAAATTGGCAATAAAACAGCAACTAGAAACAAAACAGATCCTAGAAAGAGATGCAAAACGAATTAAACAAGCCGATGATCAGAGGGCCGATGTCGGAGTTGGAGAAGCCTCCGATCATCGGCTTGAAACTATGAAAAATATATCTTTTTCTCTCTTGTGGACATCTAAACCGAAGCAGAACTGAACTGATAAAAGAATGGATACTTTTTGATACCCGAAATATAATATATATTTAAAAATATTACTTATATTTGATTTTAAACAACTAAAATATTTAAATTGTGTTATAAATCCAAAAATATAATTAGTTACATTTGAATTCAATACTAAAACATTTAAATTTCATTAGTTATAATTTTAAATTAAACATTATTTTATAAACTTTAACATTCTTTTTTTAAATTAAGTATTTCAAGTATTTTTTGGATAATTCGGATAGATTAGTTACTTTAAACTTTAAAGTATTTTTGGGTAGATTGAGTACAAAAGTAACATAACCAAACCGGACCAGATTACTTTTGGGTAGTTACTTGTTCATGACATAATTATTCGATCTGAACCGAAACTGATCCGAACCGATTTTTGAACGGTTCCTATTTGGTTACCTGAAGTCCAAAACCAAAAAAAAAACTTGAACCCGAGTTAACCAATCCGAAAAACCGAATACCCGGGCCTAAGCCAAATTAGAACGAAAACGAACCTTTTGAACGAAAACTAATAATTCCGGATAGCAATTTATGTTGTTTATATTCACTTCTGTGTCATTCTGAACTCTTAAGTAAAAAGGCCTTGAAGACTAATAATGTTTTCATGGATTGATTACTCGAACCTCTCTTCTGTTTGTCACATGTAAACTTTGATGTATATGTTTTAGGTTGGGACAAAATTAAGTAATCTATTCTATTAATTCTTCAACATGTCCAGTTGATAAATGTTGTGTCTATTTTTTAAATTTTATAACTGCATTATATAAATATATACACACCTTTTTGTAGTAACTGCAGAAATAGAATCAGTTATGCTTCTTCCTGTAGATCAGTTCGCACGAGCAGTTACATCTCTAATCTCTATCTTTTTTTTGTTCACTCTCTAATCTCTATCTTCCAATATAACATAACAAGTAAAATTCAGACAATCAACTTATATATTCATGGTTAACCATGACTGTTTTTGGTTTTATAATGCAATGTACAGTAACAAGTAAAATGAATAAGAAGCTGCAATCTTTGTACAGAAAAACTATTGTGAAGATCTAACAATTCGTGTATAAATACAAAAATGAAAAATTCGAAACTTTGAACAGCAAAAGTTTGAAACTTTGAATCGCTGGTTGAATCTCTGAATCGTTGTGCAAATGAAAAAGGCAGCGAAACTTGATTAAGGAGAATGAAACATACAAAACCAAGGCGGTTATAACTCTTTTCTGCTTAACCTAATTCGACTAAGGAAAAAGATAAGAAAATTACGCTTATGCCATTAGTGAAAAAAAACAAAAAAATAGAAAAACTGAAAAATGCTGTGAGTAGATCGAACCCGGGATAAAGAAACATGCGCGTATGGTTTCCACTAGGCCACCAAAATATTTTGTAAGTCAATGATTATTATGTTTATATAATTTTTAATGTTAATTGTATGGTATAGGTTTGAAATATATTATTATTAGCTCAATTTCAAATTTTGGTTTCCTAACCCTTTAAATTTATCAATTAACAAAGCACATGACATGATGTTAAAATAGAATTTAAATAAATTTTTAATAGAAATAAATATTCATATACACTCATTTAGTTTAACGGGTTTTAGATAGGCTATTCGTTTAAAAAATATTTATTAAATATGATTTTACTTTAATTTATTGAAAACCATATTAACCAATTTTTATATATTTATATTTACTTAAAAATATATAAAATTAAAATGTTCAAACATTAACAAAAACATTAATCGGTTTATAGTACGGGTTGATTTGATATTGGTTTTCTGATATAACACTTTAAAAACCATTTGATTTAATAACATAGTATCAGACTTGTCTGTAATGTTGCTGACAAAAAAAAAAGTATGAGACTTCGATGTACACTATTACAAATTTCACCAACGGTAAAAGGAAAAAAAGCTAACAAACAACTACACTTATTTGTCCAGTCCACATGGACCTTTGTACCTGATTGATCATTGGAAGGTTGAAAAAATTAGGTTTCCTAGAATCTTCGGCACGTTAAATGTAGTCGCTGATTTTTTACTTTTCAATCAGCTTCTTGGACATTTTCCGTGGAAAACTATTGGTTGCATGTAAAACTATTGGTTGCATATACAAATAATTAGTTTATTGATAATTATATATTATAATATATAATCGATAACAAAATAAACAATGCTAAATCATAACAATTAACATAATCCACAAGATAATATAATCTTATTTTAGTATAAAATAAAAATCTAATTTACTATTTAGAAAAAAACACATTCTAATAATATAACTAAAAACCCAAAAAGTTAATAATTTAAAGTTACATATTGGTTCAACCAGTGATTCAACTCATAATCGGTTTTGGGTTATACCAAATTATTAAATGATATTTTTTTTTCTTAAAACTCAAACCGGGTTACCAGGTTTACCATTTGAACTGCAGGTCCAGATCGAACTTCAGAAAATTGGATACAAGAGCATAGTTATGCAACATCACAAATTCAACACAATTATCAAAATTTCTTTCTAATATTTTTTAAGAAAAGTATTATACACATGTATGATTTAAAAAAACACAAATATGATTCCAAAATACACAAATATAAAATTAAATTTCTAAAAAGAAAATTGAAAACAAAAATATACCCGCCCTCTGAAGGGTGGGTCAAAATCTAGTCTATTCTATTAATTCTTCAACATGACCAATTGATGCAAGGTTATATCCAATTATTTATTTATTTTAGTTACAGAAATAATATTGAATAGATTAATAATATTGAATTTTGTAACTTCCCCTTTAGTGCCAATATTCTCGCAACCACTTTCGTATTATACACATATAGTACTCGACAGTTATAAAATGTATTCAGCATCTGATAATAAATATCTATATGGTCGACTAATATGTACATATAAATTCGGTTATTTTAAATGATTATTTTATCAACATATAATAGCTTGCCTGTTCAGTGCAAATGTAAGAATCTTGCGTGTTCAAAAATATTTTAAAATTATTATAAAATTAAGTTTTAAATCTTAAAAAATATAAAAATATTATAAGTTATTAATAAAAAAGTAAATTAGTATTCTTATTTAATATTATTACTAGATTATGACATGCCCTTTCAAAGGGCGGATATGTTTTTTGTTTAAAATTTTTCTGAAAATTTTAATTTTATGTTTCAGTTTTTTATAGTCATTTTATAATTATAATTTTTTATAGATATAGGTGTGGTTCAACTATTTTAATAAAATAGATTAAAACCTCTTATTAACCATTTAGGAGAAATATTATACCAAGAAAATCACAAATATGACTAAAATCACAAATATGACTAAAATCACAAATATGACTTAAGAACAAAAATATAAAAATTAAATTTCTAAGAAGATATAAAACAAAAAATATATCCGCCCTTTTAAGGCGGATCAAAAAAAATATAATCTCCCGATAACCGCAAAATTAAGCGGAACAAATACAAAATTATTTTTTGCGGATTATGCGGGTCAGACTTTTTGACCAAAAGAAATTGAAATCCGCAGGTTGACGGGTCAGCGAATCAGGTTTAACCCGCAACCCAGTCCTAACCGAACGTATACCAGATCAATTTTAAATTGCAATTATTCAATAAAATGTATTTTGATTAAGACTTATTCACAAATATAACCATAAAAACACATACAAATATGAAAATTAAAATTAAAACAAAAAATATACCCGTCCTTTTAAGAGCGGATCAGAATCTAGTTTATATATACTAAAGTTTAACAAAAATAATTTAGATACACAATGGCCAAGATTTCAAACAATGGGCCGGACGAGATCACGGTGGGCCTAATCCGGGTCGGGTTAAGTACGGGTCGGAAATAAAAGGACGAACTAAAGCGGGGAACGAGGGTTTCAGTTTCTGTGTGAAAACAAAATATTGACAGGAGCTCAAAGAACCAAGGAGAGTATTCTTATTTGCCACACTTTAAAAAATTCTATTCTCTTTGCCACACCAAAATTCTAATTGCCACACCTTTTTTTTTCATTTTTCTCTTCTCCTTCTTACCCTCACTATTATATTATTATGTTATTTGTGGTCCCCCACGTTTTTCTTTCCCATTTTTAAAACATTAAAAACTTGTGGTCCCCCCTCCACGTTTCTCTTTCATTTTTTATAAATATTAAAAACATATCTAATTCTCTCTCCCTCATAAATCGGACCATAAAGTCCAAAACCTAACAGCCAACCCCACCCTCTCACCACCTCTCTCCTTCATACACCTGTCCTTCCTCTATCCTTTTTCCCATCTTGCTCCCTTTTCTCCAACCACCATCGAACCACATCTTCTTCCTACAACTTGTTTGGCGATTTGGGAGCCATTTTTAAGGTAAATTCATATTTTTTTTCACGAAATTTTCATAATAATATACTACTTATGTTCTATGCATTATGAGTAACGAAAAATATGAATGTATTTATGTAAAATTTGTGAGAGTTTTCAAAGAAAAATAAAAATAATGTTTGAAAAAGATTCTGTATTTTCCTCTATTTTTAACACGATTTTGAAAGGAAAAACATGAAATTTGTTGGGGACGATAATCTGGGTTGTCTAAGACGTTGTTAGTTGATTAAAAAGTCTTTAACCGATGAAAAACAAAAGTTTTAGGTAAAAATGGAAGTTTTAGGTATATTGTTATGAAAAGGGATGTTTAAGGGTGATTTTATATATTTCTTCTTATTTTCTACTGTTTTAAAGAAAAGTAATACATTACAGTAGTGGTAGACGATATTTTGGGTTGTATAACACCCTTTTGGTCATTTAAAAGTGTTAAATCAACAAAAGTAAAAATTTATAAGAACTACTAGAACTACTGGTACTACTAAAGTGAAATATGTATTACTTGTATTACCGGAACGACTATGTACCAAATATCTTGGACAACTGAGATTCTATAAATGGTTAACTAATCATAATTTTATTTTTTTTCAGGGAATTATATGATTTCTCCCATTACCAGATGAAATTCGAGCGTTGGAACGGACCTCCATCTACAAGACTTTTGTTCGGTATACTATACGGTGGAGCTTTGGGCGTTGGCATATTGTAGGACGATTTATCCTGTGCCACATCAGTCTGAATGGGTTATACCAGATGAAATTCGAGCACTCAAAGTTCTTCCTCCATTATATGTTAAAAAGAAAGGACCCACTCAGAAGCAAAAATTTCCATCAGCCGGAGAATCTCGTGGACGTGGAAGAGGGCGAGGAAGGGGAAGGGGAAGGAGCAGAGGAGAGAGAGGCGGACGTTTGTATGAGTATTTTGAGTGTGGAAGTACTTCTGCAACCGCCGAGTAGCATGAGACTCTTGTGATTTGAACTATGTGTAATATGTGTAATATGGAACTACTAGTACTACTATTGAAACTACTATGTGTAATATGTATAATATGGACTACTAGGAATTACCTAGTACTACCATGAACTACCAAAAACTACCATGTATTACTAAGTGTTATGCATGTTTCTAAGAACCTTAATTTTCTTCATATTATTTATTTTTAGAAGATGTATCTCATATTTAACGTGATTATATGTCCATTCATGTGTTTATTTTTTAAAATAGACATAAAATTCTCTTAAAATCTCAAGTTGGTAGAAAAATTCTCATTTCAATAGAAAACATCCTTATACTTCCTTGTTAATGTCTTGATGGGAAGACCATGATGAGATGAATTTCTGAAAACACATATTTTCTAAAAACATTTCTTGCCAATGTGTTATATTCAGTCTAAAAATGTCTAAATGAATTGGTATTATTAATTAATTTAACTTAATGACGTTGTATTACTAAAAAAATGCTATAATCTGCAAAAGTATTACTATAAAGAAGGAAGTATTACTACTACCTTGAGTATTACTAAGAGTAAGATAAATATTACTTTAATATTCAAATATGTTTGTTTAATATTATCTTTTCACACGTTTTAGACATGTGTCTTAGGTTTATTATTATTTTCTTTTCACACATTTTAGACATGTGTCTTAGGTTTATTATTATTTTCTTTTCACACGTTTTAGACATGTGTCTTAGGTTTCTTTTTTTTTATGAAGTGTTGACAGTGTTTTTGTCTTAGTAATACCAATAAACCTAGTAATACAAATTTGCTTTCTTAGAACATGGATTGCCTTGTCCTCAATTAAACCAAACCTGCTTCAAGACAATCACAAAACACAAAGCATCCTACATAATAGCATTCAAGCCGAGATATCATCCAAAAAAAAAGTATCCTACATGAGTTCACAACAGAGCCGAGATAAATATTATACAGCCAAAATATTTTAAACACTCAGTCTTCTAAGCCTCTGTTCTAGGCTTCTTCTTGCGCCCTTCAATCTCATCAGTATTCCCTCCACGACCTCGGCCTACCATTATCAATAGCCTCTCGATATCCTATAACAACAACATTCAATCAGAACTGAAACACTCAACATATAGTATCAAATAAATTTCATTATCTCCATTCCCTCAATATTTACATAAACAATAAACATTCAATAACTACCAAAGCTAACAAATTCATTCAATATCTACAAAATAAATCATTGATTCCAAACATTCAAGCACTCAATCATTCAATCACGAAAACAATGATTCCAAATCATTGACAACTCTCAATAACATCACTCTACTAATCTCACAACCAAACATTTGAGGACTCTACTAAATCGTTTTTAAAAAATAATAATTTAAATAAAAAATATTCAGAATTCAAATAGTTAATTTTTAAATAAATTAAATAAATTACTTATATAAATTATTTCCCTTAAATGGTATATATGTTTTAAATTTATAATTTAATAATTAAAAAAATTAAGAACAGAAGTTAAATGCAAATTCTTGAAAAAGGTTTCCCGCCTACATGACCAGTGTTACTAATTTCTAATTTGTACCCTAGCAAAAGTCAATTAGATTTTCTATTTTTTTGGAAATTTTCTAGGGGCTACATGTACCCTAACGTGCATTGCACTTGGTTTGGTGGTATATTTTTTGTTTGTTATCAAGAGAGTTGCGGTTCGATATTTAGTATTGAACTATTGATGGTTTTGTGTATTTTATATTAAAATACAAATATATAAAACTTAGTTTACGTAGGTATTAACAAAAGTAACATGTGGTCTAGTGGCATAGTTCTTGTTTCTAATCAAACCAGCCCCGGGTTCGATTATCAAGTTATATTATTTTGTTCTTTTTAATGAGTGGCAGTTTCATAATTATCTCTTCATTTTTTAGGGTTCTGCCGATTCTGTAATTTTTATGCGGTCGCCTTGGATTTTCTTCAAAGATTCTTCGGTTTTTATGGGCTTTAATTGGTGTTTACACATCGAATCTTCAATTCTATAATGTAAAGTTGCGAACTGTGATCTGTGTCCGTTGTCCAAAGAAAAGAATTGTGACCACAACCGCCATGGGAGAGTCGACGAAGATGATCTGATGTAGTTTTTCGGTGTATGATTCTGTTTTTAGAAAGAAAAGGTTTAGATATAGAGAATATGTTGTGTGAGAAATTGAAAAAGATCAGAGAAAAAGAATGAAGAAGGAGACTCGTGAAGAAGAAGATGAAAAAATTAGGGATTTTGATTTTTTTTTTCATTTACTTATTATAAAACTGTTGGGATCCGTACTGGGTATGGGTTTGGGTGGGTGATCCGATTTGAGTTTGTAATTTCTTAGATTCATTAAGGGGTGTTATGTCTTTTTCAATGTTTCCGATTTAAATATAATAAAAAGGATAATATTTTTTATTAGTGGGGTAATATAGAAAAAACATATAAGGTACTATGGCAATATAGAATAAAGTCCAAGAACCAAAGCCGTCCACTTTGGTTGCTCTGTCACTTTTTTTCACTTCATCAGTCTGAGACATGCCTAAGTCAAAGCGAGACAGACCAGGTCACAACTCCTTCTTCCTTCACTCTTTTGATTGTTCTACTGTCTTGAAAACTTATAGCAACTTCGTTACTGAGCTGGGAAGCTCTGTGTGTTTTAATAGCCGCCGTCAAGGGTTTAGGGTCTCTAAACCCCTTTTGAATCTTTATTGTTGTTGTTGCAGTTACTCTATCAAAGACAAAGAAGAAAGGAAGAGAGCACAAGGAGACTATTGTAAATGGAATCAGAGAGGCTGTTGAAAAATATAATTCTGTCTACGTTTTCTCTTTTGAGAACATGAGAAACATCAAGTTCAAGGAGTTTAGACAGCAGTTTAGACACAATGGAAAGTAGGTTTCTCTCTTTTGTAAAGATTAGCATTTGTTTCATTCAATCTTTGATTTGTAGTTTGGTGATATTGTTTTGGGTTCCTTATTGGTTCAGGTTCTTCCTCGGTTCAAACAAAGTAATGCAGGTTGCTCTTGGTCGTTCGGCTTCTGATGAAATTCGTCCTGGCATCTTTAAAGCCTCCAAGGTTGTGTTCTCTGCTACTTATATATTGGATCTCTTATAATGCTTCATTTACATATTTTAACATACGTTGTGGGATGCTGTTTCAGCTGCTTCATGGTGATGCTGGACTTCTTGTAACAGATATGCCAAAGGAAGAGGTCGAAAGGTAACAGTGAGGGGCTTGAAATGTATCCCATTGACTTCCTGGCTTAGCTTATTGTTTTAGTAACTGTTCAAAATGCTGAATGCTTTGCAGCTTGTTTAATGCTTATGAGGATTCAGACTTTTCAAGGACCGGAAGCACTGCAGTAGAAACGGTTTGTAAATAGAATTAATGTCAGCGTTATTTCAAGAACTTTTTGAGGTTTCCTTTTGTCTTAGTTACTGAACAACTCTGTTTTTGAATTTTGATCAGGTTGAGCTGAAGGAAGGTCCTCTAGAACAGTTCACTCATGAGATGGAACCGTTTCTAAGGAAGCAGGGTATGCCTGTTCGGCTCAACAAAGGTTTGTAATCTTTTGCCACTTTTAGCTTCCCTCTCTCTCTCTCTCTCTCTCTCTCTCTCTCTCTCTCTCTCTCTCTCTCTCATTCACAAGTTTGAGAAAAATGTTAATATCTTTTGCTGATTCATTTATCTAGGTACGGTAGAGTTACTCTCGGACTTTGTAGTTTGTGAAGAAGGCAAACCTCTTTCACCAGAATCTTCTCGCATTTTGGTAAATAAGAAGAAGAATCTCTCTATATTCTAAAAAGCCTTTCCTTTTCGTTTGTTTTCTGAAACTTTGCTTATACTTATGGCTTATATATGATAATAATTTGCAGCGTCTGTTGGGAATAAAGTTGGCTACTTTCAAACTCAACTTAGTCTGCAGATGGAGCCCTAATGACTTTGAGCTTTACCGAGAAGGTTTGGATCTCTCGGACGTCGAAACCTCTTAAAAAAGGCCCAAGCTTTTTTTTTTTTATCAAACTCTTTAAAGTTTTTGTATCGTATCTATCATTCACTTGGATGATGCTTGCTCTTGTGGTTGTATTTGCAGTTTTATGTCAAAGTTTTGTTGCTTTAGTGTTTGTAGAATACCAGATTATCTTCTTGAGTTCCCTTCTGCTAGTATTCTTGACTTAAAAAATTAAAATACAACATTAGTCTTAAAAGTTTAAGCCAAGCTTAATTAAAAAAAAGTTTTAAGCTTGGTTTCTTGTTATTCATTCATGCTATCGAATTTTTAGAATATCCACTCCTAACCCATTCTATCCCACAGTCTACAAAACACAAGTTCATCAAATAACTAAACCACTAAATGTGATCCACGAGTATTCAAGGGTGACATTTTGTAAGGACCATCCATCTAAATCTTTACACAAGGATTCTATTTTTTAGACTTAATTCATCTACTGACCATCCATCTAAGCATCAGTCGTCCATGTTGTACCTATCTGCTATCCACGACGCGCCCATCATATTATACCCATCCACAGCTCAGAATTGGAACCACCAACAAAGAATTTCTGACAGAATATATATTTTAACTAGTTTGAATTTTGTAGAAATTAGACGTCATTGGATTACGGATGGTATCTTGAACATGTCATGAACTTGTAAATTGTTTACACAAAAAATCTCTAGCAAATGTGTCCACACACATTATCCACACATACATGTCTACGCGAATTTGTCCATCCAAACCTATCCACAAAAATGTGTTCATGGTCGTACAAGGTCATCAATAATAGATTTTGTTTTGAAACTATGTTATCATGTTTTACTGTCCATCCAATGTGTAGTGTCTCGAACAAAAACCTTATCAGACAATCTACGTAAACCAATGTGCGTGTGTGCCTATTTACATCCATCCACGTCTATACATCCAGATGTTCATGTCCACGTCATGATATTCATGTAAACATGCACCAAAAAAAATTTGGAAATAAGATATATATATATATATATATATATATATATATATATCAAAATAAAAAGAAAAAATATCATTTATTGTAAAAGTTTATATTTATATTTATATTTATATGTTTGAATATGATTTATTGACAAATTAAATATGTAGAGGAATATAAAAGATAAAAATTTGGAAATAAGATATATATACATGTATATATCAAAATAAAAAGAAAAAAATATCATTTATTGTAAAAGTTTATATTTATATTTATATGTTTGAATATGATTTATTGACAAATTAAATATGTAGAGGAATATAAAATTTGATTATGTGAAAATATAATAATTATAAAAACTTACTGTACAGAAAATAAAATTCAGTTTTCATCCAATGCAACGGCTAAATACATTAGTTTCCTTCAGATTCTGGTTACAACTTCTCTTCAAAGATACGGGTGTTTTGTCCAAATTGACCAATTTGAAGGGTCAAAATATGCCACCAGCACAAAGTGTGCAATTGTATACAGAAGCTGCTCTAAAGTGTATAAGAAATATGACAATGGGCCCAACGACTAAGGCCCATCAGACTTCAAACGAGACCCCTTATTCCACCCCGGGTGAGCCATAGTTTCTGCAATTGACCTTGGTTCTTTTGTCGAGAACTTGGAGGCTAACATCACATACCGAGTGTTGGGTTTGTGAACGCCTGCTTTGGATCTTGTGGTCATCGTGTGTGTGTTCTCAGTTGGGTTTGGCACGATAAGAACTGGAGCAACTGCAGGAGGGTCAGGTGGGGCTTGTACGGGTTGTGGGACTTGTGGTTCTTGTGGGTGAGGAGGAGGCAGAGGGAGCAGCTGATGATGAACTTGCGAAGGAGCTTTAGACATTGGCTGAGAAGGTTGCCACGCTTTCATTAGAGGAGTATCATATCTTGGGACAAGATGACTGTATTGATCTTTGAAAGAAAAGATTGTTTCATCGAAAATGACATGTCTAGAGATATAGACTCTTCCAGTAGGTAGGTGGAGACAACGGTATCCTTTGTATTGGGAGTGGTATCCAATGAAGACACATTGGAGAGTTCGTGGATCAAACTTGTTACTTGCTTGAGCTCGTAGACAAGGGTAACAAGCTGTTCCAAAGACCCGCAAACTAGAGTACTCCGGCTTCTTGTGTTGCAGTACTTCAAGAGGACTTAAGCCGTTGAGAACAGAACTTGGTACTATGTTTCCAATGTAAGTAGAAGTGAAGAATGCTTCTACCCAATATTGGAGAGGGACTCTACTCTGGAACAGCATGGTGAGACCTATCTGCTATCCACGACGCGCCCATCGTATTATACCCATCCACAGCTCAGAATTGGAACCACCAACAACGAATTTCTGACAGAATATATATTTTAACTAGTTTGAATTTTGTAGAAATTAGACGTCATTGGATTACGGATGGTATCTTGAACATGTCATGAACTTGTAAATTGTTTACACAAAAAATCTCTAGCAAATGTGTCCACACACATTATCCACACATACATGTCTACGCGAATTTGTCCATCCAAACCTATCCACAAAAATGTGTTCATGGTCGTACAAGGTCATCAATAATAGATTTTGTTTTGAAACTATGTTATCATGTTTTACTGTCCATCCAATGTGTAGTGTCTCGAACAAAAACCTTATCAGACAATCTACGTAAACCAATGTGCGTGTGTGCCTATTTACATCCATCCACGTCTATACATCCAGATGTTCATGTCCACGTCATGATATTCATGTAAACATGCACCAAAAAAAATTTGGAAATAAGATATATATATATATATATATATATATATATATCAAAATAAAAAGAAAAAATATCATTTATTGTAAAAGTTTATATTTATATTTATATTTATATGTTTGAATATGATTTATTGACAAATTAAATATGTAGAGGAATATAAAAGATAAAAATTTGGAAATAAGATATATATACATGTATATATCAAAATAAAAAGAAAAAAATATCATTTATTGTAAAAGTTTATATTTATATTTATATGTTTGAATATGATTTATTGACAAATTAAATATGTAGAGGAATATAAAATTTGATTATGTGAAAATATAATAATTATAAAAACTTACTGTACAGAAAATAAAATTCAGTTTTCATCCAATGCAACGGCTAAATACATTAGTTTCCTTCAGATTCTGGTTACAACTTCTCTTCAAAGATACGGGTGTTTTGTCCAAATTGACCAATTTGAAGGGTCAAAATATGCCACCAGCACAAAGTGTGCAATTGTATACAGAAGCTGCTCTAAAGTGTATAAGAAATATGACAATGGGCCCAACGACTAAGGCCCATCAGACTTCAAACGAGACCCCTTATTCCACCCCGGGTGAGCCATAGTTTCTGCAATTGACCTTGGTTCTTTTGTCGAGAACTTGGAGGCTAACATCACATACCGAGTGTTGGGTTTGTGAACGCCTGCTTTGGATCTTGTGGTCATCGTGTGTGTGTTCTCAGTTGGGTTTGGCACGATAAGAACTGGAGCAACTGCATGAGGGTCAGGTGGGGCTTGTACGGGTTGTGGGACTTGTGGTTCTTGTGGGTGAGGAGGAGGCAGAGGGAGCAGCTGATGATGAACTTGCGAAGGAGCTTTAGACATTGGCTGAGAAGGTTGCCACGCTTTCATTAGAGGAGTATCATATCTTGGGACAAGATGACTGTATTGATCTTTGAAAGAAAAGATTGTTTCATCGAAAATGACATGTCTAGAGATATAGACTCTTCCAGTAGGTAGGTGGAGACAACGGTATCCTTTGTATTGGGAGTGGTATCCAATGAAGACACATTGGAGAGTTCGTGGATCAAACTTGTTACTTGCTTGAGCTCGTAGACAAGGGTAACAAGCTGTTCCAAAGACCCGCAAACTAGAGTACTCCGGCTTCTTGTGTTGCAGTACTTCAAGAGGACTTAAGCCGTTGAGAACAGAACTTGGTACTATGTTTCCAATGTAAGTAGAAGTGAAGAATGCTTCTACCCAATATTGGAGAGGGACTCTACTCTGGAACAGCATGGTGAGACCAAGCTCTACAATGTGTCGATGTTTCCTCTCCGCAGTTCCGTTTTATTGCAGAGTGTAGGGACAAGAAATTCGATGATGAATGCCACACTCAGCAAAGTGTTGCTTCAGAGCCTGACTCGTAAACTCTCCACCACCATCACTCTGAAATACTTTTATTCTTGTACTAAACTGGTTCTCAGCCATCTTCTGAAAGATTTTAAAGCCCTGATAGAAGTCTGATTTAGCTTGTAAGGGATAGAACCAGGTGTATCTAGAGTAGTCATCGACGAAAATAACATAGTATTTGAAAGACTGATTTGATACAACTGGTGCAGGGCCCCAAAGATCACAATGTATTCAATCTAGGGGTTGCAGAACACGAGAATCTGAAGCAAAAAACTGAAGTCTAGACGATTTTCCTATCTGACAAGGCTCACAAATAGGGTGGGTTTTACTCTTATTCACTTTTATCTCCTTGTTGTTGACGAGTTGTTGAAGAATCTGGTAGTTTGCGTGACCAAGTCTCCCATGCCACACATCTTCATCTGCTGCACTTTGTCTACTTGAGTATAGCGCCACTACCTCTTGATTCTCCAACACATATGACCCATTACGATGTGGTCCCTTTGACACTACTCTCTGAGTTTCCAAGTCAATCACACATACTTTAGAAGCATCAAAATAAACACCACAAGGATAGTCATCACATAGTTTGGACACTGACAGCAGAGATTTCTGTATTTCAGGACA
Organism: Raphanus sativus; assembly: GCF_000801105.2. NCBI lineage: Eukaryota > Viridiplantae > Streptophyta > Magnoliopsida > Brassicales > Brassicaceae > Raphanus > Raphanus sativus. The sequence continues at coordinate 11,497,728 of NC_079511.1, forward strand.
GACAATGACGTTTTTAGAGGGATGTTACCTGACTGGTTAGAGAGTGTGACGGATCCCATGTGAGTGATTGGTATGTACGCTCCATCAGCCACCATCACTGTGTCTGAACCGTTGTAGGGTGCAGTATGAAGGTTGGATGCAGACGCCGTGATGTGAGCAGAGGCCCCCGAGTCAGGAAGCCACTCCTTTCCAGTAGGGTCTGACGTTTGCAGAGACGCAAAGGCGTGAGGAGGTGCAGGAGACTGGTAGTTATTGTCGAATCGATTGTAACATTTCACTGCCATGTGACCCACTCTTCCGCAAATCTGACAAACAGGGCGGTTCATGTTGCCTGTTGGTTGAGATTGATGCTGCACAAACCCGCGTCCTCTGCTAGAGTAACTTCCGCGACCTCTCTGCTGGTATCCTCTGCCACCACGACCACGATAGTTTGGGTTGTACTGAGGTGCGCTCTGTTGGTATGATGCTTGTTGAGCCTGAAAGGCTTGTTGTTGAGCTGCGACTACTGCAGTTTCTTCGTAAGACTTGAGTTTGGTGTCGTAAGCTTGGACCTCTGAGATCACATCATTAAACGTAGGAGGAGGAAACTTTGAGAGAGAGCTCTGTATCACCGTGGTGATTGGATCGTACTCACGACTCAGACCATTAAGGAACCCGAAGATCTTCATTGACTCCTCTATAGGCTTCCCAATGGAACTCAATGAATCAAAGATGGCTTTAAACTCACGACTATACTCAGCCAAGCTCTTGTCTTTCTTAGAGATGAGCTGCAAGCTGCAACGAAGTGAGAACTCCCTTGACAACGAACTTTTGTTGAAGTTATCTGCTAACGACAACCAGATCTCGCGAGACGTGGAAAGGTTGTGAACCGAGCCAAGGACCTCTTCTGAGAGAGTTCCAAACAGCCAAGACCTCACGAGTTGGTCAGAACAGAACCACGACTCGTAGACAGGATTAGGGACCACTGTGACAACACCACCTTCTTCGACTTGATTGGTTTGAGCTGGAGGGACGATTCCACCATTCACGAACCCGATGAGCTTCTGACTGGACAAGAGAGACTCGAACTGCGTCTTTCACAGTAGGTAGTTACTGTCTGTGAGCTTCAACGTGACAGAGCTCACGACATGGATTTTGCTTGGGAACGGATACTGAGGATCAACCATTGATACGCCTGTGAGAGCTTAGAATGGCTCTGATACCATATGAATCTTTAGTAAAGACTGAAACTTTTCTGATTTACTTTCATATATTCAAGATGATTTACAAGAATGAAAATAATGCTCTTATATAGAGAGCTTACAAAAACTCTAGAGACCTTTGCCGACCTTATCTTCATTAGCCAGCTTGTCTCCTAGTCATCCTTGACCAGTCTGGATAAGGTCTCGAATCTGTTCTTGACCGCGAGCTCTTCTCTTCCGTACGCAGAGTCGTTGCTCTGTTTTGTCGCCTTCCTCTGTTCTCCATAACGGATCTCGTTTGAAGTCTGATGGGTCTTAGTCGTTGGGCCCATTGTCATACTTCTTGTAAAGTGGTGCCATTACGTAAACGTCTGAACTTTTTTAAAAACATGTAATGATATTTTGACCAAACGAAGTATCCTATGGTTAAGCACTATATACATTGCAAATTATTATGTATCCCAATTTCAAATATATTCAAGTCCAATTTCAGACGATTGTTTCATATTGCGGATTGCTGAATCGCGTTTGACCCTTATAGTTGGGTTTGCCAACTTGCATATCCAATACAAATGTAGATAAATTAGATTTTAAATCAAGTTTCATATATTTATCCTTTTTAGAATTTTGTCCTTGTCGTTATACACAAAAAGATTGCAAGATTGTGGAGATCACGAAGTGACATGAGAAGAGAGAGAGAGTGTGTGTGGGGCTTTAAAGGAGTAAGAAAAGTGAACAGAGTGAGATAAGAAATGAAATCATGAAAGTGAGGGAAGAGTCAGGTGAGAAAGACTGAAGCCTGACTCCTAACCAATCTTTTTGGCACTGAAATTCATGTCGTTTCCTTTTTCTTCTAAAAAGGCAAACGACAACTACTTCTGCTCTTAAACACGGCATTTACTCCCTCCCTACCTCTCTACATCATTGCATATCTTTCTTTTTTTCACTCCCTTTGACACTGACTTTGGCTTTTTCACGATGGTATCTTTTGAATTTGTTCCTCCCATTTTATCGCACATGCTTGATCGGTTTCCAATAGGTTTTCTTTTGATATACTATAGTATTTGTTTAACCATTCAAAAGCTCAGAATAATTAACCTATCAACAAATGATATAGACTCTCTTTTTCAATATCTATAAGCTGCTCGTTTAGATAATAGTACTACCTCATTACTTCATCATATACAACATTAGTATTGGTAAATTTCATACTAAAAGAACAGGTTATATACTAAGATACTGTCTTTTTTTTTTTGCAAATGTACTAAGTATCCGAATGGAGCAGCGGGACAAATGTAGTTCTCCCGCCACATGCAGTTCTCCCGCACTGCATTCACCATTCATCATTTTCTGTTTGTAAAATCAGTTCAAGCGGGAGATCTGCATACAGTTCAATATTTTTTGTCTTTTTGTAGAAAAAGCAGGAGATCTGCATGCAGATCTCATCCGTCAACATTTGATGGTGTTGATCTGCTTTTTTGTTTGGTTAATAAATAACTTTGTTACAACACATAACCTTAAAATATATTTATTAGTTTTATGAATATAATATTTTTACTTTATTTTGTTTACGACTTTAACAATACAAAATTATTATTCTCTACTTATTAGTTTTTGTCATATAATTTTTACTTTTTAAAATAATTATTTTAATATAATACATATTTCAATATATTATGTATATCTATAGTTATATAGTTTAAATATGTATACTAATGTAAGAGATGCATATTTTGTATCACGCAAATATATAATAATATAATTTAAATATGTATACTTATGAAGAGAGATATATATTTTATTTATATATTTAATTATGATATGTGTTATGTAAATATATAGTAATATAATTGAAATATGAACAATAATGGAAGAGATATATCATTAAATTTTTATTTTAAAATTATGATATTATAGATTTAGTTCAATACTTTTTGTTATTTATATACTATATTTATATATTATATACTTTGATATATTTTATTATAATCTTTTAAATATTTTATCTATTTTATTTGGATTTTTATCATTTAAAACTATAATAACTATTTGTTCTGATTGATCCGTATTTTTCCTACATGTTCTGTAACTCCTGTTTGATCCGCTTGATCCTGTTTGATCCGCTTGATCTGCACTTCTCCTGCTTAATCTGCACTTCTACTGCTTAATCTGCACTTTTCCTGCTTGATTCGCTTAATCTGCTTGATCTGCACTGCTTGAACCGATTTTACCATTCGAAGCCTAAGATACTGTCTTAAGTTCTAATATCAAGTAGATAAGAAACCATATAAAAACTAAATTTCTTAAAAAAAAAAATTCGATGCAACTTTCTTGTCATGCTGGCTCTTACAATAACATTATAGTATATTGAATTCATGGTATCTTAGAAGATTCGTCTATGTGAGAGAGATGGTTCCTCGTTCTCATTCAAAACAAAAATGGCTCCTTGTTTAGTTGAATTAAGACTAGGCTACAACTACAATAATGTAAAGATGAGAAAGAGAAAGGGGTGACTCATGATCATATTTTATTAAGTGAACATCAATCATTTATACCTGAGAATCTTAGAGCAGCAGCAATGGTGATATTATGTTGGCTCTATACCCTAGATATTTTTATATTATTTTATTATTATTTTTTTTCAATTTAAGAAAAAAAAAAGGAAACAGCCAATCACAGGCTCTGAAACCTGTGTACAGTAACATTACTCCCAGAAGATTGATCCTTAGCGAAGGAGTAGAAAAGGTTTTGTTGGCACTAGAACCAAAAAACGTAGAACCTACAACATTTTATACTAATTTTTTTTAGCTAAGGATTCGTTTGTTTTCACCGTTGCAGGTGGTCTTAGGTCTTAATTCGACCATCTATCAATTCTCTCTCGCATTTAATGCAAATTACTGTTTCCCCTCCTCCATCAGTGATCAATTCATTAATTTTGTTTTTTTCTAGAACGGTCCATTAGTTTATAAAGAGAACAAAACATTTTCTAAAACCTTTTTATTACGCTTAATGTTCCATAATCATAAGTTTCAACTTACACCAATCAATCAGCCAACCCCACACCAATAACTACCATCTTTTGTTTTTGGTTTGGAAAAACATTTATTAATATCTTCCTAAAACCAGAAAAAAACAAAACCAACAAATAAATTAACTTATTATAACCGATAAAATTCCAAATAGTTCTCGGAATTTACGGTGGACAAGGTAAATGATGCACATAGTAAAAAATGATCCACACAATGGCAACCACTAAATTAAATACAATCATTTCATACAAAACCATATGTTTTTTCCTTTGCCCGACTTTGTGGGGATTAATGAAGAAGTATAGAATCATTCACATTCCCCTTCCGTTGTCGCAGAGGAAACATAACTCATAACAAGAGACGTTTTACTCTCATCAGCCATAACTGGGAGCTGGAACAGTTGCTTGCAAGAACGACAAGTGAGCTCCAACATTGTTGCATTTATTCTCTTCATTGCTTCTTCTCTAACAAACTGAGCTTTCTCCAGCTCGGCTTCCGCTTGTTTCCTTATATTCTTCGCCCTCTCTAAATCCATTTCCGCCATCTCTATCTGCCTCTTCGCTTCTTGTCTCATTTCATCCGCTCTCCTCGCTTCCTCATTCGCTGTCAATGCTACACTCATCTCTTCCTTTTCGTTTCTTTTCATGTTTGATGATGTTTTCGCCATTCCTATAGACAGTTGAAGCTGGAGGCTTTCGAAAGGAGATGAAGATGCATCGACAGGGTAAGAAAAAGCTAGTGACTGTTGATGGGACGCTTGTGGTGGCCTTAACATAGGAAGTCCATGCAGTGAAGGTCCAATGCTTGTGGTCGAAAAGGTTCTTGATGGAGTTGAATGGCCTGATATGTTCTGCTGTAGAGGACGCGGGGGGTTGGTGGGTTGAGGTCGCCGGATGTTGCAAGTATCTTGATGCTCTATGAAACTCTCAACCCTAAAAAATAGGAAAAGAATCAATAATGAAAGAGTTGTAATTAGTCCATATATAGATATGAGAGACAATTCAATATTTCAATTCGTGTATGGTCTTAAGTAATATGATAAAAATTGAATAGTTATCAAGAGGAATAAATATGCTTGATGGAGTACGTACGTAATCAAAGGCAATAATATAAAATTAAACTGAATTATGGATTTAGGTATCTGGAAAAGGGATTACGGGATTAAAGACTTTTTAGTTTGCCTATTAAATAAATGCAACAAAGTGTTTGGAGTGGAAATTTATAATGCGGTCAATGTGAGATCATATACAAAAGTCTACCACTTACAACTACCTGATAATTATAAGAAATAAGCATATCTGGCAACAGTCAAAAGACTGAGCTTCTATTGGTAGGTTGTGTAGATCTATATACACATTCAAAACAAAACAAAAAGCACAAATCTATGTGCGTTATAGATATTGTATAGATATACCCGTAATGTAACAACATTACACACCATCACAGAAAATATTTTTTTTTTCAGTTTATAGATTCCAAAATTTCAATTATATACTTTCTGAACACTAAGTTAAATTGTATTAATAAATTATCAAGAAGAAAATAGTCAAACTTCCCAAGAAATCAAATCATCAGCACCAGAAAAACTAACTAGGGTTTCCACAGAACATCGAGTAAATTGACCCCCACTTATTTTTACATGATTATAATACATTAAGAGATAATGATGATGAAGATCAAGAACCTGGAGAAAACGCGGCCGCAGTCGCAGGAATGACCGCGTGAGCCGCATGTTTTGAGATGGGCTTTGTAGTCAGATTGAACAGCGTAGCCTTTTGAGCATCTCTCGCAAACCCATTGCTTGATTGCGCTGTGTTTCCTGCGAAAGTGCTTTTTGATTCCGACCAGATCTCCTAGTGCGTGGCACGGGTCGTGGTGGAGACAAGTCTGCTCAGGACACACATAAACTCTCTTCCTCACCTCTTCATCTTTCTTCTCCCTCTTCAGTAGCTTCCATGGTACTTTATGCCTTCTTCTATGCATCTGGAGATTCTGATCCCTCTGAAACCCTTGGTTGCAGATCTCACACACGTACCGATCTGACTCTAGCAACGTTCTTGGTGATAAAGATACAACCTCTGCATCTGGATCTGTTGCCACCGATACACAAGATTTGAAAAGATTATATTGATATATAACCTATTTTGGATTATCCAATACACCAAAATTAATAAAATCTTTAGCTGAGTTTACAAAAAGCAATCCAAAAAATAGTCATATATACTTTATGTGGAATATTATTTTAGCTGAATTATTGGAAACCTAAGAGTAGATAATCAAAAGACTTAAGATGAATTGTAAATAAAGCAAACCTGGTGTCCCTGCTGGTCTCCTTTTTCTCTTGTTGTTCACTGGGGTTTCATTGATGGCAAGAAGGAGATCGGAGGAAGATGAAGAGACATGGTTGTTGTTTCTCTCGTAGTCTATCATCGGATGCGGTTTATAATAATCACTTCTTATTTTTCTAAATAGTTGTGGTATTGGAAGAAGTGTACTATTACTGTGTGATTACCGAAAAAGAAAAACAAAATCGAAGAATCTTTTGTTTTTCATGTGAAGATTAGAGGTTTTCTCTTTATTTGGTGGATAGTGCTGTCTCAGCTTTATCTAGTAGAGAGGAAGAAAGGGAGATGAGTTAAGAGGGAGAAACAAAGGGTTTTGCTTTCTGAAATCAACTTTTGTTTCAGCTCTCTTTTCCGAGGCCTAAAAGTTCTCTTTATTGCCTTTATTCTTCTCTTTTTCTTATTTTCCTGGAAAAAAGTTTCTTCTTTATGTTAATTGTTTCATTGACCTCGCACCTTACCTGGAGAAGGCATTGTATGGTCTTTGATTGTTTAATCTTCTTTGCATACAGTCATCTTCTTTTTCATTTCTCTGTCTTTATGTATATGCATACATATACATCTACATACATGTGACCTAAAGGAAACGGGGTTGGAACTTAGAGCCCACAGATATTTGGAAAAGAAACAAAACAACATCCCATTTCACAACCAAACAAATCGAAGTCATTATTATTTCATATCACAGAATCTTGTTCTCCACAAATTACTCCTTAGCTTTCAAGCTTTTTAAGGAAAATAAATTAAAATAATAATTAAGGACTAGTGAAAATTTGTGTATATATATATGTATGTGTGTGTGTGTTTCATTGTCGACAACTCACACACTTAATATCTGGATCCATTGAAAGAAGAGTAAAATCCTTACTTATTATAACGCGTGTCGTTTGCACGTAATCAACTGATTTAACTCATGTCTCTGTGTGGGTGAGGAACGTAAATCGGAATCCATACAATGTGGTGTCATCATATGATCATATCATATGGAGTGATCATATCATATGGAGTAGTAAATATTCGACGTAGTGAAGAATCTTGGACTTTGAAGTGTCATGAAAGAGCAAATCATGTAAACAGTGAACAAAGACCATGTCCATATGAAGCACGGGCCTAACTAATTAAGGTGGAACACGGATCAGCATTGAAACGTTCCTATTGCTTTATATCATTTATTACGACTGCGACGAGATCAAGTTTCGTTTTCTTTTTTTTTATGTTAAAAGGTTTACTGTTGAATCTGTCTCTTCGATGAGATCATGTTTCTCCAATCTGCTATTTCAAATCGGTTTAGCCTTAATCTTCTTCTAGTAGAACTATATTAGACCTAATTTTGTATTTAAGAGCCTTTTTAACTTTTTTGGGTGGGGGGGGGAGGTGTGGGGTGGGGTGGGGTGGGTTGTTCTTATGTAGAATCTTGCTTGTTTAGGCTTTAGATCCAAGACCGCTTGTATCTCTTTGCTATTTCTTTGGAAATAAATTCACATACTTGACAAAAAAGTGTTTCTCCAATTGATCCATCTCTTGTCGCCTCTTTGTTCATACTTGATCAGCGTGTGTTGCATGTTTTCCAAACGTATGTATAATTGATCATGATGATTTCTAAGACCCTTGACGATTTCAACATGCGTATGTAAATTGTTTTCACATCAAAGATTTTGAAAAAGCTACGTTATTGTATAAAAGAAACAGCATTAAATATATCATCCTGCTAATTTTATTCTTCTAACATATAAACCATAGTGTTGTTTTCCATAAAACATTTTCATACATTAGCAGAAACCTTTGTCAGTGAATTATGAATGTTTGAATGATTTTTCTGTTGCACAATGGTAAATCGGGGGGACTTTAGTCTAATGGGACAATGTCTGTGTTCTTGCATAACCAAACAATCTATACTATTAAAGCAGATGCATGTTTATGAACCTGCCCCTGAATTTTTAAGTAATTACAAAATTGTCTGTACTTTTTTTTAGCATTATTTGCAACCAATCAAAAGTCATTATTTTACAATTACATTAAATAATATTTAATATAATTCAATTCTTAGTCTTTTTGAAAAATTTTGTTTCCTAAATGTTTGCACCATATCTTTCCAAAAATATTTCACATTATTAATTATTTGAAAGTATTTACTAAATGAAACCTCAAAATAAAATCAATTTGAAATAACAAATGATTAAATCAACAAAATCATAATACGGGTATGAATTATCTCAACTCCTTAAAAAATAGTTACATTTAAAATAAAAATTAAGTCACATAAAATAAATTTAATAAAATTATAGAAAATGTTTTGAAACGCACAAATGAATTTTTCAATACAAGAGTATTGAAGATATAAAATATTTTATTTAAATTAAAAAAAATCAGTATAAAATAAGTTTAACTCGGTTTAAATAAATAAAATCATATTACGGGTTATAGTTATTTAGAGTCTTCTAAAATTTATTCATATTTAAAATAACAAAATAAGTCATATAAATAAATTTAAAATAAATTTCATAAAAAGTTAAAATATATAATTTATCAGAAATCATAATTTTTGTTACGTAAAATAATTTTCCAACAAAAAATATACCCGTCCTTTTTAAGGGCGAGTCAAAATCTAGTTTTCCATTAAAAATAAACATATTTTTTTGAAATTATTTTTTAAAAGGAAACAATTTACTAGTCAAGATTAAAAATTTCACAGAAAGTTATATGAGCCTACCATGTTCTTAATTTTTATATTAGTCCAAGCTCTACAGAATTTTAAACATTGCTACAGAAAATAACAGTGGATCAAAAATAAACTTATTCTATTTGTAGGAATCTATCTTATTAAAATAGAAGTACACTTTAAAATTAATCCTAAGACTTTTAAAATATTTACAACCTAATGCCACTGAAGTAATTAATAAACCTAATTTTGAGGATTTGTCTTTTCCTAGTTTAATGCATAATTTCCTAAATTGATTCTACAACAAATTCATGATAAATCTTAAATTTAATGTACATTAATATTATAAACAAGTAGATAACCTCTTTCCATAATTATGTAATACATTTTAATTTAATATATATATTATACATTAGTATAAAGAACAAATTTAAAGTGAAAGCAAAATATTTATAGGTAAAAAGATTTATGCGGAAAAATATTTATGCGGTCACGGGTAAAGTTATAGAAATAAACAACAATATCGCAAAATTATTTTTCTTTAACACATTTATTTTAATAGAAATTATATTTCAAAATATTTTTATATATTTTATTATATATAAATTTATTTTATTTGTTTTAAGAGATATTAAGATTTTGGAATTGGAAAAAATTATGATCCATCCCTATATTATTTTAGTTACGATATTTAAAATTTATATCAGAATATTTTATTAAACTTATAATTACAAATACATATAATTATATTAAAAATACATATAATTAATATAAACAAAAACTTAAAAACATAAAATAAATATCCGTCCGGTCGGGCGGGTCAATATCTAGTTTCTTAATTAAACGAGAGGTACAATATACAATTTGCACCGTAGATAAAAAGACAAAAGTACACAGAAATAAGCATCATTGTCACCTAATTTAGTTGATAGTTAACGAAGAAGATCATGATAACAGGGCACTTGGTCCTTTAGCTTTTTGCTTTTCAAGGAGTAACAACGGAAGAGGTGAAAAGTTTTATTGACAACCCATAAAGTAACCCCAAAAAAGAATTGTTAAACATTTAGATATTTAAAAACTGACTTTGTCTATACGTCGTAATCTTCATAGCAACTAGAAAGCATTACATATCACATGCCCACATGAGCGGGTAAGAGCATAATTATTAGGGGTTTCTCCCTCTTAGTTTCTCCAAATACATATATGTGTATGTAATTGTGGAGTTCTTTGATTTAAGAGAAACTCAACCAAAAGTTTCTAATAATAGATACATACACATATACTTATACTTATATAATAGATACATACACATATATGTATTTAGAGAAACTAAGAGGAAGAAACCCCCAATAATTATGCTCTAAACCTTTAAAATACTCTCGACTTGCCGCTATTATCTCTTCAATTTCTACTGAGATATGTTAATGGTGCTGCGGATGACGATAATTAGTCCATTTGCCGTTTAATCCGCTCTTTTTCCCGTTCAACATTATCTGAATGCGTCCGAACACGTAAATAGACTATAAGATGAGAAAAGATTATTAAAAGCAAAACAGGTTGTCTTACAGAATTTCTTTGTCGGCTTTTTGGAAAAGTTGCCCATTTATAACTCGAGAGTTACACTAAAGAACACATTATGATTTATCTTTTCTAAAGACACATTGTTATTTTAGAGCACTTTGTCTGTGCGGAGGTTGTCGTTTGAGACAATTATGCCCTTTGTTTGTTTTCAAAAAAGAAACGAAAAAGAAATTTAGTTTGTGCTGTGTGATTTCATTGACAATAAATGCTACTTTAATTTTGAATGGAGGTGGATGTGTTGGTTTGTGTGAGTTAATTTAGGTCTTTAGATTTTTAAAAAGAAAAGTTGATCTAACGGTTGAGAGTAAAACTTCGTTGAAATAATTATTTCTGGATAATGGATGCAATTGAGTTTGTCTCGAAAGTTGCAGAAGAGATAATTTTAGTGTTTTCTATGTAGAGATGGATGGACATCAGGTTGGTGGACAAGATATCGATGGATAGGAGAATAGTAGACATAAAAACCATGAGAAATAGCTTTGTGGATAGCCAATTTGTGGACACCATATATGTGTACAAAGATATTAGTGGCAAGAGAAGCATCGATAACATGATCACCATCTCTGTATCCACCTCAGTATCCATAACTATCACAATCTCTGCTCTGTTATCCACCTCAGTATCCATAACTATCACCATCTATGTTATGGATAAAGAGATAGTAGATACAGAGGTTGTTGATACAGAGGTTGATACATAAACATGATTGAATTGTAGTGATAAAATCATTACAAATAGCTCAATAATTCTGCAAACATAAATTAGAAATCATCCATAAGAACATAAAAATCCAATCTTTATATACATATGTTACATCTTTGATTCATCAGAACAACCAAAATCTCAAAATCTAATCATGCTACGTAATTGAATAACCTAAATCCAAATCTAAACAGAAGTGAAAATATAATCAGTCGTAATGAATGTCACTTCTTCTTCATGGATCATGAACTCGAGACCCTCCATGCTTAGTCATGATTAGGGTTCGAGTGATGTATTTAGCAAACCCACGAGGCAGAACGTATCTCTCTCCGACACTTTCTAAAACTGAAGATTTTCTAGAACTCTGATTCATAACACCAAAACAAATCAGAAACCCATGTGTTGTTTGCAATCCACAGACTGTTGTCCATGTATCTTATGTCCACTACTATCCTAACCACCGATCTCCTGTCCATGAAACTCACATCCATCCATCTTCTATACATCGAAACTCATCTTCTACCAGTTTCCAATCCACACAATTCCGATTGACACATCTCCAATCCACCAAATGCCCATCCACAAGACCACAAGATGTCTCCACACATATCAAAACTCATATTCTACCAGTCTCCATCCATCTATCTTCTACAAATTGAAACTCATGTGTTGTTTGCAATCCACAGGTTATTGTCCATGTATCTCATCTCCACCACTATCCTATCCACTGATCTTATGTCCACGAAACTCATATCCATTCATCTTCTACACATAGAAACTCATCTTCGGTGGGGAGAAGAGTATTCAGCGGCGGAGAGAAAACTGATCCTGAAGATGACGAAAGGGAGACTTTTTGGTTAGTGTCGATTTCGAAACTATGACCGGAGATTACAGAACAAGATGGTCGGAAGTCGGATCTATTAAATTAAGGTTCCGTTTTGATACTCTTCCGACATCGTCGTTTCTTCTTTCTTCTAAGATGTGGATAAATAAAAAAGAAATTAAAATGTTTTACTTTTCGGAGATGTGGATGAGATGAATATATCGATGATTATATCGATGATTAAAAATAAGTTAAAAATAGAAAGTTTCTAGTTTATTGGTGAGATTCTTTATTGGTTAGAAAAAACAAAATTAGGTCTAGTTAGCAAATGAAACGAAAGAGTGCAAAGGAGTAGTTGAGGGGTACATGAGTAAAATTGTTATGCATAAAGTGTGTCAAAGCAAGTTGTGTCCTTTAGTGTAATAGGAAAGTAAAATTGTGTCTCTGAGAGTAATATTCTTTTATAACTCAAATCCTATATAAGTTTCACTAAAACAACTTTATTTCATTTGTATACTTGCGTGCAAACCACTTTATTTTTTGATAAATCCTATCAACCGACCCGGTTGGTCCCAAACAGTAGCGGACCCAATTTTTTTTTAATCTATATCAATATATAATTGAAAATATAACTATTTTAAAATTTATATAAAATATAAAAAAATCTACAAAACAATCCTAAGATCTTTCATATTCTAGATTCTTTTCATCACAATTTCATTTGTAATTTTTTCAAATACATCCTTTTCGATAAAACAAATCAAACAATCATTTAAAAATTAGTTTCCAATCCGATTTCGTCGATCTATCTTCACGATTTTCATGGTTGAAAAACTTCTCTCCACACTTGCAGTAGCAACATGCAAAATTAATATCAACTTCAGCAATTTATAAACCAAAGGAAATAACATATGCTTTCGGGTTTCCACTAAAGTACGAGCAAGTTCTCCAAAATCTTCTAAATGAATAAATCTGTCATCATTTCGAATGTTATCAATATAGATATCTAACTGTTGTTCAAGAGATATGCATTCTCCAGAGCTAAAGTCATATGGATAGAACGTAGCTAACCTCATCAATCTTGAATTGTTAAACTGAGAGAACAAATCAATTGGAGATAAAAAAACAGCACAAATAAGTAGTTAAGTATTCAAAAGCGATCATTAAATTCTTGAAGTTGCAGATCCAAAATTGCATATAAGCAATTGACCTTATAGTGATGTCCATTTGTGACTTCTAGTTTTATCCTTGTATTCTTTGAGTCAGTGAAAATCTCTTCCATGTCAAGTTCTTCAATATTATGTTTCTTACACAAAGAAGAAACCTTAATCATAAGAGAACTCCATCCATCATCTCTAAATTTCTGTAACTGTTTTCTATTTGATTTCACCAATCACATTGCATTTAAGATATCTTGATCCCTGTTTTGCAGACAAATTATTTGTGACTCCTAAAAGGTACACCATTACTTGCAAATAGAACACAAAATCAAAGCTATTGACGTATCTTAGGAGACCATATGCTTGACGCCTTTTTGAGCCATCTTGACCATCTTTTTGAACACATTCAAGCACCTTAATGATCAAAAAGAAACACTCAACCACACGCAATAAAGCTCTATAGCGAGAACCCCAACGAGTCATCCATCGTCTCTGAACAGAAACATCTTAGTTTAACCCTTTTTCGGTCTTACGTTCACCATCATCAACTTCTTTCTCAATCGATTCTTTGTGACTTTCTCAGAGCAAATATTTCCTTTTGCATGAAGATCCCACCACATTCAACAACAGAGAAATCATATCAAAAAAATCTCCAACATCAAAATGTTTTCTGGCGACTGCCACAACAATTAATTGAAGCTGATGAGCAAAGCAATAGACATAATATGCTGATGTGCTTTCCTTTGAGATTAGTGACCTTAACCCATTGAATTCACCCTTCATATTATTTGCTCCATCATAACCTTGTCCTCTCACTTTTGTAATGTTTAATCCATGCTTATCAAACAAAGAATTAATAGCAGATTTCAAAGTTTATGAAGATATATCACTTACATGAATAAAACTTATGAATCTCTCTTTGACTATTTCACTTTTGTCCACAAAACGAAACACTACTGCCATTTGTTCTTTATAAGAAGCATCAGTAGACTCATCCACCAACAAACCAAATACATCATGATCAATTTCTTCAATAATACTTTTGACTAGCTCTTCCGCAAAACAATGTACAATATCTTTCTGAATCTTTGGAGAAGTCATCTGATTGTTTCCAGGAGCATTCCTAAAACAACCTTACTTACAACTTCGTTTTGCTCAGTAGTGTATTTCAAGAGTTCAACAAAATTACCATTATTAGGAGTTTCGTCTTTTACTTCATGACCACGAAAAGATAACCTGTGTCTCAACAAGAATCCGGAAGCATCAATATAAGCATTTAACCTGATTCGATACTCATTCTTTGTAATATCATCTTTTTATGCAAAGAACCTTTGATACACTAAAAATTAATCCTTGCTACTGCCAAGTTAACAGTTGCAATTGTAGTATTTGAGATTCAAATCCAGAGGACCAGTCTACACTCTAGTTCTATGAGTTCTGAAATCAAGCTAAGAAGAAGATAATAATTTGGTTGAAAGAGACGATAGTTAACAAGCAAAATAAACACGAGATTGATTCAATTAAACAAGAGCTAGCCTAGGGTATTCCATTGGGTGTTGAATTGGAGCCAAACAATTATTCAAGCGCGATGAAGTGCTTTCTAGAACTCGGATCACTCAGCTGGAACACTCCACTGTCGTGGCAGTGATCGCTTTGCAGATCGATCTCACCACCTAACTGTCGTTGGGATGAGGATCGATTGCAAGCTTTAGAGAACAGGTCTGATCAGTTCACTTACTACCCTAATATCTACTTTCGCTGATTAGGGATACTAAGCTCATTCAATACATGTCAAGTTATCTCCTAAGCGGTTAACTATGCGATGAACTAGTGATCTAACATCAAGTGATCAGGTTAATGAAAGCAGTAAGAACAGTATGAATGAAGAACAATTATGGATCGCTTATCTATGTTTAGCTCATGTCTCAACATCCTAAAAACCCTAGGCGAGCAAGGCTACTACTCGATCATGATGCAAATAATCAAAGACATAAATCCTGAATAAAATTGCATAAGAACAGAGTAGAAAATAATAGGGTTCAGATGATCTTCTCTATGAGAGGATGTATTCTTCTCCCTTACAAGTTGCAGATCGCAAATCACAGTATTCTCTTCTAAAAGCTAGCGTAAGAAAATAGTAAAAAGATAGATGACATTTTATAAGGACGTGCCAATCAGAAGAAAAGAGATTAGGGCAACATGGCTTTAATTCCCGAAATAAAGAGTTTCCATATTCGTCGGGAACAATCTTCGGATCACTCCGTCTGCTTGTTCCGCTTGAGAGAGAACAGTCTCGAGACAGTTCTACTTGAGTGTTCTCCGCAGGATTGCTCCAAAAGGACATCTTTTCATCAGACACCTTCTCTTCTCTCTTCTACTAACTCCAGACCTGTAAAAGGTCAAAAAGGACTAGACTAACACGAATTAGTGACTTGAAACAAATGAAAATATATATATAATGATGTGAAAACACCATATATCAACCTTCTTTCATCAAGTTTTGACACTTCATTACTGCATTGTATTGAAAGCTGTTAACAGCTCCTACATGTTCTGAAATGTTTTTGGGCTTGTTCCAGTTAGAGAAACCATCAATGGTCCATACATCATTCCTTCCACCTTTACTAGCATTACCCCTGAACAAGTAACAACATAGACAAAAAGCTGCATCTTTCTTCATATTATATTTTAACCAATTATGATATTGATCAAACCAAGCAAGATTAAACCGTTTCAATACGCCTCCTTTCAGTGATTGTTTGAAAATATGACCACATGGTTAACAAGGACTTTTGGTTAAATATTTTTGAATTATCTCGTTTCTTTGATTTACATGATATTCTGATATTTTTTTCGATCAGCAAAATTTCATGGTAGATTATCCAAATCATCTAAATCACTTTAAGATGAAGTCGATGGAGTTTTTCTTTTCAAATTTATCAAAAATTTCTCCATATGTCTGTAGATAAAAATATATTAGTAAAATAACTTGTAGTTGGATAATTAGAATCAATAAGAACAAACTAAATTATTATTTTAAATAGGAACCTACTTGCTAAGAAGAGATTAGAAAATATTAAACTGATTTCGTTGAAGCTTTGAAGAAGACGACGACAAGTCGTCAAAAATAGAAAAAAAAATTCAGTTCTAACTTAATTTATTTGGGTTTTAGGTTTGTAAATTGTAAACTACCGAAATTAAACCTGTTTTTTTCTTTTTTATAATTGTAGACATGATTGATTTACGTTGGGTTTTAATTAAAACTAATTTATGGGGTGTCATAACTAAATTTAATGGGAAAATACATAGGCTAAATGTTCTCCATAATTAATGGTGAGGCAACTGCAATCTCATTAACGTGAGTACGTCCGCCATTGGTTCCAAAAGAAACGTATTTAGTGTTTAAAAAAGAGTAGTCCGAAAATATACCACATTTTCTAATTTAAATTTGAAATACCATCTGACTAAAAGACCAAAAACTAAACTGATTATCTATTATGGTCCACCATATTAATCACCTAAATGCAGTTTTACCACAATTTGTTTTATTGTTCAGATAACAATTCAAGTATTGATGATAGAAAAACAAGATTATTATTGATTCTAAAAAGGACAATAAGACAGATTACTTTACTCTTAAAATAAAACTGTCCTAATTACAACTCTAGACATATTTATACTATATTTTGACATGCTTTAGAACCCAACCTTAACTCAAACAAAAGAATATCTCACAAATAAGAGAAATAAAAATAAAAGAATGGGATATTTCAAGAACTAAGATATTTATTCAATAATTTTCTCTCTTTTATTTATGAGATAAGTAAAAGGAGTCTCTTTCGAATACATTTTGTTTTTCTACTAATTTTATAGGCTGCCAAGTTAATAAAATCTTCAAAACCTTTTTTTTTTTGATCAAACCTTCATTTATTCAAGAAACCTTAAAAGAGTCAAGCACCAACTGGCATAACAGAGGAGTTTAAGCAGGCTGATTTAGCAAGACCATCAGCAATAACATTTGAAAGTCTAGGAGTAAAGGAAAATGAGATAAAATCGAAAGAGGAGCAGAGGAAGAAGATGTCATGGAGGACGCCTTGAATTTCCACTGCCCATTCCTTCCTTGCTAGCAATAATACGAGGGTTTTAGAGTCCGAGAAGCATTCCAGCCTCCGATGTCCTGAAGAGATAGCAGCTGTCAAGCATGCCTTAACCGCAAGAGCTTCAGCAGCAAGTGCTGAGCCCACGACACTGCGGTGAGAAGAACCGTGCCCGAAGTAGGCGCCATTTGAGTCTTGAAAGACCCAGCCTAACCCACATCGTCAAGAGGAAGCAAGCCAAGATGCATCTGAGAAACACTTGGTAGCAGAGGATGATGAGATTGGCTTTGTAGTTACTGGCCGAGATGCCTTAGGAGGAGTGGAGCCTTGGATTTGTGCATTTTGCCATGACCTGGCTTCAACTATGGCTTTTTCCACCACCTCTTTCCCTGCAAAAGATTTATCCTCAAACAACAGCTTATTTCTACTAGTCCATAGGTTTCAAAGAATCCAGGGATATAGTGGGACGGTGATGCCCGTGGGTGGGAAACTGATCATTTGACGTGAAGTTTGAATGAGTTGGGCAACTGATGTGATCTCCGACGCCAAGAGTTTATTCGTTGCGGGGAGGAGATCCCATACTCTCTGCGCCACCGGACAGTGGAGGAGAACAAAGCTCAAAATCTTCAAAATCTATCTTCTTGAAGTCTAGTGGTGAAAACTTTTGTAGTTGAATGAAATGTAACAATCGACTTTCTAAAAAACAAAAAACAAAAAACAATGGACTTTCTCCCCAATTATCTTTTTTTGCTAAATACTTTCTCCCCTATTATCATTAACATGTTTTAGATTAACAGAAAATCTTTTAATTAGGGGGCTTTAGTTATCTTTTTGGTATTCGCCTTCAAATTTGACAAATTTTGAGGATCTACTCTGATGATAGGTTTTGGAAATTTAGCATAAGTTTGATAAACTTACTCACTTCAAAAAACTAAATAAAGACTACATGACTACAGTAGACTTACAAGATGCTTTCTTATGTCTGCATGCCTTGATTTGGGCAGATTCGTTTAATCAGTCTTAATTTAGGCAAATTTACGATAGACACAACCAAATCTGGTGTGAGTAAGACATACTCGTACGACACGTTTGGATATAAAATTATTCCCCCCCCTCTTTATTTTATACATAGAGAACCAATAGCGAGGAGCAAATTAGTCTTTTGGACAGATTGCATCACAATTAGGCCTAATGACAATAATCTCATTCTAAAAACAAAACAATTGTACAACATTTGTCATTCTCTTTTTAGTAATTCTGGTTGAGGTCTATAATTTTTTGGTAAAAGAGGTCTATAATTACTAGCAAAAAAGTAACACTTCCAAAATATATGGTCCATTCGTAAAGTCTTTGCTCTGGCCACACCATTACTTGTGGTCGATAGTGATCTGTCATCTAAGTTATTGCTTTCATTACAAATTTACAAACATTTCATATCAAACAAGTCAAATCAAAATGATTAACTTTCCAGTACGAAATGAAAGACAATAAAATATTCACCATGCAATTTGGTAAAGAAGCGATACATATACATATATATAAATAATCTGACTGACAAATTTTAAGGGGGAATTTTCAAAAATACCACTTTGAAGGTACCATTATTCATCTTTACCACCACTAAGTACACATTTTCAAAAATACCTTATTTATTAAAATGTTAAAGACTCTTATATCTTTGTTTTTATATGCTTTTCAAAATTTTAATCCAAAATTCTAAATCCTAAACCCTCAATTCTAAACCCTAAACCCTAAATCTTCAACTCTAAACCCTAAACCCTAAACTATATACCCTAAATTCAATATCCTAAACCCTAAACCCTGAAACCTCAACTATAAACCCTAAATCCTCAACTCTAAACCCTAAACTTTATACCCTAAACCCTAAAACATCAAATCTAAACCCTAAAACATAAAATCTAAACCCTAAATCCTAAACGTTCAAATCTAAACCCTTCATTAAAAGTAGTGGTAAAAGTGGTTAGTGTAAACATGAAAAGTGGTACTATGAAAATGGTATTTTTGGCAATTTCTCAATTTTAAGATAACACAGATGTCTAGAGAATAATAGCCATACCATTGTCACTACTTTACACCCTATCATAAAAACATTTGTATAATTAAACTTTTTTTTTTTGATCAAAAAAAAAGTTTAATTATACAAATCTACAACATATTTTTAACTTCTAAATTTATTAGATATGTGAAAATATTTAATTATCATATAAAGTATATGAGAAAGGTAAAAAACATGTTGACTATTTATGGTTATGAATGGGAGGGGCATGGCAAAAGCATATCATATGTGTTGCGGGAAGGCTTCTTTTAAATCTCTATTCACCATTTTTTTTCTAAAGCTTATTTTGCAGGAAACCTACATGCAATTCAGATTTTTTTTATTTTTTTTCGAAAAAACAGATCTTCTACATGCAATTTTGTCCACTAGACATTTGGTGATGTTCCTCCATTTATTTTTTACTAATAAATGATTTTATTACAATTTAATAAATAAGATATTTTCATTTTATTTTACTTACAATTTTTACGATACAAAAAATCATCATTGTCTACTTATGTCTTTTTAGTTTTTGTTATATAAATTTAACATTTATCTAAGTTATTTATATGATGTGTGTGTTTTTTAATTATGTAAATTTATAATATTTTACTTAATATATATATTAATGGAAGATAGGCATATTTGGTTAATTACTAATATTTTCATATTTTAATTTTAAAAATACAGTAATGTAACTTTATTGTAATATTTATTGTTATTTATGTATTGTATTTATATATAATGTATTTTATTGTAATTTTATTATTTACATATATACTCTATTTCAATTACTTTTCTCATTATACGCCGTAACCAGACATTAAAATCATGACCTGGTTGAATATTAAAATCTAGTTTTTCTTTTTAAATTCAAGTTAAAAAATTGTAGATTTTTGAAAATCATAAAAAAATTATATCTTTCTAATATCTCTCCAAATAAATTAGTTTTTGTCATATTTTATATCATTTTAAATTTTTATTTGATTGGTTCGGCCAGTGACCGAGTTATAATGACTATAATAAACTGTTTGATCTGTATTTTTTATATGATTCACTTGATTTGTATGATCTATTTGATCTGCACCGTTTTAAATGCTTTTACCATTTAAAACGATGACCAAATAAATAATTTTAAAAAAATTCAATATATCATGGATTTTTGGTATAACTTGTGGTAGGGACTTTGGCTGAAAAGACAAAAACACTTGGGGGGGGGAATCAAAATGTAAAAAAAAAAAAGAACAGGGAAAGAAATTTTGAAGTTATTAGCATTCAGATTTGACAAGGGAAAATATATCAGATTCTCACTGCCTAAATGAAATGTAAAAAACAAAAAAAAATGTACTCAGAAACCCTGGGAACTTTCAGATATATCTAACGTTTATTATCATCCCCACATCCAACAAAAAGAATATTACAAACAGAAGAGAACCAAACAATAAAAATCAATCTGGTCACTGCAATTAGAAGGTTATTAAATCAGGAAACGTGTGAGTGAAGTGAACTGGCTCATCAATAACTATAAGAGGCAGCAGATTCGCATCCACGTTATAGTCTTTATCTTGATCAGTTTCTTTGATATCTTTACATGTGAAACAATAGTCATCTTCGAAAACTTCCCATTTATCAGTTATGATTGTCTTGAACTCTGGTCTCTCCACTAATATGATACTCTTTTCTTCCTCTACTTCCTCTTGTTCCTCCTTTGTCTCCTCTTCTTCTTGGACTCCTCTAATGGCTTTCTCGATTGCTTCAATGTCTTCTTCTGGGATCCTGACAAACTTAGGGACTTCATGCGCGTTTGAGACACCAAACTCTTTGCAGAACTCAAAGTAGAGGGCGAGGTCTTCTCCTTGAGATGTAGCCTTCTTTACAATCTTGAGAGCCATCACAGCTTCATCTTTTTCAGCACCTGGATGGATCTTGATGAGAAGCTTGGCGATCGCGCTGCAGATTCTTCCATAAACGTCAAAGATCTCGAGGACAACGCAGTCCATGGCTTCAAGGATAAGCGTCTTCTTCATGTTCTCAGCCATGGGACGGATTTGGAGAAGCATATGGAGAAGAGACTGAAGGTTCTGGATCCTCTCCAGCTCTTGTTCAATAGAATCTTCCCGAGTTTTTTTGCCCCGGCCACGCATTTGTTCGGAAAAGAATAGAGCGTACTGGTCAAGAAACGAGAAATAGGCTCGGATAAAAGCGTTGAAACCCCAAGTCTTGCTTGGACGCGAATGACCATCGGAGAAATCAGATAGGTCGAAAGGGAGGCGGCGAATCTCTTGTAGGGACGTGACTTTGCAGCAAAGGACACCGTGGACAAGCATCAGGGCTTTCACGGCGACGGTCCAGCTTCTTGTGCGGTTAACCCTAGAGGAAAGCGCGTGAACGAGAGGCTTGAGGTTGGCGGGAGAGGAGCGGACCCATTTGTAGACACGGTGAGCATTGTGGTAGTCCACGGATGAGTCGTCGTGAGAGGTTGCGTGGATGATGGCGGAGTCAAGGTCAGGGTTGCGGAAGGAGGTTTTACGGGAGAAGCTGATGGAAAACAAGCTTTTACGGTCTTTGAGAGCACCGGAAGCTCGTTTCCACAGCTTCATCATCACCCTCCTCCTCCTCCTCCTCCTCTTTTTGTGCTCTTTTCCTTTCTTCTCTTTCTCACAAACCCACCAAACGTTTACCTTTGTCTCTATTTTAAGGTTTATATCTTTTGCCACCTTTGTTTTTGACCGTTGTAACCGGTTTTTCTATTTATTCAGACAGATGTTGTATATAAATATAAGCTGGCACGTGTGATCCGGTGCACGTTTTTGCTTAGTTTCGTGCACGTCGGCCTTAATTAGGAGTAGGACACGGTTTCATTACTTTTATTATGTTATCTGATCAATCTTATGATGCTGTAAATAAGAACCGAAGCTGGGAATATAAGAGCATGATTATCAGTGGGACAAAATTTGAGTCCTTCAGATTATTTAATTAGTATGTGTGATGTTAAGGACAAATGGAAGGATACTACAAAATGTTTGGTTTATTGGTGGGACTTTGGTTTAGTCCTTAGGTAATTTTTTAATATTTTGATGTTAAGTGTTTTAAAAAAGATAGATTACAAACTTTTAAAAAAAAATTACAAGGGGATGGAGATTCCTTTGACACGAGATGGAGATGAGAGGAATGGTGAGAGCGAGGGTAGATAGGGTTGAGTTTTTCATCTCCAAATCGCACATCTTGAGCTAAGGGGTTTGGTGCTCTTCTAGGTGGAGACCAAGGAAAAATGGAGTTGATGAAGCTACTAAAAATGGAAAAATGGAGTTGATGAATCCTTTAAGAATTTGACAAAATCTTTATATACACATCTACATAGCCACGAGTTGATCCAATGTGAAAAACAAAACAAGGAAAGAAATTACAAAACAATTCTGTAAAAGAAGGAACAAGAATCATAATTCAGACACATGAAGACAGGTGAATTCTTAAGATATACACAGAGAAAGGAAAACCATTGTTTGCAGCAGAGTAAATGGAATCAAATCAGATACAGAACTTCTCTTATGTAGCTGAGTATGAGATCTACATGACATGATCTAAACTACTCATCTCATGTTGTGCAGTAATGCAAACACATAAAGATAATGTAAGGAAAGAGATACCTTGAACACACTCCACCGCGGCATCTAGAACAAGGTTCAACAACTGATTGTAGCCTTTAAGAGTTCCAGTGACATGATGAAACAAGCAAGCATCAAAACTCAAAGCAAGAATCATATTAAAAAAATGCTCTGTTCTTTCTTTACACCTTGTCTACTACCAGTAAGCTTAACTTGCACACCCTTATCCACAAACTTAGCCAAATCCAACACTGTTTCCTTTCTTCCCGACTGTAAGAATACATCCTAAGCGTACACTCCCTTCGTGGATCAAATCTCCCACAAATACGCAAAGCTTTTCAATACATTTTCCAACTCTTTCAAGCATTATAATCAATTACACGCATACATGTATTGTAATAGTGGGATAAAGAACAAGAAGAAGAAGCAGAGAGGATACTCGATCAAAAGTAGAAGCAGTTGACTCAACAACATCATCATCATCTTCGATAGTTTGTCATATTTAAGAAACCCACAAGAAATTAAACAAAAGCAACAAAACAGAATCAATTGACAGATAAGTGATTGCTTTGATTTTTAATTTATCAGCAACAGACTGGTCTTGATAAGTGATTGCTTTGATTTGGATGTAATCAGAGGTAGAGAAGCTTACGCTTTGAGAAGACGCCATAGGAGGATTGGGGAATCGAGATTGGTCGAAGAAGAGAGTGGAAGAAGCAAGCTTTGGAGGAATTCATGGAGAGGATGAGGGATAACGCGGCGCAGAGCCAAGGAGAGAACGTGGAGAGGAGATCACGAGAGAGAGAGAGAGAGAGAAAGAGAGAGAGAGAGAGAGAGAGAGAGAGAGAGAGAGAGAGAGGCGGAGTGGTTTCGCGAGAGCGAGAGGAATCCCCTCCTTGGCTTCTCCGCTTCGTTTCGAGCCAACACGTGGCACGAGGGACAAGGGAATATAATGACGTATCTAATTTAGTAAACGTCCCACTCTTTTTTCCTTATTTCTCATTTAAATTAAATCATAATTATGCTAAGAGTCGAAGGAGGGGGACGGCAATAAAGATGGTCTAAGAGGCGGATCTATTAGAAAGGAAGGGGTGTCAGCAGACACACGTTAAAAATATATATATGTTTTTTGTTAAGCTATTACAAGTAAATTTCTTCAGCTCTAGTGGTGATTTGGCTCAGGGTGACACCCCCTAACTTGGGTTCAATCCCGACTTGACACCAATTTTGTACTTTTTTTATTTGGGCTTTAAAAACCCATTAATTTTGACACCCCTCAATATGGATCTTAGATCCGCCACCGAATATTCCAGAAGTACTATACAAATCTTGAAATCTTAGTGATAAATAATAGTTGTGACTGTAAGGGTGAAACCTGATCTCGCTAGGTTCGTATAACTAAAGACATATCGAATTCACATAATTCCATGCGTTTAAGTATTGGGCTTGAATTCACATAATTCCATGCGTTTAAGTATTGGGCTTCAAAGAAAATCAAAGAGCAAGACGTTGGCATATCTATCTTATTAAAACAGAAATATTCTGTTGAACCTAACATTTATTTTGTAAGTTTTTAAATTAAATACATTTTTATACTTTATAGTTAAACATACATTAAATCACTAATGTTTCTTTATTTATATCACTATCCATATTTTCAAACAATATACTTATTTCTTTATACTAATATCTACGTTTCCAAACAATATACTTATTTCTTTATACTACTATCAATGTTTCCAAATAATACAATAATTAATCTTAATTATTTTATATCTATCGTTTTCTCTTTAAAATTTTGTAGAAACGTCACAATTTCATAAATTGCAAAATAGTAAACTTTAAAATTTCGATTATAAGATTACAAATTATGAAATTATTACAATTTAAATCCAATTAGATTACATATCGGTCATCCATCAGTTCAATCGGTTAGTCTCGGATTTTAGTGATTTTTTAATATGAATATTTTTAAAAAACATAAATTGAATTGTCAGATCTCCGGATTAACCGGTATAATCACAATCGAGTTGAATTTAAAAATACTGATTTAAATGCAAAAAATATTTTAAATACACACTCTTTAAAAATTACCAAAATATTTGTTAAATTATTAGTGAAACTTTTCATGTTAAAATATCCCGCGCTTCAAATTAAATCACTAATGTTCATAATGTTCCTTTCTTTATACTTTATAGTTAAACTTAAATTAAATCACTAATGTTCTTTTCTTTATACTACTATTCATATTTCCAAACAATATACTTATTTCTTTATACTACTATCAGTGTTTTTTTTTAACGCTGATTTATTATGATATTACAATTATTAGAAACATTACATAGACGATTCGACAACCGACAATACTACCTGTTTTATGAAGATTTACGTCTAACTGCATCATCTGAGCCGTCCTATGAAGATCCACGTCTGACCAGATTTACTTGCACCATGTTGAAGATCTCTTGTAATCCTTCCTTCCATAATCACATAGTTGCCTGTAATCCTTCCTTCCATAATCTGCATAGTTGTCTAATAAATCGCGCTCTCTCCGGGACTTGAAACCTGGATTTGAGAAAATCTGCAATAAATTGCATAGTCTGGGAGTCGAACCCCAGACCTGGGTGTAGAAGCCTTTAGACCTTAACCATTAGGCGAAGGTGCTTCCACAAAACTATTATCAATGTTTTCAAACAATATATTTTTATACTACTATCAATGTTTCCAAACAATACAATAATTAATATTACTTATTTTATATCTATCATTTTTTCTTTAAAATTTGGTAGAAACGTCATAATTTCATAAATTGCAAAATAATGAACTTTAAAATTTGGATTATAAGTTACAAATTATTAAACTATTACAATTTAAATCAAATTAAATTACATATCGGTCATCCATCAGTTCAATCGGTTAGTCTTGGGTTTTAGTAATTTTTTTGATATGAATATTTTAAAAACCTAAATTGAATTGTCAGATCTCCGGGTTAACCGGTATAATCACAATCGGGTTGAATTTAAAAATACTGATTTAAATGCAAAACTATTTTAAATACATTCTTTAAAAATTACCAAAATATTTATTAAGTTATTTAGTGAAATTTTTCATCGTAAAATATTTTGCGCTTGTAAAGCGCGGATCAATATCTAGTATTTTGTTAAAGCATGAAAAACGAAATTTACAATTACAAACCTCAAGTGACACGAGAACACACACCTTATAACATGATATCATATGTCCTTTAACCAGAAAAAGTTACATGTATATGTTACAAGATAGCACGCACCTTCTATCATGATTCCCTTTGGACTTGGTGACTCCCAGAAAATATCCAGGAATTTATAAACTCCCTATGAAAATAAATGAATGTGTGAGCAAGAATCGTGATCAAGGAATAAGCAAACGCAGCTAGAAAGTTCAAAGCCAGATGGAGAGGGGCGCTTGCAAGTGGCTTCAAGCCTTCAACGGTGATAAAGCAGAGACAATGCAGACAATATTTCTAGATATGCTTTCTTAGAATGTTTGGATCTCTAGTTTGCAAGAGACAAAGTCCCGGTTAGTGTTTTGATTATGTTTATTTGGTCTTATTAGTTAAAACTAAGTTGGTTTGTTTCCATCTAAAACTTGATGTCTTCAGTCTTGTCTTAATTATCTTATAACGCTTTACTTCTTCGAGTGTTTTGTTTCTGATTATTGTAAGTGAAGTGTGGTGAAGAATGAGACACAAATCCGCGATTCAAGCATAGACAAAATCTCATGAAACCCATCTTAAGGAAAGTGGGACTTGAAGTGAGAGTCCTATAAGCTAGATTTGAGCAGGGTGAAAAGATTCAAGGCAGATGATGGCTGTCTAACTAAGAATAAAAACAAACGGCCAACTAGTTTTATGCAAACAGAAGTATGAACATCTATCTTATTAAATCAGAAACATTACAACTTTTTCTAGGTGAATTTTAAAGATGGACCTTATATATTTAAATTAAATGTTTCATTATTTATATATAATACGTACCATAGTCTAACTTTGCATTTATGTATTTCCTTATATACAATTCCTCTTTTTGTCCATATTCCATATATGGTTTTCATATTTATTACATGTCGATTTAAATAAGATAGATATTAAGAATATTAAAAATATTAATCTTACTAGAATTACCCTATACAATTCATTTTAAATTGATCAGTATACTTTCATTGGCCATATTGATTTTATTAGTACGAATAACATTAGGTAGATAAGTCATAGACACATACATAAAGATTTGACTATTCTTTAACTACGTTGGGCCTAATCTACTTTCTAAAACAAATAACACATAGCTTTATATATTGTATAGAATATAGTAATATTGTATAGTATTATACTTATACAATAATACTAAAAACAAACCAAACTGAAATATAATATATATCGAAAATGTTTTGAACCATTACACACAAAATATATTAGACCTCATAGATAAAATTCACTTTCAAATTATGTAATAATTATTTTAAAAAATTAAACTTCGTAATGTACAAAAAAACATAAGTTTTATATCAAATTTTGTGTTACAATAAAAAGACACAACTCGCGCTTGCAAAGTGTTAATTTTACATACGAAAGACAGTTTTGGTATTGTTCTTTAAACACAAAATTGAATTTTACAAATTCGATACTACATACTAAACAATATAGAATACATTTTAAAAATAAAACCCGTGCGGGTACGCATGACCTTTGCAAAAATCGTAGATATGTTTATATAATATATAAATATATTATGTTACACATATTTTCATATAAATAATACCACAATGTAAGTTTTGTATGATAAATATTAAAAATACAAAATATATAGAACTATATATTTAAAATAATATATAAAAAATCTATTACGTTATCATAAAATTTAAAAATCAAATTTAGCAATTAAACACATTGCTTATTTAAACACATTAGTACATATTGTTATTTATCAAAATTTTATATCAATACACTTGCAATCATGTATAATGTTTAGTACAAATAAAAGTAATAAAAAATTGATTCCCGCTCGGTCGAGCGGGTCATGATCTAGTGTGTATATATTCCTGAAAATTTTTAGCTACCAGTTTTAGAATTTACTAATTTCTCACCTTATTTTTTTTTTTTTTTTAGAAACTACTACTTTTTTTATTGAAGGAAAGAAGAAAAATTACAATTCTTTACCTTTACTTACCCACAGGCTGGAAAGAGGAATAATCTCCAAAAAGAAACATCACAAGCTATACAAAGCTACTCAAAAAATCTTCTACTTCCCAAATTCCCAACAAAAGAAATTTTACTAGAACCTACTCAACCACGAACCCATCAAAGTGATATCAGTCCTTTGAGAGTGATGAGCTCTAGACAAAGGATCTAACCAAGCTTGCATTGTCTGCTTGATTTCAAAAATCACCGCTTGTGCTGGCCTTGACGAGTTAGCACTATTCGGAGGGACATGAATCCTTGCATTTCTTTCCTTCCAAACACTATAAATCGACGCTTGAAACACCAATTTAGCTATCAGAGCTATAAACTCATCAGTAGAAGGATCTTTCAACCATCTCAAGGCATCTTCTCACCTTAAATTTGAACATGTATAGCATTGTAGTAATTAATAGCATTGACACAGACCAGTCATACAAAAATAGCCTCCTTGTGTACAACAACTCTGTATCAGATTTGATGGCCGCTTGACTCAGCTTACTACTAATTCTTAACTCCATTTTAGATTTAATTATGGTTAAGACTTTGACCCACAAAAAAGAAAACATATTACAATATGACTCACCTACTGATTAAAGCACGTGGTCCATGTTTTACATAAACGCATCGTTTTACCTGCCACTTCCCAATTCTCTCTCACAGAGCATTCCTTGTTTATAAAATCTCTTCTCTTTCTCTCTCTTCGAACCAGAGAAAGGATCTTCGCTTTCCGACAAATGGCGGCTACTACTACACTGTACAAGTCTTCTTCATGTCTCAAGTCCGGTTCCACCACCAGTCGCCTAAACCCATCTTCTCTCGTCAAGCCCTGTCCGAATCCGACCAGTAAGTCTCGCTGTTTCTTAGGCGTTATTCGAATCAAAAAGGCTTAATCTTTCTTCTTTGGTGATTAGGAGTTTCGGTTCTGGGGAAGAGTCGGAGACATGTGGTTACGAAAGCTTCGATCGAAATGTCGCAATCGAACTCGACACCTTCTTCGGTTGTTGTTGTCAATTCATCAAGTAAGCAGCAAAAGGGTCCCATCATCGTGATTGATAACTACGACAGCTTCACCTACAATCTCTGCCAGGTTTTTTTTTTTTTTTTCAAACCAATGTCTAATCTCCACTGCACGACGCCTCTTGTTATTAGTAGCTGAAATGATATTTTGATTAGTTGGAGAATTTTGTAAAGTTTTGGTTTTGCTCGATCGATCAACAGTACTCTCATTAGATTAGTGTCGTGGCTAATTCCAACAATTTGATCATGTGTCACTTCTAGTGCATTCAGTTTGTCTTTACTGTTTCCAGTATATGATTTATTATAAAGAACGCTTTTTGTATACCTATCTTCTTTTTTTTTTTTTTCATAGTATATGGGAGAGCTAGGATGCCATTTTGAGGTTTACCGCAATGATGAACTTACCGTAGAGGAGCTGAAAAGGTGAGAAGAAGATACCAATTTGCATTATGCTTAAAACAACAGAATCTGGCTAATCAAGAAGTGTTCATTTCCTTTATTGTGATCTCCTTTTGTTGTGCAGCAAAAATCCAAGAGGGGTTCTGATTTCTCCTGGGCCTGGTAAATGTTTTAGACCTCCCACAGCGTTGTGTATTCTTTCTTTTTACGATTCTTTGTTGGGAAGAAAGAAAGAAAGAAGAAGATAAACAGCTATCTTAATGGTGATTGATAGGAACCCCACAAGACTCTGGGATTTCCTTACAAACTGTTTTGGAACTCGGTCCACATGTTCCTTTGTTTGGAGTATGTATGGGTTTGCAGTGTATAGGAGAAGCATTTGGAGGTTTGTTTTTGCATTTTTTAAAGAGAAAATACATGTTACTTTGCGTATTATTGTTCTAACACGGTTCCTCAACTCTGATGCACTTTTTTATATTTTTAACTTTTGGTGGTGTCTAGGAAAGATCGTGCGGTCACCATATGGTGTAATGCATGGGAAAAGCTCCATGGTTCACTATGATGAGAAAGGAGAAGATGGCTTGTTCTCTGGATTATCCAAGTACGAATCTAGTTTTTTCTTTTTCTTTCTAATCATAAGTCTGTAAATGCCTACTAAAAACAAATCTTGTTGGTCTTTCTTGTTCAGCCCTTTCCTTGTAGGTAGATATCACAGTCTCGTGATCGAAAAAGATACGTTTCCTAGTGATGAACTAGAGGTTACTGCGTGGACAGAAGATGGTTTGGTTATGGCAGCCCGACACAGGAAGCACAAGCATATACAGGTAAAAGAAAACTTACTCAAGTGGGGTTCATGTTGCTTCTTTCCCCTCTTCCATTATAATTTAAAAAAAAAACTGAACTCTTGAAATCTTGTAAAAATTGGGTTCACAGGGAGTTCAGTTCCATCCGGAGAGTATTATAACAACTGAAGGAAAGACAATTGTCCGCAACTTCATCAAACTTGTAGAGAAGAAAGAGGCTGAGAAGTTGACTTGAGGGATTTCCTCAGTCAGAAAACATGAAGTTGTGTTCCTGTAATAAAGTTTGCCAGTGCAAAATGTTCCTTGTCATCTTCACATTATTTCTATCATAGAGTTTCGATTGATGCAACTTCTTTAGCAAAATTTGTATTACAATAGTTAAGTTGAACACATGGATTAAGACTACTGTGTATTGAAGTCCACTATCTACAATGTTCATTTAAGATGTGGCGAGTCCTTTAGATGTTTGGGGATTACATCATTTCCTAGTTTCACCGCATTGGGTTTATTTCCTCTACTTCTTGATGAACTTCCCTCCATGAATAATGTTTCAACAGCTTAATACTTTCCCTGAGATACCATTACCATTAATCTATGAAATAAGCATATTCATTGTAAATAGATATTTTACTTCTAAGCAAACTAGAGATATACCAAAAGAATTAACAAAGTGATCATTTACTTATAGATTAACAAGTTGCCAAGCGATCAGGATTAGATCAGGCAATTTATATTGGCACACACAATGGTCACACGGTTTCTGTCACTATCAAATATCTCAATAGCCAAGCAGAATGCTTTGCAGCTACAAAACCGCTGCATTTAGTTTGAATTTGTTGTCCATTTTAACCACAATTTAAAAATTTCTGATTACTTCTGTTATTTTACATTTTTGCTTTGTTAGAGTATCATTTCAAAGTGCATATGGAAAACACGTTATTATTTAGGACTAGTGAGATTCTTTTGTACGAAAAAATATAAATAGTAAGACTTACAATAAGATTTTCCCCCAAATTTGTTAGAGAATTGTGCTTTTGCAAAATTCTGTTTTAGTTTATACATTTTTTTATAAAATGCATATTCTTCCCTGCATGTGGCATATTTGAATTTATTGTAACATGGAGGGTAAGCAAATCACCGTCCTATATAATTGGAACCCATATTAATATGCTATATCATTTTAAGGAAATAAATTTAAACATTAGTACATATGCGTTGTGAAATGATGATAGGATGGGCATATATTAAGGAGTGGTATTAGGATCAAAGTCTCTACGCTCCACTAGCGTTGTTTGATTCTTCAAGGCATAGCAAAGAAGTGGCACATGGGTGCATACAGCTTTCTTCCCTTGCTTCCTTTTTCTCCTTTTCTCCTTTATTTTATCCTCCCTTTCCTTTCAAATTTAATTGGCAACGTTATAATTTATTTTGGTGACAATACGATTTATTAGATAAGTTAAGAAAGAGCTAGCCGTTCAAGATTGGTGGTATTGCGTTTCTAGACCGATTATATTACCAAAAAAAGGTAAACAATAAGATGCTATGGTTTTATAAAAGTAAGAATCTACAATATCATTGTTATGTGTTTCCTGCAGGTGTGATAAAAACCTGATAATTTTGATGAAGAAATATATTCTAGAGATTAGAATAATGTATTAGTTATAACTGGTCTTTAGCATAGTGGATGAAACATCTGCTTGGGTTCCAAAATCTAAGTGATTAATGTCTTATTATCTTTCAAATTGATTAAGAAGTGTATCTGTAGATCATCTCACTTCAAATTTGAAATTGTTATAGTTGACCCTAGCGTTGGTGGTACCAATTTGGTAACATTGGTTCTAGCTTAGCCCTATTATATCTCAAACACACATATCATAAGATATTCTAGATTGACGTTATGTGATAGTTTTAGTGTAATTTTTGACTCTTAAGTGATGTTACACGTGTTCTAAGGGCATCTGCATTGAAGAATATTGAAAGGGGATCACACATTCTCCAAGAAAAAAAAATAATAAAATAAGTGAATTTGTTGAACATGTGCCGTGAGAAGCTCTTCCCACTGAACCGATCCATGACTGTTATGCGGGCCCCACAACACGTGGTGGCTCGCGATTGGTTGAATTCTTATTATTTTTTTTTTTTTTAAAGAAAAAAATGTCAAACAGAATAAAAAAATAATAAAAAAATACTTTATGAACCCCATATGGGCGGGTTCACTAATGTAGATGGCCTAAGTAGTTGAAATGATATATATTTTCGTACCAATGCATATAATGATTAGCCGTAAAATTCAGAACGAAGGCAATGACTCCCGTTTATGGCTACCCACATAACCTATTATTTACAGATCAAGGCAATGACGTCGCCATTTGTCCGAGAAAACTGTATATTTTCTTGGTACTTTCGTAAAAGTTTTCAAGAAGCGTTATCCGCATGTTATAGTTGAGTTGGTAGCCACAAAACCAACCCTAACAGAATGTAAATACATCAAAAGAAAATAAACAATATTCCCGAGTAGTACTAGACCCAGTGTATTGGTATTTAATATTTTACAGCAATTTTTTAGTCCCTTTGTGTTTGTAGTGGAAGCAAGCATGTGAGCACAGAGCACAAAACTCTAGTTAAATAAAATAAAAATCGTTTAAGTAAGATTGCAGAATTTCCGGCTCAGGAATATCAAATGGTATAAGCTGCTTAATTTATAATTCTTGTCTCAGGCAAATCTTCATTTTACAGAACCTCACTTGTTTGCATTGTAGTTTTATAGAACTATTCACCTACATAACCTGAATTTAACACTACACTAAAATAGCTTCAACAAATTCTGGATCTCTTAAAACTTAAATAGAATTTGAGTCTGTGAAGCAAAGTTATATAGAAACCGAAAAAAGTATGTAGACTCATACAAGACCGGGAAGGTAGCATTTATTTGTATATATTGCATAATTACACATCTATGAAGATGGTGATATAGCTCTTTATTCCAAACTTAAAAGGCTGATATTCTTAGGTGATATCTCTGAGAATATGATTCTAAATATTACTGACAAATAACAGTTACAAGTTCATATACTTTTCTTATCGTCGTGGTCCATTGATTTTTACGAAGCCAACTAACCTTACTTGAGAGAAAAGAGAAGAAGCATTATCCCTCGAAAAAGGAAAAAGGGTAACAAACATATATTTGGGACATCGAACATTTTCCCTCTTTTCATGCGCAAAGCATCTAATCTTCACTAATTACTAATTACACCTTTTTCTTACTAATCATACGATTAAACATTAGTGACCACATCAACATATTTTAATCATCTTTTTTCAAAAATAATATTAAACATGATTTTGACTATCTCCCTTATTCTCTCTCCGTTCCATATAATAAGTAGATTAACGAAAATTTGTTTGTTTCAAAATATAAATAATTTTCATTATTCTACATAATTTTTATTTTTATCAGATAAAACACGATGAATCAAATAATATAGACTTATTTATGATTGGTTTAATTATACATAATTTATACATGAATGCTATTTTCAAAATAAATAATTATTTTTTAAAATTTTCTGCATTCTAACTAAAACTATTTACATATAAAAATAGAGGGAATATTTTATTACGTTTATATGTTTTTAGTTTACCTTATATTTTATTAGTTCCTTAAATTGTACTATGTTTCATACAATGTTCGTTGTTTCACAATATAAAATATTTTAAACTATGTGACCAATTTTATTTTAAAATGTTTTGATTATTAATTAAATTATTTTAGTTAATTTTTAATATATTTATAAAATGTGTGTTTAGTTAATTTATTTTAGTTAAAAGATCATACATTTAAAAAAAATAGAGAATAGTATAAATTAGATATGTC
Source organism: Raphanus sativus (assembly GCF_000801105.2). Taxonomy (NCBI): domain Eukaryota; kingdom Viridiplantae; phylum Streptophyta; class Magnoliopsida; order Brassicales; family Brassicaceae; genus Raphanus; species Raphanus sativus. The sequence goes on from NC_079511.1 coordinate 11,532,274, forward strand.
TCGCCCTATACCTTATAAATTGATTCTAAAATTTGGTCGATACAGGAAATAAAAAAATCTGAGTGATGTTCTCTTTTCTTCAAATTATCTTTTGACAAAAGAGTATAAACCAAAACATAAATTTTAAAAGAGAACTTATGGATATGATAGTCTTAATGAAACATAAAAAGAAAATTAATAATTTGAACAATAAAAAACTGCCATTAAACTCCTTCGAGACAAATCTTAAAATAAATTAAAAAGGAAAAGTTGGATACCGTCGTCAACATAATAATAACCAAACTTAAACTTTCTTCTACAAAATTTTAATTTATTCATATTTTACAATCAACTTTTGTATTAGCTTTTCTTTTAATATAATTAAACACAAAATTAATGTCTTTTGAGATCCATTTCACTGTAAACTACTATAGAGAAAAACAGTAGAAAACATAGTACTAAAATAGAATTTTGTAAACATAGTTTATTAAATTACTTCTGAAAAGTAAAGCATGTTCGACGAACTCAGTGTTTAGGAAAGAGATGATGAGATTAATTAATACTCTAATCTTTCCCCTCATCCTCCTCTCGCTGTCTTGTCAAATCTATTAGAGAGAGAGAGAGAAACAACTGTAACAGCATTTAAATCTCACATTCTCATCTCTCTCACTAGAAAAAAAAAGAAAGAAAGAAGACGAAACAGTTCTCTATCTCTCTCTAGCCTCTAGGTTAGCATCATTCTCTCCTCGTGTGAGAGCAGAGAACTCTCTCTATCTCTGCATTATTCAACTCACTTCTGCTTTTGGACTGTATCATTCTCTAATAGGTCTTATAGCATTTTGGATCAGATCGGAGATGTCGGATGTTTCCGGCGACGGAGATGTATCGGCGAATGCAACTGAACCGGCTTCGGCTTCGTATCCGTCACTGACAGTGTCGGCGTCGTACAAAGAGAGCGGAGGGGGAGGAAAAAGCTCGGCGAAGAGAAGGCCAATAAGGCCGAGCTTCGACGCAGCGACCGACAATGAGTTCATAACTCAGCTACATGGCTCGGATCCAGTGAAAGTGGAGCTTAATCGACTCGAGAACGAAGTTAGAGGTTTTGGAAAATAATAAAAACAATGCTTTTTGCTTCTTCGATCTATGTATGCTTGTTTGGTGTTTTTTTTTGCTTGATTTAGTTTTTTTTTTGTTTCTTGATGCAGACAAAGATCGAGAGTTAGGGGAAGCACACGCTGAGATCAAAGCGCTTAGGTTGTCTGAGAGACAGCGAGAGAAAGCTGTTGAAGAGGTTTCTTCTTCTTCTTTTTCTGTTTAGCAATTCTTTAAAAGGATGTTCTTGTCTGATTCCTTTTTTCTTTTTTTTTTTGTATTGTGTTTGTTTGAGATTTAGCAAATTCTTTTTAAGGAATTTCTTGTCTGATTTGTTTTGTTGTTTTTTCTTGTCTGATCTTTTTTTTTTATGTTGTGTTTGTTTGAGATTTAGCAATTCTTTAAAGAAAGTTCAATCATTTTCTTGATTTCTCTTTGGTAGAATCTTTTTTTTTTTTGGATTCAGTTAATTAATAATGGTTGTTGCTACATTTCACAGTTGAGTTTAGATCTTCCATTCACCAAAAAAAGTCTTTTAAGTTTCTAACATGATTGTGACAAAAAAAAAGTTTCTAACATGAAATGGTTCAGTTGCATTTATCCCAAGTGCATTCAGGATCTTACTGCCACCACTTAGTTTTTTCCGAACAATTATTACATCATGTGTTTGTACTTGTCCTTTATGTTTTAAAATGTCAGAAAGACTGGACCTGTTATTTGTACATTCTCTTTCTTGGTTCCAAGTAGTGAGTTTTCATTATCTCGTGGGTTGACTTTTCCCTCTCTGTGTTAGCTTACTGAGGAGCTTGCTAAGCTCGATGAGAAGCTCAAGTTGACCGAATCCATTCTCCAAACTAAAGTATTGGCTTTATAATCCTTCCTTAGCTTTTGATTATGTTATACCTTTCAAATACTAAAGTACACATTATAAAAACCGTGTTGCAGAATTTAGAAATCAAGAAAATCAATGAGGAGAAGAAAGCATCAATGGCTGCTCAGTTTGCTGCTGAAGCCACCTTAAGAAGAGTCCATGCTGCACAAAAAGATGATGACATGCCTCCTATTGAAGCCATCCTTGCTCCATTAGAAGCTGAGCTTAAGCTTGCACGATCAGAGGTATAAGTTTAATTGCCTGCTCTTCTCTACCTTCACATAAGAATATTGAAAAATTTAATGAAGTCACTGGATCAACTGCTTTGTGTTTTTTCTGAAATAGATTGGGAAGCTTCAAGAAGACAACAGGGCTTTGGACCGTCTGACTAAATCAAAAGAAGCAGCCTTGCTTGATGCTGAGAGGACCATTGAAGGTGCCCTGGCTAAAGCAGCCATGGTTGATGATCTTCAAAATAAAAATCAGGAGTTGATGAAACAAATAGAGATCTGTCAGGTGTTCTGTAGCTCTATTATCTAATTCTTTTGTTTTTTTTTACCCTAAACCTCACGTGTCTGTTTGCCAACAACGATCTGATTAATTTTTATCTTTTATGTTTCAGGAAGAAAACAAAATTCTAGACAAGATGCACAGGCAGAAAGTTGCTGAAGTTGAGAAGCTCACTCAGACAGTACGAGAGCTGGAAGAGGCTGTTCTTGCAGGTGGTGCTGCTGCAAATGCCGTCAGGGATTACCAGCGCAAATTCCAAGAGATGAATGTAAACTATCTATACACACAAAATATAAAGCAATAAAAAGTTGTCTCTTGTCTATTGATGTTAAGAGATTCTGTTCTTTACTTGTCTTTCAGGAAGAGAAGAAAACACTTGACAGGGAGCTTGCAAGGGCGAAGGTTACAGCAAACAGAGTTGCAACGGTGGTAGCAAACGAGTGGAAAGATGGTAATGATAAAGTGATGCCTGTGAAGCAATGGCTTGAAGAAAGAAGGTTTCTACAGGTGTTTAATTTAATCCCCTTCTCCTAGATTATATGCAAATTAACATTCTCTCATCTCTTTGATTCTCTACTCTCTGCAGGGCGAAATGCAGCAGCTTCGTGATAAGCTTGCCATAACAGATCGAGCTGCTAAATCCGAAGCTCAGTTAAAAGTAAGTAAGGAGATCTTATGCATTAGTCGCAGCCTCTCTCATTTGAACAAGAAGTAAAAAACATTTGTTTGGTGCAAATTACCAGGAGAAGTTTCAACTACGGCTTAAAGTACTTGAGGAGACACTTAGAGGAACATCAAGCAGCAGCAGCAGGAGCACATCAGAGACAACAAGAAGCATGAGTAACGGACCATCTCGCAGGCAGTCGCTTGGTGGATCAGACAACTTCCAGAGGCTTCCATCAAACGGTTCTTTTTCGAAGAAAGCTCCAGTCTCTCAGATGAGACATTCCTTGTCTATAAACTCAACTTCTGTGCTGAAGAATGCTAAAGGAACATCAAAGTCATTTGATGGAGGAACAAGATCTTTGGACAGGGGGAAGGCACTCTTAAACGGACCTGGGAATTATTCTTTCAACAAGGCTTCTTCTTCTGATGATGCTGCTAAGGAGCCAGAGTTAGCTAATGGGTGGAAAGAAACAACTTCCGAGGAGGAGAAGCCGCCACAAGGTGAAAAGCCTGCAGCAACTGAGGATAGCGTCCCAGGTGTTCTGTATGATCTGCTGCAGAAAGAAGTTGTTTCTTTGAGGAAAGCATCTCATGAAAAAGACCAAAGCCTCAAAGACAAGGATGATGCCATCGAGGTATGGTTTCTCTACTGTTTAGTGTTGTTTTAAAGGAAGTGATTATTATGATTAATTTTTTTGAGGTTTGTTTTGTTTGTAGATGCTAGCGAAGAAAGTGGAAACATTAACAAAGGCAATGGAGGTTGAAGCGAAAAAGATGAGGAGAGAAGTGTCTGCAATGGAGAAAGAAGTTGCTGCTATGCGTGTGGAGAAAGATCAGGACAACAGAGCCAAAAGGTTTTCAAATAGCAAGAGCTCTTCCAACACTGCTCAGATTCTTGCTGCAAGGTCTCTAGTTTTAACTTATTGTATATATCTTATTGTTTTGATTGATCAAACTGAATATGGTGTATTTGGATATGTGCAGAGCTGCTGGACGAAGCGGATTAACCAAGAGTAGCCAGTGAGATGAGAGAATCCTTATAGGCTCTTGTTATTTTAACTTGTTTTATACTTTGTATTTGCCATATAACTTAGCATGCTTATGATCCTATTGTCACACCTATAAAAAAAGAGAAGAGTTACAAAGGTTTTGTGACGGTAGATGGGAAGAAGAAAAGCCTGAGGGAGGAGAGAAATGTTGACATTTTGGATAACATGTTCGTCTCCTTTTCGGAAGTTTAGTTTGTGTTTGGGTGTGTATAGGTTTAGAGAGAGCCTTTGTATTATTGGCTTGAGTTTGTGCAACTCTGATTCCTTATTTGTTTGTACTCTACTTTCTGTACTTGTGTGTGATTATTCGTTCGTTTGTATGTTTCGGTTTGCTGATATAAATGGTTTTATATAAATGCCTTCATTAATATGCTTTGCTCCCTTTTTAATTTAATCACAGTCCACAAGTTTTGAGAAAAACAAATAATTAATAGCACAACAAATACAATAACGGGCTCAATAATAAAAAGCCCATTATAGACCGAGGTGACCCATAGATTGAGCTAGGGTTTTACTCATAAGTTCTGCCTCCCTCATTCTAGTGGCATATAAATACAGTAGTCATGAGGTTGTAACCTAACACAATTCATCGCCTTCGTTACTGTTTTTCAACTTCTTCTTCCAGTTTTATTCTTTATTGAATTCTGGTTTTGTCTTTCTACTATGCAATTTTTTTTTTGCGTTTTGATAAATGTGTAGAAGTAGTTACCTCCCGATGATGATCAAAACATAACTTTCGTTCTTCCGAGATTTTATCATGCGGAGAATTTATGGAGACCTGAACTGAGTGGAGGCTTCTCTTTTCCAAAACTGTTCTTCTATTTTTCTAAATTGTTTTCTGAAAGTTAAGATTTTAAAAAATATTTGAATGGAATACTCTGATGATGTCAAAACTATCAACTTTCGTTCTCCTGAGATTTCAATGTGCTGAAAAATAATTGGAGACCTGAACTGAAAGAGTTTCTCAACAAACAAAGTTTTAATTTTTGTTCTCGTGATTGTTCACTAGTTTTAAAATTAAAAAAATTGCAGCATCAAACAAGTTTGGAACGTATTGATATTTCCATATTTCGTAACGAGAAATTGCTGGTTCGGTTAAGAAATATCATAGATCTTGTAGGCTTGTAAATCATATTTACTGTCTTGGTTGTCTAGAAAACAACAACTAGTTAATCAGATTCAAATTGGTAATATGACAATCTCAAAATAATTTATTAGTACTTACTACTTCGTACACTAAAATAACTAAATACGGTGGATCAAAAATGGAAATCTATGATATACAAGCCCGTACTTACTACTTCGTCCCTTCCCGTTCACTCTATATGCTAGCCTGGTTAAAGTGGCAGAACATATTGAGCCAGACACTTGACAGGCCAATACTCTTCATAACCAACATAATAATACATTGCTCTCTGTTAAAAACGGGCAAGTTAAAACTGTGGTTCTTACATTAATCTTGGACTTCGCCGAAGCTGATAGTATTATAGTAGTAATAAATTTCGAGACATGTTACGATTTCTCCCCATGGCTTAGGACAAAAAAACTGATGATGTCCAGGACATTTGTAAATCCTGTTTAACACCTGATAAGTCCATCGATCTACCATGAGCGTCTAATGATTTTGTGGGTAAGCTGCCATTGGCTGTCGTGTTGGGAGAAGCTTTGGTCAACCTGCTTGCCTGGTCCCTAGATAAACATCTTCTTCAGCTGTGGATGTTCTTCCAACAGATTTACCTGACTTTTCATCATCTTTTCTAATATTTTGCTTTGTTGATTTGTTCATTGATGCAGCCGGTGATGAAGGTTTTAACTGCCAACCAAAAAAGTACATGATTATAGAGTTGAAGCAAAAAATCTTCATGACCTGTTGATTAACTTAAATATTTGAGCGAGCTAAAAAAAAGGGGGAGGAGGATAAGCTGGGGTGAAGAGAAGAATATAGATCATATCATATTACACTATCTTGAGAATCAATTAACCTTCGCTTTCACTCATAAACCCATAAACCAGAGCCAACGGGAAGGGACGCGTTACACACAGACCATATGCCTACACGGTGGTCCCAAATACAACACTAAACCCAAAATATAGTCCTTTAGAAATGGAGCTGTAAATAAAGTAAAATGTGTCTAAGTTTCCTACATATTTTGAGTCACAACTTTGGGGTTCATAAGTAAAGTAAGGGTTGCTAACTTAAACAAATAAAAGAGTTATGAACACATTGATACGTCGGCTTCGGAATCCCTGGCAAAGCTGGTTCAAAAACCTCCCAAGTCTTCCCATTTCGTATTCAGTGCAGCAGCAGATAATTGGTTGTAGCGTTTTACATATCAGCACATCAATGTGTTTGACTGTAAAAGAAACAAAAAATGTGGTTGACTGTGTTAAAATAGGATGTTCGAAGAGAGTGGAGCATATATACAAACATAGCACAGTACACAGATCAGAATCTGCCATGCTAAATGTGCAACGAGGGAAAATACAACGCTGCAGGAAATTCCATATTGATCTTCAAAGTATCAGGACATGAGCTAAGCCATTTATCCTTTTCACGTGAAAGTCTTCTACGGACAGATGCAACATGTTCGTCATGCCTTTTCAGTTCATCGGTTAGACGATCAAGAGATTCTTGAATCCTTTCCTTCTTTTTTTTTCTCTTCGTAATTGCTGAGCTAGAATTATCAAAGAGTATATATGATAATTCAAACAATAACTACTAAACAATGAACACAATATTCAAACTTTCAACTATAAAAAGCCCATTATAGACCGAGGTGACCCAAAGATTTAGCTAGGGTTTACTCACAAGTTTTGCCTCCCTCAGTCTAGTGGCATATAAATACAGTAGTCATGAGGTCGTAACCTAACACCATTCTTCACCTTCGTTGCTTTTTTCAACTTCTTCTTCTAGTTTCTTCTTTATTGAATTCAGTTTGTATATTTCTACTATGCTTTTTTTTTTGTTTTGATAAATGTGTAGAAGTAGTTGCCTCCGATGATGATCAAAACATAACTTTCGTTCTTCCGAGATTTTATATTATGCGGAGAATTTATGGAGACCTGAACTGAGTGGAGGCATCTCTTTTCCAAAACTCTTCTTCTATTTTTCTAAATTGTTTTCTGAAAATTAAGTTTTTAAAAATATATTTGAATGGAATACTCTGATGATGTCAAAACTATTAACTTTCGTTCTCCTGAGATTTCATTGTGCTGAAAAATAATTGGAGACCTGAACTGAAAGAGTTTCTCAACAAAACAAAGTTTTGTTTTCTGTTCTCGTGATTGTTTACTAGTTTTAAAATTTTAAAGTTGCAGGATTTAAACAAGTTTTGACCGTATTGGTGTTTGTATTTTTTGTAACGAGAATTTGCTGGTGCGATTAAGAAATAGGCTTAGGTTAATCATATTTATTGTCTTGGTTTGCCTAGAAAACAATCATGTGTAAATCAAAACGTGTTTGGACACATGAATTGAAATTAATTCAATAGTCTACAATCTCGAAAGGATTTATTTACACTAAAATAACTGAATACGGTGGAACAAACACTTTTATTCACTCTAGTCACTAGGCATACTGGTAGAGCCGTCAAATGGTCGGGCCGACCATGGGCAAACCATGGGTAAATTGTTGTGGACGGTCCATCATCAGGCCCAAATATTACACGGTCCGATTGGGCCTACAACCGATATGTCCATGGGCGATATGGTCTAGGACCAATTGGACATTGGGCAAGCCCAAATTACTAAAATTCTAGGTTTTTTTTGAATTTGGGGGAAAATAAAAAATCAATTCATCTCTCGAGTCTCTCATCTCTCCTCTCTCCTCTCTCGACTCTTCTTCTTCTTTCTCCTTCAATGGCATCATTGACTGATCTGGGTTTGTGGGTTCACTCGAAAATCAATTCTTAGTGTCATCACCCTCCACGGCGAATCTCCGGTCACCACCCTCCACGGCGAAGCTCCGGTCATCTTTGTTGCATCAGACAAAGCTCGCTCTCATCACCCTCCACCTTTGTTAAATCAAACCAAGCTCTCCGGCGATCTCTCTCACTCTCAGGCTCCATCTCCGGCGACCTCTCTCACTCTTAGTCTCCATCTCCGGCGACCTCTCTCTCAAGTAAGAGTCGGCTCCATCTCCGTAACGTGATTAAACTCCGTAACAAACTTAGTTTGTGGGTTTGTTGATTGATCTGGCTCCATCTTAATATTGTGGGTTTGTTGATTGATCAGTCTCCGTAACAAGCTTAGTTTTAACAAGTTCATATAAGAGTCTTTGTGATTGATTCATGGTTCTATGCTTTGTGATTGATTCATCTAGGTAAAGAGTCTTTGGTGTGTTGGGTCATTAGGATTAGCTTCTAGTATAAGGATTATGCTCATAAGAAGGGTTCATCAAGGCTCTTATGTTCTCTGACAGTTTGCTTTCTATGATATCTCGTTCGTTTTGGTTTGTGGGGTGTGGGATATGAGTTTAATGGTCGACATATAATGGTTTGCGAAGCAAACTTTGCTGTTTTTTTTTTTAATTTATTTTGTATCATAGTCTTTGGGACTCGTGTGTATTGTATTTGAAGCTTGTTCATTGTATTTGAAGCTTGACCACCATTGTTATTTGCTTATTATATAGTTTTTGGTTACAATGCATCTCAGTTTCTAGATAGCTTTTGTTCTAGCTAGTCATTTGATTCATAGATAGCTTTGTAAATCATAATGCTTGTGCTGTGCGTTGTTTAGTGTATTGATGTTGATGAATATACAACGATTCATAAATCACCACAATCCAGTTTCAAGAAGTTATCTTATTGGTTATCTTTATAGAATGTGTACCAGACGTTTCTCAAAGGAACTCATAGACTGTTTGCATATCTCTGTTACTTAAGTTTATATGCATTTGTCTATTTGTTACAGGACAATGAGCTTTGATACTCCAAATCTGAACCTGATTGAAGATACTCCAAACTTTTATGATGATGAAGACATGGAACATGAAGACATGGAAGATGAAGATACTGATGGGGATCAGGATCAGGAGGTCCATGAAGATACTTCAATGCCTCAAGAAAGCGGTTCTTCAGAGATCAGGAGGTCCAGTGGTAGCAGTTCAAGTAGACGTCGTGCTAAGTGCTGGAAGAACTTCACACCAGGAGAGAAGCATTCTGATGGCATGACTGATGTTACATGCAACTACTGTCAGAAGCATTATCGCCTGAATCTGCGTCGAAATGGTACTAATACCATGAATCGTCATATAAAGACTTGCTCCAAAACTCCCGGAAGTACTCCTAGAAGTGGTTATAAGAAGCTGGACATGGAAGTGTTCCGAGAGATGATTGCTGTGGCTCTAATTCAGCACAATCTTCCTTACTCTTTTGTAGAGTATGAGAAAATAAGAGAAGCCTTCACCTATGTTAATCCTTCCATAGAGTTTTGGAGTCGCAATACAGCAGCGTCAGATGTCTACAAGATTTATGAGAGGGAGAAACAGAAGCTTAAGGCAGTCTTGGCTAAAATCCCTGGTAGAGTTTGCTTAACCACAGATTTGTGGAGAGCCATAACAGTAGAAGGCTACATGTGCTTGACAGTACACTACGTGGATGTAGATTGGGTTTTGAAGACGAAGATCATATCTTTCTGTGCTTTTCCGCCTCCACACACGGGTGTTGCCATAGCTCTTAAGCTGACTGAGCTGTTAAGAGAGTGGGGCTTAGAGAAGAAGGTATTTTCTCTGACAGTGGATAATGCATCTGCCAATGATAATATGCAAGGCATTTTGAAGAGGAAGCTACAAAAGGATTTGGTGTGTAGTGGGGAATTTTTTCATGTGAGGTGCTCAGCGCATATTCTGAACTTGATCGTGCAAGATGGTTTAGCTGTTATCAGTGGAGCTTTAGATAAGATTAGGGAAACCGTTAAGTTTTTGAAAGGATCTGAGTCTAGAGAAATTACGTTTCAGAACTGTATTGAAACAGTTGGAGTCCCAGCTGAAGTGGCTAAAGCGGGTCTGATTTTAGATGTCACAACTCGCTGGAACTCCACATACTTCATGCTCGATAGGGCTATTGATTTTAAGGAGGCCTTGAGAAACCTTAAAGAAGTTGATAGAAGCTACAAGAGCTTTCCATCTGAGCTAGAGTGGGACAGATCAGAACGGATTTGCAAGCTATTGGAACCATTTGCTGAAGTCACAAAGCTCATCTCTGGTTCATCTTACCCGACAGCAAACTTATACTTCATGCAAGTGTGGTCGATTAAGTGTTGGTTGAGACGTCATGAAGATTCAGAGGATCGAGTCATTCGTGAAATGGTGGAGGCTATGAAAGAGAAATTTAACAAATATTGGGAAGAGTTCAGTGATATATTAGCAATTGCAGCAGTTCTTGATCCTCGGCTTAAGTTTGCTTTTCTAGAGTATTGTTACAATATTCTAGATCCAGAAACTTGCAAATTGAACTTGGTGTATATTCGTGGCAAGCTGGTCAAGCTGTTTGGAGAATATAAGAAAGACACAGGCGCCACTACTAGTGCATCTACTTCACATGCTCCTCGACACATCCCTTCAGGATATGGTGTAAGTTTCTTGACTCTTAGAAATGCTTGGAAGTTAAGACTTGTAGACTCGTTGTTTCAGATTTCTATACTCGTAGACATGCTTAAACCTGGTTGCATTTTTAGGACTCGTAGACTTGTAACCTTAAGACAGTTGTTTCAGCTTGAAAGTTGTTTCAGATTTCTTATTAAGTTCGTTTGTTGGTTTGTTGTTGTTTACAGGGCTTTTATGCTTACTTCTCTCAAAAGACTGGTGGTAGTGGGAAATCACCATTAGACATATACTTGGATGAGCCAGTGGTTGATATGGAAAGCTTTTCAAGTTTGGATGCTATATCATATTGGAAAGATAATGCAGGCCGCTTCAAAGAGCTGTCTTCAATGGCCTGCGATGTGCTGAGCATCCCTCTCACAACGGTGGCATCGGAATCATCCTTTAGCATCGGCAGCCGAGTCCTCAACAAGTACCGAAGCTGTCTCCTACCCACAAACGTTCAAGCTCTTATCTGTGCAAGAAACTGGTTCCGTGGATTTCAAGAGATAGGAGATCATGAGATTGAGCTCAGCTCTGAGCAAAGAGGTATGTACCGTTTATGACTTTGATATGTTATTGATGACTTGATGACTTGATGTTGTCTAACAGAAAAGAGTTATTGGAACTTGATGACTTGATGTCTTGATGTCTTGTGTTTATGACTTTGATATGAATCGTTATGTGCAATGAACTTGATGTCTATGTCTTGTTAAATGACTTGAATTGTTATATGACTTGATGACTTGATGTACTGAATCGTTATATGACTTGATGGCTTGTTATAAAACTTGATATCTTGTGCTGTTTGTGCTGTTTGTAATGCAGGATGATCAAGGATTCAAGGTTGCTGTGAAGCTGTTTGGCTCCACTTGCAAAATAATGAAGATTGAAACTTTTAAACTCATTGGTTTGGCATGAACGTTTACTCATTGCTTTCTATTGTTTACTCATTTTTTTCATTGTTTCAAACTTTTAAACTCACTAGTTTCATTGTTTCATACTCATTGTTCTCATTTTACAGATTTTATAAAATTTAAATAAGTACAAACAAATAATTACAGATTTTATAAATTTAAATAAGTATAAATAAATAAATTACAACTTTTATGAGAGTTTATATATTTAAATGAGTACAAATAAATAAACATATAAATGAAATTGAATACAAATAAAAATATATTGGGTACCCATGGGCTTGACCATTGGTCTTGGTCTTTATTGGTCTTGGACACTTTTTGGACCATTGTCCATATTGGACCACCCATTATTGCCCATATCTCAAATGGTCCATTTGGTCAAGCCCATTTGGCCCATGGACAGACCATTTGACAGCTCTACATACTGGTTCAAGTAGCAGAACATATTGAGCCAGACACTAGATAGGCCAATACTCTTCATAACCACTCTATAATACATTCGTTCCTTGTTAAAAACGGGCAAGTCAAAACTGCTGTTCTTGTCTTTAACTCAAGACTCTCAAGACATTAATCTTGGATTTCGCCGAAGCTGGTAGTATTGTATAGTATTAATAAAATTCGAGACATGTTACACTTGGGACAAAATAATTGATGATGTCCAGGATTTACAAATGGACGGTCTAGCTCACAAGACATTAAAAGAGTTACAATTGACAGAAATGAGTTGGAGCAGACAAGATTTTATATCAAACAAATGTATGGTCCTTTCTGAGTGTTGTGCATATATAGATGAGTTTGGAACTCTCTGAATCAAAATTCTGATTTTCCAAGACACTTCTTAAAGGAGTAAAAAGAAAACTTCATAAAACACATCCAAGGATCTGCGAATTGTCATCGTATACATCCGAATCATCAAGAGTCCACTACTACCGGTCTCTCCGCTTCCGTTCAGCTCTCTGCCTACTGTCATCTTCGCACTCACGATCATACATTCTGTACCAAAGGTTAAGGAAATGCTAGTAAACTCTGAAGAAGATACCATCCGTGATGTATCATATAAGGGATTGTTTCATGCTAATTAGTTGGTAACGAGGTTTTCTCTCTCATTTTTAAAGGATACGGGTCAGGATCACGATGAGCCATCTTGCTAGAAGCTTCTTTACCAAGATATCTGATGTTGAATCATACTACTAGTACTGCTCTTTCGCTCTCTGCCTTCGTAACAAGATGGTTCCATACCCATTGATAAAGATGACTGATGTGGCATTGGAGAGTCAAGGACTCTCGAACAGCAGGACAATGGCCAGAACAAGATGAAACAAGACAAACCGTTCTTGCGTCCTCGTCAGTATCACACTGATGCTGAGCTTGATCAAATAAGAAGAGATGGGATTTGTTGTAAATGTAAAGGGAAGTATTACAAGGGTCATCCGTGTACAAGTAATGGAGGAAAATACGGTCGAACTGTTGGAAGCAGTGGCAGATTCAGAACATGGTCCCTCAACAGAGTGTATGGCATTGTCATCTAATGCTTTCATGGAAGCACACCGGTAATTAACGATGGATGGCGTTGGTTTGATCAAATAAAAAAGAGAACCGATCTGGTGTGTTCTAACAATTGTTGGTTAGCAAGTGTGAACATTGATCAATTGTTTTATTTAAGTAAATCATGTCTGACTATATTACTTAGGCTAATGGCATTAGTTATAAATTTTCTAGCAATGAAAGGATCTTCAAATAACTTGAGTGAGAAGAACTGTGAGCTTGACATATCATCAAAAAATAACAATGTATAGTTTACAAAATAAATATTATTTTAACGTTTACTAGATTTTGACCCGCGCTTTCAAAGCGCGGGTTTATGTTTGGTGAAAATTTTATATAATCACATTTATATAATCCGTCTTGTATATGCATTTATATAATCCGTCTCATATATGTGTTTTATATCCGGGTTTATGTTCGGTTAAAACTATATTGTACATGTATTTTTAAGTTTTTAGTTTTGAATTAGATATTTTAAATATAAATCAATATAACAGTTTTATAGTTTTGATCGGTGTTTTGAAACCCGACTCGGACCTGCGGTTGAACGAATTACCGGTTTGTAACCCGGTATTTTTAATATTGTGATTTTTTCTAATGATAAGATAAATTTGGTGATCATAAGTTGGAAATTTTTTTAAAATATATTTATAGTTTTCAAAATCGTTCTAAATGATAATGATTGTTGTCAAAATTAATAATTTTAGAATTAGAAACTGGTGGTTAATAATAGTATCAAACATGGAAATAATCGATGCAGTATCAAACAAAAAAATAATCGCAGGCCGAAATTAAATTAGGAAACCAGTGATTAATGACAAACCAAAAAATAATTAAGAAGAAACTGGCGCAGAATGTCCAGAATACCCTTAATGAATACAAAAGAAAGGTTCTTCGATAAGGGTAAAAAGAGTAAAAATCCAAAACATGCTTGTACTTTAATAGTATAGATGTATTAATAAGCAACTGATAATATTAATTTTGCCTGTCTTTTTACCTTTGTTAACAAAAAAAATTTCTCTATATATTGATGGTCCATGTTGACTTTGGGATTATGATAAATAATCTACTAACCATCATCGCCCACTTGTTAAACATCTAGAAGCGGGTTAAGAGAATTGGAAGAGGCATGAAGCTCCCTGTTGCCAACATGCCTCCAACTCTATATGATTGTTACATTCCCTAAATACCAATTTATCCAAATACATGTATTCGCTATATAAACCATTCTAATAATAACAACTAAAATCAACTTGAGATTTATTATTCCTGAATTAGTTGCGAGAATCCGAGATTAGCTAGCGATCCAGAGATTCATTCATTGGCTTCCTCGAGAATCACCACAAATACAGATACATCTCTCTTTCCTCACACAAACGAGATTCTGAAACCATGTTCAACAAGAAAAACCAATCCAATGGTTCGGGCGGTGGCGGCTCGGTATCCCGAACCGGAGCAGACTCACCGTACCTCCAAAAAGCACGCTCAGGTAAAACCGAGATCCGAGAACTCGAAGCGGTTTTCAAAAAATTCGACGTGAACGGAGACGGCAAGATCTCGTCCAAGGAGCTCGGCGCGATCATGGCGAGCCTAGGCAACGAGGTACCGGAGGAGGTGCTGGAGAAGGCGATCACGGAGATAGATCGGAAAGGAGACGGTTACATAAACTTCGAGGAGTTCGTGGAGCTGAACACGAAAGGGATGGATCAGGACGACGTGCTGGAGAATCTGAAGGACGCGTTCTCCGTCTACGATATCGACGGGAACGGGGCGATATCGGCGGAGGAGCTGCACGAGGTTCTGAGGAGCTTGGGGGATGAGTGCTCGATCGGGGAGTGTAGGAAGATGATTGGTGGTGTGGATAAGGATGGAGATGGGACGATTGATTTCGAGGAGTTTAAGATTATGATGACCATGGGGATGAGACGTGATAATGTCATGAGTGGTGGCGGTTAGAGGTAGAGTGTTTCACGGCGGGGGGTGATGTTTGTGTTCGTCTTCTAATTCTTCCTCGTTTTCTCGTTTTGTTCATCCATTGTTTATTATTCCATCATTGTTTCAATTTTTTTTGTTCTTGCCCTCCAAGCTAACGTGATTTTTGAAAACTTATTCAACTCTTTTTTGTTTCAGTTCTGCCTAGAATTGAATAATTTGAATGCATATAGAGTGAAAAGCTATGTGAATATTTTCATCTTTAAATATTTTAAAAGAATTTGTGTAACATAAAATAATAAATTATCTGTAATTTTCATTTCTAAAACTATACAAAATACAAATTTAATGTTAGTTTGAAGTTTTGAGTCCAAACACTAATATTTGTGGATTGTATGGTTTATTTGGAAAGTTAAGAATGACAAAAGTTTCAAATGTAAAAGTTTGTATTGAGCATGGCATGATGATGCAAACTAAAGTACTGAAAACATGAGTTCGCTGAAGAAGGGATGACATGTATACTTCGTTGATGGTTCTTGACATCAAGACACTCTCGTCAATGGTATCAAATGGTATAGGGGTTGGATGGCTCACATTGACATTGTATGCTAAATGCCTGTAATCAGCGACGTCGATTGCCATCCGTATACATGCAGAACCTAAAAGCGCTTTTTTTGGACAATACAATGTAAGCTCTAATTAAGATTCCAACACTTAAGCATACGAGACAGATTGTGGAGATATGATCAAGATGTTATATACCATTCGAAAGAATAAAGAATGGTATAATTCCTCAACTGAATTCAAGATTTTGCCCATGGACTGCTATCTTTCGTTGACCAAAACCACTAAATTTCATTGTAGCGAATTATTTCAATGTAGTTTTTCACAAGTTTGTGATGTAAAAGTAGTTTTGAGCCCAAGAAAAGAAAAAAAAAACAGTTATCAACTTTAAGCGAAGCCCATTCGAGATATTTTGAGCTAGCCGTATTACCCGACCCGAATAGAAACTAAACCCGGTCCTTTCGCCTTGTTCCGGATCTATCTTCATCCCTCTCTCGACTCGAGCAACACTGAACTGCGACGTTGCAAGTCATGGCCACGTCGAAACTAGCAATAACTTCTCTAGCAGCTCACATTCGTCCATTCACATGCTCAGCCGCTTCTCAACCATCGCGTCTGGCTCCTCATCCGCCGGACCTCGTCCGTTGGATCAAAAGAGAGGGCGGCTTCGTTCACCACGCCGTCAAGCTATCTCAGGACACTCCATTCGGCATCGGTCTCATCTCCACCGAGCAAATCCCTCAAGGCACCGACCTCATCTCCCTCCCTCCTCACGTTCCCTTACGCTTCGAATCAGATGAAACGACACCGTCTCCTCTCCTCGCCGCTCTATCCCGTCGAGTTCCCGGTAAAGCGTTCATACCTCGCTCCTTGCTCAATGTTGATTACTGTTGAGGGAACAAATCAATTGATTATTATTTCAGTTATCTTGAATCTTGAAGTTTAGCTCATAGAATCATGTTATTGGATGATTGATTTGGCAGAGGAGTTGTGGGCAATGAAACTGGGATTGAGACTACTGCAAGAAAGAGCCAACGCTGATTCTTTCTGGTGGCCTTACATAAGCAACCTCCCTGAGACTTACACCGTTCCCATATTCTTTCCCGGAGAAGACATCAAGAACTTGCAGTACGCACCTCTTCTCCACCAGGTTAGATAAGACTTTGATCGAGATGAGTGTGAGTATCATTCTCAACCGTTTTCAGTTAGATGATGGAAGATTTTTGTTGTGTTCTTTTGGGAGTAGGTTAATAAAAGATGCCGTTTTCTTCTTGATTTTGAGCGAGAGATCAGACAGACTCTTGAAGGTGTTAAGGCTAGTAGTGATCATCCTTTTAGCGGCCAAGATGTGAATGCATCCGCACTCGGTTGGACCATGTCGGCTGTTTCCACTAGAGCGTTTCGTTTGCATGGTGATAGAAAGGTTCGAGGTGGGTCTTCTGATCATGTTCCCATGATGCTTCCTCTGATAGATATGTGCAACCACAGCTTCTCGCCGAATGTCAAGATCATTCAAGAACAGAACGGTTCTGACTCGAACACCCTTGTTAAGGTTCTGTGTCTTAGATCTATCTCTGTTTCTTTTAAGTGTTTTTATTTTATTTATCTCACTCTTTCTTTGTGAAATCAGGTCGTTGCAGAGACTGAAGTGAAAGAAAACGATCCGTTGCTACTCAATTATGGTTGCCTTAGCAACGATTTTTTCCTTTTGGACTACGGATTTGTGGTTGAATCAAACCCATACGACACCATTGAGCTTAAATACGATGAAGGGCTCTTGGACGCTGCAAGCTTGGCGGCTGGTGTTGCTTCCCCGAAATTCTCTTCACCAGCTCCATGGCAACATCAGTTGCTTTCTCAGATGAATCTGGCCGGAAAAATGCCAAACCTCAAGGTATCCACATTGTTTATCTCTCTATAATTCGATAGCCGAAACAGTCCTTATCTCTCTAATTCTTATCATCTTATTCTGATAGGTAACGATAGGAGGTCAAGAGACAGTAGAGGGACGATTATTGGCAGCTATAAGAATACTGCTTTCCGGTGAATTGGTGGAAGTAGAGAAGCATGGCTTAGAAACGCTCAAATCTTTATCCTCCATAGCCCCTCTTGGAATTGCCAACGAGATTGCTGCTTTCCGCACTGTTGTAGCTCTTTGTGTGATTGCACTGAGCCACTTTCCGACAAAGATGATGGAAGACGAGGCTATACTGAAACAAGGTGTTTCAGAGACAGCAGAACTGAGTATCAAGTACCGAATCCAGAAGAAATCAATGATCATAGATGTCATGAAAGACCTCACACGAAGGGTTAAGTTACTATCAGCTCAGGAGACACCAAGTGCTTCATAAATCATAATGATGAATAAGCATCATCTTGTAAGTTCTCCAGACTTTGCTTGTTTCAAAACTTCAGTTTCCAAAAAAAATAATCTGTTCAAGATTGTTCACTTTTGGAAAAATATAGAGATCGAGCGTTTTCTATGATGCTTTCCAAACTGTAATGGTTTTTTGTGTGCTTGCAAACGCTGTACTGAGTCGATTGGAAGACGAGGCTATACTGTAACGGTGTTTCAGACACAGCAGAACTGAGTATCAAGTACCGAATCCAGAAAAAAACAGTGTTCTCTGGTGTCATCAAAGACCTCAGAAGAAGGGTTAAGCTACTATCATAATGCTTCATAGTAATGATAAGTTTTATCTACTCTTGCTTGTTTAAAAACCTCTAATTTCCATGATGAGTCTGGTTAAGCTTTGTCCACTTTTGGAAACATATAACTATCTGAGCCTTCTCTATGAGTTAGTTGTGTTTATCCCCTCAAAGATTAGAAGAGAAGCAAATCATGTAACTCATGACATTAACTAAAAATATTTACATTGAACACAAAAGAGGAAGCCTAAAATACACAGAAAATAACCTATCTCCATCTCTCTTTCTTTGTTATCAATTCCCAACGGTGATGGGTCTGTTGTCTCTCTGCCCTAACCCAAGGGGAGAACGGGAACGTCGTCGACCTGTGATATGGCGTAGCACCCTCAGCATCTCCGGCTGATGAATCTTCTCAAACTCTTTCTTGATCTTCACTACTTGGCTATGTACAGGAAGAACACAATCACGACCTTCATTTCCATGATTGACCTTCTTCTTGTTCTCCATCACAAATCGGCTGTGAAGCCAGAAGACTTCTGTTTGTATGTTTCTTATGATGTTTGGGGTTTTACTTTCACGCGGGAGGCGTGTTTATAATAATAACAATCTTTAACAAAGGTGGACACGAGTTGTTGATGAAGTAGTAGGGAAGTTAGGTTGGTGGGCAACGCCAAATTAGTCTCTTACACATATCTCTCTCTTTGTGTGTTAGATAGTATATGATAGTTTAAAAAATTTGTAATAATCTAAAAGAAAGAAAGAAGAGCCGTATCATTCATTCTTCCTTGTAAACAGCATGAAAAAGGAGGTTGGTGTTGGGTGAGTTTTGTTTACGTGTTTCAACAGAGACATGACACTTGTGATTTAGTGATGAATCATCACTGATGATTACTGGTACGTCTTTCCAACTACCGTTTTCTTTCCTTAAACCGAAAACCAAGACTCTTCATGAGTTTGACGTTTTTTTTTGGTGAGGTTCCAATGTTTAAAAGCTAAGCAAATTGATTCGATTTGAAAAGTTGAAAGAGACATGGAACTACTTGTTAGCAATTGCTTTAGGAAAAATGATCAATTCCACCGTTGATTTGTCACTTCCATTGTTTTCATACATAAACGTTTAGATCAAATTTAAAATACCACGAATCAATGTAAATTTTAAAATATGTACACAAAGTATAAAAATGTGGCCAAGTCCTTCGAGAATGGTTTATTTAACTTCGGATGCTGATGTGTCTGACATTTGATTTCATTTCTTTTCTAAAAACACGTGTCCAAACAACAGTCGTTTTAACGGTGATGGTCGGGTGGTGCATTTGTATCCAAGAAATTAGTCCTACTCCGGATTAGTAGGGCTTCAGCATAGTTCAAATATAAAGAAACAATTAGTACAAGCGATTATAAGTTGGACCCGGCCCTGTCACAAACGTTACATATTTTTGACCAAGCAACAACCACAAATCACTCTATAGGACAACAAGAACCACGTTTTCTTATGTTTCTCCACTCAAAATTGCGCATTATGAAGGCATCTAATTGGATCAAACTGTTGACGAATAACCAAACAGTAACCACCATTTACAGAGTTATGGCATTGGCATATATACCTTTGAACATTAGAAACTGTTGGCCCACACCTCAAGGATGTGCTCTATGTTGTAAAATGTCATCGAATCATTAATCTTGCTTGTTCTTGAAGCTATTCTCTCATACCTAAATCGTATAAGATCCTCATCTACGAGAGTAATTTATACCAAATCTTTAGATATGTGCATTAACATATTAAAACCGGCTATATTCCAAAGCCCTCAAGAATATTATTTTGAGAAAAGATAATGAAAAAGGGAATCCGATTCATCCCCATCGTTTCACGTTGACTTCAAGCACCATATTTCATTTCCTATATAAAGACACATCCAATAGTTTTCAAATGTATCTCTAACAAAACCATACTCAGAACAAGTAAAAGAAACTAAAAGTGTTTATACTTTGAAGAAAACATGGTACTTGAAAACTCCTCTAATCACAAATCTCATCATCACCGCAACTCGATGAAACAGTTCCGAGTTTCCTATGCAGCTGAAGAACCAAAACAGGTCTCGGGGTGTGTGGATATGAGGAGGACAAAGAGCGAGAAGGTGAGTAGGAGAAAGGCTATAAAAGAAGAGAATGTTGACAAGGAAGCAGAGGCATTCATCAGGTTTGAGCATAGTAAGTGGTTGACTGAGAGCAGCTAGCTAGTCCATTAACTATGAGTAAGAAACAATAAGGACATACCATATCATATATAGATTGTATTAAATGATCTTTGAATATTAATAAGGACGGGTCATAGTTTGTATTAGAAAACATAACAAAATCAGATAAAGGGATATTAGTGTTAAACAAAATACTTCTACTACCACGGAATGGATCTGCAAAGAGGACAAGTCTTTTGGTTATTACTTATTACCAGACCAGTTGTTAAGACAAGTTCTGTGGAAGAAATGCTTGCAAGAAACCAATTCACTCACTTCTTCTTGCTCTTTAAACCCACAAAGACACACACACACACAACACTCTGCACTTTTCTCTTCTTCTTCTCCTCCGAGATCACACAATCTTTTTTGTTTGTTGCAAAAGTGATCTGATAATCATCTTTCAACGATTTCACAGAATCTGATTAAAGATATATCTATATTAGATTATCTATAAATATTGTATGTAGATGTTGAGAAGAAGCACTTAAAAATCTCTTATCTACAAAAAGGAGGTAAGGTCCTAGTGTAATGTTAGTTGAATTGGTTGGGGTTTGAACTTGTGACGATTAAAATATTCCTTCTCTGCCTCTTCCACTCTCCTCTCGAACATTGCCCATTCCATATAGCATCTATCCCTCACTTACATGAACAACAACCACACAAGTTTTAAAAACATATAGACACATTACTTGATTTGTATACCTTTTTATACCATCCAACCATTTGTTCAACTTCATGTTATGTTTTCACTATCATGTACAAGTGGAATTTTTAACAAAACTTTATAAACACATTACATATAAAAATGCTGCAATGACTAAGTTCATGATCATATGCGAGTATGGCTGCTAATCAAATACTTATGACTCGACATATCAATCGTATAAGCCACTAAGCCAGTGCACACTAAGATTTGAACAAAAAGGATTTTATTGATCACAGTTGGAGTGATAACACTCCGCTTCTCACCAAGCAAGATTAAACTCCTTTCAGTAAAACATTACAACAAGAAACGAAACATGTTCAAGCTTTCAAACTTCATCATGGTATATACAACATAGCTATAAAGCATTTAAAATGCAATAAATAAATATGCAAGGTATATCAGATTTATGCATATACAGGAAGTTCCATCTAAAACGTAACCACAAGAATTATTGAAATCTGATATTTGTATTAGAAAACATAACAAAATCAGAAGTTATTATAGTGTTAAACAAGATACTTCCACTGCTAGAGAATGGACTGCAAAGAGGACAAGTCGTGTGGTTATTGCTAAACAAGTTGTCAAGACATGTTCCGTGGAAGAAATGCTTGCAAGAAACCAATTCACTCACACTTCTTTCTTGCTCTTTAAACCCACCAAGACACACAAACACAACATGATTTGATAATCCTCGACATTCTTTTTTTTTGTTTGCAAAAGTGATTGAATCCTCTTTCAACGATGTAACAGAATCTTATTAAAGGTATATCTATATTAGATTATCTATAAAGATTGTATGTAAATGTTGAGAAGAAGCACTTAAAATCTCACAGCTACAAAAAAAAGGGTAAGGTCCTAGTGCAATGTAGTTGAGTTGGATGGGGTTTGAACTTGTAACGATTTAAAATATTCCTTCTCTGCCTCATCCACTCTCCTCTCGAACATTTTCCATTCCATATGACATCTATCCCTCACCTACATAACAACAACCACACAAGTTTTAAAAACATATAGACACATCTAGTTACTTGCTTGTCTGGTTCTTGAAAAGAAGGCAAGACCAAGCTTCTCTTACCCCTTGCCATGGCGATTTCCCATCTTCTTCCTTTCCCTGACTGCCAAGGGAAGGTATAAATTGATGAACGATCCACTGAGTGTCTACTATTCCTATCTTCTCATAAGCAGGCTCCTTCATTTTCACATATAAATAATATTGAAGCCTCTTTGTTAGTCGAATAACCAAAAAAACATTTCTATAACGCTAAAAAGAACATGTAATGTTTTGTGTACCTGAACACATCTTCTGAGTGCAAAGTCAAGACCCCAACCATGAACCAAATCATTCTGTTATTGGGGTTCATAATAAGGTGTAAGCAAGAGTTAGAGAAAAACAGCTAAATATAGAACAAGAAGAAGAACATAAGAAAACAGGGGGTAATAGAGTAAGTGTAACTTGAATCATATGCCACACACAGCGCCACGCATCTCTTGAGAATACAGGAGCCATTATCTCCACAAATCTGTTGTGTTATAAAAAGACTCAAAGTTATATATGAGAAGATGTGAACATATAGTTTGATAAAGAGAGTTTTTTAACATACGCAGCACATGGAGGCCGAGGAGGATTAGAGCACCATTCGAGTTTCTCATCTGTTTCCCTGATAAGATTCAAAGCCATATATATATTTTTTTAAAATTAATGTAACCAGATGAAATTGTATATGAGTCATACATACTTATGGACTTCAACATGCTCTCTTTTTTTAGTGATTTGCCATGTACACCCTTTCTCTGGGTCCAAACCAGGCTGTGAAATCTCAAGGCCATGCTTCTTGACCATGTGTACGTATCTGCGACAAAAAAACTCGATATTATTAATTAAGATAAAATGAAATGGAAGTGAGTGTAAGAAAAAA
This sequence comes from Raphanus sativus, assembly GCF_000801105.2. Classification (NCBI taxonomy): domain Eukaryota; kingdom Viridiplantae; phylum Streptophyta; class Magnoliopsida; order Brassicales; family Brassicaceae; genus Raphanus; species Raphanus sativus. The sequence continues at coordinate 11,555,490 of NC_079511.1, forward strand.
ACTTACTCTTCTGCGTCAAAGTGATCGACTCCAAGATCTTCATCCCACATGAATATATAATCGTATCGCGCTACAATGTCAGGGTGCAAGAATCTCTTTGCATACCACCTTTATATTCATAATATATATGAGAGTCAATAACCTCATATAACTAGGGGAAAAGGATAGACAGGTATAAAGCATTACTATTGATACCATTTTGTCTGCTTCTTAACACTAATGTGTATAACATTCTTCGACCACTCAAACTCATCATCCCACTCACTTGTTCTCCCATCGTAATGAAACAGAACAATGGTAAAGTTGTCTGAAAACTGTTTTCAATTGGGAAGACAAAACATAAATGAGTTTTACTATTAAAATAAAAACAGAAAAAAGGGTATGAAGCAACCTTCTTAACACATGCATCTATATTGTGTCTTTGTTTATAGCCCACAGTAAATGTTACTAGATATCTCGGTTTCTTCTTCAAATCCTGAGGAAACAGAGAGAAGAAAATAAAAAGCTTGCGTCACTGATCTCACATGAGAAATGTGAACTCCAAGAATGAGATTGTGTGTTTGAGAAACAAACCTCTTCAGGGTTTCCCCATAACCTTCGCATGTATAAGTCTGATTCGGATGCAATAATACCCGGTGGCAATCTCTCGGCGCCTTTAGGATTTGAAGGAACCCATATCTGAGCAAAATGTGAATCACATTTTTCTTGAAACATGCAAACAAATGTATAAAATTCCTATAACAATAACAAAAAACATACCTTTAAGATATCAATGGCATGTACAAGTGCTGCAATATCTGAATGTCCATTTGAGATAGCAAAGGAACGAAGAAGGTTTCTTGGTAGATTCGCCTACACATCACAAAATGGTAACATATGAATAAAAAAATCTAAGAAGATATCAAAGAAAAGATTAAAGAGAAAGAAGACTAACCTTAGTGATCCATAAAGATGGAAATGATAGACCAAGGAGAATGCCAAAAGCTGTAGCAAACAAAGCAGTTGCAAGAAGCTTCATGCCATTATCTTCTGATCTTCTACTATGAGTTGGACTGTACCAACAACAATTATAAGCTGGCCTAAAGCTTTCTATCTACAAAGAGAAGAAGAAAAGAAACTAAATAAAGAGGTTTTCTACCTGCGTGACAAGATTCCCATAGTTATGTATTTTAATTACAACTTTTGATTCTAAGCTCCAAATGTCACCAACACCATTACTCCTATTATAAACAAAACTGCAGTAAGCCAAATTACTCTAGCGATGCAATCAAAAATGTGACCAATACGAATGATCTAATCAAAGACTCAATTCACGTTGGATCAGAGAGGGTGCATGATCTTGAGTCAAACGGTATACGTCACTAAATAGAATACATATTCTTAACCAAACTGAAAAAAAAACAATTTAATCATTGACATTACAAGCCAGTAGAACAGCTAGTGATCGCTTTTGGAGATCCTTTTCAGAACAAACGTGGGTTTTGGTTTTATCTCGGAGGAGAAAAAAAAAATAGAAGCCAGATGATATTTTATTTTCTAAAATTTTCAGATTTTCTGCTATGATTACTGATTTAACATATGGAAATGTAAGCGAAAATGGGGAGTGATCTCAAAATTTTGGAATTTTCATATTAATTGGTTTTGATATGGTACTTAGTCATCATATGGGTAAAATATTTTCCATTTTTGGCAAATATCTTAATGAATATTTGACTCCAAACAAGAAGAAGATCAAGAAGTAATAATTTTAAAGTTCCTTTTTTTTAACTTTGAACGGTTCAAAAGTCATGTGTCAACCTATTTTTAGCACGTAAAATAAATCACATTCCATTTTCAAATGTGCTACAAAGGGTGTGATAATATATTGGTTCTTGAATGAAATATATGTACATAGTCGCAAGCCGTCATCTACTCCATGCAAGCACATATTGGTTCCCCCTCACTACATGGAGCGACTCGCTCAACTGCATGCAAGCACTGTCAGGACCCCCGTGGCGAAGGAAGCTGCAACTCATTGTATGGCAAGCCGTCATCTACTCCATCTGGCAAGAACGGAATGCTCGACTTCACCGCAATACTCAAAAGACCGTTGCTACTATCTCCTCTATCCTCGACAGAACCATTAGAAACAAGTTCCAGAGCTTCCGAGAATCAAGTCCGATCGGAGCCTCTCGAATGCTTCAATTCTGGTTTGCAACTACTCCATCGCTGTCTCTGCCTCTACAGATCCCTCTACTCTCGCAACCTCCGCACTAATCGTCACTGCTACCTCTCGATCACTCTATCAGACAACCAAATGGGCCAAATTTTATCACTAGTTTCTTCTCTCTGATGTGGGCTTCGGCCACTTTTGTAATAGGGCGCAGCCCAAACACTAAGGCCTTTGGCTTGTTTTCTTTTTTTCTCATGCATTTAATAGAAGAAAATCTTCAAAAAAAAAAAAATATATGTACATAGTCAATAAATTAATAAAACAATAAATTTAGATTCACAACAATGAAGATCTCATTTTTTTTTTTGAACACCATGAAGATCTCATTTATTTATAGTATATAGTACTAAAATTTACATTTCACACCCTTTGTAGCACATTTGTTCAACTGCATGAAATGTTTTTCAACATCACATATTGTTTCATACCGTTTGATCTTTATTACTTGTGCTGATTATTCTACATAATTAACTTGTTTGGCAGCATCCATTCCATTGCACCATTCAGATTTCGAAGCCTACATGTATACAAGATATATCCATATGCTGTTCAGATCCGATTTTGGAGAATTTAAAGTCTAACAAGTCCTTTTACTTTTGGAGATTTAAACATATCCTCTCTTTTGACTTTGCAGATTACAACTTGCTCCACTTTCATTTCGGGAGAAGATGGCTACTTCAAATCTGTGAGTCTCGGAAAAGCTCCCAATTGTAGTGGGAAACCTGACATTTTCGGTTATATTCCGACTCTATTGTCTACCACTTGTGTGCTCTCCTTCTAGTTAGACTTGAAATCAACCAACCTCGCCATGATAAAGAAAGAGATGATTAATTGACCTTTATTTGTTTCTTTTATTCTACTCAACTATTAACTGATCATCTGCTATTTTTCAAGCTAGCCTTCTCAGCCTTGTCTAGTTTTCTTCTCCTTTTCCAAGTCCACAAGTATGACATCTGACCAAGAAAGACCTTAGATGTGAATATGGATCACATCTGAACATGAAAATGTCGCGGTCATTTGCTTATGATCCGACAAACAAGATTTATTTATCACTTCACCGTGGGTGTGAAGTGAACACCAAGCAAGATTAAACTTCTTACAGTAAAACAACATTACAAGATCAAACAAAACATATTCAAGCTTTAAACTTTTATCAGCTGGGGTAGTATATACATTAAAAAAAAAAAATCAAACCAAATACAGAGTGTAACTGTATAAAATACCGGGTTTCTCATAACAGAGGTTCAGCGAGTTCCATCTCGTTGGAACTTTGTTCTTGTTCCGACTCAACTCTTCGACCTCCCACAAAATCAATCCCGAGAAGTTGCCATGGCCAGCACACATATCTAGCTCTGTTTGAAGTATTCATATCTCGATGGGTTTCTAATTCTTCAACTTTACTGTTCAGCTCCTGTATTCTTTCCCTCAACCTAGTTGCCCTATTGTCTGCGAGTCTCAGAGATCTCTCTGCTGCATCCCTTGCACCCATGGCTGCTGCTGCCGTCTCTTCCTTAAACTTTAGTTTCTTCTCTGATTCTTTAATCGCTTGCTTTGCCTCTTCAAGTTCTTCTTTGAGCAAATACAGCTGAACAAACAAAGACAATAAGAGTTCGGACCATCATTCTTAGCATGTATCTAGAAATAGAACATGTCACATTGATAGGTCCAAAACCAGTGACACTCTTTTATTCACTTCACCACGAACCACACCATATACAGACTTGTTAGTGAGAAAATATTTGCTCTCTGCTCAAATATCAAAATCCCAAACAATATACAATCCTGAATACCTCAACTCATTCTTCCAATCTCCTAAAAAAAAAATTAACTTGTTAGCTCTCTAGCTTACCGACTCAACTAATTAGTCGCTGAGCTGACAACACTGTCATAATCTACTACAACCACTTAGGGTAATTACAACCCTCTTGCAGTAGGCTAACACGAGGACTTATTACGCACCTGAGACGTAAAGTCTTGTTCAACAGCTCCACCAGCAGCAGCCTCCTGCTCGGCTGCTGCTTTCCATCTCGCTATTTCTTCTTCAGCAGCAGCAATGTCAGTCATAAGACCTTCAACCTAAGCATCCAAGGAAATACAGTTTGAACAAACCCAAAATCTCGAGAGTGTACTATATAATCTACTCATACCTTAACCAATAAAACAATCAACTTCAAAAGTCTAGCAAGCAGAAATTTCACTCACATTTTCATTCGCTATTCTCTCCTTTTCTTTGAGTTCTTCTATTTGCCGCATTCTCTGGTTAAGCTCCTTTGTCTGAGAGTCCAACAGTTTCTTCAGAGAACTAGTCTCTTCCCTGGTTGATTTATAAAAAAAAGAAGTGGTCAATCACAAGTATTACATATTAAAAATATGCAACGCCAGGAAACCACATTGATACTACTCGAATAGTAACTTCCACAGACTTTCATCAAACATCAAGTAAGATGTCGCACGCACATGTCTAAATTAGTGTTCCCAACAGAAAGCTGTGTGAAATCATTTTCTTACTATTTGGATCGAATAATGATACACATGGTTCCTAGGCCACCCGATGTTATGAGGTAAACCAAGTCATTTACTTTCCTAGTGAAACCCAGTGAATGAATGTCCTCTAAGTTATTAGATATAAAAAAAAAGGATTTTCTTTTTAGAGAGCTTGCCTTGATTCCTCCAACGAATGCTGCAGTTCAACAATCTTGAGTTGAGATGCCTTGACAATATTCTCCAATGTGCTTGCCTGCATTCCAACGTGGAGACATCATAAGGTATCCGAATGAATAAACGAAGCTCAACAGAAAATAACTGGGCCAGATAAACACTCACCAGAGAATATATTTCATTCTCTTCTGTACCATGATCATCTTTACTATCACCAAGAGATTCCTGAGCCTTGGATTTGAAATCAATACCAACATCCCTCAAACCATTCTCTGCAGCTTGGAACATTTCGCTTTCTTGGGATGACTGCTCCGATACCATTCTTTTAGACAAAGCACTCCTCAGTAAAGTACCAATATGTTCCTTCTCTTTCACTAATAGACCCACAGTTTCACTCAACTTCTTCACTTCATGGCTCTTCTCTTCCACCAAACTTTGTGCTTTCTCAGAAACCACATTGGTAAGTTCCAAGATGGATTCCATACCTGCTAAAGAAGCTCGAACGTTCTCCTCCATATCTGTCTCTTGAGGAATAAAGAAAGACTCAGACTGTTCTAAACTATCCCCATCAACTACCCTCACAACCTCGTTAAGCTGGTCATGGATCTTCGACACAAGACTCAGCTGCTCCACCAACAAAGGACGCTGCGCTCCCATCTTCACTTCCATACTCTTCAACTTCCCATCATACTCATCAACCAACTGCTTAAGCTCCACAACCTCACCTTCAAGCACACTCACCTTCTCCAAACCACCCTTCTCAACCTCAGCAACCCTCTTCTCCTTCTCACTCACATCCCTCTCCAAATCATCAACAACCGAAGCCTTCTCCGCAACCTCCAACCTCAAGTTACTAATCGTCGATTCCAGCTGAGAAACCTCAATAGCTATCTCGTAGTTCCGCTGGTCCATCTGCTCCCTAGCTTCGTTCCTCGCCTTCGCAGCCGTATCAATCTGCTTAACAAGCTCCTCCACGATCTCATGCGTACGCTTGATAACCCCATAAGCAACAGAAGCCAAGCCTGTATACTTCTGAGACTTCGGGAGACCTCCTCCGTTTGAGAAACTCTTAAAGCTACTAACTTTACCTGATATCTTCTCAATCCCAGACACCAACATATGAGACGAAGTCTCGATCTCCGCTTTCAAACCATCTCTAGACCTCACAGCCTCATCAAGCTTCTTAAAAACCTCATCTTTCTCTTTACTCACGCTCTCGAGCTCCTTGGTTAGATTCTCCTTTTCTTTAAGAGCTTCGTCTCGCTCCCTCTTGGACTCGTCTCGCTTCTTGATCGCCTCGTGAGCGAGCGCCTTGAGCCGGTTGAAAGCCGTTTGTAGATCCGATTTCGAGCTCTCGGCGGCTTCTCGAGCCTTCTTCTCGCGATCCAGCTCAGCGATTAGCTCCTTCAGCCTCGAGTCTTGTGCCTCCTGAGGAGAAGGAGGAGGAGGAGGGGGAGGAGGATCGTTTAGAACGACGGGGGATGGTTCGTCGGACTCGACGTCGCTGAGGACGGCATCTGCGTCCTCGTCGGCGGCTCCGCTAGTCATTTGCAATTGATGTGAGATCGGAATCGACGATTCTACCGGAAAGATACGGCTGAATCTGATCGGCGGATGGAGAATTCCGACAGCGATACGACGAAGTAGATGGAACAAGGGGCGATCTTCAACGGCGGTGGACTCTTAGACTCGACGGCGATTAGACGAGAAATCGTCTCCACCGCCCTTACATGAAAATTTTAATTCTGCAATCTCCTCGTTATAACTGAATATTGTATATACAATTATTTTTAAATCGAGAAATGAATGAAATACTAAAAAACCAATCAAGTTGACAATATTTACAAAGAAAACTAGGGTCAAACCCATCCAACCAGTGACCCGTCGGATCTACACGGGTAAACCAAAGTAAACCAGAAAATCCCAAAAATAAAACGCGATTTGTAATCGTTTCTCGAATCTGTTTTTATTTTCCGATTTCTCATTTCCTTTAAACATTTTTTCGAGCCATTTTTTCATTCTCTCGGTCTCGAAACTCTTCAGTTTCTCTCTATCTCTCGCGAAACTCAAGAGAAGAAGCAGATCTCTCATCTCATCGAGGCATCTCGATCTCGGTTTCGCCAAACAAGGAGAAGAGGTAATGGTCGTGAGGAGATTCAATTCTAGGGTTTCAATTTAGGTTCTCGAATTTGTTCTTCTCTCAGTCCGTGTCGTGTCTCGATCTCTCGATTAGGTCTTGTAAGGTTGTTGAGAGTCTTAATTTTCGTTGCAGGAACTGAAAATGGTGAAGACGAAATGGACGAGGAAGAAGAAGAAAACGAAACCATTGAAGGATATAACATCTCCATTGAAAGATATTGAGATTCCGAAAGAGATTGAGAAAGAGAAGAAGAACGATGTGAATCTCGTTGAAGATAAAGAAAAAGAGGCGAACCCTGTTGAAGATAAAGATTCTGAGATGGAGACGAACACTAATGAAGAGAACGAGACCGAAGAGAGAGTTGATGATGAAGAGGCGAACAAGGTTCAAAGTGATGTAGAGGAAGAAGATGAACAGAGGTCAGAGGAGGAAGAGAGGTCAGAGGAAGAAGAGGAACATAGGTCAGAGGAGGAAGAGAGGTCAGAAGAGGAAGAGAGGTCAGAGGAAGGAGAGGAATAGAGGTCAGAGGAGGAACAGAGGTCAGAGGAGGAAGAGCGGTCAGAGGAAGAAGAGGAAAGAGAGGAAAGAGAGGAAGGAGAGGAAGAGAGGTCAGAAGAAGAGGCGAACTTGGATGAGAGCAATGATGGAAGAAGAGAAGGACGTAGGGAAGAAGGAAGTAGGGAAGAAGAAATTTACAATGTAGACAATGTAAGTATTTCTACATCTCATAGTTGTAGAAAACAATTGATACAACTAAAGATAACTGGTTTGTTTGTGATATGATGTAATGATATGGTTGATCTTATTTAGTAATTGGGCGTGTGGTATGTGTGAGATGGGATAGTTTGGTGAGGAGTATGTTAAATTAGATAGGCTGTTATCTTGTACAACTAGAATAACTACTGGAATAACTAGTGGAATAACTACTGGAATAACTACCGGAATAACTAAGTATAACTAAGTATAACTAAATGAGTTTGTTTCTTGGTTGGTTGCAGGAATTCGTCGAAGAGGAGCCGGTCGCGATAAAACCGTTAGGCATGTACTTCCCACCTTCTGAGTATAGGAAGAAGATCAAGATATCGACGAGGTGTTTTATTGCTGATGTATTAAAAACCCTAGGCGAATTAAAGCCTCCGATGACTCCGGTAGAGAAGAGTTGGTTTGAGACTCATCCGCAGTTCAAACACATATTCCACATGCCACAGGCTGGAAACCACAAGGTAATGGGGATGTGGATGCTCCTTCTCCGAACCGTACGCATAGTAAAAGAAAAGGAGGCTTGGTTTGCGGTGAATGGTTGTCCAATCCGCTACGGTATTAGAGAACATGCTTTGATATCTGGTTTGAACTGTAGAAACTATCCACTGAACTACAAGCAATCCGGAGGCACGAACTTTGTGAAGAAATATTTTGGCCATCGAGTAGTTAGGTATCATGACGTGAAAGCAATGGTTCAGGAGGGAATGGAACCTGGTCGTGATAGGTTGAAGCTGCTGGTCTTGTATTTTCTATCGAGTGTTATAGTTGGGCAAAGAAGGGCCGGTGAAGATGCCCCTCCCGTGGAGCCATTCTTGCTTAGAGCAGTTGATGATCTCAACTTATGCAAAACATTCCCTTGGGGTAGATTGTCGTTTGATTACATGCTTAGACAGATTTCTAACACTATAAGCCATTTTGATGGGGAGGTGAAAGAAGGTGTGATTTGGCCAGTTCCCGGATTCTGTCTTCCAATGGAGGTAAATGTATATGACTCGTATGTTGAATATTTGCATAGAAATTATGATATTGACACTGGAAAGGTTTTTTTACTTGTGTAGTTCTTAGCATTTGAGGCCATCGAGAAATTGGGGGAGAAATTCCGAGAGCGAGTACCAGATGAAGACGTACACCCAACATGTCCAAGGATGTGCCGATCAATGTTCAAGAGAAGTGAAATGAAGGGATTTCCACTAGAGAAAATAAATAAAGCACTCGGTGATACTACGGTTAGTTGTCCCATGTATCCAAATATTGTAGATAACATGTTATGTAATCTTTTGGAAATTTGAATAAGGCGTTGACACTGCAGGACATTGAGAACATCTTGGCTTGTACCGACGAAGACAAGACTCTACTAGATGGGATAACAGAACCAGAAGACATCAGAGATAAGGATGACACGATTGTGGAGAGTTGGATGAAGGTGGTGGAGAGGGGTTATGTTGTTAGGTTTGAAGATATGTTGAAGGAAGATGTGGCTGCTAGACAAGCCCCTCCCCCTGAGCCTCAGATTGGAAACGACACAGAAGCTACCAATGAAGCAGGAGGGAACAGCGTCAAGCTAGATGAATTGGTGCAAGTCATTAACAGCTTCAAAGAAGATATTGGAGGGCGGATGACGAAGATTGAGGAAAAGGTTGGGGAGATTGACTCAAGACTCGCTGCATCGGAAGGTTTTGTTCAAGAGCTCTTAGATGGTAGGAATGTGAATGCGGATATGGAGGAGGAACAACAGGGCATCTCGAAGAGGTCAAGGAACAAGACAAAGGACATCACTTCCAGGGCAAAGAAGAAGTCAAAGAAAAACTGATCAATTGCTTTTGTTGTTTGTTATGAACTTATGTTGCTTAGGTGTGTTCTAAAACATGTTGCTTTTGTTTGCTTTTGGAACTAGGTGTTCTAAAACTTTGTTTGCTTTTTGGAACGAGTAAGAGAAGGTGTGTACTAAACTTATGTTTGCTTTTGGAACTAGGTGAGTAAGTACAACTATGGAAAACTAATAAAACTATATCTAACTAGTACAACTAGGTGATTATTTGATTGGTTCTCCAATTAAATAAACCGGATTTGATTGGTTCTCTCTCACTCTTCACTCTCCTCTCATCTTCCCTAGAATCTTCTCATAAATATACTTTTACTTTTCTCTCTCTCTCTCTTCCTTTAAAAAGAAGTCAGACGATTTCTCATTCTTTATCTCTCTCTCTCTCTCTCTCTCTCTCTCTCTCTCTCTCTCTCTCTCTCTCTCTCTTCCTTTAAAAAATCTTCTACTGAAGATGGAATATGGTTCGGGATCGTCCAGGAGAAGGCCAAAATCTGGTCGGAAATTGTGCTCATGTGCCTTAGAGGCGACCATATATCAAGCTTGGACAGAGAAGAACCCAGGGCGACGATTTTATGGATGTCCGCGGTACAAGGTATGGCATCTGATTATACAACTTGTTATCTTGCAATTCCATGATGAATAATGACTCGAATAATAGATTGGATTTGGATTATGTGACAGGAGCCAAATGGATGCAACTTCTTCTCCTGGTTTGATAAAGAGGATGGTACATTATGGCAAAAAAGAGCTTTGCTTGAAGCCCGGGATGAGATCCGAGAGCAGAGTCTGGTGATTGAGCAGTTGAAGGAAACAATTGCGGAACTGAGAAGCAATTTGGAGAAGAAAGAAAATGAAGATGAGATTGTTAGGAAGTTTGAAGACTTCTTTGTTTAAGCCAATGAATCCATTTGTATGTTTAAGAAGACCTCTATGTTTAATAAGACCTCTATGTTTACTACGGAAAACTACAGAAAACTACCGAAAACTAAGGAAAAACTACCGAAAACTAAGGAAAAACTACGGAAAACTACGGAAAACCACACAAGTCTTAACTTAACACAACATCACATACATAATCCAAATAAGAAACACGTACAAGGAGATCCACATACAAGTCTTAACAAACAAAGACTTGTATTTACCGAAAATTAAAGACATACAAGTTGTTCAAACAAACTAACACTTCTCAAACACGTGGGATAAGTAGTTTCAGAGCTGCAATTTCCGCAGCCATGTCGTCCACCTCCTTCCTTAAGCGGCGAACCTCTTCCTCAACTCCGATGACCCATGGCTGACGGAAGTGGAGACCATCATCCTGTCAGTTTCACATTGTTATTACATATTGCATTATCTTTCGGAAAAGAAGGGAAAATCCATATTTTTACCTCAAACTTGTCGCAAGTGAAGTACTTGCGGCCTGGTGAGAAATCTTTATCTTTCGGATTAGCTGAAACCTCGTTGACAATTCGTCCCCCGCATGGGCAAGATCTTGGAATCCCGTACTCAGCATCGCATGTATATTGAACCATGTCCAAGTGTTTCTTCGTTTTCTTCATCTCCCTCCTTTCCTGTTTTTCAACCCATGGATCCATCTCGAGAGAAAGATGACTGAATTTTAATTTTGAGAGTAAAGTGAAGATGAGGAGAGTCGAGGAGAGATAAAGGTTGTAGAGAGATGAGGAATGTGTGGTGAATGAGAGAGTAGAAGAGATAATGTTTAGAAAGCCCGCCTAAAATTTAAAATGTTTTGGAAAGCCCGCCTAAATTTTAACTTAGTTCTCCCTAAGATAGTTGTTGTACAGAATTTACAAATAGTTGTACATCGGGTGATTTCCAATTATTTCAGTATTACAGGTATTTATATATTTTTTTAGTAGTTGTCCAATGATATATAAGATTTCATAATATGATTATTGGTGTTTCGCGTAATTAAAGTGTCTATAAGATCTCTAAAACGAAATCTCATCTTCAGTATTCACATATTTAGCAAAGTGAGTCCAAAAGTGTATGTAGTATGTTGGGTGGTTGTTTTGATTCTTGAGTAATAATTTTTTATCTTATGTTGGATAGTTGTTTTGATTCTTGAGTAATAATTTTTTATCTTCTATTGGATAGTTCACTTCACTATAAATATCATTTGATGATGCAACTTTGTAAAATTCACACTCAGTTCAAAATTCAATTTCAGATAGTTATACCAGCATCAATATCAGTTCGACATAGTTGTACAAAGAAAACAGAGTAAATTCACACTCAGTTCGACTTAGTTGTACAAACAGAACAGAGTAAAATTCAAACATTTCGATTTCCAAATAGCAATCATTGCAGGCTTTGTCTTGGTCGCCTTTTATTTTGTGTCCTTGGCCTACGCTCCCCTGCTGATGGAAACCGTTTCACTCTTTTTCTTCCCCTCTGCTCAATGCGCTTAGGAGCCAAGATCTTCTTGTTTTTTATGTAATCCGGGACATCCCATTGGCTCCTATCCGGAACCACATATATAGTCCTGTAATATGCCAATGCCCACAGCTCTGTCCAATAGTATTTAGATATCAAATCTTCTAAATCGAAAACGTGATTGCTATCACCTTTCTTAGAGTAGAAAATGAAAGCGGCTAAGCCGTGGACACAAGGATACTTTTCAATGTCAAAGAACCTGCAACTGCAGCTTTTGGCTAGTAAATTCACCAAATACGGTTTCCCATCTCTGCCCATGACACTGTATTCAAGGTGAAAAGCATTTAGCTCCGACACAATTAGGCATTCTGCTTCCCCCCACGTGTCATGCACAAAGTTTTCCACTAGAGGCACCAGTTTCCGCTCACTGGATCCTCGAACTGTCTCTTGCCTGTGCATATTAAACCAATCTGCAGTTTTTTTAACAATCGTATCCAACATTGGTATTAAAGAGTACCTCCTCGCGTCTTTGAACACGCTGTTCATCGACTCCACAACGTTGCTTGTGTCAATGTTGTATCTATCTCCTGGAAACCAACACCTCGCCCACTTTTCTTTCTCACTACTTTCCTCAAGATACTTCGCAGCAGATGGATACCGAGTCTTGAAACCGGAATAAGCAGCATCGAATTCAGGCACTGTGTAAATCCGAGCAATGTCCATAAATCTAGCTTCAACAACATCCTTGTTGACGTTTGGCACATGACCTCTCACATTTTGCGCCAAATGCCATATACAATGCGCATGATGAGCCATCGGAAACACACTAGCTATGGCATTTATGAGGCTTACATTTCTGTCACTCATAAATACCAACTCCGATGAATCCGGCACAACACTTTTCAACATCTCAAAAAACCAAGTCCAACTCTCCTTATTCTCGCCATCTAATACACCAAAGGCTAACGGATAATGGTGCCGATTAGGATCTTGGGCAGTGGCAAAAACGAGTACACCACCATATCCATTTTTCAGAAATGTGGCATCTACTGTTATCACTTTCCGCATCACTTGAAAACCTTCAATGCTGGCTCCCAGAGCGATGAACAAATATTTGAATTTGTCTGACTCATCCAATTCCACGCTTGATATTGTCCCATAATTCATCTTCTCCAACATGTACAAATAACAGTACAACATCTGGTAACTTTCTTCCGGAGTCCCACGCAAAACATTTACAGCTTCGTTTCTACCTCGCAAAGCAGTGGAGCACGATACCTTCACACCAAGTTTGTTCCACACAAATTCGATAATGCTTTTAGGAGGAGGAGTTTCCATTTGTCCAGGATAATCATCATGCAATAGAGATGCAACTAGCTGTGGTGTTCCTTTCCTCCTTGAGTTGCATTTACTCTGACTTCCACGAGAGCATGTATGCAAGTTCGAGTACGTTCTAATAGAGAACGTTTCACTCCGGCCAATTTTTGCAGCTCGTACTCCCCATTGACAACCTTCCTTCGGACATTTTAACACTAATCGCTGCTTATCCGATTTTACCACCTCAAACCCAAAACTATTCGAACATGCTCCTCGATCCACCACTTCTTGCACTGCCTTTTTACTAACAAACTCTTGTTGTATTTTCAACCCCAAACCGTCTTCCCATGCCTCCATAAATGGAACCGGTTTGGCAAGAGGAGGTGCCTCTATATATCTTCCACGCATTTCTGACTCTTGTGTACCATTGTCCTCCATTCCACCAGCATTACAATCCTCTCTTCCACCAGCATTACAATCTTCTCTTCCACCAGCATTATCATCCTCTCTTCCACCAGCATTATCGTCCTCCATTCCACCAGCATTACAATCCTCTCTTCCACCAGCATTACAATCCTCTCTTCCACCAGCATTATCATCCTCTCTTCCACCAGCATTATCGTCCTCCATTCCAACAGCATTATCGTCCTCCATTCTATCAGCATTATCATCTTCCTTTCCACCAGCATTATCATCCTCCTTTCCACCACCATTTTCATCCAAATTAACTTCTTCATCAACTGCTTCCAACATCTCCTGAATCGCCACTATCCCCCGCTCAGATTGTTTTTCAACTAGAATGTTGCCACCATATAAAGTTATGGCTCTATCTCCGAAATCATTGTCATTCGAATGCAACACTTCATAGTTCATACCTAACGAACTTCGTTTACCTAACGAACTTCGTTTGCCGGCTCTTGAAAGTTGCTCGGGGAGTTCTGATCTTCTGATGATTTCCACATACAATATGCACCTGCGGTTCTCTTTATCAAGAGACAATAGATATACACAAAGGTCTTCATCATCAAGAATGATAAATTGTTCCTCAGACCCAATCAACAGTGGAATATAACTCAATTTCAACTTCACTGAACTTTCATCTATCCCAAGCTTCTTGCATATCCGTGCTTCTACCATTGAAACAGTTATATCGTCCACTTCATTCTTAATCACTACACTATACATGTGACCTTCGCATCTGAAATGTATGATGACGTTGTTGCTCATTGGATCCTGACAAGACAACCATTGAATATCATTCATTATGCATCGAAATATTCCAACATAATTAATTATTAACCGTTCTGGTTCAGTAATACTAGTATAACTAGCTGTACAACAAATATCAGTAATACTAGTATTACTAGCTATACTACAAATATCAGTATTACTAGCTCTACTATAGTTTCACTAGTTCTCCTATCTTAGCCGTATTGATTCTCAAATCTACAATCAATGTACTACGATTTAACTCTCCAATGCAGCTAATTTCACTCATAATGGACCAAATCGACCTCCGGCAACATCTACATCCATTCCAATCAGGTTTTCTCATCGAGGATTGCAACATTTATACATACATACCCGTTTTCACCTTTCCAGTACAGTGGAAGGTAGTGCAGCCTTTGATTGCGAACTCGATTGATATAGATAGGACCGAAGATCGATCTTCGACTCTGGAGCTTCGGATTGGGGAGGCAAATCGAAAGAAAGGAACTGAATTGGAGGAGGGCAGCTCAGTGGAGGACGAGAGCGTCGTGCATCGTTTCTCGATTTCGTTTTTCGATTTTCTTTATTCCACAACGCAGAGACGCAAACGCAATTCCACTCTCGGTTCAATTGAGAGGTTCAATTGCAACTGGTTTAATTTTCTTTATTTTCAAATTTAATTTTATTTTATCTGAGGTCAATTTCGTAATTGCAACTGGTTTAATGAAATAGGAGGGTGTTGAGAATAGGGGGGGATATAAGTGATTTAGTTTTTTTGTAGGAGGGCATCTGAGGATATGTCTCCGATTAGACGGCGAAGCAACAAAGCAAATCAATAACGGGTTTGGTAATTGGTAATGTCTATTAATTTATTCATTAATTGAAATATTTGGTAGGCCACTTTTTTTTTTGGGGCCTGTATAGTTAATATAGGCCCGTTTCAAGCTGCCTGTCAAAGATTCAACCAGTTAGCTATTGGCGTTGTTAAGTCACATAATTAGAAGTTTAGAACCCACCAACAACGCCAAATCTTTGATTTTACTCTGGAGTTCGACCATTATACATTTATACTAAGTAATTCGATATCCAACTTTGATTCTATTAGAATGCGCATGTCAAAACTGATTTCTTGATAGAGATCAAGACTATATTGTGTGTTTATAAGTGCATTTGTAAAAGTGGCTGTAGATATGCTAAGAACTAGCATGTCTTGATCGGATCGATCATTTTAGTATGTCCAATATCACAGAAAGAAAAAACACATAAAACAGATTACAAGTTCAGCTTCATCTAGTAATAGTAGTATTGATTCGAAATTCTATTAGCACAAGTATAAAAAAATTTACTAAGTAAATTTAATTTTTTTAAGTAACATTTACCAATGTCAACGAAAAAAGTCTCAAATAAAAAGATTCAGCAAAAGTATTTTTTTTCCTAACTCATTAAATAATAACTTAACAATAGAAAAAACATCAAACAATTTAGATAACATCAAACGTTTAGAAATCTGTTTCTTTTAGTTAAGAAGATAACACTAATTAGATTTTAAATTTTTATCTATATTTATGCTAAAAATAGATATTCAGTGCATCAATATCTAATCCGGGCTCGTAGTTAAACCGGTGATCCGTATATAATTTGGTTTAAATTTAACAAAAAAATTGTTAGTTACAAATTTGATAAAATCTAAAATATTATCATTAACCTATGATTTAACCATGATTAACCCATTAAAACGCAGAGAAAAGTGATAATATTTTTAAGTTAAATTTTTATATACTTTTAAGTTGTACATAAAATTGGAAAAAAATATTAGATTTGTAATTTTGTAATTTGATGATTTTTTTCTATTCGAAAAATGATATTAGAAAAAACCAAAAATTTATTTATATTACAATATTTTTTATTTTTGTTATTTATATTTTTGAGGAATAAGTTTAAAGATGTCAAAAATATTTCAAAATATAATTTGTTGTAGATCTCGCATTAAATGAAATCAGATATTGAAGATCTTAATTAATACATAATTAACCGAAATATTTGTTTAGATTTAATTTGGTAAATCTTATATACCTTATTTAAGTTATATTTAAGGATATATAGTTAGTAATATTATATATTAGGCAAAATTATATAAGGTATAGTTTTTATTTTAATAGTATTGATTGCTTAAAGATGATTTTAGATACTATTCTCTCTGTTTCATATTAGTTGTCGTTGTAGAGAAAAAAAATTATTTCAAAATAAGTGTCGTTTTATAATTTCAATACAAAATTTATTAATATGATTTTTTTATTTATTTTTTTATTGGTTGAAATATAGCTAAGTGTATGGGTAATGATGTTTTTATTTTGAAAATGTACAAAATTAAACAACATGTAAAGTGAATAGAGGGAGCAGTATTTTTCGTTTACAGAAATAGAGGTCATGTAACGGATAAATCATATCCCGATGACCAAGGGATATAGAGAATAAAATATTAGCAATCTAATTTGTAAAGGGAATAAAAATCGAAAGTCGTATATATATTAACCCTGTAAAAAATCTTGAGCCGTTTTACTGGAAACTGAACGTGGCAAGAACAATCCTTGGGCAGCCAGAATCTATTGAAAGGTAACATGTTTATCGTCTTCTTTCTCCACGATTCCACTTTACAAAGTTTGATTTTTATTTTTTTAATTATGTACCGTTTTGTCGTTCGTTCGTTCTTCAACAGGCGACGCTTCAGTCTTCAAAAACAATTATTTTTATTCTTGGTTCATAATAAGGTTATCACTTTAACATACCCAACGAGAATGTTTGTTGATTTTGTTGCAGGACATCGTCTTTGTGTTCAACATATATAAGGGTTTAGTTTAAAAATCTATTCTGATGGGAGGTAACAGTTCGACGAGTAGGAGCAACAGTCAGAGATATTCTCAGAGTCCTCACCAAAACAGCACGCCACAACATTCTACTACGGCTTCTGCGTTACAGCAAAAGAATCAATCCAAAAAGTATTCACTCATTGCCGATAACTACCGTTCCACTGATGAGGTCAATACTTTTTTTAAAAGATTCTTTAGGGTTTCTTTTTTATTTTTCTTGGTAAGTTTATTTGAATGTCCGGTTACGATAATAATAATAATAGGTTACGGCTGCGCTTTCACAAGCCGGTTTGGAGTCATCGAATCTGATTGTTGGTATAGATGTCACAAAGAGCAACGAGTGGACAGGTGAAAAAACCTATTTTACATATTTTTGAAATAATGTGAATGTTGCTGATTTTTGTTTGTTTGATTTTTTTACAGGACAGAGATCATTCGACGGGAAGAGCTTACATGACATAGGACCAGTTCCAAACCCGTACGAGCAAGCGATTTCAATCATCGGAAAGACTTTATCCTCTTTCGATGAAGATAACTTGATCCCTTGTTATGGCTTTGGAGATGGTAATGTTATGTTCTCTGCTGCATTACATTTTACTTTGTAGACAAGAGAGAGAAGTAATGGTTGTTTGGTTCTTGTAGCTACGACACATGATCAGGATGTATTCAGTTTCCTTCCGGACGATACTTTCTGTAACGGGTTTGAAGAGGTTCTTGCTCGTTACAAAGAGATTGTTCCTCAGCTTCGTCTTGCAGGTTGAGGTTTACCTAAGAAACAAATCTTCTTATGCTTGTGAGTTTCTTCTGTTGATTACATGATGTTTGGTCCCTTCTATGTCACAGGTCCGACTTCTTTTGCACCTATTATCGAAAGAGCTATGACGATTGTGGAGGAAAGTGGAGGGCAGTACCATGTTCTTCTCATCATTGCTGATGGACAGGTAAAACTAAAGACCTTGGTTTTCGCTACGATCTTTGTCACATGATCGGTTAGTAATTAAGATTATGATGTTTGTTAGGTGACAACACAGCACGGTGGTCTCAGTGCACAAGAACGTAAGACCATTGATGCTATCGTTAGAGCAAGGTAATAAAAAAAAATATTTCTTGATTATTAGTTTCATTCAAAAGTTAGATGATCTCATTGTGTTGATGATCTATATAACCAAATCCTCTTGCAGTCAATATCCATTATCGATAGTTTTGGTTGGTGTTGGAGATGGTCCTTGGGATACAATGAGACAGTTTGATGACAACATACCCGCTCGTGCCTTTGACAACTTCCAGGTAACGCCACTCAATACAATGTGACATCACTTTTGTCTCTATATATAGGTATAAGTCATTAAATTTAGTTTTCTTTTTTGTTTTCACTTGTCTTGAATGGAACAGTTTGTGAATTTCACGGAGATTATGTGGAAGAACATTGATGCTGGAAGAAAAGAAGCAGAGTTTTCAGTTTCAGCCTTGATGGAGATCCCTTCTCAGTATAAGGCCACCCTCGAGCTCGGCTTGCTCGGGTAATTAAAAGTTTCTTGAATTTGATTTTGAGTTGTATCACTAAACATGTAGCTCTGTGCTTTATCTAACAAATGATATTGTTTCCAAATTTTATAGACGAAGAACTGGAAACTGTCCAAACAAAACTGCTCGTCAACCACCAATAAGTGGTTACAATCGATCTCTGAGCAACAGTTCTTGGTCAAGCAGTGTTGCCTCTGCACCACCTACCTCATCTGGTAGTAATGAGAGCCAGGTTTGTGGATTCATATTTATGTCTTTGTTGAGCAAATAACTTTTAACCTTAATCAAAATCAGTTAACCATTGTTTTTGCAATCATATTTTTTCAGGTTTGCGCGATCTGTCTGGTTAATACAAAGAACATGGCATTCAACTGTGGACACCAGACTTGCAACAAATGTGGAGAAAACATTCAAACATGTCCTGTTTGCCGCGTCTCTATCGCAGTTCGTATTAAACTCTATTAGTACTAGTTTTCCTTTTACTCAACTTTCTCACTGCTACCGGATTTGAATTGAGAATGCAGTAATTGTTTTTGCACCTTCGTTGTTATAAGCTTTTTACAGCTTTCTTTATAAAAGAATAGGTTTTTTTATGATGATAACATGTATTCTTGTCATGCAAGTCTTGCTATTGTCACATGTGTCCATTGTTTGAACTAGGTGCAGTGGGTCATTAAGTCCAAACCAAACTAAAACTTCACTAGTAACATTTGTTTATACTAACCAGAACAGTAAGTCATGTTTTATAGTGATTAAAACACACACATTTAGTTGCATTTAGTAACACGCATTTAGTTGTATTTAGTAACACACATTTTGCTCATACCGATAAAAATCAAATACTGAGGCTTGGTGAACTTAACCCTTACACGTCGCGGTCCTGGAGGGTAACACGCAGACCGTTCTTCGTGTACAGCGTGGTGGTGAGCTTAGGTACAACAGTCTGTCCTTCTACGACTCTGACCTTATACCTCATCAAGACTGCTGCAGCCACCATTTTCATCTGTGTGTAAGCAAACTTCTTGCCAACGCAAAGTCTTGGACCTGCATTGAACACAACATACTTGAACTGATCTCCGCTGACAATCCTTCCTTCTTTGATCCATCTCTCTGGTTTGAACTCTTCCCAATCTTTCCCCCAAATCGATTCTATTCTCCCCATGGAGAAGATGGAGAAGAAAACCCTAGCGCCTTTCTTTACCCTTGTCCCATCAGGCAATGTGTCGTCTTCTAACGCTTGTTTTATCTCCACCGGCACCGAAGGATAAAGCCTCAGCGATTCTGTTAGAGCAGCTTGCAGATACACCATTTCGTTAAGCTCTTGTGCACTGAACGTTTCTTGTGGTGCAAGTTTCTCGCGAATCTCTTTGATTTCGCTTAGGATTCTCTTCTCGACTTGAGGATGGTTATGAACTAGCCAGAAGAACCAGACCAGAGCCACTGACGTGGTGTCTCGGCCCGCGATGATGATACTCGTGATAAACTCTCTGAAGTACTTGTCTGAATAGTAGTCCCCTTCTTCTTTCTCGTGCTCTCTCTCCATAAGGCGTGACAAGAGATCAGATGAATCGTTCAAGCTCCTGAGTCTCCTCATCTTGTTCCTCCTCTCTCTCACTGTCTTGTTAGCAAACGCATGAACCACTCCAACCGCTTTTTTCAGCTTCCTCTCGTGTCCTATCCCTAGAAACCTCATTGGCTTCCACACGAAAGGAGGCATCAAAAACCTAGCGAGTGTATACTCTGTCGCTTCCTCAAAAGCCTTAGCGAAAGGAATCTCCGGTAAGTCCACCGCCAACGATCCTGGATCAACCCCAAAGGCCGAGATACATATGCTGTCGAATGTGAAACGAAGGAGCACGTCTTGCAGATCAAAGACTCTCTTCGAAGCAGCCATCTTCTCCATCAGTTTCACCAGCTTACGTTCCACGAGATCTCTCATCGTAGTAAACGTGTGGTCCAAGAAACGCGAAGAATGCATCTCGGTTTTCGCCACGGGTCTCTCCTCCTTCCACAGCTCGTCGTCAGCGTTGAAGATCCCATCTTCGAGAAGCTCACGAAACCTCTCTCTATAATACTCGCCCTTTGGGTAGTTTCTGAAGTTTGTTTTGAGAATGTGTTCGACGTTCGCGGGGTTTGCGGTCATGATACCGTAGGCCCCACCGAACCAAACTCCCCTGTAATGAAACGTCCCGCCGGCTCTGACCAGGCACCTCGTGCACCACCCTAACAGATCGTCTTTGTTTAAGGCTAACGTGGGTGCGACTCCCAACACTGGCCAAATCACTGGCCCGCCTTTGCTCACTAACTTCTCGCGCAAGTAACTGAGAAGAAAAAGCCCTATTAGGGCTAAAGCCACGTCCGAGAACTTTAAATGAGTGTATACCCTTTCCACCCCAGAAATCAACAAGTTCATCTCCATGAACACAACAGATTAAGCTTTTGGGGATGAGTTGCAAATGTAGAATTAAGATGGCATGGGAAATAAATAAACCAGTTTTATTAACTGATCACACCAACTTCACTAGTCCCTCTACTAAACTGTATTAATTCTGAGGCTTTGTAGCTTTTCCTGAATAAGGAATCCTTGTCATAATAGGGGTTAGCTGATTATATAGCTTATCACAAAATGTTAATCAAGTAACAAAACTTCTCGTGTTACACAAAAATGTACACTTTTGCTGATTTTGTAAAACTATCCTGATTTATATCGAGCAATGCATAAACAAATATTTACTGCATAACTAATTTAATTATCTATACGCCTTAGATTGATATGTTACAACAAATGCAATTCTATATAGACTAATATCGTTCATTTAATATGATATATATCACCGAACATTCCATAACACCTTCAAACTATGTAATTTTAGGTGACGAAGAGATGATTCCCGTTTTATACCCTTAAACCCAATAAATATATAGTTCAATCTTAATATTCACATGATCTTTCAAGAAAAATACAGATATGTCTTGCTTTTGAGATGTATATATTAGAAATTATTTCGTTTTTCTGTTGAAACGTCTATTAGAATTGAAATGTATCTGGCAGGCCCTTAACTCCCAACCACTTCAAGCAAAGCCGTAAGCTAAATTAGGTATCTTCTGTTCTCAGCAAAATATCATCAATGATCTAACTGTGGACGCAAACGGTAACATTGCTTTAATCTCATATGCATTACGAAAGCAGTAACATTAATTATAGTTCCCTTTTTGTGAGTTTAATGTTAAGAAGGTCCACATTCATTACCATTTATAAGATTAATCTAGTAGAGATCGACCTTAATATGGTTTTGGCAGATCTGAGATCATGACATATAGTTGAGAGTAGGTGGTTACAACGAGACCAGCTCTTAGGAGAACGGGACTCCAAAAATCTTAGTGGTAAATATTTATGAAGATTATCTAAACCCTTAAATCCTTTAAATTGGATTATGTAGCCTTCAACCCACTTTTTTCTTCTTAACTTGTTCTTTGGAAGTTTTCTATATTCAAGTTACAATTTTCGTTATCTTGTAAATAGAACTTTTAAATGAGCCCGTGGATTCAGCATATTATTCAGTTCATTTGAGATGCCGAGTTAAGTTCTTAACAACTAATCTCTTTCTTAACGAGTTTAGTTCAGCGCTCTCTACCTTTACTTCGTTGGACTTTTTGTTCCATATCCAATTCTTTGAAATAGTTTTCTTTTTCTCAGAACAATTGATTTATCCCAAGTTCTGTAACTAAACTGAAAATTGTATAATTAGTGAGGTAGTCAATTGGCCTTGCAATACGTTGGATATTCCTCCCCATAATTTCGACCATTTCATAATTTCTACAGATTGTCTTCTAGTTTTATATAATTAACACATCAACTAAATATATGATTAATAAGAAAAACATTTGACATGGCCTACAGAGTACAGACTAATGTAAATCATTATTTAGACTTTCAATGGTTATGTGAACTATGTGCAATTGTGCATTATCGTTTCATCTTTTGTCAAACACATTTAATTAAATTATTCCTACTTGTTAATAGTCAACGCCATACAGATACTTAAAACTTTTTATCAAAAAGTTTTTAATAAGAAAATATTCATACTTTATCATGCATACATACGCCCACTTGTGCATAAAATGTCGTGATTTGAAACTTACAAGCTATTATTGATTCCTTTTCGTTAAATAGTTATAGTAACTTATTAAACTTGGTTTATGAGGTCGTGAATCGCGAGACAGCACACACAACAAGGTAGTCCATAATAATATCGTAGTCCACTAATATATAGTAATATTTGATTTATACGCAGGTATTAATATACTTGTAATCTTTTTTTTTTTTTAAACTTAATATACGTGTAATCTTCTGCTTAGATATACGCAGTACCGGACTAACCTTTGATACTGCCCTAATCAAAATTTAAAACTATGCCCTTCTACATATTTTATTGAAATTGTAGAACAGTAAAAGATAGCGTAAATATTTATTAAAAAAATTAAAACCTACAATTTGTTTATAAAACAGTGATATTATATACACCTAATTGTTAGAAATATAATTTTACTTACATTTCTTTCTACAAAATCATTATTTAGAATCATATAGTCAATTCTTTCAACCATAACCATTTTAATTAATAATGTAACTAATTCATTTAATATTTCTGGTAACATGGAAAACCGCAAATAAATCTTTATTAGTATCAATTTCGAAAATTTATTTCAACTGTGGTGACAATACCGAAATGGTCAATAATATGCGATAAAAAAATAATATGTTTCGAAATTTTTTTAAACATTGATTATCGAAGAATTTTTAGTTCTTTAAACAAATCATCACTAATTATATATGAAAACATAATATTCCTTAAAGAAACTTCCAGATTCAAATATAATGCCCTCAAAATATCTTCGTTTGCATCTATTAATTTAAAAAAAAAATAAACAAAAATCTAAAAACAAATTCATAATTTTGGAATTGTTCAAATATAAATTCAAGAAAAATTAGAACTAGAGCTTTAACAAATTTTATTCTAACTAAAAAATACCTAGTAAATTATATTTTAATAAGAACCTACAAAATTTATTTACTTATAGATACAACTAATTTTTTTAAAGAATAAGATGCTCTACTAATTTGGATGCCCTAATCTGTTGCTTGGGTGGCTTGCCTCTAGGCCGGCCCTGGATATACGTTTGTATACTTGTCATCTTCTACTTAAATCACCCTGCAGTAATGGAGATATACACAGATGAATCCATATTTTTGGAGATGATACGATCTTAGGGATCCATGAAATTTAACAATTATATTCGAACTCAGATAATCCTCAAGTTTTTGGTGTAAGGTCGTAATCGGAAAGCAATCTTCTCCACTAAATACAGAGAAGCCAAAGTTTGGGCCACCCGATTGTAAGATTAATATCTATCAGTGAATAGAAAAAGGAGTATATCATCATGAGAAATGACTTTTTGGTAACAAGACGAGCTCAAGTTTGGCAACTTGCATGTCTACTTTTCATTCCCACGGTCACGATAGTAGATACGTACCAATGTATGTCTCAAGTTTGTCCACTTCACACCAGATGGGTTTTCTAATTCCGATCCTTTATAAAATGTGTGCTTTACAGTCTACATATATTCCCGACCACGTATTTAGATAATGAAAATAAACTGTAAAATTAGTCGCATACCTTGTGATTTGCAGTGTGTTAACCTCTGGTTGCTTTCTCTCAAGAGGCCCCTAGCTGATGAGACCTGTGTGTTTATGTACATAAGAAGTGCCATAGTGATGAGTTCGCTAGTTGTAGTCCACATTTTGTATTGATCGGGTCTCTCACCTCCTATGCGGAAACGGGATATACATAATTTAACAGACGTGTTCAATTTGATATATGAGGATGTGTTCAATTTGATATATGAGGATGTGTTCCCTTAGCTCGGATGCGAAAGAAAAAGCCCTTACTTTTGTTTCAAGTGTGACCTCGAATTTATTCAGAGGAAAACGAGGAACTTTAAAAAGATGACAATCAACCTTCAGAGGCTCATAATGTTGAGGCTCTAATTAAAGTGATCTGAATCTTCACCATTTAACATGATCTGTTTTCATCCAGTGAATCTAGCACTGTTGGACATATGCAAAATAAATACCACTTTGCTATATATTTTACAAAAGTGTAAATACAAGTCATCTTTAAAATTTAGTCAAAAATTATATATAGCTACTCTTTTAGTTCAATTGCATATCCCTAAACACTATTGATCATATTTTGAAATGCCATCAATGGTGAAAAACACTATGGGAAATAAATTATCTGTTAGAGACTAGTATTACACAGTCGATCATTACAAGTCTATATAGCCGATTGGTTGTAGTAACGACTTCCCTGCACTCGCACTCCAGTATTGTTGATTGGTTGGCAGCAAGTATTAAAATCATAAAATGTGTGTTTGGTCTTAAGTCAACATGTTAGATGCTAACGAATCAAAACTGTACTCGTTTGACCAAATATAATTAATTTATGATGCAATTTATGTATAACTATTTACAAGTTGCAATTTATGTGATTCATGTTTGTCCTGTTTTCGTAGGTCGCCCCTTGTTTTATTTGTCGGGTTTTCCAAGTCTTTCTGTAATATTTTCCAAGCTTTTTTCTTCCTTTGAAAATGAATTGGTACTTTATTTCTTATAATAAAATTATAATTATATTTTTGTTCAACCAGTGAAAGATGAATTTTCACTATAATTTTTTTTTTGCTTTGTGTAGTACTCACAACTAATGGATTACGGTCTGTAAGTGATAAACAACAATTTAATACTATTATCCTCTCACTGGTATAAAAGTTTGAGGCCTTTATCATTCGACCTCGTTTTTTTTTTTTAAACACTCTTTTGACCTCGTTTAGAAGATCCCATCTTGTAGTTAAGTTACTGGCTATCGTACAAATTTTAGTAACTACTACTCCTTCTATTTTTCAAAAAATCTCATTCTAACATTTAAAAACATTTTTTTTCTTTTTAAATGTTACTCTTCATTTGCAATGCAATTTTTCATATATAATCTTTTTTTATTCTTTAAAACAACCAATATTTTATTTTTTTAAATTATTTAAATAATTATACATTAAATAAGGATATATTAATATATTTAATCATATTTAATCTGTGTGAGATGTGTTAAAATGAAATTTTTGCCAAACATAATATATATTAATTATAAATCAGAATAACTCTAAAGGGATGATTGATTTGGATGTAACAAGTGATTTTACATTTTATTTATAACTACAACCATGAAAATTATTAATCATGTTTTAACTAATTTTTAAAAGTAAACCAAAAAAAAATGGTTGTGGGAACCTTGTTTTCTAAAAGAAAAAAAATATTATTGTAGAAATTTTATATATTTATTCATTTAATTTCTATAACTATATTAAATACAACTACATTAAAAATTGACTAAATTTTACTATAAAATTTCTGCAACTACGTTCTAACCAATCATTCCAAATCCTTTTACTCCTCTGAGTTTGTAACCAATAAAGACACATGTGTTTGTCCATTCGTAGGCATAAGTAAACAACAAATTCATAATTTCATTATTTCATAGGCCTAGAAATTAATTTGGATCTCAGCTTAGAGAAATCTTAGTTGATGTAATAACATATTATCTTAATCAAACCTATATTAAAAGGAAAATATAATCATCAGCTAGGCCATCCACGTAGGCATTTTAATTCCATCCAATTAGAAGGTTCCGTTTCTCCACGTCACCTCAGCTCTCAGTAACAAATAAAATAAAACATTTGCGTAGAAAAAGCCCATTCAATAGGTGAGATGTGATTACATTCGATTTTCCACATAAGCCCAGTTCTTGGTCTGCATGTCGATTCTCCTTCCTCCTCCTCCAGTCCTCCTCAACCGAGTACCTAATCTCAACCAGCTCGAATATTCGGGTAACGTCATTCTCAATCATTAAAGCTCTTCATTACTGTAACTCTTCTACCGAAATCAATCTCTTCATTTTCTCACCCCTTACCTGATTATATATTTACCGAGTCTCTGCTCTCCACTCTACAAAGCCATCAATCTAGACTTAGGACATCCATGGCTAACAACAATGGGGAAATCTACTGCGACAGCTCCAGCTGATGGTAAATCGCTAAAACCTTTCACCTTTATAATCCCAAATTTAAGAGTTTAGAGTATGTTAATATGACATCGTCGTGGCTGATTTGTTCATTATTTTCTATCTGACGTTTCTGCTTCCTCTCCTCCATGGGCTCTTTTGCCGCAATTTGAAACACGTTCTTACACAGATATCCTGTTTCCAATGATTATGGTTACTCCAATCGATAATTGTAATCCTCTCCATAATTACCATCGCAACACCGATAATTTTCTCCAATTTTCTCCGCCAGGTACACACTCTCAATTTATAATCTCTATCCCTATCTCAATGGTTTAGCTTCCCTTCTTCTCATTGTATGCCATATTGCATGGATCGATTTTGTCTGTAATGAATCTATAATCTCTTTGATATATTTTCCCAAAGTTCCTTCCCTGCAGCAAATAAGATTGCTGGAACTCTCGGTCCCAAATCCTAATCCATCGAAACTCTCTCCGGTTGCCTCAAATGGAATTCAGGTACACAAGACAAGCGACTTACTTTTATAACATGATTCGTGTTTTCTCACTGATACTACTCTAAACAGTTGCTCGATCCGATTTCTCTATGGGTGACGCTGGTAATCTTAAGATTGCTGTGAAGAGCACACTAAGAAGCTTTAGACTGTATGTTCTCTTTGGATCGTTTGATTGTTGTTTTTGCATATGGGTGCTGTCGCTTTGTCACTGAATCAAGATGAAAAAGAAGCCTCTTCTATAGGTCCTTCCTATTATTTAATGAGTTTGCAAACGTTCGTTCACTGTAAGAATGAGATGATAGCATTTGCTTATAGTTTCTGTTTGATGCTCTTAGGCAGTGAAGAAAGGAGACGCTATCTTTGTTGGGCGAAACCCTATTCACTGGTATTGAAACAACTCCAGTTTGGCTTGAGGTAAAAAAATAAGAGGTTTATGAATTGTCTCTATATTGAAGTCTTAGACAGTTTAATTGATATTTTAGTTTAATTTATATTTGTTAAAGAAAACCAAAAAAAGCCGATAGAATTTTTCAAAAATTATCTTCTTCCTCTGTTCTTCTCAATTTAACTCATGGTTTGTTTTCTTGATTAGAAATCACAGAAAGTTAACATAAATATTGGATCTTCTTTTCAGTGGTGGAAGCAATTCCATGACTACATCAAACTCTGTCATGACCACAGTAATGGAGATTGACGATGAAGAAATCCTTAGATCACAAATCGTCCTGCTGTTCATGTGGAGATGGGAAAGGTATAGTCTTATTGAACTAAGAGAGACCTTAAATCAATTGTGTTTTATAAGGCATAGATTTGAATCGCTTACATTACTGTATAAACTAAACAAAATCACAAATATTCTTCAGTGTTATTATTTCTGAAAAAGAAAACAAAATCTATCTTAAGCAGCAGCTTCTTGATCGTTTGAGAAAAAAAAAGACCAGAGGCTGATACGCTCTTCGTATTTTGTTCAATGTTCAGATCGTGACTCAGGAGGGTGATGAAGCCGAGGCTCAGGAGGATGAGATGGTTGGGGAGGAGCCTGAGGTAGAGAAGAAAAGAGAACCGGAGCCGGAGTGAAAAACAAAAGGAGAAGAAGGAGAAGAACAGAAAACGTCGAGGAAGGAAAAGATGAATAATGCTGCGTACAAGGATTTGGAACTGCTATTAAGCATTACTCCAAAAACGCAATAGCTATCAATGAGAGAGATGCAGAAGCAGGAAGGGGTGAAGCGTTTAAAGAGGGAGGTTGCTGAGGCAGAGAGGAAGCGCATAGAAGAATAAGAAGAAGAGACCTGGGAGAGCTCAGAGCGTCAAGCTCATTGAGAGAAGCTGGTAGACTGAGAATGAGCCAAGAGAATGTCCGTACTTCCTCTTGACGGACCTGAGAACGGACATGATGGTATGTACACATATAAGTTCTACTTTCTTTGTCACTCATTAACTATCTTTGATCACGGAAGGTCAAACGGTTACTTAGACTATGCAAAGCACATCAATATATTTTGATTTTGTTGGGACAGAACTTTGTGATGGTACAAAACTTTAATTTTTATTAAGTCTTATAAATCCATCTCTATAAATTTAAGAGTCAGCATAATTAATTTGATTCTTTGTAAATTTTTTGAAGTACCATAAACATATACAAATTCCATTTATACATAGAAGAATTAGAAAACCTGTTTTATGTAATGTGTCTCAAACATTTGGTGAAAATATAAGAATGATCAGGTTTTGAAACTATTAAATACGTACCAAATGTGTTCATTACAAGCAGATCGAGAAATCATCCGTTCCTTTTGCTCATCCCGCCATATGCATGCTGCATTCTTCTTTTGCATGACTCTTGATTTACCAAGCTATCATTCAAGTTTTTAAGTTTTACGTTACTATAATAACTTTGTTCTACCACAAATTGCATGCTTTGCTTATTAAATAGTATATCTATTTAAATTGACTACAGCTACAAACATGTACAATGATTAAAAAATTCTCCCAAGTATGGTATTAGAATTTAAAATATTGAAGATTGCTTGACTAAACTAAATACTCACCACCACTCGAACCCCCCCCCCCAAAAAAAAATACAAATATATACAACAATCTTATATTCCAACCTTATTTCCACTACAAAAAGCCTCAAAGACGATTTACAAATCCAATAAACACCACCATATTAAACGTTGAACCCAACGCATTTAACGGACCTTGGGTGATACATTCAATCTACAAATTTTACTTTCCAATTTCCATAAAGTCCAACCAAACATACTCGCTACCAAAACCCACCCATTTTTAAAACATATATATTAGCAAGAGTTCAAACTTCATGTTTATGACTTCAGGTATTAACATTACCGATACCATAACTAACTATAGTTTTATGGTCTCTTATTAGTACGCATAAATGCGAAATTTACTTAAGCTTCCTCAAGAGTTAACTATACGAACATCAACATCTAGCAGTGTATTCAATAAGCCACTGCCACCCCATTATGATTGGAAACTGTTCATTAAAAATTAATATTTTCGAACGCTAAGAGCATCTTTATAGGTATATTTGAACACATCTTACAACAATATAATAAAAAGAATAAAAGGCACACCACAAAGAACATTTGCCATTAAACAAAAAATAAAATAGTCAATTTTCCGCGCGTAGCGCGGACCACCCGCTAGTATTTTTAATATGTCTTATCCACTGTCACGGGCCATTTGACTTCTTGTTTCGACGTAACCTATTTGTCTTGAAAATCTCACTAACCTATTTGTCTTGAAAATGTCACTAAGGTTCGTGAACTTTTACATGCGAATAATGTATCTTATTCTTACATGTAAACAGTCCAAACATAATTTTAAAGTACATTTTGTCTGACAACCAATCACAAACCTATATGGAATCTAAAATACATCACCCCCATAGATTCCCCCAGGTTTCAAGGTTGCACAGGCAGCATCTTCGTTCATACCCCTGAAGAAACATGTGCAGGTCCGTCCACTTGTTCAATTTTAATCCGTTTGATTAAATCACTAATGACGTTATTATTTTTAAATCTTAATTGTAGCATTATTACCAACATTTTTTTTCTCTAATCTTTTAGGGAACACATATATATCACACTCTTTTGGCACGTACTGGAAGAATCTCATTTTTATAAACTGACGGTTAAAAAACGCCAAATTGTGTTGATCGCCAAACATGTAATAAAGCAATAATTAAAAAAAAAAACAAATCATAAAGTGAGGTCCTTGAAAATTGAATTATCCGGTTTGGTGATGGAGACCTTCCAACACTTAACCTCACCGTCAAGACTTCCACTAACGATTGAAATGACACCGTCGGACTCCGAATCTATAACCGCTGCTAGCGACTTAACCGGCTTCGTGTGACCGGAAAGTACCGCTAAGCAACTGTAACTACCATCGATTCCACGCCGCCAAACCCTGACCGTCCGATCAGCAGATCCACTTAGTAGCAAATCAGAGACGTTGAACAAGGTAAGTATTGCTTTGTCGTGTCCCCTCAAAGCACCACTCACCGACATGTAATTAGAATTGTCCTCTCTCTCCCAAACCAATATTGACCGGTCACACGAACCGGAGAACA
Organism: Raphanus sativus; assembly: GCF_000801105.2. Lineage (NCBI taxonomy): Eukaryota > Viridiplantae > Streptophyta > Magnoliopsida > Brassicales > Brassicaceae > Raphanus > Raphanus sativus. The sequence continues at coordinate 11,586,630 of NC_079511.1, forward strand.
AGACTGATCCGTCGTCGTTTAATGCCAAAGCATTGACTGCTGATTTGTGCTTTTCCAAAGTCGCAACTAACTCGTGACGTTTCGAGTCCGCGGGTTTCGCCCAAACCCGAATACGCCTATCCGCAGATCCAGTATAAACGGTGCCGTTAGCAGAGACAGCGACGGCGTTAACGGCGTCATCGTGAGCTTTGATCGATTCCTTGCAACGAAGATCAGAGGCTCTCCATATCTTCAGCGTCTTGTCCCAAGAAACAGAGTAAACGAATCCGTTATTAACGGCGAGAGCGCTGACGGCGTCAGCGTGTTCGATCCAGAGCCGTTTTCTATGACGGCGAACTTGAACGTAGTTTTTGGGAAGTGCGAAACGTCGCAAACGGTCGTTTAAAGTGGGAAGCGTCGTTAACTGTTTGTAACCGTTTTTGGCGGTTAACTTCCAAACTCCGATCTTACCGTCCTGATGAGCAGTGAAGATTTTATCACCGGAGAAACCGACGGACTTGACGGATCCGGAGAAAGGATCGTGACCGTTGAAAGTGTCGAGGTGAGCACACATGGCGCGATCGTAGATGCTGACTTCGTGCCCGGAGACTGCGAAGAGATAACCTCCGTTGACGGCGAGACAAGTGACGGGGAGACTCCGTTCGCGGAGCTTGAAGGAAGAGGTAACGGAGTGGGAGACGGTGACGGTGACGGCGAACGTCTCCGAGGAAATTTTCTGAAGAGAGGGAACGGAAGGGAGTGTCTGGAGGGAGAGACTGCTGTGGAGGCTGCTAGAGCCGGTGGCTTCGCTGAGTGGCGACGACGTGGAGCTATCGGTGGAGTCCAGATGTTTCGGATCTCTGGGTGTTCGTCTTCTCCGGGAAGAATCTTCTGATTCGAACAGCCGCGAGATAAGCCTCATGCTCGTCTAAGTTTCTTGTTTTTGGTAATAGTGAGAGAAGTTATAGCTTTGTGCAGGTGCAAGATGAAGAGATGAAGAAGAGATGTGTGAATATATATAGAAGCGCGTCGTGCATGAGATATATTTTTGCCACGTGGCAGGTAAGTACAGTGCGGTGTTTCGAAAATTGTCGGAATGATTTAGTTAGATAAGATAGATCACTTCTTCTTTTTTCTTTTTGGTGTTTTGATTTGAAAATTGTAAAATACATTTTGTACTTAGAAACAAAAGAGGGTATTATGGTAAAATTAAAAGAAAATAGTCAAATCTGTCGCCAATGGTGTGTTTGTGGGGGTAGAGAACAAGAACTCAAAATCAAAGGAAAAAGAAGACGCATTGAGTATGCGTTACAGCATTGATGAGGTTGGAAGATAGCGCATGGAGCCAAAGAGAGAGTAGGACCCAAACAATATAATTAGCCAGTTCTACCATCAATATGATTATGAGGTTTATGAAAATGTAGACGCACTGCACTTTTTAGTTTGTTGAATGATTGTGATCAATGGTAAGTAATAAATGGGTGTAATTGAATAAGTGGGAACTTGGAGGAAACCCGAAAATGATTTAAGAGATTGGTCACATCGTCGCTGGAAAGTTGCTAATTAAAAATAGAGACGCGATGAATGGGGCCAATGTCAAAACCGAGCCACATTGAATAGTTGTAAAATGGATAAATAATTGATTTTTTTTTAAATACAAGTAGGACAAGTCGGTCGTTTTCTGGAGTGGACTGGGAAGCAGCTATGAGAGGAGGTTGCCAGCCAAAGAATAGTGAAAGGGTAGTAGGAAGGCTCATGCAGTCTTCCTCATATGTTTCCAAGAACCTACATTTTGATTTGTTAATGAAGAGAAACATCGGCTGGCTTACGCGAACTGCCGTCTGCCAAAGGTCTATCATAGCATACTAACAAAAAAACAAAAATGTTTTTTAAAAAATTGACCGATTCGAAACCAACGTGGCTCAGAGTTACAAACATAATTAAGTGACTGACTGCAATAATCACACATATAGCCATATAGGTTTGCTTCATTTTCTCAGTTATAAGAAAAAAAATTGATTGGAGAGAAATGATATTTGGAAATACATGAGTTTGCATAAAATTCAAGTGGACCGGTCAAATAGCTTAAGTCTATAACTGGTTATACAAAACACGAGTTGATCACCTCGCGAGTAGAAAGTAAAATCAAAGAATCAAAACGGTGGTGGCTCATAAAGATTTGGTGTATATTTAATTGTCTAACGATAACTAATGATAAAATGATATACAATCTATATATACAAACCAATGAAATGATTTTTTTTTCCTGCACACAGTACATATTTGTCCTACTTTTCTTTTGTATTCACAGAATTAATCAGTACATACTTATATTCTTTCATCTTTCTTGTCTGAAAATACTTATTTTCTGGAACTATAAAAATATTTTGCCCTAATTTATATCATCTTACCCATTCTCGCATTTGGATATTGCATCCATAATGCTCAGGACAAGATTTAAGTCATTGAGCTTCTCGGAGAAGGCGAAGTCATATATGTGTTTCTCGCGGGAAGTCACAATGCTTTTGAACCCCCTTTTTCTTTCTCAACATGCTTTTTAACCGTTTCCAACTCAAACCTAAACTTTGAATTTTGGCGTCACATACGAAAAATGAAGCTGCCAACTTTCATTGATGTCATCCACACACATCACTGCATGCATTTGAGTTGGCACGTTTTATATGATCAATTGAAAGTATCTTTTAAATCGTTGAGAAACCTGCTATGAATATTGAATATCCGGACGCTTAGTAATTGTGGTACTTTCTCTATCAAGCATGATTGAAATGAGGAGAGTGCTTTGGATTTTTAGTATATGCTACCCCATATTAATACATCGTTATATTTTGATAATACAGTCCTAAACAGAGGAAAAAGATTGAAAAAGAAAAAGAAAAAGAAAAAGGGTAGTAGTTGAGTTAGGACCAAAAGAGTGAGACACCAATATATAACCCGTATGCACTACGCGTACGGCTCTTTCTTCACTCGTTGATGGGTCCCTTCTTAAGTGGAAGATCCCCAAACCCAAACGAGAAACTGGTTTATGACCATACCTTTTGAATTCTATCATGTAAATTTCTTTTATTTTACTTTGAAGAGATATCTAGTTTCCTTCACAAGTTACTGATGAAGGAACTAGTACTTATTACTACAACTCTACAGTAATGATCGACCATAGGTTTGAACTTTAACAAAATTTTGATTTAAAATTTAATAATTCAACCTAGATTAAAGCTTAAACAAACATACTCCAACTTTTCTTTAGAAATTCGAGAAACTTAAGACACAAATATGTTGATTATCGATTTCATTTATAAGGGAACATTTCAAGTGGGATCTGTTTTACTACTTTAGTAACCTAGGATTAACAGAATGCACTAATATCGTTTTCTTTGTATATATATTACATGTGAATTATCATAAAAAACGAGGCTGATTTGGTCAACTTCCATTTCATCTCTCATGAATCATCCAATTATGTTTTTTTTCTCGACAAATAAGAGCATACTCAACCAGAAGCTCAAACAAAAATCATATGAAAAGGAAGTGACTGGAACCCATGATTCTTCACAACATTTCTGCTACCATTACCACTATGCTATAAGGGGATATTAACAAACGAAAGCCGAAATAGGGCATACTCCTTCCGTTTTATTATAAATGTCACTTTGACATTTTCACAGAGATTAAGAAAATTACATAATATACTAATATATCTCTATTTAATGTTTAATTAATTAAAAATAAAAATTATTTAAATAAAAATCTATTGGTTATTAGAAAGAGTAAAAAGTAAATTTAGTGTACAAAATTGTATTAAAATTATAGAATGACATTTGTTTTAAAACAAAATAAAAAGGTAAAAGTAACAAACAGAGAGAGTATTATTTTGGTCAGAAGCTCAAGCTTTTAAGACTTGGTAACAGGGGCAGCACTGTATTCAACAAATAATGCAATCTACAACTGATACGTATTCTGCATTCCGAAAACATAGAAAATTGGCATACTAATCAATCCGTAAATTCTTTATTTATAATTGTAAAGGAATTTCCTTTTCTTCAGTTTATTTCGAGGCATCGTCTCTCATAACCAAAGAGAAACAAATTACAATATGATCATCACAATCATCAATAAATAAATAGTTTTTACTCAAAATTGATATTCTCATGAAAATATAAACCTCAGAAAAACAAGAAAGAACCGGCGATGGATGTAACACCAACGACGACCGCAGATACTCCAAGAGCAGCCACGCCACTGTCAGCAGAATCTGCAGAGCCTGAAGGTCCATTGCTACCATAGGAGGAGTCACTTCCCAGAGGACCAGCCACAGCCAGAGGCGGACCTATGACCATCAATGGGGTGTCAAGTGACACACCTTTAATTTTGAAAAAAAATTAATACATATGCATGTTCTGTAATATTTGGATGACTGACCCACGTTTAATATAAATCTGACCCACCTTTGATCTCTAACCCACTAACTCTCCTAATATTAATAACATAAAATTCAATGACAAACCCATTAACTAGCCCACTTATTCTATGAGTATAATTAACTAATAATAATTTATAGCCCAAATAAATTTAGGTTTAGAAAATTGTACTATGTTATCGAAAACAACTTTTGTCATCTTCTTTGACTTTAGAAAAAGACAAACCCGAGTACCCGACTGTCGATCGCCATAACAGGTAAGCCCCTTTTGATTTTTTTTTTAAAAATTTAATTTGCTTCTAGTGATCTAGTTATCTAATCAATTTATTTTAATAATAATATTTTCTACTTTTTTGTTCTTTTTCAGTCGAAGATATGGAGAAATTTTTTTGATAAATTTGAAAAGAAAAGCTCCATCATCACCCCCATCATCATCTCAGAGTGATTTGGATGATTTGGATAATCTACCATGGGATCCTGCTGATCGGAAAAGAATATCAGAATATAATGCAAATCAAAAGAATGAGGTAATCCGGAAATATTTGATGAGAGGTCCTTGTCAACCTCGTGGTCATATTTTCAAACAATCATTGGTAGGAGGTGTGTTAAGACGTTTTAATCCTGCTTGGTTTGATCAGTTTCCAAGTTGGTTAGAATATAGTGTGAAGAAAGATGCAGCTTTTTGCCTATATTGTTACTTGTTCAGAGACAATGCTGGTAAAGGTGGAAGAAATGATGCATGGACAGTTGACGGTTTTTCTAGCTGGAATAAAGCTAAAAATATTTCAGAACATGTAGGAGCTGTTAACAGTTTTCACAACAATGCAGCAATGAAGTGTGAAAACTTGATGAAGCAAGGCCAGTCTATCAAGCATGCTTTGCATAAACAAGATGATATCACGAAAAGAGAGTATCGCATTCGGTTAAATGCTTCCATTGATGTTTCAAGATTCTTGTTGCGACAAGGGTTACCTTTTCGTGGGCATGAAGAGAAAGAAGAAATCGCTAATAATGGTAACTTTGTTGAACTCTTGAAATACACTGCCGAGCAAAATGAAGATGTGAGTAAGGTTGTTTTAGGAAATGCTCCTGGAAACAATCAGATGACTTCTCCAAAGATTCAAAAAGATATTATCCATTGTTTTGCGGAAGAGCTAGTCAAAAGCATTATTGATGAAATTGATCATGATGTATTTGGTTTGTTGGTGGATGAGTCTGCAGATGTTTCTTATAAAGAACAAATGGCAGTTGTGTTTCGGTATGTTGACAAGAGTGGGATAGTCAAAGAGAGATTCATAAGTCTTACTCATGTAAGTGATACATCTTCATCATCTTTGAAATCTGCAGTTGATTCTTTATTTGCTAAGTATGGATTAAGCATTACAAAGGTGAGAGGGCAAGGTTATGATGGTGCAAGTAACATGAAGGGTGAGTTCAATGGGCTAAGGTCGTTAATCTCAAAGGAAAGCTCATCAGCATATTATGTTCATTGCTTTGCTCATCAGCTTCAGTTAGTTGTTGTGGCAGTTGCTAAAAAGCATTTTGATGTTGGAGACTTCTTTGATATGATTTCTCTACTGTTAAATGTAGTGGGAGCTTCATGTAAAAGGAAAGACGCGTTCAGAGAAAATCACAAAAAAACGATTGAGGAAGAAGTTAATGATGGTGTACGCAAGACTGGAAAAGGGTTAAATCAAGATGTTTCTGTTCAAAGACCAGGGATGACTCGTTGGGGCTCTCACTATAGGACTTTGCTGCGTGTGGTTGAGTGTTTTTCTTCTATCGTTGAAGTGCTTAAGTGTGTTCAGAATGATGGCGCAGATGACTCGAAAAGACGTCAAGCATATGGCCTCCTCAGTTATGTGGACAGCTTTGATTTTGTGTTCTATTTGCAAGTGATGGTTCACCTTTTAGGAGTCACAAATAGTTTGTCATTGGCCCTTCAAAACAGAGATCAAGATATTTTGAATGCAATGTCCTTAGTAGCATCAACAAAAAGAGAGTTGCAGAAGTTTAGAGATGATGGATGGAATTCTCTTATGATTAAAGTTTCTTCTTTCTCTAAGAAACATGGCATTGAAAAGCTTGATATGAAGGAAGATTTCCTTGACACAAAGAGACGAAGGAAAAAAACAGGAGTGACAAATGAACATCACTATAAGGTTAATTGCTTATATGCGATTTTGGATTTGCAGCTTCAAGAGTTCAATGATCGCTTTAATGAGGTGAACACTGAACTGCTTATTTGTGCTGCTTCTTTATCTCCCATCGATTCGTTCTCCCAGTTTGACCATTCAAAACTGATGAGATTATCGACTTTCTACCCATCTGACTTTAGTCAAGGAGAGTGCATATCTCTTGACCAACAGCTAGATATCTATATTGATAACATTCGAAATGATGAAAGGTTTACTCATTTAGAAGATCTTGGAGACCTTGCTCGTACTTTGGTGGAAACACGAAAGCATTTGTCATTCCCTTTGGTTTATAGGCTTCTGAAGTTGATTTTGATTTTGCCGGTTGCCACTGCAACTGTTGAGAGAAGTTTTTCAGCTATGAAAATCGTGAAGACAGATCGACGAAATCGGATTGGCGATGAGTTTTTGAATGACTGTTTAATTTGTTTTATCGAAAAAGATGTATTTGAAAAAATTACGAATGAAACTGTGATGAAAAGATTTCAGGATATGAAAGATCGTAGAGTACTTTTATAAAATATTTTTTATGGTTTTAAACATTTATTTTTTAGTTATATATTGACACATGTTAAAAAAAATTCTGGGTCCGCCACTGGCCACAGCTACGTCACCATCACCAGGAGAAGCAGCTGCATCGTCGTCGGTGGTTCCAATGGTGTCCTCGGACACTGGAGCTTCGACCTCAGTTATGGAAGCAGACGGAGCTTTGGAAGGGGACGTTGAAGGAGACGGAGAAGAGGCAGCTGCGGCAAGACCAAGGATGGCCAAGAACACGAGACCAAAAATTACGACAACGTTTTGGCGACCCATTCTTCTCTCCGTCTCTTTCTACGTTAGCTTTCCTTTATTTATTTTAGGGTTTGAGGTTAGAGATTGTGATGATTGGAGAAGAGCTGGGTTTGATGTGTACATATAGTTGTCATGTGTGATTGAAAGGAAAAATAGACAATGTTCTACAATTGAGGAACACCGTTAAATCCAATGTAGATCGACTGAAATGCCTAAAAATGGGATTGCTAAGATATAAAAGTTCGAATGGTAGCAAGCCAATTAAGAAAAAAAGGATGGCAATGCCAGTGAATTGATTGTATACAAAATATTTAACTTTTGTTTTAATTGGTTGATGAATCGAACTAAACGAATGTACGCAGTATGAATCTATGTTACACGCTAGTCATGGAGATCGAGACCTCTAATACACTAAAAAGAATGCATATTCAACTGTTTTGTTATTAAAGTTGGAGTTAACTGATTCAATATTTTGATCAATAAATAAGTTGAAAAACATTATTAACCAGGCCTAGAAACTATTGATATCTAAATGTGGAACTTATACTTATTTTCATTCTGGAATGCCTTGTAAAAGAACCCTTCAATCAGACGGGACATATTTGTTAGTTTGTTACTTAAGACGTACACGTAATCATCTCTACCAAATCTGAACGTTGAAAAGCTGAAAATAGATAGATGGGCTTTAAATCGTAAAACCCAAATATTTTCTTAGCAGGCCTCAACATACGATCCTTCTCCCATCATCAGCCAGCTACTAGGGTTTTACACTCATTTCGCTCTCAAATCCACTCTCCTTCTCTGCAGCGAGGAGAGAAAAAAAAAACAGATCTGTACTTCGATCGGATCGAGAAAAGTTTGAAACCTCGAAAAAATGGCTCTAGCGTTCGATGAGTTCGGGCGTCCGTTCATAATACTGAGGGAGCAGGATCAGAAGACGCGTCTCAGAGGGATCGATGCTCAAAAAGCCAATATCGCCGCCGGCAAAGCGGTGGCTCGGATCCTCCGCTCATCTCTCGGACCTAAAGGAATGGACAAGATGCTTCAAGGACCTGACGGAGACGTCACCATCAGTTTCGTTTCTCACCTTATCTGCTTTTTGAATCTTAGTTTTAATCTTATCTACTAGATTAGGGTTTACTATTGTCGATGCGGCAGCGTTTTGATGATAGATCCATCTAACGGACCCCCCTGTTACATTTTCAAGATGTTCCAAAGTTTTTTATATCTACTAGATTAGGGTTTATAACTTGGCCGTTTTTTTGTTTTGTTTTATGTAGCGAATGATGGAGCAACGATCTTGGAGCAGATGGATGTGGACAACCAGATCGCGAAACTTATGGTGGAGCTGTCTCGGAGTCAGGATTATGAGATCGGTGACGGCACGACGGGTGTTGTTGTCATGGCTGGTGCGCTTCTGGAGCAAGCTGAACGTCAGCTAGATAGGGGGATTCATCCTATCCGTGTTGCTGAGGGGTATGAGATGGCTTCCAGAGTTGCGGTTGAGCATTTGGAGCGCATCTCTCAAAAGTTTGAATTCGACAATGATAACTACGAGCCGTTGGTTCAAACATGCATGACTACTCTCTCCTCTAAGATGTAATATCCCTTTTTATGTTTGCTTTATATGATTTCTAGAATATTGTCCTAACCTTTTTTGGCTCATTGGTACAGTGTGAATCGATGCAAGCGCAGTTTAGCTGAGATTGCTGTGAAAGCAGTTCTTGCTGTTGCGGATCTAGAGAGAAAGGATGTTAACTTAGATCTGATCAAAATCGAGGGCAAAGTGGGGGGAAACTTGGAGGACACTGAGCTTATATATGGGATACTGGTTGACAAAGACATGAGTCATCCTCAGATGCCAAAGCAGATTGAAGATGCCCACATTGCCATTTTGACTTGCCCGTTTGAGCCACCGAAGCCCAAGACTAAGCATAAGGTGGACATTGACACAGTGGAGAAGTTTGAGACATTGCGGAAGCAAGAGCAGCAATACTTCGATGAGATGGTCCAGAAATGCAAGGTTGGTTTTTAAATATTGTTGTCATTGTGATTTGGGGAATTGTAGGTTTATAACAATGCGTTTTATGATATAATTTATGTATGTTCGTTATGCTTTGAAATTGCAGGATGTTGGTGCAACACTGGTTATTTGCCAATGGGGATTCGATGATGAGGCAAACCATCTTTTGATGCACAGGAATTTGCCTGCTGTCAGATGGGTCGGGGGTGTTGAATTAGAGCTTATCGCAATAGCCACAGGTATGTCATTTTCTCAAAGCACCCACCGCTAATGATTAAATCAGTTTCTATAGAGCTGATAGGATATTTGTCTTTATGTAGGCGGCAGAATTGTTCCAAGATTCCAGGAGTTGACCGCAGAGAAGCTAGGGAAGGTACTATTTACTTTCACTTGGTGTCGCCCTTAAATTGAGTTGATCAGACCATTGAATCTTTACATTTATTCATGTTCTTAGGCTGGTATGGTGCGTGAAAAATCATTTGGCACAACAAAAGAACGAATGCTGTACATTGAGCACTGTGCGAACTCAAAAGCTGTCACTATTTTCATCCGTGGAGGTACTCAACCTTTTCTTTTTAGTTTTGTTAAGAGCACTGGCTCTTGAGGAGCTGATGACCTGTAAATATTGATATACAGAGTTTAATAGACTTCAATTGTATATGGTGGACAAAGCTATTGTACTGATTGATTAACATTTTCGTTATGGGATATGGTTTAGGTAACAAAATGATGATAGAAGAAACGAAGCGTAGCATCCACGATGCTTTGTGTGTGGCAAGGAATCTCATCCGCAATAAGTCAATTGTATATGGAGGTGGTGCCGCTGAAATCGCATGCTCACTTGCAGTTGACGCAGCTGCAGATAAATACCCTGGCGTCGAGCAGGTAAAAGACCATCCTTACTCTTCTCTTTGGGTCTGTGGTGAAATCATCTATTTCACAAATCTATACGCTGAAGACTTAACATGTTAACTGCTTCCGTCTATGCAGTATGCAATAAGGGCATTTGCAGAAGCTTTGGACTCTGTCCCTATGGCTCTTGCAGAGAACAGTGGGTTGCAGCCCATTGAGACTCTCTCTGCGGTTAAATCTCAGCAACTTAAGGTAAATGATCTGGTTATCTGTTTCGCCATTGAATTGTTTGTTCGTTGCCTGAACATAACGTTACCATTTGCGGGTGTATGATGAAACAGGAGAATATTCCTTTCTATGGGATAGATTGCAATGACGTGGGAACAAACGATATGAGGGAGCAAAATGTGTTTGAAACATTGATCGGGAAGCAGCAGCAGATCTTGCTTGCAACTCAAGTCGTTAAGATGATTCTAAAGATCGACGATGTCATCTCCAATTCTGAATACTGATGATGTTCTGCTAAAAAAACCTTGGTGCTAGCTACCCTTTGGCCTCTTGTTTTTTTGTTTGCTTTCGCTTTTGATACTATCAACAACGTTGTTTCCCTCTTGCAAGCTTTCTTTAGAAATGTCCTCATTGTGTGTTCTTGATTTAATTTATCCCAGTTTTTTTTTGGAGATTGGACCAAACTGCATTCATTAAGGTTATTGTCAAACTTTAGGGTAAAAAAACCATTGTCGTATGAGAGCAAAACCTTATGTTTATACATAAAAATATATAAGAAACGTGACTTACAAAAAACCCATTTGGCCATTTTTTTTTCTTCACAAATACTAAAACCTTAAAGACCTCTTCTATGTTTCATGAGAATGGTGTTGCTCCGTATCATGGCCAACGCCGAGTTTCCCATTAGTAGTCTCGTCCTTTTGAACGGATAACTTCCCATTCACAGCGACAGAGCCAACATCAGCTGTTTCTTCCACACCTGTATCAGATTGTCCCTCGTGTTCATGTGCGCTGTCTGTATTTTGATTTGACAGAGCTGCTTCAGCTTTCTGCCTCTCCTCTTCTTTCTCTCGACGTCTCTTTGCTTCTTGCTCTTTGAGCAGCCTAAACCTGAGAATCACATCGATGTGTTAAAAAAACAACAAATAGCTTCTAGTAACGAATGAGAGAGGCTTCAGAAAAATTTAGTCACCTTTCACCAGGTTTAGGCCCTTCTGAGGTCACTTTCTCACCACCCTTGTCTCTTGGTATTTTCAATTCTGAAACAGGCTTCTGAACTAGAGGTTGTGGGATAGACTTGTCAGCTTTTTGAGTTTTGTCTTCCTTCGTGACCAAATTAGAGAGCTTCTCCATAGGGTTTTTGGCACCGCCATATTTTTGAAGCCATACTTGTTGTGCTGTGCTCAAAACGTTGTTGGTCAACCTGCAAACGCACTCTTCAAAAGTGAGAAGAAAAGCAAGTGAAAAGTACACTCACCACACGAAAATATACAAGACCAGCTGCTGCTGCTGCTCACCAGTAAAGACTTAAACCAGAAGGAACTGATAGTGCAAAATAGCCAATCATCAGCGGGAGAAACTTCGTCACTGCTTGTGAGCTCTTCATGGCTGGATCATCACTCTGAGAAACGACACGAAGATAAAAGAAATGGTACACCAAATATTTCAATGCTGCTTAAAGGACTTTTTGTTGGTTGAATTTAGTTTAACTGAGTGAGCATTACAGCAGTTTACATATTCTCGTAACCAGCTTATTGTTCAAGCTAAAAGGTAACTAGTAAATAGACCATCACAAATGCTATACCTGCGGCTGAGAGGATTGCATAATCTGAATGGAGAGATACTGAGAGAAGATAAGCAATAGAGGCAAGACAAGATATGCTAATGTGTCTGACCATCCGAGTGGTGGGTGTCCCTCCTGAGATATAAATTGAAAAATTAGTAGACATCAGCAATAAGGTCCAACATCCTCTCCATTCTTTTTTTTTTAGATATCACACCACTTAATGTCGAGGTTTAAGATTGGTTCTACTTACAATGAAAGGGAAGAGCCATGAGATTCCACTCCCACTCTGCCTTGCAGCAACAGTTGTTGGACCGGCAAGAGAAGGAATCCAGAAGAATCCTTCCGTCAAGAGTCCCTAAAGAGTAAAGAAAAAAGAATTCAACGAACAACGTGTCAGAGAAGAAGAACCTCGAAGGCGCTTATAAAACAATTATGAAGATACCTCATCCGCAACATTTGAGAGGGCTCTATATAGGCCAATCCAGACTGGTATGGTGGCTAGTGTGGGGAGACAGCCTAACATATTTAAAGAACATATAGCTTAACCAGACGCATTTCTCGGCCATTGTCTCAAATGAAAATCTAAAACAACAAACTGTACCTGCAAAAGGATTGATTCCAGCAAGTTTATACAATCTGGCAGTTTCAAGCTGAATTTTCTCCTGAAAAGATAAACCATAAATATTAGGAAGCTTATTCTTTTAACCTTTTTAACAAAAATAGAACACATTCATAGATAGTAAGGCTATAATGTTTGGTATATACATTAGAATCACTCCATTATGATGATACCAACAGCTTCACACCTTTTTTTACTTAGATCTAACAACTAAAGATTGATACAAACTATGACTTAGTACAGCATCAGGAAAATGTTGAGGTTCACCTGATCACCGGCGTACCGTTCCTGAATAGCCTTAATCTGAGGCTGCAAAGACTTCATAGCCATTGCAGATTCCACCTGTAGAAAAACAAATCACCATCTCAAATAAATGAATCTTGGATTTAACAAGTTATAGAAACAAAAGTAATAAAAAGAACGAACCTGCTTTTTGGTCAATGGGAAGGTAGCAGCCTTAACAAGCACGGTAAGTAGAATGATAGCGAAACCATAAGAATAAGGAACATTCACAGTTGATAACCCATCTTTCAAAACCTGTCAATTCTCAAATTCAATTACACACACACACACTACCACCAACAACATAAATAAATAAACTCAATTCACAAACTTTTGCCTGACCTTGAGAATGGTTTCCATGTAATTGGCGATACCAGTGAACCAATCACTGTTCTGGCTTGTCGTGGTGGTGGTGGTAGTGCCGGAAACAGAATCAAAAGTCTCTGAGGACGAGACGGCGGCATCAGCGATCGTGTAGAGGAGGTTCTCAGCATGTTCCTTGATCAAATCGAGAGAAACGGGGCCTTGACTGAACCCGAATTGAGCCACCAGAGTCCGAGGCGAAGAAGAAGACGGTCTGTGGCTGAAACGGGAGCGGCGGAGATGGAGGACTCTGCCTGTGGAGAAAGAAGAGAGGAGGAGGTTCGTTGGCTTTAAGTATATAGAAGAAGCCATCTTCTCCAGCGACAAAGAAAGGTAAAGGAGATTTAGGGTTTTTGGATTCAGAAAGTATTGTTGTTGCTTGCTTCACGTCTCCAGTGCGCCAGAGAGACAAGTGAAGCAAAAAAACCAAACTTTGCTTTGTCTGAAATATCTATCTTTTGACGTCAGCACAACTAACTTCTATTTGGGCCTATGATTGTTGTTGGTAAAGCCCATTAAGGTCTAGTTTAAGTATAGGCCCAATTAATTTAATTTTCCTTTTCTTTTTTTCTACATTTATATTTTTATCTTTCGTCTCTCTCAACTCAAATCGCCTCGCCCTGATTTTGTTTCGCCGGCACCGTCTCTCTCTCTCACCGTACATTGTAGACCTGAATTGATGAATTACACGGCGATCGACAACTTCTACTTAACAGAGGAGCAGATAAAGACTTCACCTTCAAGGAAAGATGGAATAGATGAAGCGACCGAATTGGCTCTAAGAATCTATGGATGTGATCTCATCCAGGAAGGTGGAATATTGCTCAAGCTGTATCCTTTTTTGTTTTTCTTGGTTCCATTACGGTTTCAAAGGCTCAAAACTGTGACAAAGGTGTGATTTTTTTTTCTTTAACTCTCGTAATTGTTGAATCTTTAGACCACAGGCAGTTATGGCTACTGGGCAGGTTCTTTTCCACAGGTTCTATTGTAAGAAGTCTCTTGCCAAATTTGATGTAAAGGTAACTTACTCGACGCCTTTTAACTTCTTTAGTATACAGTGACCTTTAACACTTGAGGGCTTTCTTTTACAGATTGTAGCTACGAGCTGTCTCTGGCTTGCATCAAAACTGGAAGAGAACCCTAAAAAGGCAAGACAGGTCATCATTGTGTTCCACAGGATGGAGTGCCGCAGGGAGAACTTGCCTTTAGATCATCTTGATTTGTTTTCCAAGGTCAGTATGCCCTCCCTACTGCATTGTTACTTGTCCAATTGCATATATATATATATATATATATATTTGTCATCTTGAATGTTTTTCATGTATACTGCATACTGAAAGAGCTTTTTTTTTTGAAGTGCTATTTGTTGTGTCGTTTCTGTAACTCAGCTTGTTGATTTTTTCTGCAGAAGTACTCTGAGTTGAAAGTTGAGTTAAGCAGAACTGAGAGACATATACTGAAAGAGATGGGTTTTGTTTGTCATGTTGAACATCCTCACAAGTTCATTTCAAACTACCTTGCCACGCTTGAAACACCTCCTGAACTGAGACAAGAAGCTTGGAACTTGGCTAATGACAGGTAACCTCAAATCTTCCTATAGATATTATTTCATATGATTGCTCGATAGTTAGCTGTACATCATTGTGTTAATAGGTTTTAGAGTTGACATTTTTCATCTGAAGTTGAGCATATCAGCTATGTCTTGACATATGCACTGTTCTGTTTTGCTTTCAGTGTCTGCTTTTTATCTTATTTGACCTCTAATGATATGTCTATATATGCAGTCTGCGTACAAACCTTTGTGTAAGGTTCAGAAGTGAAGTTGTGGCTTGTGGGGTCGTGTATGCTGCTGCCCGCAGGTTTCAAGTGCCTCTCCCAGAGAGTCCACCCTGGTGGAAAGCATTTGATGCAGATAAATCTGGTATTGACCAAGTGTGTAGAGTTCTTGCTCTTCTGTACAGTCTTCCAAAGGCTCAGTACATCTCAGTTTGCAAGGATGGGAAGCCATTTACATTTTCCAGTAGATCCGGGAACTCTCAAGCTCAATCATCTACAAAGGTGAGGTAGTTCGCGCTATCTAAGTTTTCTTATGACCACGTTGAGTTCATTTCTTATAGGAGTAGCTTTTGCCAGGTTACTTGTTTTAATCAGAGTTTGGTTTTTGAAATTGTTTCCCAACTGTGTTACAGGATGTTTTACCGGTAGTTGGCGATGCTGTTGAAACCAAGTGTTCAACTAATAACGAGTCTAAGGATGGTGGAATGATTGCTACGCCTCATGAAAAGGCTACGGATTCGAAGAAGAGCGATGCTGAGTCAAACAGTCTACCAATTGTCAGAGACTCGAGGGAGGATAGGAGTAAAGTAAGAGGAGAGAGTGATAGGGAGAAGGAACGAGGTAGAGAGAGGGACATGGCTAGGTCTTCTCACAGAGACAGAGACAGAGGCAGAGATTCTGACAAGGACAGAGACAGATCAAATGATCGAAGTCACTATCGGTCAAGTGATAAACTGAGCGTCTCAGGTGGGGCGTCAGATAGATCAAGGCATCACTCTTCTCGGGACCGTGACTATCGTGAAACCTCGCACTCATCGAAAGATCGTCGTAGGCACCATTAAGTCAATCTTCTTGTCACCAAATCTTCCTCATCCGGTGGGACAAACCCCTTTTAAGTCTACTTGAGTGTACCTCAATTGTTAGCATTTTGTAACTCTCGCATGCGTCTAAGATCATCACCATATGTTATGCTGACCGGTAGTTACCAAGTTATGTGAAAAGAGTTCATAAAACAGTTTGCTTGTTGAAAGTTTTAGTCTAGAAGATCACCACTCATTTAACGCTTAGCTTTGGACTGTAATCTATACTATTAAAGCAGGATCCTATTGGTTTTTTTCTCTGCATTGCTCTTTAATTTTCGCTGATTACAATAGATATTGCCGACTTCATTAAGGATATTTACGTTAATTATACTGCTTAACGATTTTGCTTCTTATTGGACATTGGCAAATTAATAATTGTAAGCCCAAACGTAAGACCTAATGTACTTAAAAAGGCCTGATCTATTAAACCCACTCTTTCTACAAAATTCTATAGACATTGCCGTATACTACTTATTTTTAAAAATTATTAATGTAACCTAATGTTTCTTATTTCAAATATGATATGACAAAACCAAAACTCAATAACTCCTAGGGTGTTAATTCGGGTTGGTCCGGTCTGGTCCAAACCCGCTAAATTCGTAAATATTTGAGTACGGTCCAGCCCGGTCCAGAAATATTTTGGGCCTAGAATTTAAAGCCCGGCCCGGTTCTTATAAGGCTATAAGATTTTTCGGGTTTTTTGGGTTTGTCGAAAAATAAATTATCATTGTCGTTTCTAGTGTTTTAATTTTATAAAAATAAATTTTAACATTTTAAAATGTAAAGTGAGTTTAAACTTTTCTTCTTTATCAAAAATATTTTATTTTTTCGTATGCTTTAAAAAATATTATAAACTAACCGAATTTAATAATATTTAAATAATCCAATATAAATTTAAACTAAACATATAAGAGAAAAAAATTATGATAAATAGGATCAAACGTTTTGGACTTTGTATGTTAAAAAAACAATGTTATCAAAAAAAAGAAATTATATTTGCAAAATTTAATAAGACATTTGTAATGGTCAAATAATAAGTTGCATTAACAACTTTTATTTTTTTATTAGAGTTTGGATTAAAAATATTAAAATAATATGTTAATACTAATAAAGATTTTGATTGCAACAATAATAATATTTAAAGTAAATACAAAGTTCCGAGTTTTCGGGCCGGTCCTAGCCCGACGGGTTTATATCCAAAATATTCAAAGCCCAAATGGGTTTAGCCCGAAAGATTCGATTTTTTTCGGCTTCTAAAACTAAGTCCAAACCCGATAATTTTTAGGGTCAGACGGGTTCGGGCTGCAGGCTTCGACCCTAATTGACATGTCTAATAACCTTCCATAATGCATAAATCCAAACCAAACTATATGTTTTGCTTAGTTTCACCAAATACAAAATTTGAACAATAATTTAACTATATATTTTGCTTAGTTTCACCAAATACAAAGCTTGAACAATATTTTATGTGATCTATACCTACAATATACATAAACTAAATCTATACTATTAAGACATAATCATATTGGTTTTTTTCCTTGCAATACCCTTTCATTAGCACTCATTTATATATATATATTGCCAATTTCATTAAGAGTATTTACGTTCTTTATTAGCTTAATGATTTTGCCTTAGTTATTGACGTTGGATTTTTATTCAATGTAGGCCCAAACGGTAGATAATGATTTTGCCTCTTAGTTATTGACATATGTGTGTCTTTCAATAACATAAATATACTATATACTAAATAATTTGTGTAATCCTAATGTTATTTACTTCAAGAAAATCGAAAAAAATTGAATCTATCCCCAATATCACTTTATATTATTTTTTTATAAAAAACGTTCAATTTTATAATCATAAGTACTTATTTATAAAATACAAATAAAATTATAAAAAAATATATGAAAATATTACATTTCCCAAAAAAATTCGACAAACTTTTAGAAAATAAATAAACGAAAATAAACCCGCGTTTTCAAAGCGCGGGTCAAAATCTAGTGTTGTGTTAAAGAGTGAAACAAGCATCTCCAAAAGGCAAATCTGCCATAAAACATATGAAACGGTGAAACTATGTTAATAATCTCAGGATGAATGAAGTCTTGGGGGCATTGCTAAGCTCTTTGTGTTGGGTTTGAGTTATTTTTTGCCACATTCAGTTGCACATTTATACTGATTGCTAGAATTTTAAAAATTTATATTTATTGCCTAATGGATTCTAACATTCTTATAAAATCAAGTGTTATTGGATTGATGATTTTTCAATGACATATAAAATCTATTGTTATTCAAAAAGTTCGAGTTTTAAAGATTCTTAATTCTATCAAAATCTTGTGTTATTGAATTTTGAATTCTTAACATTTTTAACTCATAAAACAAAACTTTTAAAATATTGCATAGATACTCAAGATTCTCAAAATCATTGTACTAGAATAGTTTCATAGATTTTTTAAATATGAAAAACTCATTAGAACTTTTTATAAATTTAATAAATCTCTTGATTCTTAAAATCAATCAACTCTACCTCCATTCATCTCCCACTAACCCTCTTATATTTTAGTTGACCGGCTCTACAACAACGATTTTAAATCACGGGTAATTAGTAAATAAACAAAGAAAAAGTTATGTAAAAATGATATAATAAAATATAATACAAAAAGAAGATAATGAAATTTTACTAGCTGATCTGCGAGAGTAATAAATAGTCTCCCGCTCTCTCTTCAGTCTCCCCTCTTCTATCTCTCTCGTTTCTCAAACTTATAAGATTATTCTCATGCTCTGTTTCTTGGTTCATTCAGACAACATTATATCCTTGTTGCTTTGACCATGCATGGTAAAGTAAGTTTCTTTAGTTTCGAATCGTTAATGGTGTGAGTTGAAACAGTCTTGATTTTTGTGTTTTTGTAGCTTGAAATCAAATTGAAAACGAGTCTCCACGTTTCTTCCAGTAGTATTTTGTCAGACCACTATTGAACCCCGATGCACAGCGTCGATCAGGATATATATGATGCCTAAAGAGCAATAGAAAATATTTCCCCCAAACTATAACTAACTTTGCTATGTTTTATATATGTAATACAAAGATACAAATATTATTAAAATTTAGTTATTCTTAAAAAAATGAAAAAATAGTACACTATTCCTAAATGATAATCTTTGATTTTTTTCGTTTGTGAAATCATGTCGACTTTTAATAATAAATAATAAGTATTCGTACTAATTCGTACTTGATTGAAGCATATAAAAACTATATAACCATTCATGTGTAGATAAACATTTTAAAATTATAAATTAGAAAACACAACAATACAATACATATGATAAAAGAATAAAAAGGTAGACAACAGTTATTATTTAATCAAATTTTGCTAACATCAATCAGTTTGCAGATTTTTATTAATTTTATCCTAGTATCTCGTATGTAAAAATAGTTTTCCATTTGTTTGATTTTCAGAAATTTTTAAAACAATTTAAAAGCTTAAGGAAAAAACAGGAAAAATAAAGAAACATGACAATTGGAAGATTAGTAAAGACACATATTCAAACCAAATAAGTAACAATGAAAGATGTAGTTTTTTATGGCAGAAAGAAGAAAAAGAAATGCTGAAAACTATTTTCTCTCCCAGGCACATTCCCCTAGGCTCCCCTCAAGACTTTAATTTCTACCCCGCTCCTCCACACCTGCCTGCCAACCCCGCCGTATTTTCAAATGAACCACCGCAACTACTTTCCGGCAACGTAGATCCATATCATTTTCGACATCCCTGGAGCTCAAACATCTCACCCATGGTCGCAAAATGTCTTAAATGAGACAATAAATGCAGATCGAGTTAGGGAAGATGTTGGTGAAAAAACAGATTAAATGTTGTTTTGGGTTGGGGAACAAAAAGAATCTGTCTCAGCTCCAGCGACCCCTCTTTACTGTCTAATACAGTTCATCATTTACCTTCTCTCTAAGGTCCTACTCACGTGAGTAGTTTTGGAAGTTACTGGTTTCACTACAGTTGAAAGTCTCAGTTACTTTACAGTTGTTTACTGTCTACTTTCGATGGCTTACCGACATTCTAGAAGGGACAAAGGGAAGTGGATCCCAGAACCCTCTCGAGAAGCTCGTCGCCCCCCCATAAGAATCCCACAAGTGGATACAACGGCCCTCATCCAGGAACATAAGCTCACTCTCATTGGTCGGGTCACAAACCCTAAAATACAAAAGACCCGAGCTTAGTGGACTTTTTTCTCAATCAATGGAGGGTAACTGGAGTCATCACGGGCAGAGATCTGGGGCCGAACTTGTTCCAGTTCAAATTTGAAACTGAGAAGGATCTCAAAACCATACTGGATAGAGCCCCCTACCACTTCAAGAGATGGATGCTGATTCTACAAAGGTGGGAGCCAGTGGTTTCAGACTTTTTCCCAGCCCTGATACCCTTTTGGATCACTGTCCATGGGTTACCTCTTCATTACTGGACTCATGCGGCGCTAGAATCGATTGGAAAGGAACTAAGTCCAGTGGAAGGGTATGAAGTGGAGAAAGAGAGAATGAGAGTACTCATTAATGGCCTTAAACCTTTGGAAATGAAACTAGAAGTCAGTTTGGCAGGCGACATCAAACAAGTGGAACTAGAGTATGATGATCTGGGAAAGCACTGCTTTATCTGTTACTCTCTAACTCATGAAAAGGAGGATTGCCCCTCCCAGAGAGCTCTAGCAAACAGAGATCAGGGACCGCAGAGAATGGGAATCTCACAAGCGCGTACACTGGACAGACTTGAGGCAGATAGAAGGAAAGTACAAGAGAGGAAACAATCTCGGTCTGTCTCATCAAACTGGCAACATGAAAGCAGAGAAATGGACTGGTCTAAGGAGAGGAACTTTCGCTACAATTATGGAGCCAGACGTGACCCAAATTACAGATCTAGCTCACAAAGATTGGGCATCTCAGAGGAAGAGCAACGTAGACCAGCAAGGGAGAGACTTTCCTTTTCAAAGGAAGATATCTCATCGGCTCGTAACGAGAGTCAAAGAATAAACGCCCAACCTCAGAGGTCTGAATGGAGACCGATTGTCAGTGGCTCTCAGCATGACAACAACTCCAAAACAGAGCAATCGCTGGTGTCTCATACGCCTTCTCCAAGACCTCCGAGAGAAGGAGATTTGGATGCAAGAACTACACTCCAAAGAAACAGACAGAACTCAGGGGAAGGAAGCCTACACTCTAGTGGGAGACGTTCTGCTTTGGAAAGAATCTCCCTACCTCAGGAAAGAATTCCCCTACTACAGGACGGAGCTGCAAATGCAGAGTCTGGGAGACTTCAAGAAGTTGATGCCCAATATCTCAATGATATAAGGCCAGCTTTGAGGGGTGCAATCGTACCTTCCTCCTCACGTAACCCAGAGCAAACCGTCGATGGAGATGACTTGAGGAAAAACTTGCCGTCTTCCTCAAAGAACCTGTCTCGGGGCAAAGAGGGAACTTACGATGCCTCTCAGGATCGCTCTCCCATCCGAACCCTGAGCGAAGACAGAGTGCATGTGTCCTTAAGATTAGGACCCCTCTTTGACTCTTCCGACAAAGATGACAGCCTGGACCTCCCGCTGGAAACCTTCAGATCAAAAGGAAAAGCAAAGGCAAAGTCTGTAGCGGACAAACAGTCATCCGGAGACAGAGGAACTAAAGCACCTGAAAAAAAAAAGAGGGGACAGGGAGCTCTACAGCAAGGCGTCAGCGTAAAAAGAAGGAGAGTTACCAAAACTCAGAGCTCCCCGAAGAGGAGACAGACAAAGGGATGGACAATTAAAACAAAAGCAGGTGGCTCGGAAGTAGCAGCGGGTACGTCTCAACCCCGTACTACGATCATTCCAGCCACGAAGAAGAAGGGAGCGGATTTTCGGATCGCTCCAAAGTCTCTTCCTTAGTCAATATGAGCTGGAACTGTCAAGGTATAGGGAGCGACCTGACAGTTCGTCGTCTGAAAGAGTTCCGCTCTAAGAACTCACCGGACATAATGTTCCTGATGGAGACAAAAAGACAAGACGAGGATGTTTTCAAGATGTACAGGGGCACAGACTACAAAAACCACTTCACCGTACCTCCTCAAGG
This sequence comes from Raphanus sativus, assembly GCF_000801105.2. Taxonomy (NCBI): domain Eukaryota; kingdom Viridiplantae; phylum Streptophyta; class Magnoliopsida; order Brassicales; family Brassicaceae; genus Raphanus; species Raphanus sativus. The sequence continues at coordinate 11,608,704 of NC_079511.1, forward strand.
ACTAAGCGGGGGACTGGCACTCTCTTGGAAGGATAATGTGCAGCTTGAAATTCTCTTCTCCTCACCGAATGTAATAGACACAAGGATTGAGTTTAATAATAAAATGTTTTTTGTGTCCTACATCTATGGAGCTCCCAACAGAGAAGATAGGCCCGCCTTTTGGCGCCTGATGACAGAGATAGGTCATGGCAGGGAGGCCCCTTGGCTTCTAACTGGAGACTTTAATGATCTCCTCGACAACTCCGAAAAAGTAGGAGGACCTTTGAGATGGGAGGGCTCCTTCCTGTCCTTCCGAAATTTCGTTTCAGAGCAAGGATTGTGGGACCTCCAGTTTTCTGGAAATTCCCTTTCATGGAGAGGCACACGCTACTCACACTTTATTCAGTCACGCTTAGACCGAGTAATGGCAAACCTGGACTGGATGGAGATGTTTCCCGCAGCCCGGTGTGAGTACCTTCGATTTGAAGGCTCCGATCATAGACCCCTCGTGACCCATTTTGATCAGAATCTTAAAAAGAAGAAAGGGATGTTTCGCTATGATAGGAGGCTAAGTGAAAAACCGGAAATACGAGAACTAGTGGAGAACACCTGGAAAGCATCTGCAACAGACTCTGTTCTCACTAAACTAAACCAAGTCAGAAGGAAGCTTGTCGACTGGGCTAAACTGCAGTCAGCCTCTGCGAAAGAGTTTATTAGTACAAACCAAAACCTGCTGGAAATAGCGCTCTCAAATCAAAGTCCGGATACTGCCAGAATTGATGAATTACAGAAAGCTTTGGAAGCGGCCTATGCAGAGGAGGAAGCGTTTTGGAGACAGCGAAGTCGGATACAATGGCTTAATGGAGGTGACCGGAACTCAAGCTATTTTCACGCTGTTACCAGAGGTCGTAGGGCCTGCAATAAATTTTCCATTATCGAAAACGAGGCTGGGCAAGCTTTCTACGAGGAAAATCAAATTGTAAACTCCTTTGCTCTGTTTTATCAGCACTTGTTCACCTCTGGGAACACTGATCCAAGTTTGGTTGTTGCGGAGGCCTTAGAACCAAGAGTAACACCTGAAATGAATCAAGTGCTGATTAGAATCCCGGACCAGGAGGAAGTGCAAGCTGCGGTCTTCTCTATCAACGGGGATAAAGCCCCCGGACCCGACGGCTTCTCCGCAGGATTTTATCAGACATTTTGGGATGTGATCGGTGATGATGTTTACAAAGATATCAGAGAATTCTTTGTCTCTAGCTTCCTTCATCCAAGACAAAACGAAACCCATCTCAGGTTAATCCCCAAAGGAGTTGGAGCCAAAAGAGTTTCTGATTATAGGCCAATTGCACTCTGCAACACCCATTACAAGATCATAGCGAAGATTCTCTCTAAGAGATTACAGCCGCTACTGCAGGTCCTGATCTCTCCTTCCCAATCAGCCTTTGTACCGGGGAGAGCGATAGCAGATAATGTGCTCATCACACACGAAGTCCTCCATTACCTGAGGCAATCTGATGCTAGGAAGCATGTTTCTATGGCAGTGAAGACGGACATGAGCAAAGCATACGATAGGATCGAGTGGAACTTCCTCAGAGAGGTTTTGAACCGAATGGGCTTCCACGAGACGTGGACATCATGGGTTATGGAGTGTGTCACTTCTGTTTCGTACTCCTTCCTGATAAATGGAGGACCACAAGGAAACGTAAGCCCATCCCGAGGCCTCAGACAAGGAGACCCACTCTCCCCATACCTCTTCATTATGTGTACGGAAGTTTTATCGGGACTGTGTAACAACGCCCTGCAGAACGGTACTCTCCCGGGTGTGAAAGTTGCACGACACTGTCCTCCCATAAACCATCTCCTGTTCGCGGACGACACGATGTTTTTTGGGAAAGCAAACGCGGCAAGCTGCTCCACCCTCTTAGCTATTCTTGAGAAGTACGAGAAGGCTTCGGGACAATGTATCAACAGGTTAAAATCGGCTATTACCTTCTCCTCAAAAACGAACCAGGAATGCAGGACTCGGGTCAAACGAGAACTGAATATTTGTGGGGAGGGAGGTATAGGAAAATATCTTGGGCTTCCGGAGCATTTTGGTAGGAGGAAAAGGGACATCTTTGCATCGATAGTGGACCGTATACGCCAAAGAGCACAGAGTTGGACCAACAGATTTCTATCTGGTGCTGGTAAATTGGTTCTTCTTAAGGCTGTACTCGCATCCCTCCCGACTTATGCGATGTCATGCTTTAAGTTACCAGTTTCTTTATGCAAGCAGATCCAAATGGTGCTTACACGTTTCTGGTGGGACGTCAAACCAGAGTTGAGGAAGATGAGCTGGGTATCTTGGGATAAGTTAACTCTTCCAAAGAGTGCTGGTGGCTTGGGATTCAGAGAAATTGAGATCTTTAACGACGCACTACTAGCAAAGCACACCTGGAGGCTGCTCAAGAATCCCGAGTCTCTCCTTGGAAAAATTCTACTCAACAAATATTGCTGGGAAAAGGACTTACTATCTTGCTCTGCGCCTAACTCTGCCTCCCATGGTTGGAGAGGAATCTTAGCAGGAAGAGAAGTAATCCGCAAAGGAATGGGTTGGAGTATTGGAAATGGATCCAAGATAAAGGTCTGGAGCGATCAATGGCTCTCTCTTGATCATCAGATAGCTCCACTAGGCCCACCAACAGAGACCAACCAACACTTGATGGTAAAGGACTTCTTGATCCCGAACTCAGCTGAGTGGGATACTGCTGCGATCAAACACCATCTACCTCAGTACGAAGCTTTTATTAAGAAACTAATCCCGTGTGAAGATCAAGACGATGAGGTGGTGTGGCTCCCAGAGAAATCGGGTAATTATACGACAAAATCGGGATATGCACTAACAAAGATCCACAATGGAGACCAAACACAAGATTTCAACTGGAAACGCTATGTGTGGAATGTTGAGTGCTCCCCAAAGATCAAACACTTCATGTGGAAGCTGAAGAATAACGCCCTAGCGGTGGGAGAATCGCTGGTCAGAAGAGGAATGCTGGTGGATGGAACGTGTAAGCGTTGTGGAGCAAATGAAACTACCTTCCATGTGATGTTTGAATGTCCCACAGCTAGGAAAGTTTGGGAGAAGGTTCCTGCTATGGCGGTCCCGACGCTCGATACCTGTAGCACAATGGAAGAACTGCTCAAAATGTGCTCTAGGATGACTAATCTACCACCACTAGGACTGTCTAAACCCTTGTACCCTTGGATATTTTGGGTCTTGTGGACTAGCAGGAATCAACTGAGGTTTGAGGATAAGTCTTTCTTGAAAACAGAGATGTTTTGCAAAGCTGTGAAAGCGGCAAAGGAGTGGCAAGACTCTCTCCCTCCCCGCAAACAAATCTCTGCTTCATCTAAAGACTGTCACAACTCTATCTTACCTCCAAAAGTGCGAGAACATGTGAGTTTGTTGTACTGTGATGCTGCGTGGAACCCAACTTCTTTTGCAGGGGGCCTAGGTTGGGTTTGCACTGACTCTGCAGGTACAGAGCTCTTCAAAGGAACGGAAGACAGGCGCTATATAGCTTCAGCTCTAGCAGCAGAAGCGTTGGCGCTAAGAGCTGGCCTCTCTATGGCGGCTTCTCTGGGAATCAAAGACATGATCTGTTTATCAGATTCAAAGTGTCTGGTTGATACTATCACAGGCAACAAGCAGGTTGTTGCCCTTAGAGGGATACTCCATGACATCAGCGTGTTGAGTAAATCCTTCGAGTCTATCTCTTTTATGTTTATTTCTCGAGTCTGTAATGCACCAGCTGATATGCTGGCGAAGAACTCTCTGTTTGTGTTGTCAACCAATCTCCGAGAGATTGAGAACATTGTAGCTTTCTAAGTTTGATTGAATGAAAGTAAGGGTTTGAACAAAAAAAGAAATGCTGAAAACTGAAAATTGAAAATTGAGGAGATAACTTTTTTTTTACAAAAAAAAATTGGGCATTCGAACTTGCACCTAATGACGCAATAGAAGATTAACGCGCCACTACATCAAACCAATTTCTCTGCATTTGGTGTAGAAATTGAGCAAAGAAAGTGAGCAAAGAAAACGAACAAACAAAAGCTCTATTCTTTTCTTGTCACTCAAGTTTCATTCTTGTTTTTTTTTTTTTTTTTTTTTTTTTGGCCAGCGACTAATGAAGGACCTACTCAAATCGCACCAACTTGTAAGTTCTCCCGATATTATTATTCGAATTTGTATATTTCTAGAGAATGTAGATTAGATATGATTAAATCCAATTGTTAAAGATATTATATATATATGTATATATATATGTATATTCGAAACCAGTGCTTTCACGTCTTCAAATCTGCGTGTCATTTCATCTCTCTCTCGAATGAAACGAAACTTGTTTGTTTGAGTATTTTATTTTGATTCTCTTGTAAGATTGATTAGCTTCGATATTAGTGCCCAGTACACACAGGAGAGGTCTTTGATAAACAACCTTTCCTTAACTAAAACTTGTATTCTCGAGTTTCTTCTAGCTCCTATTGTTGACATTATATTTGTCTCTGCTTCTTATAGTCATGGGGACTGCTCAAAATATCGGGGATGGTGCATCATCATGGGATTAGGGCAGCAGACACCTTCTTCGTTAATATAACACTACTCAGCTTTCTTTCCTGTTTGTTTTTCTCGTTGTCTACTCCTAAAATAGAAGAATCTGTTTTGTTGTCCTTGTTTCTAGCACTAACGGGAACTGCTCACAACGTCCCAAGAGATACTCTTGCATCATCATCGCAACTTCCTCCAGAAACTGCCAATGCTCCTGTGCAGCATCCACTTTCTTCCAGTAATGATGCTAGTCGTTTTTCCCTCTGTTTTGTTTTTCATTAATTGTGTACCTTCCTTGTGTTCTTACTTGTTATTGTCTTTGGATTTTGCTTCTTTCAGAAACCGAAATTTTGATGAAGATCTTAGGTACCTTGGTTGAGATGAAGAGTGAGATTGCTAGTAAACAAGACCACATGCTAAAAGTTATGGCTGATGGACAGACTCGTAAAAGAACGCGAGATGAGCAGGACCAGGGTCAACAAGATTCACCGGACTCAAGGAGGCAGCGAGTTGACTGAGAGACTAGAATCTCTAAAGTTTATGATTTGCAAGAACTGATTGCAGAGATTTATTGTTGCTATGAAGTTTGTTTACTCTCTTAATCTCATTTGTGTTGCTATGATGCTGAATACTTAATCTCATCTATGTTGTTATGATGCTTTATTTTGAAACTTCAATCCTTTAGCACTTCGGTTTTTCTTTTTCAAGGAAAGAGAGTGAAGTCTTCACATCAATTCACTAAATGCCTAAATCTTATAGGCACTAGTGTTAAATGGCAAAAAGGCAACTGACAAAAAGCTTTGTTTTCAAGTTCTTGTGGTAGAACTTAAAAAGGCCTTATTTCATACGTTCGTAACATATTTTCGTAAATTTTATTTTGGAGTAATTTTATATGTTAAAGGAAGTAACCGGAAAATATATAAACTTAATAACTTAAAACATAAAAAGCGAGGGACTAAGACAAACTTCTTCTACGAAGACCGATAGAGAGACGCCAAGTATCAAGAAGGTTCTTCGGCAAAAGACCAGCGAGAAACCACTGAAGGGAATGAGCCCAAAATGGCGAGCATCGTGATCCAATTCCGATCTGCTCCACCGCCGCTTTTGCATATACTTCCGCCGATGGTACAAAGAAGCTTGGTTTATCTATATCTGCTACTTCTGATACCATCCTCGTTGCCACGTATAATGGAACCTGCCACATTACATGGAAAATCATAAAATACTCTATAAATACATCGTATTGTGTACAAAAAAGGTACCTGGCACTGGACGTGGATACCAAAATGCTTATATTCCACATGCAAAGACCTTGATAGTTTATCAACATAGCTGCATGCACGTATTTGTTAATTCATGCATGTGGTTTATGGGCAATGCATAAAATTCATAAAACAGCTGACATTTTGAGTAACTCCAAATAACTTGATATTAATAAAATGACAATTAGTTTATTATTTCATTTTGAAAAAGACAATTAGCTTTTCCTAATCACCAAAGACATTTATATCAACTTATGAAAAATTAGGGGTGGCAAAATATCCTGAAATTTTATTGGATCATTGTATGGCTTTGTTTGAACAGAAAAATCTGAAGTTTATAGAGCAAAGCAAATTACAAGTAATGTTCTATAAAACAGATATCCATTCTGATCCGTTGTATTCATATATACAAATGTATAAAAATTTATATAATGATCAAATTTTATAGAACTTTTATAGTAATTTATTTATTCAATTTATATTTAGTTATTTAGGTAATAAAGTAAATAATTTTGTTTTCTATTTATTTTATTTGTACGGATCAAATTGATTATCCAATTGAAATTTTTTTTTTTTTGAATAACTGGATACTGAATATCAGAAAGTTACGATCTGGATAAAACACATCAAATCATAGATACCTCCAAAAATTCGGAAATCTGTTACGCGCCCACTCCTAGAACGAATCGACTATGTATTACTATGAATCTATGATACTGTCGAAGTAAACGTTAGCTAAGTCGTCATTTTTACAAATAACAACACTCTAACTAACGAGAATAAGGTTTTGTCGCGTGATTATACATCATTAATTACTTTAACGGTCCACTTCGCTAAAAAGTCTAAAATGCACGGGTCTTATATGTGTGGGTGGGTTAGTGGGGATACATCTACGTGTATGGAGTCGATTACACAATTTCATACACTATTTATTATACAACAACTAATAACTACCAAAAAATAGAAAGATCGGAATGAAACCTTAATGACTACATGCAAGTCAGTGTGAAGTCACCGATATAGCTGTAATTCGTTAATTTGAAAAGAAACTAAACTTTGTAGTAGTTTTCAGTATTAAAATAGATAGGAGTATAATTTAAGATTCCAATATAGACCGTTTTACACTATAATGCATGCTTTTAAATAACTACAAACTTATAATAGAGCTAAACAACTAACTTTAGGTCGAGATGTTTTAGACTTTTAGTTAGAGCTAATAACAACCAATGTTTAGTTTTCTAAATTACTATTTATCTTGGTTAGAGATTAATTTCTGTTTTAAACGACATATCTTGCGATTTTTTTAACTCCCATCTAATATTTTTCTTAACACCTCCAGTTTTTTTTGGTAAGGATTTTGTTGGTTAGTATGCTTGTATTTATAAAATGTGCATTGAACTTAAGAAGCAGTAAATAAAAGAAAAGTGAAAGTCCTAACGCTTTGGTGGCGGCGTAGATGGCATAGAGAGGATGAGAAGGGACAACAACGGCGGCACCGGAGCTAATATTTATGATAGCTCCTCGACGGCGGTGAAGCATTGGTCCGATGAGAGATCTTGTGACCCAAGTGGTGGCTTCAAGATTGACCCTAACGATTTTGGTCCATGTGAGTTGGTCAACCTCGTGGAAGAACATGGCTCGTGGGTAAGTTATCCCAACGTTGTTTATCAGAATTCCAACTTCAAGGTCTTTGATCCCCTCCTCGATAGCTTCATATCCTCTTTCTGCACATTTCTCCAATTTATCACTATTCATATAAGTATAGCACTCTTCATTTCTATATTACATCTGCCCCCATCTTTGGTTTTGCATGCGTATATAAGTATCATTTTTGTAGACTGAAAATAGCTTAGAAGTTTACTCCCTAAAATAATAAATATACAAAAACGAACAAAAAAATATTTTAAGAAAGCATTTGATTTTTAGTTTAATCTCGTAAATGCATGTATTAGTTAGTCGCTTTATATATATATATATATATATATTAGTTTGATCTCGTAAGAAAGCATTTGATTTTTAACAAATTGAAGTGTATATTGCAACTCTGGAGTAACTGTGTACTATGTTTTTTTGAAACTCGATTCGTTTTGCATTTGGATTGAATAATTGTATTTTTCATCCTGGCTAGCTGCTGAAACATGAATACTTTTCCAAGTTTAGAATAGTTATGCTCACATACACACAGGCACATAGACGGCTAGTTCTATAGGATTGACCAAAAGCAGTGAAGTGAAGACTGCATTGAAAAATAAGAAAGTGCATTTAGTATTACCAGAGGAGAAGTCAAAGAGAATGATCTTGATCTTGATTTGTGGAAACTCCTGTCGGAAATCATCGGAAACTGAAGCGAGCTTCGAAGGGTTTCTGCTGACTAGGATGAGGTTAAGGCCGTGTTTTGCCAGCTCGTGAGCAAAGGCTCGTCCGATCCCATCTGTGGCTCCAGTGACCAGAGCCCACGAGCCATAACGCTTGACCCGCCCGGGGTCAGTGAGGAGGAATCTGGTGATGAACCATTTCGAGAGAGGATAGAATAGTCTAAGGAGAGAGAGAAAACCTATGAAGCTTACGACATGTAGATGCCATGTTGTTTGCATGTTCTTCTTTCTGGTGTTTTCTATTTTTTTCTGTTCTTGTTTGCTGATTTTGTGTGGTCATGAGATTTGGGCATGGAGCTAACTCACTCTCTTTATGTGTGAAAATTAGAATTGTGAAAGATTAAAGAGATGTTTATTTTATTATTTTCTTTCTTTTCAATCCTAATTACTCTTTCCGTTTCTTATTGTATGATGTTTTAAAATATATATTTTTCAATTTATATGATATTTTGAAATTTTTTATATAGAACTATTAAAACAATTGATTAAAATATTAAAAGTTAATGAGTAATTTTTTATCTTATTTATTCAGAATAACAATGATTAACTATTCTTGGTTACTTTTTAATTATAATCAAGTGCTTTTAGTAAAAGTAAAATCTTTTTAATTTGTGTTTTATGTTAAAATATCATACAAAAAAAAGAAAAATACTTTACACGAAAATGAATTGAAATAGCACAAATCGTAGCGTACAATAAAAGACCAAGTCAGTGCCATCATATACTATTTAGGAAAAGATTTATCGTATAAAAAGAAAAAGAAACAAGAATGTGAAAGAAAGTACTCAAAATTCAAGTACACAACAGGAAGAAAATGATTCTTTTATGAGATTGGTAGATTGGGGTTTCGCCCAAAAAGGGCTTTGCATTCAATTTCTGAACAGTTCCTCATGTTGACTTCAATGATTTGGTTCCATGGCAGATTTAGAAATTAATCACGTTATTAATAGCGTTCACCTAATTTTGCTCATTCTGTCCAAGCTAGTTCGTTCAATTGATTAGATTCTAGTTTTGGACCATCATAATTGTTTAGATAAAGTTCAATTTTTTTTTGTCAAGGTTAGATAAAGTTATATTTATTTCTCGGTTTTAGTTTAAAGGCGAACCTTGAATACGTCCATTCCAAACCTCAACTTCTAGGAACAGCGTAAGTAATTAATGAGTTAGGTAGCAGGTGAGTCTACAGTCTAGAACTCTCCGTCTCTTCTCTCCCCCAGGTAAAAGCTATCACAAAGAAATTGTTTGGTTTTGGAAGATTGCTATCATAAAAATAAAATAAAACTAACAGTCATTCAAAACTTAGTGGTTGCAGATGCAAAAACGTCATGGGACAACAAATGTCTTAAGACAAACAACCACCTGTAATAACGTACTGAGTCCTAACCAAAACATTCTAGGACTACGAAACTGAAGAAATAGATGAAGACAATCTCGCGGATAATCGAGACATTATTCAAGGGTATATACAAGATGACACCTATCTTTCTCTGTTTACGGGTCGACAAAGAATGGAAAAATAGGGAAAGAGAAATTTTGTGTGTTTCTGTTGTATGTAGTTTCATGTGAGAGGCCTAAGAGATATCAATCACCTGTCTAGTTACAAGATGGAAGCTAGGAGCCACAGATGCAATAAGAGACTGTATACAATAACGCCAAGCCTTGCTTGAGGACGGCTCATTAATACTCTTCCACCTGAGACCCTGCATTACACAAATCAAAACTCAGTAAGACAACAACAACTCAGGAGCCTTTTCAGATCAGGCTGATATGACTTGAGTGTTTACCATATCCCATCGACCCGATCTGCTATCATCTTTCCTTTCGCTGGAATCAGACCAGACATGTTGAGAGACTTGAAAACATGTCCTGTCAAAGCAAAAATAGATGGCATTTAAGATGAGTGAGCTTAGAGGCTTAAGAGACACTTTAGCAATAAACGAGATAGATATGTAGACGCCTCAGTTCTGACCTTTATCTTCATCTGTTTCGTTGTTGTTCATCAAATGCTCGGACTCTGAATCTATGTTGATTGAAAGATGATCCGCTGATCCTTTCCTCACTGTTCTCACTTGCGCTGCTGTAGGCACAGGTGATATTGATTTTTTCACCGTGGCTCCCTGAGCACAAAAAGTTTTCAGTCCATATGTGAAGATCGAAACTAAATCATTTCGTTTAAAATTATGATCGACAAGGTTCAATAATAACGTGAAATAGCATAAGATAAAATTTTACCTTGTCCTCAATCTCGGATATCTCTGAGGTAGAAGGTGCTTCGAAGATGCTCCTTTCAAGAACGACATCAGGCTGAATAGCTTTGCTTTGAAGTTTATCTTCAAATTCTCTAACTTTTAGCGACAATTTATCCACAAGTTTCTCGCTGCTGACTAGCTTTAGACCAAGTTCTTGGGCTCTAGATTTTGAACTCTCTGACTCTAGGAGAAGGGAAGCTATTTTTCTCTCTAGTGCTTGTAAGAGTGACCATGACTCAGAGAAGTCTGAGTCTTTAACAGGATCACTGCCCGCCAACATGCCCAGCAGTTTCTCCAAGCCAGATATTAGCTTGGACAATTCGTTCTCTGCCTTCACTAACTCTAGCTCGGCCGTAGTATTTGCTTCAGCCGCCTCCTTCAAACCTTGAATTTCAAGATCCTTTTCTGCCAAGGTGGAATTGAGCTCGTTTTGCTCATATGATAAAAGGTCTATCTGATGCTGCATCTCACTAACACTATCAACAATTGCGTGTAGCTTCTTTATATCATATGGACTCTGAGAATCTAATCCATTGACCTGATCAACTGACGGCACCTCAATACCACGTATCTTGTCAAAAAGGGAACGCACATCAGAAGCTGGAATTAGGTTTTCCTTTGCTTCTGCAATCCGAAGAAACAGTATGTGACATGTAAGTAAAGTGGTAAACATGTTTATAGAACTGAGAGACGAGAAAAGAAAAGAAAATACCTTGCTCTTGCACCAACAGTTTGTCATACAACGTAGAAAGTCCCACCTCTTTATCATGCCATTTCTCTTCTTCGGCTCTGAAATTTTCCAGCTGAAGTTTCAGATCTTGGCAGATCGCTTCCATAGATTCCACCTTGGCCTCTGAACTTAAAACCTTAGTTTGGTCTAGATCTCTTTCTACCACAACCTTTTCTAGAGCGGCAGATGTTTCTTTTAGCCTGCTCTCCATATCTCGTATAACAACAGCAGCTGCAGTACTTGTTGTCTCAAAGTGCTTCAGAGCGGTACACGCTTTCTTTGTAGCAGAAGATAATTCTTTTACTGTCCGAGAGCATTCACTTCCATGATTCTCCTGTGGGTGTCCTGTTAATTCAGTTTCACTACCGTTATCATTTTCTTGGAACTGAACAACCTCTAGGAGGTCATTTTTCACTTCCGATTGCAGTTTGCTGGTAGTCTCGCCACATACAGACATCAAAGATGACAAATCTGTTTGTAATGCAGATATAGTGTTTTCCTGTTCGCGAACAATATCTTCTGCACTCCTCACCTGTTCTTTCAGGGACTCATTATGATCCATGACATTCATCACATCAGCCCTAGATGCTGTCATGTTTTCCATTAATGCTGCAATGAGTGAATCAATGGAAGTTGAGAAAACCTCAAAGTTTTTCTCAAAATTTTTGTTTCTACGCTTGACCCCCTCTGCGATCTTCCTAAGGGATGAAGAAATTTCGTCTTCATCAGCTACATCCCCTTTATTATTCTCCAGCTCTGTATCCACTGAATCATCAAGACCACTCAACAAGGATTTTACCACAGTCGAATCATCCTGGGAATATAAACAGCGTCAAGAGAACAGCCGTATTAAAGAAAAGGATGCATAAAATCTGGTCTATTGCTAAATACGAACATATTGAATAAAGAATGTAATACTGAAAATGTTCACAGAATAGTATTAATCATTCTTATCTCCGGTTAATCAACTTTCTACTACACAGAATAGATTATAACTAGATGTGTGTAACCTTGGCAAAAAACAAACACGAGATCCCTATAGGATAAGGAATGTCTGAAACCAACAAATAGGTAAGGAATGATGAATGGAAACGGTAAACTGACAAGGTTCGAGAATACTGTTACCTCTGTAACGTTGTCCAATTTCTTCTCACCAAAATTTCTTATGATATCTCTAGCAATGACATCTATGTCTTTAAGGCTCCTGAATTTCCTTTCAAGGAATTCATTCACCCTGGAAACTAGCCCTTCATCCTTCAGTAGCATCTGAAGATTATCAAGATGAGTAATAATCTCCAGAGACTTGTTCTGTGTGTCTCCACTTGATCCAGCTAACTCTTCCATGCATACATTAAGTTTACTACTGAGAGTTGATATCTCGGCTTCAGCTTTTACCATTTCTCCTTGCAGGACAGAAAGACTGTTATCCGCCTTCATTAGTGCCTCTTCGAGGGATCCTATTGTCACGGAAGCATCGGCCATCTTGCTACGCTCTAACTCTACCTCATCTCGAAGCTTCTCTAACTCTGTCTTCAAATTTGTAGTAATAAGTTTGTCATCTTCCATTTGTTTGGACAGTGATTCCATGTTGCTTTCTGTCTGAGCAAGTGTATCTTCAAGTGATTTTATGGTGCTATGTGCTTCTGCTAATTTGTTATTCTGATTTGAAACTTCTTCTTTCACCTTCTCGAGCTCCATCTCTGCAGTAGCAGTACTGCTTTGAGCCTCTTCCTTTTCACTGATGATATCAGATATATTTCTTTCAGCCTGCATGAGTGCAGCTTCAAGTGTATTCCTGGTTGCACAAGTTTCATCCAGCTCGCTAGACAGAGAGGAGGCCTCTCCCACTGCTTTCTGCAGCTCAAGTTCAACATCTTCCTTGGACGCTTGGAGTTGCCTATTCTCCTCAGCAAGTCGATTGATGTTACCCTCTGCAGTAGACAAGGCATCCTCAACCAATTTCAAGGCTGTGTGGGTTTCTTCTAATTTACTGGCTAATGTACTGGCTTCATCTTTTACTTTTTCCAGTTCTTCTTGTTCCTCTACTCTAGCCTGCTGCACTTCCTTGAAGTACCCAACAAGTCGGTCAACCTTTTCTGAAGAATCCTCAGCTGCTAAATCAACAGGGATACTCATGGTTTCAACTGATTTCATCACTTTCTGCAACAAGGTGTCATTCAGAGAAAAGGACTGCTTAAGCTGATCTCTTTCGTCTATAATAGCAACAAGTTCAGCCTCTAGCTCTTTTGTGCGCTCTAAGTCTCTCGATATCATATCTATCTGACTCTTGTAGCTATCAACCGTACCAGTTGCCTGCTGCAACTCCAGCATCAGCTTCTCGATTTCAGAGCTTTTCTCATCCAACTGAGTTTTTAACCTTTCCCTATCTTGGACAAGTCCCTTGCCTTTCTTGATAGCCATGGAAAGTTTGTCTCGGAGCAAAGCAGATTTCTCCTCTGATCGCTCAAGATCTGTCTCCAGAGCTTTTTTTTCTTCTTTCACGGAAGCAAGTTCTCGAGATACGGTTTTTAGCTCATTTGAGAGATTAGATACCTGCAAACTAGCCAGCATATCCTCGCCTAGCATTTCCTTACAAAGTGACAACTCCAGATCACTAGAATAAAGGACACTTTGGAATCTTTCAATCAATTCTTCGTTGCCATAAGAACTGTCACTAGAGTCTCTGATTTTCTTTTCTATCTGATCAAAGGATCTGGAAACAAGCAAATCGATAGATGAAGTATGATGTTCGACTCCTTCTGTCATCAAGCCAGAGATTCCCAAAAGTCTCCTCACAATTTCCTCTCTTTCCAAAGAATCTCGCTCTGCAGTTTCCTCCAATCTTTTAAAACTGGAAGTTAGATCATCGAGTTCCTTTCTAATGTTACTCTTCTCCTCCGTTTCTGCTAAAAGAGACATCTTTAAGCTTTCAATTTGGTTTTGCAGGGCACTAATTTCCTCTCTTTCCAAAGATTCTCGCTCTGCAGTTTCCTCCAATCTTTTAAAACTGGAACTTAGATCATCGAGTTCCTTTCTAATGTTACTTTTCTCCTCCGTTTCTTCTAAAAGAGACATCTTTAAGCTTTCAATTTGGTTTTGCAGGGCACTGACTTCATCCTTTGCCTGTAAAAATGATTCCCTCAGCCAAGTTAGGCGAGTTTCCAAGCTGGATTGCGAAAGCTCCTCCGGCAAGTCTATGGGAAAGTTCAAATCTTTTAGCTTGTTGTATTCCTGGGAATTATGCTTGAGCTCTTTCCTCTCTTCTACAAGTGACCTAACTTTGTCAATGATATCGAGAGACTGACCTTCCTCAGGTGTATCTATGTTTGACAAGATGGTTTCGATATTTTCAATGACAGAGCTCCTTGAGGATACCATTTCCTGAAACGATGCAACCAAAGCTTCGGATTTCACTATCTCACCTTTGATGAGTTCAGATTCATCCAATGCTGTTGACATCTCCTGTAGCTTCATCAAACACTCTTCAAGTTCTTTTGTTTTCTCGGCCAGAGACTGTTCCAACTCGTTCTTTGCAAGCTCATATGCTTCCAGGGATACAGACTGATCACGCAACTGAGTAAAGCACTTCTCGAGTTCATCTGACTTTTCAGCTAACGATTGCTCCAGCTGGCCCTTCACAGCCTCAGAAGATTCAAGGGCAATCTTCGCCTCCTGTAATTCAGTCAACCTATTCTCAAGCTCCGTTGTTTTCTCAGATATCTGATGCTTCAGAGCATCCCGGTTCTGAACTAACGCCTTCCCCTTTGTTACAGCCATGCTGAGCTTCTCTTTCGTGTTACTAAACCTTGTCTTTTCTTGCTCAAGCTCCGCCTTCAACTTTCCAGACTCTGCAGTCATCGACTCAATCATCTCTCTATCTTTATTCACTTGCTCAACCAGTTTCCTATTCTCATCTTCTAGATGGCTAAGCCTCTCATAAAGCGATGCCTCCTTCTGTTTGAGCTCAAGTAACTCAGAACAAGCACCACCTAGAGCCGAACCAAAATCCTCTTGGAAACGAAGATCCGCCTCAGCACTAGACAAACACTTCCTCAACTGATCAGCACCGTAGTAAAACTCAGTGTACTTAACACTCAAAAACGCAACTCCACTCTCCAGATGAGCAATCTTTTCAGAGACAGAAGAGCCATGCTGCGGCTCTTCTTGCCCAAACACGTTACTAAGAGAAAGCAGAATCCTATCAGTTGCAGCCTCAAGTAGCTCCTCGTTCTGTGAGTGATGTCCAGAAAGCTCAGAGATCTTGGTGGTGAGATGAGCAATCTCGTCGTCCTTGCCACTGATAATCCCACGAAGCTCCTTGATTGCATCCTCGTGCTGAGTCTTCTCTTCGTCGGCAGTATCTAGAAACTTTGAGAAGCGGCTGAGTATCTCAACGGTGTTCACATCTTCGTTGTTCTCAGCAGTCAAGAGGTTAAACTGTTCCTTCAACACTGCAAGCTCCTTCTCCCTATCCTCTTTATCATTCTGTATGTAAAGGTAGAAAACACACAAAACATAAATGACAAACAAAAAAACAAAGATATCCTAATCAATAAAATATAAATTAAGAAAAAAAAATCAAATGATTTTACATTGTCATCATCGTCGTCTGTGGTGAGAGCTTCCTTGCTAGGTGTATCAAAATTCAACTCTTCGGGAGCATCGACGAACATATCTTCCTTACTGTCCACGAAAGCTGTTCCCTGTGAAATTAATTTTACCCAAATTTTTTCATCATCTAACGATTCGGAGAAAAACACAACAAAGAAAGAAAAAAAGTAACATAAAAAAATCTCACGTGGTCAGGATCAAGCTCTTGCTGCTCGTCGTTTGAGTGGTCATCATTTTCGATTCCGTCAGCGACAGAATCAACCGAATCATGCGGAAGATCATCATTCTCTTGCATTATCTAAATCTCAATCCCCTCCCCTTTCAACAAAACAGATCTAACCAAGGGAGGATTCGGAAACGGAGAGAAGAGGTTCGTGAGAGAGAGAGCGTACAAGAAGAAAAACTGGGAAGAGAGTCGGAGAATGAATGATAAATGAGGGAGGGAGGAAGGAAGCTACAGAGAGAGAGGCGTGTGTAAAGAGAAGCGTTGCTTGCTGCACGACCGACGCGGTGCGTTTTGTTTTCTCCTCAATCTTTCCTTTTTTTTTCCTTTACAATAATAATGCGTGTATAGTTATGTCGTGACATTGAAGTGGGTGATGTGTTTCATCCAATCACAAACCTTCGCTTCAGTTTAACCTTTTCCATTCATGTGGCATTTATTATAGTATCCAATTCAACGATCACATAGTTAATTACATGTATTTAATGTAATGACAAAATTAGAATACAGGATCATTAAGTTATGGAAACAAATAAATCTTCTGAAAGCGCTAAATTTGATATTAGAATATCTTAACAAATTTTCATTTTTTTAGAAATATTACTACATGTGATGAAATGATGATGCCATTCCCAGTTTCAGATGACTTTGCTTAGTGCAACAGCACATGTAACAGTTTGCATTTCAAAGTGTCGCTATTGCTCATAACATCTTTACAACTGTTGATCCGCATGTCACATTTTGTGTCACACTTTGCACTAATTTCTACGCTGATACCAAACCAAAATTTCAGATTTTGTAAACGTGACATGTATCTTCTCAAAGCAAAACTTAACTCTTAGCCTCTTTAGTTGAAAACATTTCATTGCAGTGGTCCCTTACACATCCTCACAACATCAACCAATATTATTATTGTTTTGCTCATCACACAACACAAAAGAAAAATAAAACAAAGAGAAAGCAAGCGATTAGTAGTACTACTAGTACCATATAAGGCTTAAAGACGAATCTCTTGAAACTTTTAACATCGGAAGCAAACACACTAATATTACAGCATGGACACTACTAGTCTCCCACCTGGACCTCCATGTACTCTCCAGAAAACCTTCATAGCCTCATCAACCAATCCAGAATCAACAGCAACAGCTCCAAAGATGGCTCTAAACCCACCGCAAACAATCGCCGAGTTCGAGGCATCAGTCTTGGGAGAAACCCTGATAACCCTCTCCAAACCCAACCGGTTCCCATCAAGAGCACACGAGGAATCCACACTCGAAACCTCTGCTATCAAACGTGTCAGAGCCTTGGAGGAGGTGTCGATGTCTTTGGAGAGAAGGTGAAGAGAGACAGAGGTTTCAATGAGATGGGATCCGAAGATACTGAGGGCCTTGTTGTTCTCTTGAGAGAAGGAAGCGTGAGTCATGGCACGGCGAAGGAGGTTGATGTTGGTGAAGTTGTAGCTACACATCCATAACAAAGAAAGGAGACAACTTTAAAAAGAAAATAGACTTAGCCTAAGTAGATTACTACTGTCTATGATTCTTAAAGAGAGAGGCTCAGTGAGTCAACTTGATCAGGACAGAGATACATGAGGAGAGTGTTCTACTCTTAATAGAGAAGTGAAGTGTACCCGATTTGAGATTGCAGGGTTGCGAGATCGGTAGAGAAAGGCGAGGAGAATTGTTCGATTCTGACATTGGTTGCGCTAACCTGCGAGAGTGAGGCGAAACGAATCGTCTTCCGGTTTAGTTAGATGAGAGAATAGTTTAGGGTTTTGGAGGAAGGGGGGGAAAGTACCTGAGAAGAGGAGGAGAAGATCCCGATGACGGCGAGAGGAAGAAGAAGAAGCAGAGTGAAAGGATGTTGAGTCGTCACCATTGTTGAACCTCTCTTGTTTTCTCTTTCACTTTCGATTTCACCACTCACTCTCTGACTGTTGAAAGACCGATCTTTGCTTCTGCGTGAGAGACTCCTCCTTGACGATTTATTTATCAAATGTTTAATTTGCTTTTATGAGATTAAATATGATTAAATTAAAGTTATAATGACATTGCTTTATGTTTAGCTTTTTTTTCGGTGGAATTTGTTCTACTTAGCTTAATATTATCTTCGATATAAAACCTTTTATATTTCAAGAATCAAAACTTTAACTTTACAAATAAAGATTTTTTCTTTAGGGATACACTTGTGTCAATAACTGAAATCAAAAACAAATTAAAGTTTTTATTAATATTGGTTTCAAATCATTATATCATAGAAGAAAATATGAAGCACAACAGAGAGAAAGTTAATGGTATTTTTAACACTAAATAAAATCCCCTATATATTAATACTAGAACATTGCAACATTGTTTGATAGCTACGTGTCATCATGAGAATTATTCTGAGGATTGTTAGAGAAATAAGTTGGTCTATCTACGCATATATTATAGTTTTTATTAAATAATTATTAAATCAATTATTAATATACAAAAGAATATTCTCTATTGTTTCCTTAAATAAAAGCTACGGAACTTCCTAATATGATTGACATATATATCATCATTAATGATTATGAATAATAAAGATTTGATAATAATTTTTTATCCTCTATACTTTTCGTTTAATTTTATTTGTTAAAATAAATTAAACAATCACATTAAGCATATAATAAAAAATTATATTTTTTCTTATATGTTGTATTTCGAATTTTTTAAAACGATTATAAATTACTAAAAATGGTACAAGCCTCACATTGAAATTTTTGTGATCAATGGTAACTTTTTTTCAGTTCAGCCTATCGTTTTTTATGGGTCTTGAACATTTTTTAATGATTAACTAAATAAATCACGTACATAAAAGAAAGTGTTTTGGTTTAAAAATTGTTGCATACCCAAAATCAGTATGAACCATCGTCACTTTCATTTAAAATTTGGTTACAATAAAAAATATATGGTTGGGAAAAAAATCCGAATCCAAATAACCGAACCAAATCCAATCTAGAAAATAGTATAGAACTTTAATCAATTCAGTTAGATATCTGAACATGTTTAAAATTTTGGTATCTAAAAACCAGAACCGAACCCGATTCGGACCAAAATATTTTGGGTATCCGAGTATATTCGAACCAAATTTATATACTTAAATATATTATTTAAAAATTAATATCTAAAAGAAATATACAAAATACTTAAGATGTTTTTAAATTGTCCAAAATATTTAGAAATGTATAAAAATAGTAAAAATTATATATTTAAAATAACTAAACATTACTCAAAATACCAAAATACTGAAAATATCTATTCATTTTCTATCCAAATATTTAAGTTAAACCAATTTTTATGTTAAATTTAAGTATTTTGGTATACATTATTCAAATTTATATGTAACATATTATTTTTATTTTTATGTTTTGAGAAATTTAAAGTATATATGAACTTTAAGTATTTAAAAAATTAAATGGGTTATCTGAATCTAAGACCAAACTGAACATATAAAGATTTGAATCAAATTTGCAAAGATCCAAACCGAACCTAACCAAACCAAATGATGCCTACCCACATGTCATCCCTAATCAAATGTAAAAAAATTATTGATAACAAAAGAAATGTATTATTTATTTAGATACAACATATTTAAAAAAAGTTCACTCCGCGCAAGGCGCGGGTTATCATCTAGTAAAATGTTAAAAACAAATAAAAGTTACTAAATTGTTACTTTGTGTTTTTCTAAGTGTGACCATTGCAAACTAATATTGGATAGTTAACATTTTAACCTGATTGAGTTGAGAAGAAAAAAACATCTTAACCTGATTACACATGGAGAGAGTTTATCAATGGTCATGTTCGTTTGCACTGCACGTTGCGACGTTTATCTGCAACTATGATTAAAATACTGTTTGTTTCGTTGTTGTAGATGCTTGCACCTTGCAATATGTTACTGTGGCAATCAAGAAGTCTGGAATATGTAAACAGAGATCATAGTCTCTCTTATATATATATCATAACAAGGGTACACATATTTCATGACAATCATCTTATTCTTATCATAACCTAAAAGACGAAGGATTAAATCATGGATCACCAGATTCTTTATATACACTTAGTTAAAAGGTCCGGGATCTTTCCCTCTCTGTACACCCCACCCGTGTGATGTTGATAAAATCATCATATCAAGTACTCGTTGTAGCCTAAGAAGACGGCTTCCGGATAATCTTTAGGGAGGCTATTGATGTGGAGGTAGAACCGCAGCAAATCCTCTTTCGTGACCGTCTCTGGATCCACCACATCTTCATCGCACGTCAGCACCCACAGATCCTCCGAGTTCACTCTCTTGATGCTGCCTCTACAAAACGGGCACGACTCGGACTTCGTGTTCCAGTTCCTGTAGCACTTGATGCACATGGCGTGACAGCAGTTAGGTAACACCATTTTGGTGCACGGCTCTAAGCAGATCCCGCATTCCTCTTCTCTTTCTTCCGAGTCAACGTTGGTCATGATGAATCTGTTGTCTTCAACGTCGTAATTCTTCTTGGCGATGGCTTTTGGATTCGAGTACCATACGCTGTCGCCTGGTAAGTCGGAGAAGTTGATATGAAGACGCTCGAGTGATGGTAATATAACACCTGCACTTAGCCAAAGACCATTAGCCAATGGTAACAAAAACACAATCGTATTGAAGGAGAGAGCTCTCAAGTCTTTTTTTACCGTAAAACTCTCTGATTGTAGCTTTCCTTCCGTACCTGGATAGATTCCAACGCCCATCAGAACGTACCTGTACAAGACAAAAGAAGACAACTATAAAACAAACAAGCCAAAGAGCAAAGGAGAGACCATAGAGAGATATAAATAGAAAGAACCTTGTAAATGAGTATGTGGAAGAAATCAAAATATCTTGGAAGCAGACATGAGAAGTCCATCCATTGAAGAAGGAATATGAAGAAAGGAGCCAAATTGCTGCAGACCAGTTTCATCTGAAGTCGGACACCGCTCTTTCCCATGGGAATCTCAGCAGCCCTGTAATCAAAGTTTCACACTTTACTTTTTTGAGAATATGAAGCAAAAAAGTTTCAATTTTTCTACCATTTTGTTTCTGTCAATAATCAAAGTTCGCGAGTAGAAAAAGTGAGGCCCTAAATGGGTTTAGGCTAATTCAATTCATCAATCATCGAATCGTAAATTTGATCATCAAAACCCTAAAGGCACAAAATCAGAAACTAAAACCAAAAAAAAAAGAATAAAAATTGAAATGGAACCAAGATAGAATTAGATTGACTCACAGTCCATTGGCGTGCTCGATGTCAGCCTCAAGAATCTTCAAAGAGTCCATGTAAGAAGACTTTGTCAACTGATAATACATCTCTTAGTTAACCCCCTTCTCTCTCGATAAAGAAATTATTACAAAAAGAAGAAGAAGAACAGAGAATCCAAAGTTTGGTTCTTGGAAACAGAGATGAACAAAACAACAAACAACGCCTGCTTTTCTCCTCCTCGGCTTATATCTCTTCGGTTTTGCTTTATAAATTTCTAGAAAAGATTAGTAGAAAAAAGGCAACTTTTTTTTTTTGCTCTTTGATGATGAATTTTGCGGCCAGAGAAAGAGACAGACTTCGTGAAAGCCAAGGCAAACTGCAAAAATGTAATAAAAAAAAACAGAATTTCTTATCTCTTTTTTATTTCTCCTTCCCAGAAAAAGTTTTAAAGTGGTTTCTCTATTACAGAGGAGATAAATAAATTGTAACGTTTGAAAATGGATATGATGCGATAATGAGTGTGTGTTCGTTGTTTAATAATGTAGAGAAGAAAATAGCTTTTGTCCTTATCTACTACAAAACATTATATGCTTTCTGTTGGCAGGTAGGTCTTCGTTTCCAATCTGGCATTAATTTTTTTAATCAAATTTCTTTTATATAATAAAGTATTTTTCGTCTTTCAATATCTGTGACCTGTCATAATAACCAACATTATTTCTGATTCCATTATGTTAATTATGTTTTTTTTTGTTGCTTTAGTTATCTACTTATCTGTTTTTGTTTGTTCCATCTGATTTCTGATTTTATCATTCCAAATTTACGAGTATATATTTGGGATATATATCTTCAGAATTTGAATTAGTATCCTTATCGTGTCACAAATGCGTTACTTTATAACAATTTATAAGAACGGATTCTAGAAACAGTTACAAAACCACAATACATTCTAGAAACGGATTTTATAACCCAATGCTGATTCTTTTATATTTTGTTTCTTTTAAGGACAAACTTCACGAGACACCACAATACAACGTAACAAGCACTTGATAAGATTAATAATATCATCTTTAACATTTCAGAAGTTTGCACGTTTGCTATTGAGTATAGTGGATAGACCCTTATTAATTAAGTCCTTTGAATTTATCAATTCAGATGAATTTATCAATTCAGACGTAATCCTTTGAACGTGGCGTTGATCGTGTGGAGAACTGAGATACATAATTGTCAAGTAAACACCTTTATACGGTTTTTGGTTTTATAAACTATAGTTTTAACTTGAATCATTCCTTTTCGCGTGGACAAGCATGTAACAAACTAATCAATCTCCAGCAAGGGATCTTTTCCAGTCTTTCAGTTACAAACGTAATCCAGTCCGGGGAGCAAAGACAAATGAACCGGTCGATTAGGATATCACGATTTAATACTATAACTTTAGTTGTATGTAGGATATATATTATATAAAAACTAATACAAAAATGTATAAATTTTTATTTAAACGGAAGACATTATGAAAACTTTGAAAATGTTAGCTAAACTATAACATAACTTCAAATGAATATGGTTTATGTTTTATACGCTGTTGTCTTAAATGATGCTTTTATGATCTCACATTTTACAACGGTAAGATGATCTTATAGATACATATAATAATTATTAATTTTAAAATACAGTTCAATACTTCTTGGTTGAAATATTATTTATATATTAATATAGAATACTAAAGCACTTTCTTAAAATATAGAGCAATTGCATGCGATATACAGGTTTAGAAGATTATTTGCATAAGTGGTGATGTCTAGAGATGCAACTGTTCGACATTCCATATATGACAGTATTATCCCTAAACCGTATGCCTGCGATGATATGCCAATCAAATATATAGTGAATATTTAAAATCCATTTTTACACACAAAAATATATTTTGAGATTGGATGCATAGAAATTGGCTGAAATTTCCCGACAGCAAGATCTCCGATTATGTAGCTTTCGCGGATGTGCATTATTCGGAAAATGAAATTAGGGTTTGAGATCGTGATTTTAATTTATTAGATCTAACGAATCTGATCTCTCGCAGGTTCTGGAGCTGCCGGGGAACGCAGCGAGGGACAACAAGAAGAACAGGATAAACCCGAGGCATCTTTGCTTGGCGATAAGGAATGACGAGGAATTGGGGAAGCTGCTCCACGGAGTCACCATCGCGAGCGGTGTAGTTCTTCCGAACATCAACCCGGTGCTTCTTCCCAAAAGATCTGCTGCATCGCAAACTGAGAAGCTTGAGAAAGCTAAAGCTGCCAAATCTCCCAAGAAGGCTTAAAAAAATGCTTTAACTGTTGCGGATGCTGCGTTTGTTATATCGATGTAGAAAAAGAACGACTTGTTTTTTTAGGGATTGTGTAGGTTGCTTTCTATGTTTTACTCTCTGTTTGTGGTTTGTTTATGGGATCCAATGGCAAGATTATTTGTTACAGCCATTTTATTTGATTATCTGTGATTTTTGAATCTGAACTGCAAGTGGAAATGTTGATCAAAAAAGAAAAAAAAAAGATACAAGTGGATATATGTGTAAACACAAAACGTTGTTTTCGTCAGACATGACATAATTCAGGCAAGGTCTATCTACTCTACACGGACATAATTTGAGGACAAGGAGGTAACTTCTCTTTGGTGCTCTTAACCGATCACCTAAATAAAAAGTTTTTTGCATTGATGCCTAATTATCTTTTCTTTTATGGTTTTCTAGCTAAATAGCTCTAAAATATATATATATACACACCCTCATGTTTAGAATACGACTATTCTTTCTTCTAGTTGGTCGTAGTTAGTGATCATATTGATTCAAAGTAGATGAACAGCCCATATAAGTGAAGTTAAAGAATGATAATTTGGAATAATTCATACCCTAATTTTCATTTGAAAAATAGAATTGAACTAATCAAGTTTTCACCTAATGGATCCATTGACTTGGATTGAGGAATCTAGCAACGACAAACATACAAATTAAAACCATAGGTTATAAGTCGCAAATAATTAAAGTTGAGCTAAGGAATAGTCAAACGTTCTCGGTAAAGTTGTTCAGCCCCATCCACCAGCAACCCTCACCTACGTGAATGATGATGTTGGGAGTTGATTGGTACTTCCTAAAACCATCTCTAATTTTTTTTTAAAAAATATTATAAATATTGGAAAATCATTACCATAGCTAACGCAGTATTAATTGATACTAGGTGACCGACCCGCACCCTGTGCGGATATAAAAATATTGTATAATATCGATTGAGTTCAAATGTAAGAGAAGGTGGAACAAGTGAGAGTTTCAATGCTGAGACATGATTTGCGCAAATCTCCAAGATGCAGTAAGGGTGGAATTCGTTACTTTTTCGGTTCGGTTGGTTTGTTTAGTTCGATTTTAATATTTTTTTTCAACTGAAGTAAACCATATTTAGTCTAGTTCGGTGTGCTTTATGTCCAGTTTAGTTTATATTCGGTTCGGTTTGTTTTTTTTGGATCGGTTTAATTAGGCTCTTTGTCTCTTAATTTTTTAAAAGAAAAAATATGTTTTAAAACATAAATTATGTGAACTAAATTCAATATAAAACTGAAACAAAAACTTAAAAAGTCACAAAAGTATATAAGAATAAAACAAATGAATGTTAACTAAAGTAAAAAAGATATCAACATCATTAGTATGTTTTTAATAAAAGTTAACTAATAAAAAAAAACAAATGCAAGAAAAATATACAGGAAATAGTGATGTATTAAAAAAATGTGATAAAAATCTCATAGGTATCACAATCCCATAGAAACCTGAAAAGAAAATGTGATAATTTTTTTAAATATAATCCATAAGTAATATAAAATAAGAAGAACAATTATGAATTAAAAAAATCTCATAGAAACCTGCAAAAAATTGTCAAATTTTGTTAGCAATTATACAATATAAAATAATTCGATATTATACAATATTTTTATACAATATTTTTTTGGATATACCGTAAACACTAATCTCTCTCTCTCTCTCTCTCTCTCTCTCTCTCTCTCTCTCTCTCTCTCTCTCTCTCTCTCTCTCTCTCTCTCTCCCCTCTCTCTCCCTCTCTCTCTCTCTCCCCCTTTCTCTCATCCTCCTCCTCCCTCCGCTCATCCTCCCTCCTCTCTCCTCCCTCCTCCCTCCGCCATCCCTCCTCTCTCCCTCCCTCCCTCCCTCTCCCTCTCTCTGCCTCTCTCTCTCTCTCTCACCTATTAATAGTGAGAAAAATATCTTAATTATTGATTTATATCATTACAATATCGCGAATTCCACAAAAGTAAAACAAAAAATTTAATTAACAGAAAATCTAACAAAAGCCACAGCTTAACCAATAGAAGAGTATACTATTGATAACACATTTCAAAACTTAAACAACGTCAATGAGCTTCCGTTCAAACGCATGATTGATTCAATCTCCTCCAAAGATAAACTCTTAATTTGATCTTCTGATAAACACAAGCCTGAAAGAACATGTAAAAGTTAATTTGATCTACTAACATTTTATTTTGATAAAAACATGAGCTAACTTGGTTTATCCGTACCTTTTCTTTGGTTGCATAATATATCTTGTGAGTTTTCCCAAGTAGCAATTGCAAACGTTTTCTGGATTTGTGATACTATGTGTTAGCAATAGGACACAAAACAACTTGCGTAGATCTTTTTTGCTGATGCCCAATAACATGCTTCTTTAATAGTTTCAATATTTTCTTCATCATCGTCCTTCCGGATAACAGAAGAATTTATATTTTTTCTAAAAAATGTCATTAGATTAAGTTTTGAAAATAATAAGCAACTTTAAATGTAGACCATAAAAAATGTAAGATATATATATATATATATATATATATATATAATATATATATATATATATATATATATATATATATGTATATACAACAGTGTTGATATGGTTGCACGATAAGTTAGTATCAAATATTATATTCGTACAATTTATTACATTTTTATTGCTATATAGATTTTTTTGAATTTAATGTGTTAACATAAATCATTTTTAATTATTACCAATCAATCTTTTGAATTAAATATGATGAATATATGTTACGTGATGTTGCAATCATCATTAATGTGATAAATATGGACATATTTTTCATTCAAGGTAAATTGTGAGAACTAAATAATAAATAAGTAATAATATAATTGTTAAATGACATAGTGTTGATCTTCAAGACTATTGTCATGATCTTTTTGGTTTTTTTTTAGACAAAGGAGTTCCTGAAAAATCAAAGAACCAGAGGAAATATCACCTAATAACTGCAACATCAGGACCTGCAAAAGAAAAAGTTCATCTCATTAGTATGCTATTGTAACTATAAATAATAAGCAATTATAAAGTATAATACATGTTTAGAAGGAAAAGCAGACCATATTAATTTTTCATAATAAATATTTAAATTGAATAAAGAAAGTTATTAAATCTACAATATCATAAGCTGATTTGAATTAAATATTAGTCTTTTTGCGCAAGTTAGATTTATTTAAAATATTCTTTAATAAATTCTCAATAAATCTTATACTTATAAGGTAATTTTATTTTTGGAATATCTTGTTGATAAAGCTAAAGGAAAACATCTCGTGAATATATTGCACCAGAATTTTGGTTGACAAGTCTCACCATAAATATTAAGTTTTAAATGCATGATTTTTGGAGAGAAAATATTTGGTCAATTAATTTCGTTTCTCTGACATCTAAAATATTTAGTAGGTATTTAATGAATTAAACACAGAAAGAGTCTCAAAAAGATGTTCTTTGAATCGAGAAAACACAAAAAGTAAGTAAAATGCTAGACTTTACTAAAATATTTAACTTTCACAATAAGCTATGTACCAGAATGTTCTCAAATTAACTTTAAAATTTATCTACCTATAAGTTAGGATTATTTATGGAATATATCTATATTATTAAAACAGAAGTACAAATATAAAATATCCCTAAGTTTTCCAACTTGTTTACAATGACATGCCACTGAAGTAATTAAATGAATCTATCTTTAAGGAATCATTTTTTCCTATTTATTAAACTATTTCCTAAATCAAACTTAACTTAATTTTCGTATTTAATATATTTCCTTAAACCAATTAACTAATTTTTAGGGATATTCAAATTTAATATCAATTTTAACTATATAAAACTTGGATAATGTTACCATTAATTATTTTGAACAAAAATCAAGTTTAAATTAGATATTAAACAATATTATGAATATTCCTAAAATATATGTTTAACTTACCATTAATTATTTTGAACAATAAAATTTATATATGCTAAGATTTAAATATCTTTAAACAACTTATAAAACAATATGAAATATTTGTAAGTGAATATTATTTTAATATAATTTAATCTCACTTAAGATTATATATATTTCAAAAATTTCTAACATATACGTTTAATCATTTCAGTTACTATAAATTATTTTCAACAAGAAAATTTAAATATCTTTGTATAACAATGTTTAATGTTTATAACCAAATATTTTTTCTAATGTATCTAAATCTCACCGTAATATCTGATCAAAATATTTAAATTTTTTATTACATTTGAAAAATAATTTCATGTTAAAAGAAATATTATTCAAACATATCAATAGGTCAATATTTTGTCAAAAGTTTAGTAGCGGGCACGGCTCACTATTTTCTTTGTTGTATTTATAAAATATTTAAAATATGATAAATATTTAAAATATAAACTAATAAACATTTAAATAATATTCATTTATATAAAAATGAAAATAACAATCCGTGCGGACGCACGGGTCAAGCTCTAATTGTTATTAAAATTACATTTTAAAAATAAAAAAGAGAATATATCGGGAATAGTTTACACTAATGATTTAATTAAAAAATCTTACCCTTACAATTTAAATATTAAAGCATGAGATTAGGAAATAAGATATTATTTCAGTAGAGAAAATACCATCCTACTAATATTTTAAAAATATAATGTGATTATCCAATTTTGATGTACAATAGAGAAAATACCATTCTAAGCGCACATCTTTTGCAGGACCGGAATGGTGAACTCTTAGAGGTCTGAAATATGAACACTTCCGTCAAATCATCTCTGAAAAAATATAAAACAAAATCACAATCAGCAAACCAAAAAACAATATGTGTATATATAAGCTTATAATTCTAAACAATAATATAATTCTACTAATAAAAAAAAAGTATTCGCAACACAAAAAGATGCTATTGAAATGATATAAATGAGAGATGTTACCAAATTGAGTAAACTTTTTTTACCAGATTGAGGAACAAAGATGTTATCGAAATGATATATCAAAGAGGTGTACAATCAAATCGATATATAGCTTCAGTGGATAAATCGTCATAATATGGTATCTGCATATAAACCAAAAGAAAAATCAGTTCTCATGAAATATAAAAGCTTAATGTTCTAAAATAAGAAGAAAAAAAATTCAGAACATTATTAACATTAAAAGTTCAGAATACAAAGTTCAATAATTTCATTTCTTCTACTGTGGATGTCTTATTTATAGTGAATTGGTGGACGTTTCTCATTGATTTAGCTTGCATGATAAGCTAAGAAGTAGAATTTTTTAATAAATTCTCAATAAATCTTATATTTATAACGTAATATTATTTTTGGAATATCTTGTTGATAAAGCTAAAGGAGAATATCTCGTGAATAGATTGTACAAGAATTTTGGTTGACAAGTCTCGCCATAAATATTAAGTTTTAAATGCATGATTTTAGTAGAGAAAATATCTTGTCAATTAATTTTGTTTCTCTGAGATCTAAAATATTTAGTGAGTATTTAATGAGTTAAACAGAGAAATGATCGCAAAAAGATGTTCTTTGAATCGAGAAAACACAAAAGTTAAGTATTAAAGTGATTTCGTTTTTAGTAATGTCGATGATTAAAATAAATCGAAACATAAATTCTAAAAAATCAATCAATAAGATCAACAGAATTCTTCCTATTTGTAATAAGGAAACTAATTATTACATGTATTAACTAATATTTTTGCGCGAGTAATGTTAATAGGGGAATTAAATTATTTTTTCCTTTTCAATTAGTATTCAATGTTACTTTCCTTTTATAGGGGGATCATATTATGTAAACCATTTGGAATCTAAAATATTTATTTGAATTAATAAAATGGCTTTATATCATACTTTCGACAATTAGTTACCATAAATAGTTATAAATAATATTATGTAAGTCATTTGAAAAGTGATGTTAATTGGTTATTAAATTATTTTTTTTCCTTGCAATTAGTATTCAATGGTACTTTTCTATTATAGTGGGATCGATGAATTAAATGATATATCGAAATTACAAAATAAGGTAAGTATTTAGAGGGCTTCCCTTTTTAGTAGTGTCGATGGAAAAAATAAATCAAAAAGAAATTCTAAAAAATCAACCAATAGAATTCTTATGAGAAAGGCTGTGAGAGTGCCAGCTGGCAAATGTACTTTCTTTTAATATATAGAAGGATTATAATAAATAAAATTAAAAATCATCCGCCAATAAAATTATAATAATTAAGAGTTCATTTATGATCGACATGTAATAAAAATCACATATGTGACTTCTCAATCAATATATAGTAAATTTATTTTTTATAAATAATTTATAACATTCTGTAAATTATTTTAAAATTCTGATAAATTTATTCTTTAAACAACGATAAATAATCTAAAAATAATGTTAATAAACATTTTTGGATTTTTTAAATATTTAAAATAATTATTATATAATTATATTCGAATACAATTCATCAAGTAGAGTATAAAACTATTATAATTATCTTATATAAAATTTCGTTCATTATATTTTATAGTTTATAAATATTAAAAGTAAGAAATAAAATATTATTAATCTTTCTATAATTTCTATATTTGAGAAGCTTTCTAAATTTCTAATATGAATGCATTGTCCATAAAGTATGTCATTGTTAAGACCGTATTAATTATATGGATTCAAATTTGGTAATGTTTGTGTCGATCAAATATACTATATTAATAAGACCGTATTAATTATATGGATTCAAATTTGGTAATGTTTGGTCGATTATAAAAAATAAATGAAAAAAAAATTATCAAAAATTCAACCAATAAGATTAAGAGAATTAATCCTAGAAGCTCTCTATGAATGCCACCTAAGCAAAAATCACTAAAGTGACTTCTCTTTTAATGTATAGGAGGATTTTAAAATTTTCTATTCCTTCACTCGCACCTAAAATACATAACATTTTTTTATTATTAGTTCATCCATGATTAGATTTAAGCAAATAAGCACCACCAAAAACAGTTGGTTGGTGTCTCACAAAACCTTTTAACTTGAACACGTTTTCAGTGACATTTGCAACAAGCTTGAAGCTAATAGAGTTCCTCCATCTTGAAGAGACATGTATAATATGAAAGTACTATAAGAGAACCAAAAGAGATTTCTTGCGGCGAAAGGTATCTTCTGAAGCTGCTTAGGTCATTTTCAATTCTAAATAAAAGTTATAGTATTCACCTAACGTCGGTATAAACTTAGGTTACCCACACCAAGTTAAATATTACTGACAAAACAACCCACCTTCTAAGCATCCAAAACCAAATCTTTGAACTAATTCAAGTTTGTGTCTTTTCTGTTCACTTGGGTACAATAGACATAAGTGTATCTAATCACCAAGACAGTGTTATTAGACCAAAACAGGGGGATTCAAGGAAACTGATTCAAGAAGCTCTTCATCTTGTTCAAAAAGCAACATGTGTTTATCCACAAGAGTGATCCAAGCTTCAATTCCTTCTCCATCTTTAGCATCAATCAACAACATAAAGTTCTTGAAACTGGAAGTGCCTCTTCCGGTCACCCAAACCGGCTTTCCCCATCCAAAATCAGCCTCGTACATGCCAAGCTTACACCAGCTATTACTCATCCACAAGTCCATCTCGTTACCTCTTCCATGTACTTTCCCAATCTCTTCCAAAGACTCAAGAACCCTCGACGATGACATGTCCTTGCTATTTAAGCTGAATTTTTCCTTTGTTTTCCTTAACTCATTAACCTCATCTTGAATCCCATCTAACGTACCTTCTTGGTTCTTTAGAATCATGATGGAAAGCATGTTCCCAATTGTGTTCTCAGGCAAATAATCTACCTTCCCTCGTATGCTCACCGGTATCAGCAGCACCGAAGTTCTTGTCGTTGAAGAACTCAACCTAGAAGCCTTAGTTGCACATCTCCAGAAGAGAGCCGTAACCGCTTCAACACGAGTTGGATTCTTGACAAGGTTGCTGGAAGCTTTGTCTCTGAGCTTCTTTATCTTTAAGGCATCGAACACAAACCTCTTTGTTACACAGTTCATCTCTTCAACCACGCCTTTATGTTCCATCTGTTTTACGGGTAGCTCATCAGGAGGTGGAGGAAAGAACTTTGAAGCGGGTGAAACTAGGAACCAATGTAATCTCCAACCCTCTTGCTGACTCAGCCCATCCTCTGATGAACATTGCTAAAGATGTTGCATCAGTGATCTTATGAGAAACACAGATTGTGATAACTAATCCTCCACAGCTGAAGAAGCTGGCTTGGATTAGCAACACAGGCCATGTAACTGCTTCTCTTGATAAAGCTTCAAGAGGAATGAGTGGCTCCAGTGATTCAGGAACAGGGCACTTGAGAAAATCCGAGAGAAGAGTGTCCACCCTAGCTTCTATGAACACAGCTCCTTCATCATTACATTGGATGAAACTTCCAGTGATTCTTCCGGCAAGAGGGTAGAAGATTGGTAATGTTTTGGACAGAGATTTCTTGAGCTTCAAGGATGTTTCTTCTGATGAAGAACCGAGAAGGTTATGCGGGTCTGCAGCGTAAAAGAGAAGTGCACCTGTGTACATAGGTGAGCTGAGGATATCAAGAAGAGAGAGATTGAGAATTTTCATATCATTTGGAGTTGGAGAAGATGGTTTGATTACTTCTCTTGACAAGATCTCAACTTTATTCTTCATTATTACATACAGATGTTTATCAACTAATCTGGTTACCTCTGGAAAACCCTCTTAAAATCAGTTGAATAAAGATTCTTGGTGAGATTAGTGAAAGATTCCTCCATCACAAAAGACCAGCCATATTATTATCTAATCTATTAAAACTGAAGTACAAATAGTACTTAACCCTAAGTTTTGCATAAAAATTACAAGAGATTGCCACTAATCAAAACATAGTAATTTAACATTTTCTCTATCCCATTAATTACATAAACCAAATGAATCGTGCGGTATAGAATCTATTTAATTAAGTTTGACCGGCACATACCTTATATTAATTGAATCCAATACTCGTGTAAACCCATGACCAGTCTGTAAACCTATGATATAAGTTTAACAAAAACATGTAATTTCTTAATTAAATTAGTTCATGTTTTTCATACCAAAACAATGATAGAAAACAAGCTTCGCATCAATGATTTCTTAAGCATAATATAATGAAGTCAAATTAATATTGTCTATTGTACATTGGTTTTGATTACCAACATTGTGTATATTAATCTAATGAAGGTATGGTTAGTCGATTTTTTGGATTACAGGATTTACAATTTCTTTAAATTCTTATTTATGTTTGTTAGTATATTAAGGATACCGAATTATTTTTTTCTGTATACAATATCGAAACTGAATATGCTATTTTCCTTCCAAAACTACCATTCAAATAACGATTCTTATTTCCATGCAATGACCATTAGCTACAAAAAATCATAACTAAATATTTTTTACTCAAAAACAAAACAACATTTTTTTTCTATTTCTACACACTCACCAAGGGGTGGACACTTTACACGATACCCGAAGTGGCACCCGAACTCGACCCGAAAAACCCGAACCGAAATCCGAACCAAAGTAGTAAAATATCCGAACAGGTATTGAATTATGAGAGATCGGATATCCGAACCCGAACGGGTAATACCCGAACCCGAATCGATATCCGAAGATAACCGAACGTTTGTACCATTAACCATATATTCATAGTTTACTTCTCTAATTTTATTCAAAATATTTATATTAATTATACACATAGTTCAAAACTAGATAATATACATATAATTGCAAGAACAGTGATTTTTTACTCACTTAAAATGCTTAAAATGCATGTCTAAATTTTTGTTTCATGCATTAACAAAAGCTACAGTTAAAATTTTAAAACAATAATCAAATTAGTATCTTTTATTTTTAAGATTTTATCTTCAAATCATTCAGTTTATTAAAAATAAAATATCAGTTAAGTAAAAATTATATTTTTAAATGGAAAAGAACTTGAGAAATGAAAAAGTTATTTTTTCGCAAAATCTAAATATCTGAAAACCCGACCCGAAATAACCGAACCCGAATTAAAAATACCCGAACCCAACCCGAAGTATAAAAATACCCGAACGGGTTTTATACTCCTATACCGAAATACACAAAAATCCGAAATACCTGATCTGAACCTGAACGGGTATCCGAACGCCCACCCCTACACTCACCATATCAAGAAAGGATATATTTTAATTAATATAATTATTATCTTTTTTATTTAAACTTGATAAAAATGTATTCCTTATATGTAGAAAATATATTCTGTTTTTATTATGGTATTATTTAAATCGAATGTTTTTATATGCATTAAATCTAAAAACAACTAATATATAAGTATATAAATCTATTTCGAATACACTCGGGTATCAAAAACACTTCGGTTCGGATGAGTTTCGGTTATCTAAATACCAAAATTTGAATAATGTCAGATATTTAATTAATTTTCGTTTGAGTTTAATACTATTTTTTGCTTCGGGTTGGTTCAATTCAGTTTTTTGGATTCAGATTTTTCGCTCGGCTCTAATATTGACATGAAAAACAAATAGTAATATTTTAGAAAAATACACCCGCACGGGCGTGCGGGTCAAAAATCTAGTTGTTATTATTTGTATTTGTATTTAGTAGTATTATTAGACGTTCACATCAAAGTTCTTGGTAGGGCAACAATTCAAGATTCTTACTCATTAGGAGACAAAATATGATCAGTGCATCTCTTATAATAAAGAGTAAACTATCTTGTCTTGCAGAAAACAAAAGTATAGTTAGAGTGATATTGATTTTACAAAAATTTGGTGAATTAGAGGGCTGGTGACACGACAAAGTAAATAATTGGGATTGCGAGTTAATTACGAACAGGTACAAGGACATTCTATGCGAATTATCTACATAAAATGGGGAATAACCATAGGAGAAGCAAAAAAAAAATTAACCCAATGATGATTTAATCCATATGGTCAAGTCATGCATATAACTAGTCCAATAAAGACCGACTAATGTCTTTGTTTAGGTTTGAGTCATGCTCGTTTTCTCTTAATCTTTCTATGTGGCTTTCAAAAACTTGTAACCCTTCTCATCTTTTTCTTTTTGCTTTGAGATCATGTATTCAATCTCCGTCGTACTAAGAAAATAATAAATTTTTGCATATGTGCCATTGATATTTTGATTTATTTATTTTGCACACAATTTCTTTTGGAGAGATGCATACTCATTTTTCGATTATTTTGTTTTCATTTTTATTGATATTCCTCTAGTATCACATTGCTGGTGTTCTTATTTTATCAAATAACTAAATAGGATTAAAAGAATCTTCATTGTTATCAGATAAACTCTCATGCAATTTGGATTGTTTATGCAAATCATCATGTTTGATAAAGAACGAAAGAAACACAATAATCCACAACAAACATAACTTTTAAAATGTTAAAAGATTTGGCAATTGTAATTAGAAGAATGGGTAAAAGAGAAAACAACGCTTAATGGATTTAATCACACGAAATAAATGAACTAATACAATAAACCCTATATATGATTACTTATCAGATTTCTTGCGAAGTTCTTTCACCCATTTGAAGGCCTTTCCCAAACTGCTTTTGCTTGCGTCTTCCTTCTTTTTCTTCTTCTTATCATCGTCTTTAGATGAATTGGGAGGAGGATCAGAGTTGTAATCCCATTGATCAGCCCAAGATAGTCCTGAATCCATATTCCTCTCTCTTCAAGATTTTGTTGAATGTGAAGGTTTAGAAATGAAGATGGGGGTGAAAGAAAGATTTTATTGTACTTATTTTAGACATTATTAGTTTGACACAATGTCCATAAGTTTCTTGGTATCTTATTTTTGGTTCCCTCTGTTTTTAGTTATCCCTTTAGTTGTACAAAGAATCAAACCTTCGCCTTTAACACGTAACCTTCGTTCGACATGGAGGGAAACACACATACACATTCAGCTAAAATTGCAAGGACAACCCTAACAACTTGATTGTTTAACATTTGTGTTTTTATATATATATATATATATATATATATAATATATTTGTCTTTGATATTTAACACTTCCAAATACTCCCTCTGTTTTTAAATAATAGATGTTTTGAGATTTTCACACTTTTTAATAAAACATATTAAAACTTACTTATTAGTGCATAGTTTTTTGTTATTTTATATTTCCTATATTTCTAAACCAATAAGATTTCAAGAAATGCAATTAATGTTTTTGAGATTCACAATTATTCATAATTAGTTGATAAAAATTACATTGAAAATATGAAAAATATATCTTTTTGAAACAAAAAATTTTTTTAGAACATACATCTTTTAAAAACAGAAGGAGTAATAAATTTGATATACGTTAGTTTTGACCGGTGAGCAGTACAAACTATACTGCCAAGTTGCCAACTAACAGCGCAGAAAGATTAGATGAGAAAACGTAAAATTGGACAGCCATCATTTAGAAATGCTAAAGATGCAGAAAGAGAATATTAGAGAATCCAATATAATAATATTCTTACATAAGAAGTTCCAATCGTAATTAAGACAAAGTCTAACCACACTAACCAACACATGTTGGCCTAGTGGTAAAGGAACTCCGGTTGGAGTGCCCGCCCTGGGTTCGATCCGCGTTGGCCACGAGAGAATTTACTTACATGGGCTTCTCTCGCCCTCCAGACCACTTTGCGTAACCAGGGGCCCTTAAGTGGAGGCTTAAAAATTTCTGTAATGGCATGGGCATAAGCCCGGTGGGCTAGTCGATCACGCTTAGTGGTCGGATACTGGGTTATCAAAAAAAAAAAGTCTAACCACACGATTTGATAATCGAGTAATACTTAGTGCGATGTCAATCTCTTTTATGATTTACTGTGGTTGATCTACCCCCTTTCCCCCCAATTGACTAAGTGCAAGTTAGAACATGGTAGCTTCTGATTCACGGCCAATGAAACTCGGCTTGTGAGCTGAATGCATCATTCACAGCTAGAGGAGAGAGCATAAAAGGGATGGAGCTTATATTAATTTCAAAGTATATTAAAGGTATTCTAAAATCAAGATCTCTTATTCAACTTGTAATCAATCAGGCTATATGATCTTTTGCTTGCGGCATCTTCTGTTAGTGTCTTTCACTTAATAAATCAGTCTTTTTCAAAGCATTATTATTTTCAGTGCCGGTTCGGTGATTCATCATGCCATGTCGGATGAGCAAGATATGTGTCTATTGGGCTTTTATCATATTTTTAGGTTCATTGGGATTCTTGTTGGCTTTTATCCTATGATCATTAACAAAAGTATCCAAAATGCTAAGAAATGGAACGATGCTCAAGTAAGCCAAGTTAATGTCTCTCCTCTGCTTACCTTCGCGAATGCTGGTTCGCGATGATCGGAGTGTGCTCCTCCCTCCTTTCCGGAAGGTATCCTTGTGTGTAAAGCTGATGCAGCGTGGGATGCTACAACTGGAAGATGCGGGGTTGGAGGGATTTTCTCGGGAGTGGATTGTCATGTTCTCCCTACAATGGCTGAAGGTTTTAGTCATGTTTCGTCAGCTCTACTGGCAGAAGCCTTAGCCTTAGCTGTTCATTGCGCGGTGTTTCTTTCTGTTTACTCAAACGTTCGATCCCTGGTGGTTTTTACGGATTCACTTTCTCTGATTAAAACTTGTTGAAAACAGGAGGGCATCGACCGGAACTGTTCGATATCATATTTGAGATCTATCACTTTGTCTCTTTCTTTGATGTTATCTCTTTCGATTTTATTTCTTGCAACTTTAATTCCGACGCTGATTCCGTGACAAAATCAGCGCCTGCTTTGTATACTCCAAACTCTGTTTTTGGAATCTAGGCTCTTTTAGAAAATGCAAGTTTGTTTGATTAAAAAAATTTTTTTTTTTTTTTTTTTTTTTGGAAAAAAGGGCAAAAAAAGTTAGTTGCATCTCAGTAAATCTTTTTTTTGTTGGGATTATCCGGATGCAAATTTATATATTTTTCAGGTTTAGTAAAAAAAATATCTTCTAAGAAATGATACAATTATATCTTTTAACCAAGTCGGCATAAAATATCCGATTATATTGTTAAGATATATACAATTCCAAAAAGAAATGGTTCATGAATAAATACTATTTTCTTTTTAAAAGCAAAATACTCGTTGAAATCAGGTGATCTGAATGAGTAAATCGCAGCTTTATCGTAAAGAAATAAATATAAAAACCATGCAGCTTCGTCAAAGTTATGAAGTTACAAAAGAACCATACACAACAAGAGAGAATAAAACAGAACAATCGGGGTATTTTAGTCATTGGATACAGAAAGGCGCGAGTTGAGCATGAGTTTTCTCAGCTCTAGTTGCCTTGTATAACGGAGAAAGACCACAACATTAGTAACACATACAAACAACTAGAAACTGTAATCTATTTATTACAAGAAGTAAATCTTCGAATAATAAAGTTAGATAATTCCAAGCGAGAGAATCCCGAGACTTGATCCAACTCTTATATATTACATAACGATCTCATCTTCATTCTGATCCTTAAATCTTCTTAATAGCCTCCTCTCTCTCTAGTTCTCTCCATATCTGAAAAAGAGTATCGCTTATAGAACGATATGCGGAATAACGAAACCTCAGCGAGTGAGATTGCTGCTGCGAAGCAGAAGAAAGTCGACGATTGGTTACCGATCACATCCTCAAGAAACGCCAAGTGGTGGTACTCTGCATTTCACAATGTCACTGCCATGGTTGGTGCTGGTGTACTCAGCTTGCCCTACGCCATGTCCAATCTCGGATGGTACTTTGACTTGTAGTATTCATTATATATTCGATTATCTAATATTTTTAGACATTTTAATAAAAACTTGTTGTTGATCATTCACAAGGGGACCTGGCGTGACGTTGATGATAATGTCATGGCTCATAACTTTGTACACACTGTGGCAAATGGTGGAGATGCACGAGATGGTACCTGGGAAGAGGTTTGATAGATATCACGAGCTAGGCCAAGAAGCTTTTGGCGAAAAGCTTGGCCTTTGGATCATTGTGCCTCAACAACTAATCGTGGAGGTCGGTGTAGACATCGTTTATATGGTCACCGGAGGTCAATCTCTCAAGAAAGTCCATGAACTCCTCTGCTCTGATTGCAAAGACATCAAAACTACGTATTGGATCATGATCTTTGCTTCTATCCACTTCGTTATCTCTCACCTACCAAACTTTAACTCCATCTCCGTCATCTCACTCGCAGCTGCCGTTATGTCCCTATCGTAAGTATCTTAAACACACACATTTATCGTTAAGTTTTTACTCCCACCTTTTCAGGAAAATAGATTTCTAGATATTTTTTGTTCTACGAAATAGATTTCTAGATTTTTATTCTATTATAAGATATTATCTTAGTTAATATTAATAAGTTATAATTTTTACATAACATTAATATTTTAATTAATTAAATATTGTAGTTGATAGTTATTGAAAAATGTATTCTAAAATTAAATAATAAATTTAATTGTGACTATTCTATTATAATTTTAATATATGAGTGCTATAGAAATTAAAGGATAGAGTATTGTATAACTTGAACGGAAACCTAACCAGTTTTATGGCCATTTATATTAGGTTTTCAGTAACCTGAAAGTTACGTTTGATGACCATTTAATTTGAAAATTTACAGTGATCATATATTTGGTTTGATGATATGGTTTTGTGTGATGCATCAACAGTTACTCAACTATTGCATGGACTGCATCAGTGAACAAAGGAGTTCGTCCAGATGTAGACTACTCGCCTAGAGCCTCGACAACGCCTGGAAATGTATTCAACTTCTTGAACGCGTTGGGAGATGTGGCTTTTGCATACGCAGGTCACAACGTTGTGCTGGAGATTCAAGCCACGATTCCTTCGACACCGGAGATACCATCCAAGGCTCCAATGTGGAGAGGAGTCCTTGTAGCCTACATCATAGTCGCCATTTGCTACTTCCCTGTAGCGTTCCTCGGCTATTGGATCTTTGGAAACAGCGTTGACGACAACGTTCTAATGACTTTGGAGAAGCCTGTATGGCTTATTGCAATAGCTAACTCGTTTGTGGTGGTCCATGTCATTGGAAGCTATCAGGTCTTTCACATTCTAGATATTTTATCACTGATTAAATCAAGAAATATACCATGAATATTGATATTCTCTCTGAACAACTTTGTGGAGACAGATCTTTGCAATGCCAGTGTTTGACATGCTTGAAACCGTTTTGGTCAAGAAGATGAATTTCAATCCTTCCTTCAAACTTCGCTTCATCACTCGTAGTATTTATGTTGGTAAGCCACATGCATTCCTCACTCGTTAGAGCTATTCTGTATATCCATTTATCTGATTTTTTTTTTGCATTGGACCGTTCAGCTTTCACTATGTTCATCGCGATATGTATCCCGTTCTTTGGTGGACTACTCGGCTTCTTTGGAGGATTTGCATTCGCCCCAACAACTTACTACGTATAATACTCCTAACATTCATTTGTTTCATTCTTTCTTGTCAGAAAATGAACTTGTGATTTACGACTATAACACACATTAATATTGCAATTGCAGCTTCCATGCATTATTTGGCTCATTCTCAAGAAACCTAAGAAGTTCAGTCTATCCTGGATAAGTAACTGGGTATGTTCTTTCTTACCAATGTATCTTTAGCTCTTGTTTATTCTTGTACACCAATAATTTTTTCTTTGGTGTAAATAAAAATTGCAGTTCTGCATTATAGTAGGAGTTATTTTGACGGTCATAGCACCCATTGGTGGCCTCAGAACCATCATTGTCAACGCAAGCACCTACAAGTTCTTCTCTTAGATTTCTTCTTATACCACAAAAAAAAAGTAAAGTAGATATAAGAAAATAAGCCACGGCCAGTCTCGTTTTCTATGACTGTCCGTTTTGTTACTTTTAAGATTTTAGTATAGTTTAAGACTCGTAAGTCATGTATCTGCTGCTTTTATATGAAAAACTCCATATTCTAGTTCTTTTGTTATTTCGTAACTGCATGAGTTGACGTATGGGAACTTGATTACTACTTTACTAGATCATCAAATCTAGATGCAGTGTTATTTACTAAAACAAAAGATTATATTTCAAAATGTTAAACAAGTGTTTTGTTACTTGAAGCTATATGTATCTTTTTGTCGCTTCAAAGGTTGGCAAAAAAAGAAATTATAAACCTTGTGTTTATGTTTCTTGTGGGTGTGGTTTTGTGGTGCTAACTTCAAACTTTTCAAGTGTCAGACCAAGTGCAAAACAGGCTTCCATTATTTCAATCTAATAGAGTAGAAACAGGCTTTGAACTCTTCAAGATTACATCGTATTTGTAGATAGTTCAGTTTGCACCCAAGCAAAACGGCTTCAGTTTTGATTGGGTGCAAATTCCATGTTTTTTATTTTTCTTTTGCTTTGGAATCAAGTTTAGGTCTTATATGTTGATAATCAATTAACCTCAAGATTATTTTCTGAAAATGATATTTACGCTTTAGCAAAACGAAAAAAATATATATTACGTAACTTATTAGTTTAGGCAATGCGTTTTAGATTTCTCTCCAAACAGAATCCGCAGAACAGAAATCCGACCAAGTTCCAGAATAAACTCAACTTTTGTCCGTTTTACCAAAACACAAAAGCAAATCTGAACAAAACCTCAATGCCTAGATAGCAATACCTCCATCAATGGTGAATGACTGCAAAACCAATGATATTAACCAACGTTAGGCCGATAGCATAATCTAATATAGGTTTTGATAGGAGTTTGAGGTAACCTGTCCGGTAATGTAACTGGCTGCAGGACTGAGAGCCAAGAATTCTACCAAGCCAGCCACATCTTCCGGTTGTCCATACCGTCCTGAAAATCAAACCGATTTGCTTTGTCTCAGACTATTTTGATGTCTCAATACATCCCTAACCCACATAAATTGCTCGCAAAATTAAACTATCCATTACCTAATGGGATTGTTCCCAAGATTTTCTTTTCCATGTCTTCTCCAAGCTTGGCAGTCATGTCAGATGCAATGAATCCAGGACAAACCACGTTGACCTGTAAATAGATCACATTTTCGACGGACCATGTTTAATATCTTGTCTATGGAATGAAAAAAAAAGAGGAGTGTGATGAGGATGAGAGGTCACATACATTAATATTCCTGCTCGCACCCTCTCTGGCGGCAGTCTTGGAGAACCCAATAACTCCAGCTTTAGCAGCAGCATAGTTTGCTTGGCCAATGTTACCAATGAGACCAACAACTGACGCTATGTTGATGATTCTTCCCTGCAAGATCATATGCATTCAGACTTGTCTTTTACATCACATCTTAATATCCTAGAGGAGCTCAAATGAAAACCGATACGGCAGATGGCAAACGCAAGAAAATGTAGAAGCTGAAGCGAAGTAAGTAAATAAATACCTTTCTCTTCTTCATCATGATCTTTGTTGCTGCCTACAGAGAGTAAATTATGAGTTACAGACCCAGAGATTCTGATGAGTATCAAAATTTCAGCAGGGTGCGCAGGAACACAAACCTGGGTACAGAGAAACACTCCAGTGAGATTCAAATCGATCACTTCATCCCATTGTGACTTCTTCATGCGAATCAACAAGGTATCCCGAGTGATTCCTGAAAATTATGTAGCCATGTCAGTGGACAGTAAAATCAAAGAAGAAGCAAGGTTTTAATTTCATATACCTGCATTGTTAACGACGACATCAATGGTTCCCCATGCATCAATAGCCTGCAGAAATATTATACAAAAGAAGATTGATAAAATGTAGGAGAAGGATAAAAGATAGTGTACAGCTTTCATCACATACGGTTTTCATCATGGCTTCCACATCAGCTTCTTTTGAGACATCACCCCCAAAAGTAATAGCTTGGCCACCATACGCTTCAATCTACATTTCCATA
Organism: Raphanus sativus; assembly: GCF_000801105.2. Lineage (NCBI taxonomy): Eukaryota > Viridiplantae > Streptophyta > Magnoliopsida > Brassicales > Brassicaceae > Raphanus > Raphanus sativus. Next base: position 11,651,200 of record NC_079511.1, read on the forward strand.
AGAGTATAAATGTCAGTCAAAATGGAGGATGCCGACATGGTAGAGGAAAAACACTATTGACTGCAGATGATATTTGTCAAATAACAGATGGGTAAAAACTCTAGTTTAGCAGTGTGGATTGAGAGAGCATCACAAACACATTCGTTGACAAGAAACATAACAATGAAAGAAATTTCCAGTTGTAATTCAGTGCGTCTCAGAAACTGAAAAAGTTCTCAAAGATTCATTGTTCAGCATAAAAGCTGACACATTTCTTTCTCTATGTACCAGTAAAATTATCCCTATACTCAAACTCCCTATGAATATTGGTATAAAGTGATTTCCTCGAAACAGAAAACAAGGAAAGAGCTGCGAAACCAAAGCAGCACACAGAATGATACGGAAAACAAAATGGCAGTCACCTGTTTGGAAACTTCCTCAGCCTCCTTTGCTGACCTAGCATAGTTCACCAACACCTGCAACCAGAAACACAATGTTTAAGCATTAGACCGTTTCTTTTTCTTTTCTGTAGTACAACTAAAACACTATTAAACTCAAGCCAAACTACACAGATAACCAAGGCTTATGGGTCTACGGAGAGAAACTTCAATCAAACTTAGTGCAAATCGAATGTATTTTTCAGACAAAATCTGTAAACAATGAAACTCTTAATCAAAAAGACCAAACCTTGCAGCCGGCTTTGCCCAAGGAAAGAGCAATAGCTTTACCAATCCCTCTAGAGGCACCAGTGACAACGACCACAGGAGACTCCACTTTCGGAACAGCTTCACCCGTCGATTGCTCAACAGCCGTCGCTTGAGCTTTCACAACTGCGTGTGAGATTATTGTCATAATAATATAATGAGAAATGGAGGGAACGGATCTTTTAAGTGAAACGGGCGGAAGGAATTGAAAATACCGGTGGATGTTGCAAAGGACTGTCCCGATCCGCATCGGAGCATTCCGTAACGAGGCATTGCGGACTGAAGAGGAGACCATTGACGGACCTGGCAGATCTCGTGGATGCCGAGGTTCCTGGCGGATCTCAAGGAGGTGAGCTTTGTTGCTGCTGCTGCGACGGTGGTGGTTGCCATCGAAGGGAGAATACGGTGAGAGCGGAGGAGGTAGAGAAGGGAGTCCGAACTAGCGAACCTCGTAAAGATCGACACTGTGTAAGAGAGAGAGGGCGAGACGAGAGTGTTGGAATATTTAATTGGAAAAGCGATACGGACGAGGTTGTGCTTCTTCTTGTGCAGTGTTTAGTTGGTAGTGAGTTGTTGGATTTAGACGGCCAGCCAGACTAGATTGAACCGGACCGGATCGGTTTTAAGGGTTTTCTCAATTTGTAGTTAACCAACCCGTATATAATCAATCAATCACACCAAACCAACTTTTCGTTTAATCGGTTTTCACGATTTACCCAGGGGGATTGAGAAGAGCCAATGCATAACCAGGGAAGAATCTAGAATAGTTTTTTTAGTTGGTGCAAAATTTAATAATGGATCAATACTATTAAATTAAAATCATGACCAGTTAATAGAAGTTTGGTCTAATTAATTACTAGATTTTGACCCGCGCTTAGAAAGCGCAGGTTTATTTTTTAGTTAAATATCTTTTTAATGAATTTCTATAAAAGATAATGCATAGACTTAGATATATTTATTCAGAATCGCAAATTGAACCGTACTAAACTGAAAAACCCAAAACAGAAATTGAACTAAATTTTATAAATAACTGAGAAAATCATATATTTGTGGAACCAAAATTTGAAACCAAACCTAGAAAAATGGGTACCTGAACTATTAAAATATAAATTATGTACTTAAAATATTAATTGTATTTATTATCTAAATAAATGTATCCTAAAATATTATTTATAAACCGAATAACCCTAATTTTTATTCAAATTATTATAAATTATCTTAATTATCTGATATTTTTATCCAAAAAACCCGAATCACTTGAAATTTAAACTAACCCCCCCCCTCCAAAATTATCCAATATTTCTATCTATAAATCATTAATTACCTGAAAAAACATAATCGAACTGGAATTAAATTGAACCTAGAATTTTTTTTTGTATATTAGCCGGTCTAAACTATTCTACTGGACCAAACAAAAAACTGAAATAATTCAACTAAAACCAAACAGAACTTTGTAAATATCTGGACGGTTCCTGAATTTTTAGAACCGAAGCCGAATGCTCAAGATTAATAGTGCATCTACATTTAAATGGTGTGAAGAAGCATTCTATTTTTACAAACTATTTAGCTCATTTTTGTGGAGTACATATGTGATTTATAGACGAATTAAGATATAAGAAGTGTTTTATATCTGATCTGGATTCGCGGCCGCACCGGTGAACCCGGTGGTTGTGTATAATCCAGACATGCTTATGTTCTTCATGCAACATTTTGTTAGAAGTTATATCAACTGATATGTTTTATAAAAATCAGATTTAATGGAAACCTATTAATTAAAATCTCGAAAAACCGAAAAACCCACCATTGAAAATTACTATAATAAATATTTTTCAAAAATTATTATGTCAACACCTGTCACTTAATAAGTAAAATGAACACACTAAGGTATATATATATATCGAATGAAGAAAAAGAAAAAAAAGTTGTATTATGTTTGGTTATCTATGTAGGATCCAAAACTATATATGTTGAATATTAAATTATCAAAAATTATTAATACGTTTGTTACAGTCATCTCCTTTCACTATGACTTTTTCTCTGTATTAATTGAATAATAATAAAAATATGTACGTAGAATATTCTTAAATTTGTTGTTAAGGAAATTATTAGTTGTAGTAGGCAATATTATTTGCCCCTAAATATACGCTGAATTATGAGATGTGAGTGTAACTAATAGTATAAATATAGTTAGAGAAATATATAGATATAGCTAGAGAAATATAAGGGAATATATCAAAATGGTTAGTCTAATGAAAGGGTGCAACAACTTTATTTAAGTAGATTTTTTCAGAATGTTCCTCTTTTAATAGTATAGATTTCCAATAATCTATACTTAAAAAATCTAATACACAGGAGAGAATCTAGAATAGTTTTTTTAGTTGGTGCAAAATTTAATAATGGATCAATACCATTAAATTAAAAATTATGACCAGTTAATAGAAGTTTGGTCCAATTAATTATTTCCAATAATTTATACTTAAGAAAATCTAATACACGATCTATACTTTAAAAATAAATAACTGCATCAGATATAACCACCATTTCTAACTGCATAATATTTGGTATTATTATTACCCATTTTAACAATACGGAGATGATAAAAAATTGGGCCATGGACTTTGATTTACAAAACCCACTTTAATTGCATAACAAATTATAATGTGTAATATTTTTTTTTGTTTGGTGTAATATTATGTGTAATAATAATGTTATTATAATTATATATGAAATAAATCCATAAAACTTAAATGAAAACATATAACTTTATCTTTTAAGTTACTATTTTATTACTAAACAAAATTGTAACTAAACTTTGTTATTTTTTAAAAAAAGGAATAACTATTTATGAATGAAGTATAAAATTAATATGTTAAATTGTTATGGCATAAGTGTATAGTTATTCGTGTTACAAAAAAAAAGTGTATAGTTATTCAACATCAATAATTCAATACAGTTATAAAAAAGTTAATAATAATTAAAAAAAAAGTAATTTACACAAATATAATTTCAAAGAGAAACATAAATATGATTACGAAAAAAACATAAATATAAAATTAAATTTCAAAAAAAAATATAAAACAAAACATATTCCCGTCCTTTAAGGATAGATCAGCATCTAGTATCGTATTAGGATAGATCAGCATCTAGTATCGTATCAAAATCGGTTAATCGAAGTTGAGATATTAAGGGTGTACAACGTTAGACCATCACGTCTAAGCTGATTTCTTTGTATTTTTACATATAAAATCGGTAATATTGATAATATTAGGGGGCACGTGCCACCGTTGGAGGGAACCGGTGAGCAGCATCACCAGCAACTATCACTCTGTTCTCACACAGCACATGAATTTCTCAGCAAACTTCAGCGTGCATGACCCATGGCTTAATATCAGCAACATCCAAGTCCCAAAGCTCATATGGCCCACCAAATTGAATATCAGCATCTTGCACATGTGTTACGTGTGTTATTCTCATCAACAAGGCCCAAGAGGTCTTGGAAGAATCATTTAGCCCAAAAATAAGAGTTGGTTTTTATCTTGGCAAGCTAGCTTCTAGAATAAGAAATAAAGCAGTCAACGCAGGGATCCGTCAACAGACCACGTGGAGAGGTGTATGGCCTGTGTGACCTTGCCTATTACTAAGAGTGTGTCTGTGTGTGCCTTTGTGTGAGGATGATCTAGAGATTAGATCACTTATGTGTAGGGGAGGTGAGAGACTCCATTGTTAATTCTCTCAAAGGTTCTTGTAAACAGTTCTATTCTAATACAATCGTTATCTATCTTTCCCTTTATTTTGATCCAACGCGATACGTGCGAGTCACACGTATCAACATGACAAACAAAACCACCACTGAAATTTGGTCACAGTTGGGACAAAACTGAAACCATAAAGGTGTAGGCGTGTAGCGATAGGGACAGTAAATACCTCCGGACTGAAACCAGATAAGACTCTACTGTGGTGGATAGTATGGAATCTGCTATTCAGAAAACGATTAAACGCCAAAGCTACGGTGTATAGAACAAATTAAAACGAGAAATATTGATACCTGCAAAACAAATTCTCCTTGTAGTAGATCATGAGCAACGAGACCTCCTCCTATACCCTTCAGTTTTGAAAAATGAAAAACAACATCCCTGGTTCTGCTACTAGTCTTCATCATCTTTAGCAATAGCCTGACATATTCTATTACTTTGCACTTTTTAGCCAAGTATAGCCTGGTACTTTTCGAGATAGTCAGTATAGCCTGGTACTTTTCTAGAGTGTTTGAAGTTTTGAACAACAGTGAATACATAATATGAAAGGTAACTGCTGGAGGTCATTTTTTTGTTACAAGAGAAATGAATCACTCAGCAAAACCTACTTCTCATCACCAAAACACACATTGATCCTTAAAGCTTTTCGCTATCAGTATCAAAATAACACGAGTGCAAACTAACACTATAAATGTAAGTACCGGCCACACCTAAATATGTATAGTTGCATAACAGAGGATGACATGTTGCAGCAAGTTTCCCGACCAAGTCAGCACTCTCAACGTCGCGTTTACTGAAATTGTCAAAACCAAAAAAAAAGAGAGGAATATGTTTGCCGTCCAAAACGGGGAAACAATTAATTAATTAATTAAATAAAATAATAATAAAATAAAGGACGTGAGGCATACGCACAAGATCAGGCCGCAGGTAAAATAATACTACTAGGAGAAGAATAAACAAAACATGGAAAAATACGCTATGACCATCTCACTCTCCAATCCAAAAAACAATTTAATCAACGCAGCAAAGAAAACGCTCTCTTCTCTTTCTATAAAGCTTCGACTAGTTCGTTAGTTCATCGTCCCTCAAAGAATCAGCCATGAGAACGAAGAGCAAAGGTAAAGTGCACCCATCTCCTTCCCCGCCTCCACCATCTTCTTCTTCAAGAGGAGAAGACTGTCTCTCTGTCCTGAAGCTTCTCCCCGCGGTGATTCTCGTTCTCGTCTCGGCTCTCTCCCCAGAAGACAAACAAGTCCTTGCTTACTTAATCACTAGGTCACTCAAAACCACCACCACCACCTCCACAGGAAGAACCTCTTGTGATTCGAGGAACAAGAAATCTCCGGTTTTGGATTGCGAATGTTTCGATTGCTACATGAGTTACTGGTTTCGATGGGACTCTTCCCCTAACCGCGAGCTCATCCACCAGATCATCGAAGCTTTCGAAGATCATCTCGAGAATAATAGTAATAGCTCCGCTGCTTCCCAGATATCAAACGGCATGAGAGAAGGAGTTAAGAAGAAGAAGAAGAAGAAGGATAGATCAACAAGTCGTCGCCGTGTTGAAGAATCACCGATTGCTAGTGAAGTCACGGAACCCGTGTTGGTGGTGCCTAGCGATGAAGTGAAATCACCGGAAAAGTCAACGGAAATGCTGAGGTTTCCCGTGGCGGCGGCGACTGGGCACAAGGGTTTGGCGAGGAAAGTGTTACCGGACGTGCTGGGTTTATTCAATTCCCGTTTCTGGCGACTTTGGAGTCCGAACCCATAGAAAGAAGGCATCTTCGGCTTATTTTAAAAACAAATGCTTGTTTTTTTTTTTTGAGCTAAATGCTTTTTATATAAAATACAGTATTTGATATAAAAACCACCTAGTTATGTTATTGTATAATACTGCCTAGTTATGTTATTGTATAATACTGAAATAATGAAAAAAAATATGTTGCTGTATATATATATTTTTCTCTCTTTTGTTTAAAAAAATGCAGCAGGCAATATCATCTAAATTTATTACTGCTTCCAATTTGAGAGCATCCTCAATTTTCTGAAGAGTTGGTAATTGGTTTCAGAGCTTTGAAACTGTATGATTCTCTTCAGGTTTTGTAGGTTCTCTTTCGTACTTTCCCTTGCTACTCTGTTTAAAATTTGGAACGTAAAGACATAGGATCCACGTCACAATTCAAAATTAAGAAACTTTTATCTTTAGTGGCAAAATTCTTACCGAGAAAAAAAAAAACAAAAACAAAAGACAAATCGGCCGGTTGGTATGCTAGCTAACCAACCAATAACGAGAGATTGGTATGTGTATAGTGGACAGGGACCGTCTCTTTACTATTGATTAGAGACTATAATACGCATACCGCTATGGATGTTCAAACAAGAATTAATGTGAGTGCGTAACAAAACCATGAACACTCAATAATATGATTTGATTCTAGTCTGTAAACTCAAATTTAGATCGGGATCTTGTAAACCCGTGTGTCCTCTTCCTCTAAAGGAAGGCTATGTGTTTTCTCGAATTAAAAACAAACCAACAAAAAATAACCTCATGCTAATGAGCCTTTTCCCACAGCCCATTTTGATATTTTCGGCCCATAAAGAAAATAATTGTTTCTCAAGTCACTTGACCAACACTGTCGCCTCGAAATCTTGTCTCTATTCTCTCTCTCTCCCCCCGCCTCGCGCCGTCGCAAGAGCTCGGCGATTTTTACCTACCTCCGAAGTTCTTCTCTTCTAACCAATTCTCTTCTCGAATCTTCTTCTGATGCAGCTTCCTCCTCCATCGTAATCCTTTTTTTTTCCGTGCAAGCTCACAGAGTTAAAAGAGCATTCGTCTTCTCTAGGCAAACATCATCATATTATGGCTCTTCCGCTCGGGAAGCTCACCATCCTCATCGGTGCAGGTCCGTTCAATTCATAGGCTTTCTATTCTATGATCTGAATTTACTACTTCTCGTTTCTCGAATCCTTCTCGGGTTTTGATTGGGTTCGTCAATTGTGACGTCAGGACGATAAAGTTAGGGTTTTTAATAAACCCTTTGGTTCCTGTAGAATGATCAATGTGCTTGATTGCACAACAATCATAAAAAGTACATATTGGTATCTTTATGTATCGATTTATTTTACTACGCATGCTTAATGCTCACTTAAGTATCCTTTTGCTTTAGGTCTTGTTGGGTCAGTGCTTGCTAAAGATGGGGGCTTACCAGATATGTCCAGTTTCGTCTCCGGTGCTTTTAAGGTATTTAAGCTTGCTCACCCATCTTCTGACATCATAAAGTTCTCACCTTTTCTTTATTCAACATACTGTGGGTGGGGGGTGGGGGTGATAAACTTGGCGATTCTTTATGTGTGTGATGACGCTGTTTTTTGGAGAAAAAATCGGGTAATTGGTACTTATTTCTCTTTGACAGATGGTATTTAGACAACTGAAACAAGGAGAACCTGCCAAGTCAGCTAGCAAGCCTTACAGTGATGCACTTACAGCCCAGGTTAGTTTAGTGATATGAATCTACTTACTGGAGTGGGTAAGTTGTTAGATAGTGGAGGACTTAGAATTTCCCTGTCTAATTTTTCTTGCAGGTTAACAGTCTTCGGCATGAATTGCAGTTGCTGGCTTCAAACAGACCTATCACTATAATTTCCACTGGAGGATCAGGTCCTTTAGAGTTTTTTTTTTTTACGTTGAAGTTTTATATTCCTATCTGCTCTATTCTTCTGCATTAAAAATCTGTGAGAAGTCAAAAAATGAGTGATATGTTTTGGCTGTTATGTTGATTAAATGAAGCAGGACACTAAAATCTTTCCCAATCTTTAATCTTTCTGGCTGTGGTTTATCCGTTTATGGTATCCACTTTCAGGGCTTTTTTTTCGTTTCTTGCAACTTATACGCATCAAAGCAAGCAGACTTATGTTCTGAACTATAGTATTTTGTTCCAAGCTATATATAATACGTCATTTCATTAATGTGACATCATTTTCTGTTTACTGTTAATGCCTTTAAGCAAAATAGTTAATTATTTCTTTACATTAATTTCCAGGTAGTAGAAAGTATGGTGTGGTCATTATTATTGGGGTGATAGGCTACGGATATGTTTGGTGGAAGGTAATCACACATCGCCATGTTTGGCCTACTTGAAAATAGTTACTTGCTCGTTTGTAAATTGGAGAACACAATTCTTTGGCTTCTCCTTGCCAAATACTTTTGACCTGGCTCATTTGTTTGTGTTTTATTTTATTTTTCTTTATTAAAAATACTGATTCATTATGCAACGTTTTCAGGGCTTCAAACTTGAAGATTTTATGTTTGCAACAAGGCGCAGCTTGTCAGATGCATGCAATAATGTTGGCACCCAGATCGATGGTTTTTATTCATCCCTCTCGGTAAGTTCTTACTTCCTTCCTATATAATCTTTTGATTTGACAACTGAACTTCTGTTCTTGTCAGTTATGATGGTTCCTCTTGTGAGCTAAATCCATCCAAGTGATCTAGTACTACTTCAATTCAGTTGCAGAACATTAATTGTTTTTTTTCTTCTCATTTTGATTATGTTAACATTTCATGGCAGGGTACAAAACGGGAGTTAGGTTCAGAAATCGACAGGATGGATCGTACTTTGGATGCAAGTTCAGTAATTATTAAAGAAACAGGAAGAGAGGTATGTTAGATTGAGAATGTATACAAACGCTTCTACTTGTGATCAAGGCTTTCTAATGATTTCTTGATAATGTTTTATCAAAATGCTTAGGTGACTGAGTTACGGGATGGAACCGCAAATATGAAGGATGAAGTTAGGTCTGTTTTCGAGGCTGTTGAAACTCTGGTGAGTATATTTTAGTGATCGCATTTATCTTAAACCAGTTTGTTCCTCCTAAACAGTATGAGTTGATCTTGTTATCTTCTTAATTTCAGGCCAGCAAAGTCTCTCGCATTGAGGGAAATCAGGTAACATCTTTGTCACAGTTGTAGTGTTGGAAATTTTGTTTTGTTAATCAGGCAATGTTGATTGAATTTGTGTTTCTGTACCTTCCTTAAAGGATCTCACGCTTAGAGGAGTCGGAGCTCTGCATGCCCAGAGTCTCGAGCACAAAAGAATTCAAGAGTCCAATGAGGCAAGATCATTTGCCAGTATGCATTGAGTTCAAGAGAAATGGCCACACTTTATTTTCTCTACTCTTGTTTACCAACCCACTTATTTTATGTTTAGGCTTTGCCTTCAACTTCATCAGTGCCAGCTCTTGAGCCAGCTCCTGTGGCAGTGGCGGCACCATCATCAAGGGTAAATGAGTCAAATCTTTGATCTGGTCTCGCAATGAATTTCATTTATCCATCACGTTATCGGGGTTGTTAACGATCCTATTGTGTTTGGGTGTGTTAGCAGACTCTGTCTTTGCCTCCTCCTTCTCCCCGTGAATCCCAATCTCCGTCAACCCCTAATGGAGCTCAACAGGTACCTCCTTGTATCTTACACACAAGTTGTTGTTACTGTTGTGCTAGAGTACTGACTTAGTCATTTGGACAGTCACATGGTCCACTTCACCACACTCAGTCTATGCCTGGTTTGAAGGATATAAGCGAAAGCCCTAGGAGCGGTGAGACTTTCTCCAATGGAACACATTCTGGAGAAGCCAAGGGAAACACAACAACAAGTCCAGGCCTGTTTAGTATGTTTTCAATGCCAAGAATAGGGAGGACTCGTAGTGCGTTGAACGCAGTGCCTGCTGCTAACTCGACTGGACCCCTATAGTGGCTTGTCAATATAGAAGAGAGTTTTGATCATTCAGATATAATGATCAAGTACACCTGAAATGGAGAAGTGCTAGTAGAGAAGTTGAATACATTTTGCTCTGTTTATTATGATCGGTCCCTTGCTCAGTGGAGAAAATGTCATAAACGTTGCATACAATTTTGTAGTGAATGCAGCTTTATATTTACAAATGATGATTATAAGATTAGATTCGGTCACAAAATTTGTTATTTTTCTAAGATAACTGAATTATAAAGAACAAAAAGAAAGCAACTACGCAATTTGAATAATAAGCTCTATCCCTACAAAAGTTATGAAGTTTTAATTAGAAGCTCTATAGCATTGTCTTGATGCACTTGCAACAACAGCAAAATCTAAAAAAAGAATCATCTACTATATACACTTGTCAACTTCTCTGTTAAGCCTGGTATTGGGAATGAACGAACTCTTCTCTTTAGTTACTAGGCACTGTGTTGACCGCACTAATAGTCCTCACTATTCTTGGCGTTGAGAACCTACCAACCAGTCCCGAACTCAAGCCCGATATCCAACTCCCTGTGGCTTTCCCTGAATACGTTCCATTTGAAAGAGTCTCCAGACCGCTAGAGCTTTCACTTATGTCCTAAAACCACAGAGTTTATTGAATTTTTTTTTTTTTAAAAGGTTAGGTTTGAGGCATATTGATGTTCAGAACTTGAGGGATAGGGAAATATCCTTTTACCTTCAAACCAGAGATAGATTGAGTGTGGTGAAGCGGACCATGTGACTGTCCAAAAGAAAAGTTAAGAATACTGAGTACAATGGAAGTTAGTTTCTCCATCGACAACTCCGGTTTTGAGATGGAACAAACCTGTTGAGCTCCTCCATTAGGGGTTGAAGGTGATGATTGGGATTCACGGGGTGAAGCAGGAGGAGGAGGCAAAGATAGAGTCTCCTAACATCAAAATATCAAAACAAAAAATAAGTGATAGAAAGAGCTAAGGTCCAATAATGTGATGAACAAATGAAATTCATCGCAAGAACGGATGAAAAGAAAGATTTTGTCATTTACGCTGGACGATGAATGTGTCAGAGGAGCTGCCTCAATAGCTGGCAATGATGATGTTGAGGGCAAAGCCTGTACACAGAAGAAAAGCTAGGCAAATAAGACGAAAATATAGCCATTTATCTTAAACTCACTGCACATTAAAGAAGGGTCATGCCTTATTGGAATCTTGGATTCTTTTGTGCTCGAGACACTGAGCATGTAGAGCTCCAACTCCTTTAAGCGTGAGATCCTTTAAGGAAGGTACAGAAACACAAATTCAATAAACATGGCCTGATGAACAAAACAAATCTCCAACACTACAACTGTGACAAAGATGTTACCTGGTTTCCCTCAATGCGATGGACTTTGCTGGCCTGAAATTATGAAGATCACAAGATCAACTCATTTTGTTTAGGAAGACCAAACTGGTTTAAGATAAATGCAATCACTGAAATTTACTCACCAGAGTTTCAACAGCCTGGAAAACAGACCTAACTTCATCCTTCATATTTGCTGTACCATCCCGTAACTCAGTCACCTAAGCATTTTGATAAAACATTATCAAGAAATCATTAGAAAGCCATATACATTTTCAATCTAACATACTTGTCTTCCTGTCTCTTTAATGATTACTGAACTTGCATCCAAAGTACAATCCATCCTGTCAACTTCTGAACCTAGCTCCCGTTTTGTATCCTGCCATGAAATTGTAACAGACCAAAAAAAAATGAGACAACATATTAAATGTTCCATAGAAATCTCACGAGAGGATCATCATTGCCGACAAGACTATTCAATGATCAATTTTTTCTAAAAGAAATCACAAAACGAACAGTCTTTAAAGAGCGGTAAAGAAACTAGATATGGGAAGTAGAACTTGCCGAGAGTGATGAGTAAAAACCATCGATCTGGTTGCCAACATTATCACAAGCATCTGATAAGCTGCGCCTTGTCGCAAACATAAAATCTGGAAGCTTCCATCCCTGAGAATATTCATTTCACAAGAAATCAGTGCCAGTGAAGAAGCAAAACTGTTTTAAGTAGCTTGGTTATGGGGAAGCATTAATATACCTTCCACCACACATATCCGTAGCCTATTACTCCAATGATAATGATGACACCATACTTTCTACCTGTGAATGTAAGCAAAACTGTAAGCTACGATTAACAGTAAACACAGAATCACAAGTGTTTGATGCAAAAAGGAAACTGTAAATTAAAAATGTTTCTAAGCTTATCTATTTTTCTAAGCTTATCTATTTTTCTCTAGAGAACCTGATCCTTGTGTCGTAACAATAGTGATAGGCCTGTTTGATGCCAGCAGCTGCAGTTCATGCCGAAGACTGTTAACCTACATAAGAAAATCAGAAAAGACCAATAAAGATTCAATCCTCGCCACCAGTTAAAAGATTCTTTGTGTCAAAAACTAACCTGAGCTACAAGTGCCGTATCATTACGGGACTTGATAGGCTCTTCTTGTTTCAGTTGCTTAGATAGAATCTGTAAAGAGAAACAAAAACCGTTGCCCCCAACAGCAGCACACATACACATAAAATGTACTCGACATAGAAAGTTAAAAATACCTTAAAAGCACCAGAGACCAGACTCGAGACAACTGGTAAGCTCCCGTCTTTAGCAAGCACAGACCCAACAAGTCCTAACGTTAGGAAACACACACACAAACTTCAGTTAAGGTAGTAACTTTTGATGAACACTTAAAGTACTTCTTCGATGATTAAGAAGAGCCAGTGAATGACACTGATGATCTTTTTTTCCTCTACAGGGATCAAAAGGGTTTATTAAAAAAAAATCCCTAACTTTTGATCCCATCAACGCAACCAAACAAAAGCCCTAACTTTCTAGTCACTACTAGAACATGAAATAGCCAATAAAATGCATGGACCTGCACCGATGAGGACGGTTAGTTTCCCGAGAGGAAGAGCCATAGCCATGCCCTAGGGCTTAGCGACCAGCTTATAGTATTAGCGATGACAACACGTTAGGCAGAGAGAGAGACGACGTGCGACTATAATGTTCGCTTCTCGTGTGGGCCGTGTGGCAGACTCAAACCACACCGTAATTTCCGGTTTACTGTGATCACAAACAATAAATTCTTGATCCGGTTTATTTATACATTAAAAAAATACTAGGATGGTATTTGATTTAATTTAATTAACTAGAGTATTATGATTAAGAGATTCTACCAATATGATGCCAAGTTGCCAACCATCAAGAGAAAAAAAAAGTATTATATATTATCAAAATAATCTCTAATTACATACATAGCCTTTGAGCTATAATCGATGAACATACACTTCATCAAATCAGGAACAGTTTAAATGAACAAATTAATTATAGCTTAGTCGATTATAGTTCTTGTTTTATCAGCAATAGCATTCGCCATTCTCGTTAACTGAACAAAGATTTAATCATTCTCTCCATATTAACCAAACATAAACCCGAAACTGGAATTTGTCTAATCAAATCAAGAACTGGTGAAATCATATTTGGTTACCTTCGGTTTGATTGGGTTCTCAATCCGGTTAACTTAGCATTTTGTACAGTTGTATAGGGCATTCGTGCGCAAATTAATCATTACAAAGGGAACTCCCCAATCAGTGGCCCAAATCGAAACAGAAATAAAAGCCCAGTAGCCCAACAAAACATTAGTATATATGTATATATTCAAAACCATTATCCGCATACGTAGCTCTATGTACAACATTGAAAATTTCTAAGGAGATTACTGAACCTAAAAGCTACAAGTCCAAAGATTCATTACCTGATTGCAGAGCCGTGCTCAATGTGTTAGCAAAAAGACAAATGCCTCAGGCCCCTAAATTCACGTACTTAATTTGGGGCCCCTATTTCTGTATACAATTACAAGTTAAAAATTTATATATGTTATATGTAGGGCTGGGCATAAAACCCGTAACCCGAAATCCGAACCGAAAAACTCGATCCGAACCGAATCCGAAATCTAAAAAATATCTGAATGGATCTTGTAGGGTGTTACAAAACATATCCGAACCCGAAGTGTTATCAACCGAACCCGAATGGATAATCCAAAAAATCCAAAAACCCGAAAACCCCGAAAAATATCCGAACAAAACGATCCGAATGTCCGAATTAATATGTAATATAAATATTTAAAACATAAATATGTACTTCAAATATTCAATTTTATATTTATTTCAACAAACCGATCTGATATAACCCAAATCCGAATGATATAAGGTTATTTTGGGTACTATCCAAACTGAACCGAAACCGATGTGTTATATTCGAACCCGAACCGAACTTGTAGATTTACTATAATGGGACTAAGAAGGTGTTACAAAATAGAACTAAAATCCCAAAAACTCGAACCGAATCCGAATGGGTACCCGAACGCCTAGACCTAGTTATATGGTTTTACTCTTGCGAATAGTTCCTACAAATTTAGTTATGTTAGCACATCTATAGGATTTGAGATTTTTAATTCTTTTATTGTTTTCTATATATTTTTATATGTATCTATCACAAAATCTTTTTAAATTTATTTGGTATACACATTTTGCGTTGTTGAATGAATCTGTATCTTTAGTCTTTACAGCTATAGTTCATATATTTTAGCTAACATTGAGATAGACTTCTTTTGGTTATTATGAAAACATGTATCCAATCTTAACAAACATTTTCATATCAAAGAATTTATTTATTGTTTATGTACTAAACTGTGTTTACTTCACATGTAAATCATATATTTTATGATGATAATTCTTTTTTTAATCCAAACTAAGGCCCCAATTTTATAAATTGCCTTAAGCCCCAAAAAGGCTAGGCACGGCACTGCCTGATTGACATATAATCAAATCAAATATCAAATGTAAGACACCTAAATATTTAGTTAATAGACTTAGAATATTTCTATTTTTTTAACTTTTGCTTTACTAGCTTTAGCGAAAGACCAGATCTAGTAGAATATCAAACTGGAAAATCTTTAGTGGGTTTATATTCGTTATTTTTCATTTCTCTGCTTATACCTGCCATGTCTTGCATTCAATCAAACCCAAGTCCATAGGACCTTATCCTCGTATAAAGCAAACACCTTATAGAGATTCTGATGTTTCGCAAGGATTGAACAAATGTATCTTCCAAATATCTTAAACCCCTACATTAGTGCCAACATGTTTAATGGTTCATGTTTCTTAAACTTTTTGTAAGTATCATGCACAAACGCATAAAAAGAAAAATCTTGATGCATCTGTATATAAAACTCTGTTCGTAATGAAATATTGTTAAAACAAAACAAAATTTACATAAGTGTAAACCATTTTCCTTGGAAGCTGATACATTTTTATTTGATGCATAATGACTATGAGTCTAAGACTACAGTAACTTACTATATACTGCAGCCTGATGATGATAAGTGATAACTAAAGAGGCTGGTCCCAAAAACTTTAAAACCCCACTCAACCCCAAGACGTGACTTATTTTCATATAACCCCATCTTTCTATTTTTGGCAATGAGGTCCACTTCCCATTACGTCTTGATGTGGACCCTGTCCGGCTATATTTAGCACCTTAATCCGACGGTTCTTCTTCTTTCTTTAACCCCCACGACATCCTTTTATAGCCGTTCGATTACGATCTCACGCTAATGGACCACATCACCAGTACTCCGCAACGTAGCTGTCTTGTAGGATTTCACGTGGCATTTATTTGTTCTAATTCGTAATGCAATTTGCAAGTTGATGTGTGGTCCTTAACATCCAGATTCTTCTTTCTTACGTGTAATATAGCATTTTTGATTTATGAGAACTCATTATAACCGTTGGTTTTCTTCGATTGATATCTAGCTCTATATACTTGGTGGGATCTGCGTGTGCTCGAGGTCCAGGGCATAAGATCCCAAAGCGAAAAAAGTATTCCCAAGTGATACTTTCACATTAACCTTTTCTATGCTTTAGACATATAAATTTATTCAGCGTTACGAATGATATAACTTATAAGATCTCACATCTTATCATTAACATATTAGTATATGCCTTGCAGATTGTTTGTTTCCATTTGGATAAAATTCCTTTTAGAGAGTTCAAGAATGTCTTTATTTTCTTGAAATTTAAAAAACTAAAAATAGTATTATTGTGTCCTCTTATACCATGTAGATCCACCACAATATAATATACGTGGAAAATTATTTGAAGTTTTAGAAAAAGCGAAGGAAATAGTACAACAATTGAAGAAAAAAATATAAGCTATATCATTGGTGTGACATCGATTGTAAATGAATAGTTGCATGTACTTTAATTTCTCCTGTGCTAATGTGTACAACATGTTTATCAATTGTCGTCATCTTACATTAAAATATATGACCAGATCTGATAAAATCGTGAATACGTACTTGGCTTCTAAAGACGCTTTCTAGCTATTGTTTATGGTAAGTTAACCATTATTTACATAATTAAGCTAAAGCAAATCAAAATATCGAGCACCTACACGTTTGCTTGAAATACTCTAGAGATTCAACTTTCAAAATCAGAGAAACTAAGCTTATATATATGACCAAACAGAATATTAGTACATGTTTAGTTTTTCTAATTGAATCATACCTTTGTGTCCATCACCTACTTACCAGTCAAGATAAAGCAATTACGTTTGCAAACAAAAAGCACTAAGAGTTTTGGTCAGACATGCTCTCTTACATCGGACGATCCCTAAGATAACCGAAATGAACTATAACCTTATTCTAAACTCTGTTTATTTTATCCATTTATGTTTTCTCAATTTTTTTTTTCTGATCAAATGTTTTCTCAGTTTTTTTTCTTTTATTTCTGGTGTCTGAATCTCTGATACTCTCATACCAAACTAAAGTTATCAATTTATTTATAGAAGTAGTTAACTTCAGTTAAAAATACATTTTAAACTGGGAAAAAGAGAAACAAATCTAGCAGTAAGAATTTAGATATCATCACAACATAGATAAATCACAAAAAAGAGTTGTGTTTTACTTTACATTTTTCACCAAACAGAAGGGTAGTTCCGTAAGTTGAGATATCGTAGGAGGCTTCACCTAGATAAGGTTAGGTCACATGATTCCCTGAACTCGATTAGAAAAGTAAAAATAAATAAAAATTCAGGTGGATTTATCAGACCCTACCATCCAGGTATCGACACGTGTCCGAGCTCATTCATTGCTCTACTCTTTTCAGCTTAGGGTTGCCATCACTCCTCTCCTCATTGATACTCCACCGTTGATTTAAGCATTCTCTCATTTTCAACTTGACTCTTTTCCTAAGAAGCATCCAAATTAAAAATATCTGTCTCCCTCAACATATTCAATTTAAAACCGTAACAAAGTCTTCATTCTATGGTTTTCACTTTTCAATGTTAGGGTTTTTATTTATGAATAAATCCCTAATAATAACTCGTGAACAATGTAATTATGTAAAAAAACAATTTTCCTTAACTGGGCCAAGAACTTAATTTGTCTAAACAGAAGATTGAAAACTGAAACTACAACTAGTGTCTGGTAAGAGAAGTGGATCTCTTTCTCCTTTTACGGCTATTACCAATTATGTATAAACAATAAAGTCTAAATGATCAGTAAAAAAAGTCTAAATTATTTAGGTAAGAAAAATATCTAAACATGAAAGAGTAATTAACGTATATTCTGTTTTGCAACATTTGCATTTTTTTTTGAATTTAACATTTGCATAAATATTTCAAAAAGAAAAAAACCATTTGCATAAATCCTATGCGGTGGTTTGGTAACTTGAAAGTAGTAAACGTACAATAATTGAGGGTGTATATTGTTTGAACGAAGAGTGTGTACATATACAGAAAGAGAATATTTATCAAAGATTTCAAGTAATGAAGCTGACATGTAAATGTACTTGACAGAAGTGTTGTGAGATTGTATATAGATACATTGTACCAAGGTATATATGTACACATTAAAAAGGTTAGAAATAAATAAGAGAAAAAGTAGAAAGAAAAAAGGAGAGAGAGAGAGAGGCTCATTCATATATATAAAGGATTCTCAAGGGGAGAGAGAGAGAGAGAGTAAGAGAGAATTAAGTAAAATAAAATGGGAAGAGGGAGAGTAGAGTTGAAGAGGATAGAGAACAAGATCAATAGGCAAGTGACGTTTGCAAAGAGAAGGAATGGTCTTTTGAAGAAAGCATACGAGCTTTCCGTTCTATGTGATGCAGAGGTTGCTCTCATCATCTTCTCTAGTAGAGGAAAACAGTACGAGTTTTGCAGCAGTTCGAGGTATTTCATATACCCATTTACATCTATTGATTTGATGATTTTTTATTTATTTAAGTAAACACAAAAAGTTATATATGTGTAAGAAAAAAGAAAGTTATATATGTTGTATGGGTAGTCTTCTGATGTGTTGTTGTGTCGTACATCTTCTTTCATCCTTTAAAAGAAAAAAGCAAAGAGGAAGGGAATACCCATTTCTGATCAAGTCAAAAGATAATTTAATTAGCTTTTCTTTTATGTTTTTTCTTTGAGTTTCTGATGATTTCCATTTTTGTTTTGATGATGTTTTATATTTCTATATTTTTCCATCTTATAGATCAAAGTTCTGTTGCACGATCCTAACTAAGCCCTTTTTGCTTGTCTTTTCTTGGAACGTCTGAATAATTTACTTGATGCCATTAGTTTGTATCTCATAAGAGGCATATGATCTTTTACAAAATTAGGGTTAATTTCTCTGATAGCTAGTGAAATTAGTGATTAATTAGTGTTTTCTCCTGAATAATTTTCTTCACAACTAAGATTGTTCCACCTTTTGTTTTTTTTTCCAATCCAATCAAATCACTCATTAATTTTGCAGAAGTGTTTCATCTTCCTAGAGCTACCCACTTTAGTAATCCTTTAGAGCTTCCAATTTTGTTTTGATATTCAAATTCATCTTATATCCATTGGATCTTACTTCAGATTCACCCAAATTTAATTTATGGCTTCTTTAGATCTTCTTCTCTGAAAAGACTCCAACACTTTTCCGTAAACCCTAGCTAGGAAACATTTTAACCCCCCTTAGTTTTCATTTACTGATTTGAATCTTGATTTTGTGAAAAAAATTTGTGTGATGCAGCATGCTTCGGACACTAGACAGGTACCAAAAGTGCAACTATGGAGCTCCAGAGCCCAATGTGCCTTCAAGGGAAGCCTTAGCAGTTGTACCTCCTCCCTTTATTTCTTAATTTTTTTCCTTACTTTTTTTTTTTGCTAAATTTTTTTTCCTTACTTTCATTTGTTTCTGCTTAATTAAATAATTTTAATTGCTTTTATTATTTGAAAATCTTGTAATGTTAACATATTTGGCAAGCAGGAACTTAATAGCCAGCATGAGTATCTCAAGCTTAAGGAGCGTTACGACGCATTACAGAGAACTCAAAGGTTGAACTCATTGCCTAATTAAGTTAGCTAGTCCTGCTAGCTAGAGAGTGTTTTTAATTGCATTAAAAAATTAATTACGAGATGGTATATGTTTTTGGAGTATCATAGGAATCTATTGGGAGAAGATCTTGGACCTCTTAGTACAAAAGAGCTCGAGTCACTTGAGAGACAGCTTGACTCTTCTTTGAAGCAGATCAGAGCTCTCCGAGTACTATTTCCTCCATTTAATTTCTCTCATCATTTATGCTACTATCTATATACACACACTGTCAGGTCCATATTAAGTAAGAGGTTTCATTAAATTTGCAGACACAATTCATGCTCGACCAACTCAATGATCTTCAGAGTAAGGTAACAAAAAAATAATTGAATGAACATGATGCAAATGTCCTATATAACTATACTAACTAATAATCACTCTCCAATGAATATTTGGAGCAGGAACGCATGTTGGCTGAGACAAATAAAACTCTGAGGCTAAGGGTAATATATACTTCCTCATTCATAATATCCAAGTCAATATAATGCGCATTGGTTTGTTCAACTAACAAGTGTGTACAGTTAGCTGATGGATATCAGATGCCTCTCCAACTTAATCCGAACCCAGAAGATCATCACCATGTTGAGTACGGTCGTCATCAACAAGTACATGAACACTCTCAGCAAGCTTTCTTCCAGCCTTTGGAATGCGAACCCATTCTTCAAATGGGGTAACTAAATAACTCTTCTATATATAATTATCAGCAATTTTGGTCATCTTTTAATTTTGTTGTCTTCGTATAAACATTCTTTTAGCATCTTAAATGTTTTTATTTGACGATGGAGCAGGTATCAGGGGCAGCAAGATCATGGAATGGGAGCTGGACCAAGTGTGAATAATTACATGTTGGGTTGGTTACCTTATGACACCAACTCTATTTGAAACTTTCTTCCTTTTTCTGTTTACTTTTTGACATTTTTATTTTAAAACTTTCTTCTACTCTCTTAGGCTTTCATTATGATTTCCCCTCTCTGTAGTCTGTCTTGTGTGCATGTGTGTGTGATGTTCTTTTTATGTTCGTCTACTATCTATACTAATAAAGTTGAGTTTTTTATCTCCTTGGGGGAAAAATGTCATGTGGCATTCTCATTTTAATAATTAAAATATTTTTTCAACTCCATTTAATGTATTTTGGTGTTAATTGTGATTATGTATTAGTTTATTTTTGTTATTGAGAATTTATTGCAATGATATTTTAATTTTGGATTGGAATTTTAATTTATTATGAATTTATGTCTTGATTTTTTAAAACTATTTCTTAAGATTTTGTATGTCAAATAAAAATACAAAAATGGAAACTAAAGTTAAGTATTTTCAATTTTTTTTAAACATAAAATAGATACATATCCAAACTATTACTTTATGTTTGAAAACATTTAAAATATTAACTTTAGTTTTTATACATTTAAAGTATAGATAATAAAACTAATTCATTTACTAAACTGTGGTTCATCCACGGTTGACCAAATGATTCAAAGACCCAGTAAATCGTCCGGTTTAATATCCGGGTCGGGTGTCAAAACACTGGTTTATAAGGTTTCTTTGTATTTGATGTTAACGATGGAGAATGGAGCCTCTACGATTCTCCTTCTTTAACGCAATCAACGTAACCGTCATATAATCAATCTAAAAATTCCACTCATCCCACTTTAATAATGTTTAGTAACTGATGGCGATTCAAGTCCAAAAGACTAACATTTGATTTATTGGTATTGACACATAAATTCTATGGTATCTTTTCATGTTACACTGTACAAGAAAACCAATAACTTCCATGATGCATGCTATCCGTGTTTACATTTTAAAAACCGTGAACATGATTAATATACTCTTAAAACTTAGGGAAATTGGGTGAAATATACACACACAAAAACAAAATTCACTAACTAACTAAAAACACTTCCTCTCTCCTACTTTCTCTTCCTATCTCTCTCTACTCTCTCTTCCAAAATCTAATTAGTTTTTTTGGTTATTAAGCAAAAAAAAAACCCAACTTAGGGAAAAAAATCATTAATTCCAATCTGAGAGAAATTTAAAAACGTTGCATGGTTGCTAAAGTTATTTAAAATTGATGTAAACCACACACACCACCCTCACCATTAATCATTTGCACCACACTAACCATTTATTGTCAAAACCATTACTAAATACAACAAGTCAGGTTAATAAAGTTGAGTTTTTTTATCTCCTTGGGGGGAAAAATGTCATGTGGCATTCTTATTTTAATAATTAAAATATTTTCTCAACTCCATTTAATGTATTTTGGTGTTAACTGTGATTAGGTATTAATTTATTTTTGTTATTGAGAATTTATTGCAATGATATTTTAATTTTGGATTGGAATTTTAATTTATTATGAATTTATGTCTTGATTTTTTTAAACTATTTCTTAAGATTTTGTATGTCAAATAAAAATACAAAAATGGAAACTAAAGTTAAGTATTTTCAATTTTTTTAAACATAAAATAGATACATATCCAAACTATTACTTTATGTTTGAAAACATTTAAAATATTAACTTTAGTTTTTATACATTTAAAGTATAGATAATAAAACTAATTCATTTATTAAACTGTGGTTCATCCACGGTTGACCAAATGATTCAAAGACCCGGTAAATCGTCCGGTTCAATATCCGGGTCGGGTGTCAAAACACTGGTTTATAAGGTTTCTTTGTATTTGATGTTAACGATGGAGAATGGAGCCTCTACGATTCTCCTTCTTTAACGTAATCAACGTAATCGTCATATAATCAATCTAAAAATTCCACTCATCCCACTTTAATAATGTTTAGTAACTGATGGCGATTCAAGTCCAAAAGACTAACATTTGATTTATTGGTATTGACACATAAATTCTATGGTATCTTTCCATGTTACACTGTGCAAGAAAACCAATAACTTCCATGATGCATGCTATCCGTGTTTACATTTTAAAAACCGTGAACATGATTAATATACTCTTAAAACTTAGGGAAATTGGGTGAAATATACACACACAAAAACAAAATTCACTAACTAACTAAAAACACTCCCTCTCTCCTACTTTCTCTTCCTATCTCTCTCTACTTTCTTTTCCAAAATCTAATTAGTTTTTTTTGGTTATTAAGCAAAAAAAAAAACCCAACTTAGGGAAAAAAAACATTAATTTCAATATGAGAGAAATTTAAAAACGTTGCATGGTTGCTAAAGTTATTTAAAATTGATGTAAACCACACACACCACCCTCATCATTAATCCTTTGTACCACACTAATCATTTATTGTCAAAACCATCACTAAATACAACAAGTCAGCAAACCTGAATGTCACAGATAGTTAGAAATTGTCTTTCTCATAATTGTTATAGATACTAACATCTCATATATAGTTATTTTAATAATTAATATATAGTTCATATATAGTTATTTTAATAATTAATAATATAAATACTTTCTCTATATAAAACATCAACTTTGTTTTATGTTAAAATTAATAATATAAATATGTTCTCTATATAAAACATCAACTTTTTTTTATGTTTAAATTTCAACTAAATTAATTTTGTTATGACTATCAACTTTTTATTCTATTTTTATTAAATCTATTAGTAACAACCACTTATGCTCTTACACTTTGAATTAAACAACTTCAAACAAAGTAATGTAAAAAAATCAGAAAATATCATTTTTAATATATTTTTATTTTCATATTTAATATATTTTATTTGTTAAGACCATATAATAATTTATAAATTTATGTAAAAGTATAACATACGAACCCGGCGCGTAGCGCCGGAAAATCACTAGTTCAATAATAAATTCAACATGATTTGCTACCTCTCATATGATTTGGCCAATACTATCACCTTAAATCTTGAGTACACGCAGTATATATACATAATACCATCCCTAGTTCAAATTTGTTTAACATATAGTTCCAGTTAAGCTGTTTGATGTCACAAAAACCCGTACAGTTCCAGTTCCATAATCTTTTTGGCAACCATTTAACCATTGCTATAACAACTCACACACTAAGCTAAAATCAAAGAAACTCACACACTAAATCTATGAGGAGGATCTTCTTGTGTTGCGTGCAAACCAACAGGAAATTGCTATCTATCTGTTAACAAGAAACCAATCGTTTATCTAAAGGCCCACACCTACAAGACTCTTGGTCTTGGGCTATCTCTATACTTTTATATAGGGCCTATGGAAGAATGATAATTCTATGAACCCAATCAAAATTTTCTAAACCGACAACGCTGGAGCAGACATCTTTCCACAGAATTTACAAGTCATATGTCCGAAGTACATGCAAATTATCTACAAATTAGATTATGATCTGTTCTTCAAAGTCAGATATATTTTTTGCTTTATATTTTTTTAAAAATTAATTTTATACTTGTATTTTAGTTATATTTATGTTTTTCTTTGTAATCATATTTATATAAAATATTTTTAAAATAATTAGTAAGAAATTTTAAAAATTATATTAAAATAACTAGACTAAACATATATCAATAAGTCATATTCCTAATTTAATAGAATATATTTATTACGAGTTTGTAGGTGAACAAATGTTTTTGTTTATACTCACTTTATCAAAAATGTTTTTTTTTTGTAAAAACTCTATAAAAATGTTACTATACTCTATTCACACAAATTTAAAAACTAATAAAATGTAATTTTTTCCATCATTAATACTAACAAAAAATTATATCTCCAACTAATACATTAGAAGTATAAGGTTAAAATTGAAATCTTATTCACAAATTTACATTGAAAGTGTAAAATGACTTTTTATGAAACAAAGTTAAAATGTTTTTTTTTAAATTGAGGGAGTATGTAAAACTTGTGATTATTTGTTGGGTTTTATCTATTTACTTCAGCTTTATTTATTTTTAAAGAACTAAATTTTACCAATAATGTTTTAGCTTTATTTTTGAAAGTTAAAACTTACGACAAATTTTTATTAATTTTTATCAATCATGATTTAGCTTTACTTTTTAAGCTACAACAAAAAAATTAAAGCACATTTTTTTCTTATGTATTTTAGACAAAACATTCTACATCTTTTATAGGCTGTAGAAACTATAAAATGAAAAAATTATCTATAATATCAAATAAATTAGATAATTAAAACATCTATAAATATTTTAATTTAATTCTGTATGTTTTTAAATTATGAAAATATTTTAAATAACATAAATATTATTTACATATCACATCTTAAATAACATTAGACTTTGAAGATTTATAAAAATTATTAATATAAATTATTTTAGTCGAAAATATAATTATTTTATATATACATCACATATTTTATTTTGAAATATCTACAGTGTATAGTTTATAATTATAACAAATTTACCTATAACAAAAGTCAATGCAGAAAAATCTACAGTAACAGTTCTATAGCTATAATCAACTTACATGCAGCTAAAATTTTTACAGCCACAATCGAACCAATCATCACCTATGTTAATTGTAAAAAGATCCGTCTTGAATGAACTATGAGCTTTGTTCTTTCCCCAAAATTGTAGAAATGCTTTGACCCTAATATATGTTTTTTCATAAACTAGGACCTTAATTTCATCTATTTTTTTGTAATTTTTATTGCATTTGCACCTTGAACATTCCCCAAAACACCTTGTAAACCATAACTATTGAAATTATAAATTTAAGTTTATCTTAGTGTACATGCACACAATAAAAATATTTTATATTTTTTCTTTGTTTGATAAAAATCTTATTTTTAATTTTTTTTAATTTTTATTTTACTTTGATCAAAAGTATTATTTTATATTTTATATAAATTTATATTTATTTTTATTTTCTAAATAAATAAGAAATTTTATTTAAGTTAATTTCATTTAATTAATATACATTAGATATAAGATTTTTTTTAATTCGCATGGGTCAAAATTTTCATTTTGTAAAACTAAGGAAACAATATTTAGCAGTAGCAAAAAGAGGTTAATAACAACTAATTATTTGATCTTTCAACCAAAACAAAAACTAATTATTTGATCATCACCTAAATTTCATTATTAGCCTTTAATTTCAACCCAAACTGCTCGACTGAATAGACACGAGTATAAAGTGGAATCAAATGCTCAGATACTCCTGGGTGGAAAAAAAAAGTGCTCAGATACTCTTCATTTGAAATTCATTTTATTTTCATTTATTTTTAATTCGAAATATGGCAAAAAATCCAATATATCCTTAATGAATCTATTTATTTACGGACCATGCCATAAAACCTAATTTTCTTCTTTATCTCTACAGATCTAGATCTATCTTTCATTTTTCATCTTCTTTCTTTCTCTCTTCTCTTTTTTTCTCTCTTCTCTTTTCATTCCTTCATTTTTCCATTTAAATTTCTTCTTTTTCGAATCTGTTTTTGTAACGCCCCGACCCGCCCACGGCTAATGGGCCACCCACGCCCGCTCTCTCGGCCCGTGGGCCCCATCCCATCCGACGGTCGGTCGTTAATTTTTCCAAGGCTCGAAATCATTGTTTACTGACCCTGCAATCACCACCCGACCTTTCCCCGTATTTTGGCCTCACTTACACGGTACCGCGAATCACTTCCCGATAGGTCACCCATCCTTTCACTACTCCAGCCCAAGCACGCTTAACTCTGGAGTTCTAAACGGAGGTGTGACGGAAAAGGTAAGTCAACTTTGGTGATATAGGTAGCCAAATCAATTCTCTTAAGCCTTTTCACATATCACAACTCGGGATGTTACAATTCACCCCCTCTCAAAGAACGCAACGCCCTCGTTGCGCCCCACGACAGGTCTCAAGACGCCTCTCAGGTCAGAACTGAGACGGCTAACCAGCTCTGATACCACTTGTAACGCCCCGACCCGCCCACGGCTAATGGGCCACCCACGCCCGCTCTCTCGGCCCGTGGGCCCCATCCCATCCGACGGTCGGTCGTTAATTTTTCCAAGGCTCGAAATCATTGTTTACTGACCCTGCAATCACCACCCGACCTTTCCCCGTATTTTGGCCTCACTTACACGGTACCGCGAATCACTTCCCGATAGGTCACCCATCCTTTCACTACTCCAGCCCAAGCACGCTTAACTCTGGAGTTCTAAACGGAGGTGTGACGGAAAAGGTAAGTCAACTTTGGTGATATAGGTAGCCAAATCAATTCTCTTAAGCCTTTTCACATATCACAACTCGGGATGTTACAGTTTTTCTCTCTGTTTCTTATCTTGTTTTATTTTCGACTCTCATCTTTTTTGTTTGCTCTGTTTTTATCTCATTTTTCTCTGTATTATTTCTTTGTTCTTCTTTGAATCTCATTTTCTTTAGTTGTTCTGTTTTTTTCTTTTGTTCTTCTCTGAATCTCAGATGTTTGTTCTTTTTTTCCTCTGCATCTTCCTTCTTCTTCTCTACCTACTACTCCGCTTATTCTCCGCGTCAATTTCAGTCTGCTTTTTGGTATTTCGGTTTTTAAGATCCAGAAATGCATATATCAAGGTAGAACACGAAAGTGAAACTACAAACCCAGAAAAACAGTTTT
Organism: Raphanus sativus; assembly: GCF_000801105.2. Taxonomy (NCBI): domain Eukaryota; kingdom Viridiplantae; phylum Streptophyta; class Magnoliopsida; order Brassicales; family Brassicaceae; genus Raphanus; species Raphanus sativus. The sequence goes on from NC_079511.1 coordinate 11,678,364, forward strand.
ACCAAGTTATACTATTTGTGTAATTTGGTAAAACTGTATAACTAAGTTATAGTTTTGCCAAGTTGTACCTTGACAAATGTACAACTTGGTAAAAATATAACCTAGTTATACAGTTTTACCATTCTCGATGTATAACTTGGTAAAACTAGAATATAGTTATACCAAAATGTACTTCGACAATGATATAACTTGGTAAAACTAGGACATAATTATACCACAATGGACTTCGACAATAATATAACTTGGTTCAACTTAGTTTCTAGTTTCACTAAAATTCAAAATTCAAATTTTAAATTTGATACCTAAAATTCGAAAATGGTATAACTTGGGTCAACTTGGGTTCTAGTTTTACTCAAATTCAAAATTCAAATTGTAAATCTGATACCTGAAATTCGAAATTCAAATTTTCAATTGAGTAGGGAAAACATAAGGGCAAAATCGGAAAACTCTTATTTCATGAAGAGTAAAGAGTACTTCAGATTTCGTAAGAGTATCTCAGATCACTTTTTGCCTCATTAAGAGTATATGAGATTTTTACTCTATAAAGTGCAATGCCATTATTCAGTAAAAAAAAGGGGGCAATGCCATTTTCCTAAAACCAACTCTTTTATTATTTGATTCAAACAACTCATAGTAGTCAAATAACCAAAAAAAAAAATTAATAATGTAATACTAAGAAAAGAAATAGCAGAAAAAGAAAAGAAAACGACTTCTTCTCTGGTTTGATTGGAACGAATTAATTAGATAAGGATCTAGTCGTAGAAGATAATGGAAGGCCCACACGTCACTGTGGGACCCACCAATTGTATTCCACCTCCATTCTTTCTGAATCTGTCTTCTCCATACTCGCCCTCACCTTCACGTGCCAACACGCGCCTTCGTTTTGACCTTTTGGTTGCTTTTCTCATTCGTTATCCAAACACAGAGACTTCTGCTTTCCCGAGATTTTATTACAGAACACAAAAGTCTTCTCAATTCCTTGTCTGTAGGAAAGAAAGACTATCAAGCAAATCGCCATTAATTTACCGAAATAGTAAGTGTTTCGAAATTACAACAGTGGGATTTTTTTTTGGTGATGATGAGAAGACAACGAGATGAAGAGTCTAGGGCTTTCCACGACCTATCGGCTCTTGTCCTGAGTCTCCTCCGTTCTCCGCCTATGTCGATCTCTCTCCCCGATCAATTCCCCGATTCCGTTCATCCAATCCGGCCTCGTTATTCGTCGGCGGCGACGCAGATATCTCCGTCGGGATTCGCGTCGCTGCTTCTAGGGATATCCTTGGCTCTTATGCTGTGTGGATCCGTGACCTTCTTCATTGGTTTCCTCTTGTTGCCTTGGGTGCTTGCTCTGATCACCGTTTTCTACGTTGCTGGGATCGTTTCAGCCATTTCCTTGGCGGGGAGGTCGGTGCTCTTTTACGTCTTCACGCCACCTTCCTCCTCCAGGAAGGAGATTTCTGGTAAATTTCTTCCCTTCTATTTTTTGTCAAATTCTTTTACTCCCTATCTGGAGATGATTGAGTCCACTTGGTTTAGTTCTTTCTCTATACAAATCTTGTTAGAAAATTGAGGCTCGAATTAAAATAGGATCAAACGTAAGATAACGCCATAATCATATTAATCTCTGTGTTACCACCGTTCATGTTCACATTATTTATTTTCAATGACTTCTCCCGGAATTTAGGAATATAGTTTTATTTATGGAAAAAACTCAGATCAAGTTTTGTTTTTGAAGCCAGCTACATGTTTATACAATGTGTTTGTGTGGCTTTCCGCAGATTGGAAGCTTTTGTGATGTGACGATGGGGACTTGCAAAACGCCCTATTATATCATCTGGCCTTCTGGTGAAGCAGGACAACAAAAGATGGATTGATTATAAGACGCAACAGTCCAATTAGAGTTTTTATTTCTTCTTTTTATATAGTACTACTATGTATTCTCGGAGGGTTGGATAAAAAGCATGTGGATATTTGGGAGTTTTTATAATCTTTTAGAGTTATAGAAACCTTTCTGATATTTTCGTGACAAAAAAAAAAGAAACCTTTCTGATATGTACTTTTATTTCCATGGATGGTTTTATTATGTTACATGATTTTCTTAAAAATAATGGCATAAAGATTATAGGATTTTGTTTTGTTTCTTTTCCCAACTGGCCGTCGAAGTAACGTTGGTGTAGTTGATAAAAAGGTGTCAGGTCCTGGTCCTGGTCCATGACCATGTATATAGTATTATTAGCCATCTCAAAAACATCACTCTGAGAGAAGCTTCAACTGTGTTTCAAAAAAAAAAAAAGAAACTAAACCGTATCAAACCAACCCAAAACATATACAAACAAACCAAAAAAATCGGATTGCACAGCTCGGTCAATGTCTGAAATTAAAGAAGGAAAAATGGTGTGAGGTGCCGTGAGTTATTCGAGAAGCGGTCTATACATGTTACGTGTCGGGGCAGGACTTTCGTTCAATACACAAACAAAGACTTATTATAGCAAAGAAAGAAAAAAAGTACAAGCAATAAACATCCTTCGAGGGACAAGGGGAGATAATAAAGAGCGGCGGAGAGGTTAGAGAAGCAAGGGTTTTGTGTTTGTGAAAATGGAGTCGAGTGAGGACGTTGAGGTTATGAGCAGAGCCATCGAGAAACTTCTTGATGAGAAGAGGAAGAGAGAAGCTGCTGGTGACTCCTTCATCGAAGACGAGGACGACCAACTTCTCCTCACTAAGCTTATATCCCAGGTACCTCCCCCCACTCCACCGATCCGTCGTGTTTTGGTTTAAATTGCTAAATCTGATGTTTGGCCTAATCAACTTTTCCAAAAGCCCTATTTACAAAAAAAAAAACCTTTTCTGGGTTGAATACGATGTTTGTATCATCATGGACTGTGGGAAAGAACTAAACGAGTCTGTGTAATAATTATTCTGCTGTGATAAATGCTTTGATTTGGCGAAATCCGCTTGGCCTGATTTGTTTTATGAATCGAACAAATACAAAAATTAAGTGAACAGGATTCTTTCTTAGAACAACTTGGTTCTTTGGGATGGATGTAACAGTGAACTGTCCTTTTCAAAACGTGATGTGTTGTTGACAAGTTGTTGTTTGATGATGGCCACAACTCCTCTCTCTATTGGCATGACTTGATGACCTATATTCCCATTTCAGGGCTGATGCTAATTTTTGTTTATAAACTCAGCTGGAATCACCAAACCCATTCCAAAAGACACTTGTGACTGCTAAAGAAGAAGAAGAATCATCGCCAGATTCTTCACCATCCAAAGGAAAACACCAGGACGAGAGACGATTGGAAGAGAGTATAGAAGAAATAGCTAAAGACATCAAGGAGGTGAAGAGGCAGAACAAAGTAACCCACATTCTCCTCTCGGCTTTGATCATCCTCACATTGACTTGGCAGCTCTCTGAGTACTCCATGATTTACATGATGAAAGAGAGATTAACCCACCCAATCAGATCCATTGGAGGTATGTTCTCTGGGATGTTCAAAGGTAAGTTATTTCCAAACAAGAACAGACTTCAAGGGACTTCCAATGCCCAGGAGGAAAACAACCTTCACAATGGGAATGGAACAAACAATGGAGTTCATATCCAAGTGCCCGAAATGTTGCGAGAATTTGGTTTCGACGATGATGACAAATGATATCTTTCTTCTGTTGCCTGTTTATATTATACAATCTGGAAACACACTTATAATTTGTTTACGTTCAGGACATATAAGATGTTTTAGCAAACTTTTCAATATGAAAAAGGGTTCCAACAGAGAACCATATTTCAAATAAACCTTTTGTTTGTAATCCTTGATAATAAGCAGATAATACGAAGTCATCTCAACCATAGTTAAAAAGAGCCCTCTAATGATTAAAGTAAAGACAGAGAGCAAAACAAGCTTCAGTTCTCAATTCTAAATTAACCCACCAAACTTCCATCAGTCTCTGACTCTCTGCCACTACATTCCTCAGGCATAGTTCAACCTGAATATGTCGTTGAACACGTAGTAGTTTCCCTGATTCGAGACCAAATGGAACATCTGAGGCACAAAACACACCGGTACGTCAGGGTACTATTTAAAACCCAAAACAACAAACAAGCAGCCAACAGATGTATGTTTCTTTTATATAGCGTACTAGCCAACAATATCCAAATATCCAATGCGTGATTCACAACATGAGAGATGCAAATTGTAGCTTACTACTATGAGTAGGTCAGGTGATACGCATACCACAAGGAACAGTTATATAGACAATGACATCCTCTCAAGCCAATGCAAGATTCACAAAGCAGAGCACGAGATTACATCTATACAATCAATGCGGCTCTTAACATCCTACCTAGTCACAGATCAGTCACACTCAATGCTTCAATTAGGGTTTTGAAATTTCCTGTCAAATCCAGATCAATCAAGCTTCAAGTGCCCTAATAGCACATCAAATCAACCCTAATAACCCTAACCCTAACATGATCGACAGCTAAAACGATGTGAAAACACGCAAGATCGAGACCTGGCTGAACTTGAGGGCGTGCTGTTCGCCAGCGAGTTGGAGATTGCCGGAGACAAAGACGAGCATTCCGGCGGCGGGACCAGAGGGCTGGCAATCGACGGTGGTGATGTTGTGCTTGCACTGCTGGAAAGGAAGGCTGGTGAGCTTGGCGACGATGTTCTGAGAGCCCTGGATCTTCTGGCCTTCGAAGGTCAACATGGATCCTTCCTGGTAGAGAGAGACCAACCCTGCGCGATTCGAATCGAAGGTGGTGTAGTAGTGCTCCACGAAAGCCTTGGATACTGCGTCTGGATCCATCTCTCTATCTCTCTCTTTCTCCTTGCGTCGTCCGTCCTTTCAAAGAGTACAGAGAGAGAAACGTAACAGAAAGGGTGAGGTGAGTCAAAAGCGAAAGTTTCCGGTAGATCAAGAAGACGAACAGATACTCTGTAATGGGCCTTTATCTTTACAATATTAGGCCCGTTAATATGTGATAGTTAGTGTTTGAAGACGCGTTAATCCATATTTTTTATTAAGCTGATTCCAACCAAGCGGTGTCCAGCATCAGCCAAGTTGGGACCTCAGACTCAGAGTGTACATGGGAAAAGCAAAAAACACGCTTTTGTACTAAATTTTTAAACATTGCTGATAAACGCAGTTGGCAGTGTACCTATCTGATAGTGTTGTGTACATATCTGATAGTGTTCCAGAAATGTTAATTGGGGATGCTAGAAGGTTTAGACCAATACTCACAAATATTATGGGTAACTTCATTAAAGTAAATATGTTGTTATATACTTTTCTGATCATTCCTTGCATCTAAGGATATTGATGAAAGTAGCTGATAGTTTATAAATACTCAGGCAGTTCACTGGGAAAGGACACAACTCTGTAATTGTTCATTTGATGGAGGAGCTACTCTACCGGTGTAAATAGACCATCATCTACAGAAAGTACACTAAGTGGGCTTCCGGTTGCAGACAGGCAGAAGAGCAGGGAAAACTTCAAAGCTTTCACCTCCAATGGTCACCAGAGCTTTTGCATTATCTCCTCTCCACTTGAAGTAAACCTAATCGTCTCAGTTGAAGATACTGGTGTAGGGAATCCCATTAGAAGCACAGTCCCGTAACTTTACACCTTTCATGCAAGTTGGACCATCTATATCTATGACGCACAGGAGGCACAAGGATTGGTCTTAGCATAAGCAAACGTCTTGTTGTGACTGATGAAGGGAGTTAGGGAGAGAATGGATTCTCGACTACTCTCAAAGTCGGTTCCACGTTTACATTCACTGCAGTATTTTGCCAATGGCATTCATTCAACTGGAAGAAAGAGTGACCTGCAGAACAACAATCAGCCTGTGGTTGTGGACCATTTTCAGCTCCTGAGGATTCGAGTTGAAGTGGTTCCAGATTTTGAGGCTACACGGAGAATAGGTGATGTGGAAGAGGAGATGAACAAGAGAGTTAAGTATGGAGAGGGGTTTGACAGTAGAGGAAGGTAAGAAATCAAGTTGGCATCTTCCGGTATTAGCAATGACTGCAGACGTGATTCAAGCAACGCATAAGGAATGGTCTGAAGTGTGGAATGGATGGGTTATGTATCAAAGCCTTTTGAAGCAGAGCAGCTCTGTACAGGGAAGTATCTTGCTTTTTCAATCCTCATTCAAATATTGAATCATAAAAGAAGGAATGTGATGGAAGAAGAAGGGTGAAGGAACACAGAAACTCGTGTCACTTCTGCATCTTGGAGTAGTAATAAGCCCATACATATATATATCTTTCTCTTTTCTATCTTAAAAACGAAAAATAGCTTTCTCTATTGACATTAGCATCTTTTTGAACTTTCTTGTAGAAACAAAAAAACAGACAAAATGACGATTGTATATACAGAAAGGGCAGTGTGACAATAATCCATACCAAGAATTAAGAACAGTTTCCATTGTAAAGTTTTATTTTCTTGTCTTCTCTTCCACGTTTGATTTGGACAGCGAAGAGAGGCATCGTTAGTATGAGTGTGAATGTATGTATATATATATAGGATTTATTGTGCTGTATCCTGTATTAGAAGAGTGCAGCATCTTCACTGATCGTCGTCCAAGATAGGGAGTGAACATTTAGTTAACACATACTAGTGCTTGTGAAATAAAGGTTAGACGATAGCTTTTACTTCGTCTTCCTCTTTACTGTGGAAATGAATAAACTAATCGATGATATTACAAGTAAACGCATATTTTACTTGCATGATAGAAAATGGTTACCGACGAAAATAGCTAGTTCGACTTTTGACTTTCAAACACGACCGCGAGATGTATTATTCCGATTTAGAGAGGTGGTGGACTTGTGCGTGACCATGAGGCTTTCTCGAGCATTTCAAAGCCCAATAATAGAAATCCAATCATTGAGCGCCACGTAGATCTCTCACGTCTCGCTAACCAATCACAGAATGGCTGTGACGAGACGACGTACGCATTACCCGATCCTTTTTAAAAAGACGGAAGAGAAAACAGATTTTGAAAAAAACAAAAAAGAAAACGCGGAGAGGTTATATTACTTGTGCTCGCGAGATTCATCAGTTCGATTCCTTGTTCGTTTCTCACCGGCGTAAATCATGGTATAGCTCCGATCTCTATCTTTGCACATTGTCTTTTTATAGTGGTTTGTTCTGTCTATCGGATCATGGTGGGGCTTTTGTTTGTTTTCTGGATTACAAATTATGATTTGAATCATGCGATATTTTAATCTATAAATCAATTAGCTAAATTGGAACCGAATATCATGACACCATTGGATCTCTTTTGAGTTGAGGATTAGCTGATCTGCAAGTTATGCTCTTGGATCTTAGATGCATGTCTTAATCTTACGTGACATTGCATAGATACATGAGCTGTGCCCTATAGCCGAACAAAATTTGGATGTTTTGTTGAGTGTAAATGATTCTGATGCTTGATCGCAGCCGATGTTGACTCTCTTGTGTGTGTGTGTGTTGAATTTTGATGATTTGCAGACAACTTCAAAGAGACTTGCAGACAGGAAGATTGAGAGGTTTGACAAGAACATTACTAAAAGAGGTTTTGTTCCTGAGACCACCACCAAGAAGGGCAAGGATTACCCTGTCGGACCCATTCTCCTCGGCTTCTTTGTCTTCGTCGTCATTGGTTCATGTGAGTGTATCCTCTTCTTCTAAATCTCTTCCGCTTTATTAGGTGAGATAAGTCCATATTCATTTGAAGGCAACAAAGTGAGCTTCTTTTTTTAGTTAGGTTTCGTGCTTCTTCTTGATTGATTATGTTTGATGCATCCAACTTTGGTTTCCAGATTTGTGTTGGTTCTACGTTTTCTTTACTACTTTTACTTCCATACATCACCATTTAATGAACCATTATCTCTATGTCTATATATTAACCATTTGATTGTAGTATGTGTGTATATGTATTTGACCTTTTCATATGCTTTGTTTACAGCTCTCTTCCAGATCATCAGGACCGCAACAAGCAAAGGCATGGCATAAACGGAATCACTGTTCAAGCTTAGAGGAAGCCATGTTTTCAAAATTAATCTCTCTTCTTCTTCTGTCTTGGCTGTTTTTCCCTTATACTGTAGAATGCGTTAACTTTCTGTTTACTTACCTGTTATGAAGAATTTTGAGACTACTTTTTTCTATAAATTATCCAATCTTTGAAATCTTGTCTTGAACTTAGTTGCCAATGCTGTTGTTGTTATGATGCTTTTGTATAACTACTTGTTGACTTGCCTCATCTTGGTTCGCCTACCAAATGCAATTACGGTTCGAACAGTTTGGTGAAGCTAGGTCATGGTCGGCCAACAGTTGGATGGACCGCGATGATCTGGACCCGACACACCAAATTATACTAGTCGTTTTCGAATCCTTTGCACAAAAGTCAAAAGTTGTGGTGAACTATTCTTAGTCCAATCGATAGTCAAGAAATTCAAGAATGCTTTTGAAACGAAAATTCTGATTCAACAATATTCGAAGGAAATGATAACAGATGATGGGCAACAAACGCACGAATTATTCATTACTAATAATTCTTTTGTTATCATCAATTGGACCGTCTTGTATAGATAGTTGGAGAAAAATGGAAACACTAATAAGAGGTTATCATGATGAGTTATCTCATCAATCATTTTTTTTCTTTTGAATATATAAAATGGTAATTGGTATGGTTAAATGGAAGTGACATGATTGAACAAAGGCATCATATTTTGATGGGGATGACAAAAAAATGAACCCCCACGCTTTACGACTACTTTACATTCCCTGTGGAATCATGATTTTCAAAACTTAATTATTACACCAAAAGAAAAAGATAACCCCAAGCCAAATTATGCACATGTACTTAATTACAGTCGTTGCACACCCACATTTTCTTCCAACTTGCAAATTCAATAATTACTTTCTTACAACAAGATACTTGGAATCAAGTTACTTGCAGTCATTCTTGCTGACGGATGTCCGGCACTTAACACATACACGTATGTAGACATCTCTACGTAATGTTGCAACATGTATCTCTCTATTTTCCAACAACATGCATGACTATTGTCTCTTGCTTTCTTCGTCTGTTACAATGTGGAAGTTCGTATGCAACTTATCATCAAAGCATTTTGTATTGGAATGTTTGTTTCCATAAGAATCTAACATAACATACCAAGAAGATAGCAACTGCAGGTATGACTACTAGATCTTTTTTTAATATTGGTCATAAAGTTATTGTTTACAAGAGAGAAAAAAACAAAGCTTGTACTGTTTGGTCTGCTAGAAACATTTGGTTGGTCCACTTACAGTTTATAACAAGGAAAATGAAAACGAGTAGAAATGTGGGAATTTTATTTTTTTTTTTTTTTTGGCTCAACAACAACTTTTCATTAACCAATTGTGAATACAAGATTACAACCTCAAGAGATTTTAACCCGACATACAACCGACGAGATCTAGTACACCCTAGGAACACTGAGTCGAAACTGGAAAGGATCCTAGACTACCAAATCTAATTCATCGGTGTATTTTTCACCACAATGACACGAGTTCCTCTCACGACTCGAAGGAAACCGTATCTTAAACCACTAAATTCTACCACTAATTACGGAACATATCCTTCGCAAACAGACACCAATAGTAAGAAATCTAAGGAAACCACAAGCAAATGGATCTATTATTTGACTGTGAAGCTCAGCCATTGCTTCATCACCAGAAGGCGCTTCTTCCCACTATTGAGAGAAGATTCCATTTGAAGAACATTGTAACTGAATTAGACATTGAAAGAATTAGACCGGACAGTCACTTCATCGCCAAACACGCATACTCTTCTCCGTATATCTGAGTGTTACATGACATGTTCCACCCTAAAAACCACAAACCGCAACCAGAACCAAGTAGAGCTTAAGCTAATAGGAGCTCGATTCAAGAACAACTGTTAGTACCAAATGATAGGATTTCAGCCCGTGAACTAACAGTACCCACACCCAAAGCGCATAGCAGACTTAGCTTAAGACCACCGACGGTTGATATCACGTTTCGTAGCCAAAACCGATCACAAGAACCGGACTGAAAAACGGACCTTGGCACCAGCTCACGCGTCCAGTATACCGAATTACGGCTAGAAGAAATGTGAGCTCGACTACCGGAACGAGTCGCGACCCGCGCCGGTGTTGGAAAGCCGAGCTTCACCACGCGTTTCCAACCAACCCCACAACTCCAGATGACAGCTCCGTCGTCATGAAGCTTGGCGCGTGATGTCCTTGAGAGCCAGGGAGCAAAATCCTTTTCACCATCTGTCATATCTCTCCTCCAACCACCACACCACCACACAAATGAGCAGATCTAAGGTGGAGAAGGCGACTCACCGGAACCACGCACTGTTGCTGTGAAGATACACCGAAGAGCTGAAGGAAAAGAAAACCAGATCCAGATGAATCTTCAGCCCTAAAACGCCGACTCCCTTCTTCACCACCTCACCTTGGGTCTCGCCGTCTCTCCGCAAGGACTCGGGAACCGCCTCCGTCAAGCCCGCAACTATTCCGGAGTTTCTCGGCCTTTACAGAGCAGATTGCATATCAACTAAGGGGAGATGGGAAGAAAGGGAGCAAAGAAGAAAAAAGAAAAAAGGAAGGGGGAAGAGGTCGCTTCCGGCGAACCGACGGAGCGGCGGCCGGAGCTCAAGCTATCAGATCTAGGGTTTCTCTCTCTTTCGCCTCTTTTTGGGAGAGAACGTGGTTTTTTTTTTTTTAGTTTGTGGGAATTTTATTTTGGTTGTAAAAAACAATTGTTTTGCATAAAAAATGGCATAACGTACAGAAGAATAAAGTAAAAAAGGGAGGGGTAAAAGAGGAAATGGGAAGAATAATTGCGAAGAGGAAATAATCAGATGGGGCCAACTGAGATGGAAAAAGATGAAGCAAAAGAGAAGATAAAAAAAAAATTAAAGAAGACATTTCAAGGCAGAGGAGAGACAGACAATGAATTGGTTTTAAAAAGAGACAGAGAGAGAGATGGTGGGAGGTTAAGTTTTGTTAGAGAGAGCCCAGCCCCTTGTTCTTCGTTCTACCCTCAAAAATCGGTGATTGGTTGATGGATGGCGCCTCCTCCTGACTGCCATTGATTTCTTTAAATATTTTGGTCGGGGCATGGAAGAAGAGCTTGCCATGCTCAAACAGTTCATCGGCCAGCTTCAAGAGCTCTTGCACAACGGCTCTCATCCTTCTTCACCTCCCTCCTCCTCCTCTTCTTCTTCTTCCTTTATAGTTCTACACAACCCTCACTATCAGCAGCAGAACCGGTGAGCTTCTAGATCTACGTGTTGGGGTGCTTTTGCAAAATTTTGGGGAACTTGTGTAAATGTGTTTTCCTTTTAGGGGTTTTAGTGCAATTTCAATTGTTCATTGGTATCTATCATGCCATCTCTCTCTCTGATTATTATATAATCCTTTTCGAATTAGCTGAAATTGATCTGTGAAATTGATTCCGATTTTTTGGTCATAGAGGGAATCTTTTTTTTTTTGCTTATAAGAACTATCTATTACACTATTCCAATAGCAAAGCATCTGCCTTTAAGGCTATTTCTTTACTTTTGATCACGTTCTTGGTTTCTTTTTTGTTGTTGTAAGCAAACCCTGCCCGCTGCTGCTGATGATTACTGCAAATCCTCTTGACTTTGAGGCCTTTCTCGAGCTTTTAATTATAAAAAAGCAGTTAACTATATCTGTGTTGATCTGCCACTTTTGTCTGAATAAGTAGATTCACATATTTAGTGTGTACTTCTTTTCTCTGGTGTGTACTTATGTTGGTTGATGGTTTAAGACAAAGTCTTTGTTTAAAGAAGACAATGTTTCTTTTTACTGATTGATATTGTTATCTGTTTATGGCAGATGGTGTTTACCCTTTACTGAGGAAACTTCTGCTGATGATTCTTGTGATATTCTAATGGCTCCTGGTAAGAGGCCTGAGGGAAGAATCTTCAACATGCTAGAGACTGTCAAGCAACCTGTCAAACGATCTCGTAAAGACAAGAAGAATCGAGGAAAATCATCATCCACTCAAGGAGGAGATGATGATGATGGCATTACTGGAAACATGGATCAAGAAATCTGGCAGGAGTTTCCTCACGATCTCTTTGAATCTCTCGTCTCCAGACTCCCCATCCCCAAGTTCTTCCAGTTCCGTGCTGTTTGTCGTAAATGGAACGCTCTCATTGATTCAGACAGCTTCTCCCGCTACTGCACCGACCTCCCCCAGACCGTCCCATGGTTCTACACCATAACCCACGAGAATGTCAACTCGGGGCAAGTGTACGATCCTTCCTCCAAGAAATGGCACCATCCCATCATCCCTTCACTGCCCAAGAAGACTATCGTTTTGCCTATGGCTTCCGCGGGAGGCCTGGTGTGCTTCCTCGACATTGGCCACCGGAACTTCTACGTGAGCAACCCTCTGACCAAGTCCTTCAGAGAGTTGCCAGCTAGGTCGTTCAAGGTGTGGTCTCGCGTTGCGGTGGGAATGACTCTCAACGGAAACTCCACCGGTGATGGATATAAGGTCTTGTGGGTTGGATGCGAAGGAGAGTACGAAGTCTATGATTCATTGAGCAACGTGTGGACCAAACGAGGGACCATCCCGTCCACCATAAAGCTTCCCGTACTGCTCAACTTCAAGTCACAGCCAGTGGCTGTCCAAAGCACGCTCTACTTCATGTTAACTGACCCGGAAGGGATACTGTCCTACGACACGGTCTCAGGGAAATGGAAGCAGCACGTCATCCCTGGTCCGCCGGACCTGAGCGACCACACGCTGGCGGAGTGCGGAGAGAGGCTGATGCTGGTGGGTCTTCTGACTAAGAACGCTGCCACGTGCGTATGCATATGGGAGCTGCAGAAGATGACGTTGTTGTGGAAGGAGGTTGACAGAATGCCAAACATATGGTGCTTGGAGTTTTACGGAAAGCACATAAGGATGAATTGTCTAGGCAACAAAGGTTGTCTGATGATGTTGTCCCTGAGGTCCAGACAGATGAACCGTCTGATTACCTACAATGCGGTTACTAAGGAGTGGACCAAGGTCCCTGGGTGTACCGTTCCTCGTGGGAGAAAGAGGCTTTGGATCGCTTGCGGAACAGCGTTCCATCCCTCCCCTACGGCTAGGGCTTGATCAATCTATCTCCATCTTTTGAGGTTTGTATATCCTCTCGGAATCGACACTCGGTTGGTTTGTTTGTTTCTGTTCTTTTGATTTTTCGTTTTTTTTGGATATTTGGGACTGTAATATACTTACAAAGCATTCGTGTTGTGTAATAAATAACTTTGGGTTGTGTGATAAAACTGGTCGGAACTTCTTGACACAGATCCGAGTTAACACGGAGGAAACTGTTGAACCCTTTTGGTGTTCAGTATTAACCTCGTGTGGAGTACCAAGTGACCGGGAAGCATAACAAGAACGGCGTCTAAACTTGAAAAGAAAAATATTCTTGATAACATTAACATGTTGTAAATACAAAGTTGATGCATTCTCCAATTAGTATAAAGGAGGGGAAAAGAGACAAGACGGAAGAAGAGAGCAGCCTTCTCGTATTGCAAAATGGATTCTTCTAGCTTGAACAGTGATTCCGTTTATGCCATGCCTTTGCTTGTTGCGGTCCTGATGATCTGGAAGAGAGCTGTAAACAAAGTATATGGAAGGTCAAATACCTAAACACAAAAATTATATAATCAAATGGTTTATATATATAATGCCAAAAAAAAAAAAATGGTGATGTATGGAAGTATAAAGTAGTAAAGAAAACGTAGAACCAACACAAATCTGGAAACCAAAGTTGGGTGCTTCAAACATTATCAATCAAGAAAAAGCACAAAACCTAAATAAAAAAGAAGCTCACTTTGTTGCCTTCAATGAATAAAGGACTTTCACCTAATAGAGTGGAAGAGAGATTTAGAAGAAGAGGAAACACTCACAAGAACCGATGACGACGAAGACAAAGAAGCCGAGGAGGATGGGACCGACAGGGTAATCCTTGCCCTTCTTGGTGGTGGTCTCAGGAACAAAACCTCTTTTAGTAATGTTCTTGTCAAACTTCTCAATCTTCCTGTCTGCAAGCCTCTTCGAAGTTGTCTGCAAATCATCAAAATTCAACACACACACACACACAGATAGTAAAATAAATCATTTATTAAACATTGCCCATTATGTTCAAAAGCAGAATCTCTACATTTGCACATTCTATATATCCTTAATGCAAAATAAAATCACCAACTCAAAAATTCCAAGTAGGGGATGCGATTATGTCATGAGAGATTCCATTTCAATTTTTTGACCTACTCGATTGAGAGATCAATGTTAGGCATTATTTTTTATATATTTCAAACGCAAGAGTAGATCCTCACGAGACATTAAATCCTCAAATCATACAGACACAATACTGAATTAGATGGGAGGGTGCATAAGCATAAATTAAAAGGCGACTGAAACATGAGTACCGCTACGATAAAGAGAAAGAAGCTCCACGATCATCCAATCGACAGAAAAAAAAAATACAGGCAAAGATCGAACATATACCATTGTTTTTACGCCTGAGAAGAAACACTCTTGGTGGAGGAAGGAAGGAATCGAAAACTTCTTTTATTTTCTTCTAATTTTCAACTTATGTATATCAATCAATCAATATATGAAGCTCCTCTCCCGTGTTTGCCAACGTACGGCCTCCCAGTCACAGCCCTTTTCTAATTGGGTACACATACGTGTGTTGTCTACGTGGCAATCACTACGTGGACAGTTCTTTTTGAGATTTGTTTTTTTTATCGCCCTGTCAAAATCTTAACGAAGTAAAAACTTTTAATCGAGAAGATTTGGTTTAGATGAGCACAAAAAGCCTATTACAAACTTACATTTTCGATCTTCCTTTCTACATTCCGAACAAGTAAACCGTACTAATTACGACCACAACCTAATTATATAATTCAGACTTTTTTTCCCAAACTATACTTAAAACTATTTTGATGAAGATCTAGTGCATTATCATCCTTATCAGATGAAGAAGATGTATGTGCTTAAAGAGATGTGTGCCAACACAATCGACACTAAAGATCTTTTGTTTCTGGAGAAGACGTTCGACGTTGCTGCTGACTTCAAAGTTGTGTTGTTAAGGTACTCGGACTAGATATGATATTAAACTTTATAAGTCATCTTGGTGAAAATTGTTTAGATAAAAAGACAAAGTGTCCATAAAAAATGTAGGGAAAATTGTTTTTTTGGGCCAAAAAAACAGTAACTATGTCCCATTAGTCTAATCTTATATTGGTTATGTCCTATTAGACTAATTTTTTTCTAAATGGCAATACTGCCCCTAATTTCAATTAAAAATACGAAATAATAATGAAAAAAAAATATTAAGTAATAAATTATATTTTCAAACGAAAATGATTAAAAGAATATATTAAAATCCAAGAAAAAAACAAAAACGACGAAGACAATTTTGCATCGGGACCGATCGATCCCGTAATCACCCGATCGATCTGAATCAGTCGATCCCGATAAATGTCCAGAACAAAAAAAAATTGCGGACCATATTCTGATCGAGCGAAGCCCAGGTTAGCCGATCTGCTATAGCTCGATCGACAGTAGATCGATCGGTCATATATTGGAGACCGATCGATCCCGTGTCCATGTTAGTCGAAAAATGATTTTTTGGTTTTAGTCGGTTAAGTCCGGTTGGATTCCCACTTGATTTAAACCGAACAAGCACGAATCTACACTATTAAAACTCGATTTCTAATCTATCAAACCTATTTTTCTCTGCTCCTTGGAGAACAAGGGGTAGAATATCATATTCCCAAGTTTATAAACCCTAACTCATTCAATTTCACTCTGATTTCGACGATTCTTGAACCTAGCCGAGAAGATTTTGTGATCTCTTTCTGAATTTATCACTATTTCAGTCGATTTACAAAGGTATGAAATTCTATCACCAGTATTAGAATTCGAAAATATATATATATATATAAAAGAGGCAATTTTTGAATTTGTTAAATTGTCTGTTAGGATGATGATTAACGAAGATTTCACACACAATCTATTATTTTAGTGATTCATATTAGTTATTGATAGCTATTATATTTTAATTATGTTTAATTTTCAGGTATGTTTAATTTTCAGGTATGGAGTTGCTACCTGAACCAGTTGGTTCCTCTTCTTCGGGTCCTGCTCAAGGGCAACGTGAGGATGATACCATTCATGATATCCGAGTGGATCATACTCCAGATCCTTCGATTGAGTACTTGTTGCCCGCATATACTGGTCAGTATGACTCTGGAGCACCACCATTGGATGGTACACCGCAGCAGCAGTTCGCCTGGACTGCAGATACATTGGTTAAGCTTTCGACGATGATGCAGACAGTGTGGGGTGCACTTGCAAAGATTAGATGTCCACCTCCTCTTCCTGCTGCCGCGCTCCGCAGACTTCAGAGCCTGCTGATATGACTGAAGACATTCCTGACATTACTAGACACAGGGATGTTGATGATGCGGTAGATGAACTATCCGACGGAGCAGCAGATGCAGAGCGAAGTTCACGCCTTCATAGGAGCAGACGAGCACCAGGACAGAGTAGGAGCGCCAGTCCTGACGACCATAACTGATCACTCTCAGTTCATATTATTCATTGTCTTATTCCATGTTTTTATTGACGTCAGCTTGTACTAGTTCTTATGTTTTTATCCTAAATTTTAATGTTCTTCTGGATTTATGTTAAAGTTAAAGTTTTATGTTAAAGTTTTTATGATTTCCTGGATTTATGCTTACCAAAACAATGGAAATCGAACTGAATGACATCCCTGAGAAAGGGATCGATCGTTCTTGATCAAGAGATCGATCGGTTGTGAAACGATCGATCGTTTTGTTTCGGTCGTTCTTCACGGAACGATCGTTCTGTATAAAACGGACCGATCGGTCTAAGCTGATCGATCGTTCTGGATCGATGTTTTGGCACCGGTCGATCAAAACTGCACCGCTTCGTCTGGCAATTCTAAATATATTGAGATCGATTAGATAGATCGACCATGACATAAAACGATCGATCGATCCTTGTATTTTGGTCGGTTTTTGCAGTCTGGGAAGTCCAGTACTATATTGCTATCAACATGAAATTTAAACAAAGTTGCATAAAACATGAAACAATGTAATTAGAAATTATTCTTGGTGTCTAAAAAACTAAAACAAATAAAATAAAACAAAGTTACATGAAACTGAAACAAAGTAAGTAGAAATCAAACAAATATCTTCTGAAAAACGAAACAAAGTTGCCCATAATAACAGCAGACAAGTCGGCTATATTGGCATCTTGCAAGTTGCTCTGTTGTGGCCACTACCAGAGCATCTACTGCACTTGCGAGTCTTACTTCCCTGTGATCCTTGTGATGATCGAATTTTGTCTTCAACGGTTTCATATCTGCTTTTTCTTTTTCTTCCAAGAGCCCTTCTTGTTTCAGGCGGTAGCACTTCTGAGTTTTCCACATTTTCTGGGACGGACCAAGAGTCTTCAGGCACAGTAATAGGATTAATGCTTTCCTGATAAGCTTCTCTCCAAGCTCCCGTGGTGTACATAAAATCAGTCAAAGTGTGTGCTTCTCTGCCAACAGAATAACCGGCTTTTATTGCGTGTCTACAAGGAATCTTCAAGAGGTTGAACTTCCCACAAGAACAAGCCCGTTTATCCAAATCAACAAAGCAATCAATTATATCGCCTTTCACAAGCATCTGACTATCTGTTATAGGGTAAACTACGAAAGTTTTTCCCTTCTCGATTCTCCTTTCAATCTTTTCCTCTACATCTATGGTCAAAGGATGCTTATGTTTTGAAATCTTTTTCTTACGCTTAAAAAACCACCGTGTCAGCATTTCTCTAATACTGTCCAACAAAGGAATAACAGGAAACTCTCTTGGCGAACGCAAAGCAGAATTTATAGACTCAGCAGGGTTGTTTGTCCTAATGTCATACCTGAATCCAATAAATTGACATCTAGCCCATTTTTCACATCTGCTTCCATTAGATAGGTTCCTATTGCTGGACTGATATTGCAGACATGACCAAATATTCTCTTAAAGTCAGCAACTCTATAAGCCTTCGAAGCCTTAGAAACCAACCCAGCTAATCCCTTGCCTCTGAAATATGTTACCACATTATTCAACAAATGATGAATACAAATACCATGTGCCGCTAGAGGATACACATTCTCAACTGCCTTCGCTATAGACCCTTGTCTATCCGAAATAAAAGCCAAGCCATTACCATCAGCAACAACCACTTTTAATTGTCTCATAAACCATTCCCAAGACTGATGATTCTCAGAGTCTACTATCCCGAATGCAATAGGATACAAATTTGAATTTCCATCTAAAGCAGTTGCAACCAGTAGCACCCCTTTAAATTTACTCTTCAAGAATGTTCCATCTATAACAATGACACGTCTCATGACATTGGTGAAGCCTCTAATCGATTGACCAAACGCTATAAATAGATATTTAAATCTTCCATTGACGTCAGTCTCGTAAGAGGAATGGGTACCTGGATTGGCCTCTTCCAGCATGTGCAAGTATTTTGGTATTTTTCCATAACTTTCGTCTGGAATACCTCTGACGGCATTGATTGCATATTCACGGGAATCCCATGCTAAAGAATCAGAGATCTCACATCCATAATCATGACGCATAATCTGAACAATATCTTTTGCTTTAGGTCCTTCTTTGACACCTTCGTACTTATGCATGATGAGACTGCCTATTGTTTTCGCTGAAGCTGTCTTACCGCCACTGGATTTGTTTGAAGGTGCGCATGAATGTTCACCGACATACTTATTAATAATAAAATATGTAGAGCCCTTCAAACACTCTGCTCGGGCACCCCAATAGCACACCTTATCAGCACATCTAATACACCAAACTGATTTATTGGATTTGGTAACTGTGTAGTGAAAGTTATGCTTCATTGCACATAACTCAAACCTTGCCTTTAACACTGTTTTGTTGAGGAAAAGATCTTCTTTCTTAACCAAATCGAGCAAAGAACTCTTTGCTAAAGTTTCTCTGTTTTCTTTTTCAGAAATGATTTTGTCAGCATCATCATCATCATCTCCATCAACCTCCTCTTGCTTCATCTTTCCTTTCTTTTTCTTGTTATGCTTGTCAGCATCATAATCATCTCCATCAACCTGACCTTGCTTCATCTTCCCTTTCTTCTTCTCATTATCTTGCTTGGCTTTATACGTAACACACAATTGAGTTGACGGATGCTTCTTACAAAACCCTAGAAAGTTTTGAACTTGGCTTGAGTTTGCAATGATCACTGGTGGACATTCTGATGAATTGATCAATCCAATAGGTAGATAACTCAATTCCAAATCTGCATCCGTTACCTTTAAACAAAAATCCTCAATTACAATTTTCTGAAACTCTTCAATAGAGGAGCTCAATTGGAAACCATGTAATCTTCCTCCTATCTTTGCATCAACAGAAAAACTCCAACCTGAAGGTACAACCAATTCCCAAACACCACATGAACCATAGACATGAATCATGGTAGAATGAATGTGAAATTTTTGTGAAAATTTGGTGATCAATCAATGGAATATAGAAGATGACGTGAGATGTTTTTATTTGGGTAATCACGTTTTTTTTTATTAAAACGATTTTACTTTTTTTTTTTATTTTTTTTTAACGACTTTGTTTTAAAAAAAATATTTTTTTTTATTTTTTTGTAAATCGATTTTAATAAATAAATAAGGAAACCGAATATTCTCAAAATATTCTCTTCTAATATTATCCTTATCCGTAGAACCTGTATTCTAAAATAGGTAGAATAGAGTAAATATGTTAGAAATCGATTTCTACTAGTTTTAGATTTATAGCAATATGTAGATTCTGATTTCTACAGGTTTTAGAATTTTAGTAAAGTGTAGATTTTGATTTCTACGGATTTTAGAACTATATGTTAAGCGTAGAATGTGTTTTCTAAAGATTTTTAGATTACTATTATTTAAGTAGAACACGTATTCTAAACAAAGTAGATTCAATGAAAAAAGTAGAATACGTTTTCTACTATGTAGAATGTCAATTCTACCTTTTTTAGAACAAAATATGAATTTATGATTTAAACATTTTTTGAACTTAAAAAATATATCTATAAGTTGATATAAGTATTTCATCAGTATTTACTATTTTCTGAATTTTTTTTTGTTTGCTAAACTATTTATTTGATTTATTTTAGAAAATATTAAAGGGTATTAGAGGAAAATATGGTACAAAAAAGAAATTAGACTAATGGGACATAGTTGCTGTTTTTTTGGCCCAAAAAAACAATTTCCCCAAAAATGTATTGCTCAGCCTCAAATGAGAAGACGAACAGATCAAAATATACATCAGTGAGCATATATGTTTAAAATCGGGCTACTTAAAAATGTTAAAATGTCACTAATTGTGTCAATTTCCGAAAATAGATTAAAGATAAATCTGAAGTTCACCAAGAAAAATTGACTTATAAGATAAAAAATGAAAGTTTGATTTAATCGTCCTCAAAGAACAATGCGCAAAACTCAAGTCAATTTCATCGGAAAAGAAAAGTAGACCATAAAAAACACATTTCTCGCATATGTGATTATTGGACAGAATTCGTGAGATAGTATCCATATTCTATGGTGGTTACTAAGACTATTATTCCAAATACAACTCCAACAAGCAAACAAAAGTTTGATTGAATATATGTTTGTTTTACATGATATCATAAAGAGAAATTTAGAAATTTGTTGACTTATCATTGAGTTAGATGGTGCATTTTCGAAGTGGGATACAAATGCTATCTACTACCTATTGTAGGAAGAGACGGAAACAATACGAAATGAGATAAAAAGGTTAAGAATTGGGTTTTATGAAAAAATGAAAAATTAAGAATTTGAAGAGATGAATTGAGGTTTTAAATTATTGATAAAATAATTTTTGATTTGTTTTGTCAGAAAAAGTTTAACGATTAAAAATTTGATAATTATTATTTGATGGATGATCAAATACAATGTTAAAAAGCCATGTCAATGAAAATATATAATAATTATTTTTTGTTTGACTAAGATTAAGGAATAAAATACTGTTTAAGAGTTTTCTTTTACTTATTTTTGAAAATTTAGAATTTAAATGTCAATTTCCCATCCGAATAACAAGTTTCACAATGTTCATGATATCCTTATTAACAACATTACTTCATCAATCCATTGTTTCAATTAGTCCGAATGACATTGACATGGCGTTAAAATAAGTGATACTGTACTTGATAACTCTTTTATCTTTCTGGATTAGTAATCTTATTTAGAGAGCTAGTAGATGCTGAATCAGTTACGCAAGCAATTTAGCATTTTCACCGTCTTTTTGTTGTCTATGAATCTATGATTGTAGTATGCAGAAAAAGAAGAAGCATTTTACTATAGGAAAAGCACGAAATACGCGTTTCGTGAATTGCGATAGGAAAATACATTTTTGTTTCTGCAGAAAATTATCTTAAAATAAAAGACGCCCAAAAGAAAAATAAAAAATAAAAAATGAAATGCCGACAAAACAAGAGTTGCAAAGTAAAGGAAAAGAAAAAAAAAACAGTAAGAAACAGATTAAAAAAAAAGAAAAAGCAAGGAAGGAAGGAAGGAAACATAGAAGACATAGAGAGAAGATTATTGGTGCATCTCCTTCAGTCTCGCTATTAGTCAAAACGCCTCATCTTTCTCAGATCGGCGGTCTTTTACTCTCTCTGAGGTAAGGTTTCTTCACTGCTCTTACTTACTTTCCCCCACCCCCCACCCCCCCCCCCATATTCTAGGTAAAACCCTGAGATTTGAGGGGGTTTGAATCGTTCCTTACAATCTAGCTTTTATGTTTATTATAGATGGACGAATCAATGGACGTGAATATGAATAAGTTTTAGCTTATAGATATTTTGTTAGAATCATTTTTCTCACGTTTTTTGGCTGTGTCTCAGCTTCCCTTTAATTGTCTTCTTTTAAGCATTTTTGTTGCTTCTCCGAATAGAAGACGTGTGTGATTTTATTAGGAGATTTTTTGATAGTAACACTGATTTCAAAACTTTCTTTTAAAAAAAAAAAAAATTCCACCGTTCGTTAGTTAGTTAAGTGAATTTATTGGTGGTTTCTGGGACCACTTTTTAAAAAACACACCAGGGACAGTGATTGGGATCGGAACCTAACTTACTTACTGTCACATTGTTTTTATTTAAGACACATCGCCTTTGAAGCCGTTTTCTTTGACATAGTGTAGAGAGACTAGGACCCTATGATTAAAAGCTTGTAGGTAAACCCCCCTTGGGTGGTTAGTTAAGGAACCCCTTCTGCAAGTACACAAAAACAGTAAAAAAACGTTTACAATTAAAGATGGATATTTAAAATTAGATTCCGTTTACATCGTGTGGTTTTCTTCTCAACTTGGTTGCATTTGATATTCTTAGGCCCCATTTCAATAAATGCCACTTAGTTTTTGTGTGATGGAGAAAGCACCCACCCAAGAAGAAAATAACATTTACTCTTTCTCTTCCCTCTTCCTTTTGCTGGTCTCTGTGTGTGAAACATTGAAAAATCTTTTGCTTATCAACAACAGTGTGAGTGTGTGGTGCTTGATATTCACAAAGGTCTTTGTTCTCTTCTATTAGGTAGCAAGCATTACAAGGATTGCTTAGTCTCTTCTCTTATTTGATGGAGTATTATTTTCTTATATGCAAATTAAAGCTTGTTGGTTTTGTTGCAGGATTTGTTGTTATTTGTGGTTAAGGTCTCTCCACATCTTCTTGCTATGGACTGTAACTTGAGATCTCCGTTGGTGTGGGACTGGGAGAATCTGATCATCTCCAATCCTTCAAAGACTGAACATGACAAAAAGCAGCTTACTAATACTACTGCTAGTGAGTGGGAAATTGAATCTTTATTTCCCTGTTTCGATGGCCTCCAGAGAGTTAGTAATGACTCTACCACCACCACCAGTTTCTGGCACAACACTGCTGTATCAAAAAGCTCAGAGTCGATCTCTGCCAACTCAGCATCTTCATCTCCCATTACCAGACAAACCAAGCCTGCATCAGAAAGTTCCCCTTGCAGCAACATAGATTTTGTCCAGGTGAAGACATCCTCCGCTGCTCTCGAGGTACCTGCTGAATCATCAGACCTTTGTTTAAAACTTGGAAAGCCGACATACTCTGGTAGAGACAGTAATGACGTTTCTACCAAGCTGTTGGCTCCTTGTCGAAAGAAATCAAAATCGTGTGGTCAGAGCAGCAGCATGCAAGTCCCTCGTTGCCAAGTTGATGGATGTGAACTTGATCTCTCATCTGCTAAGGATTATCATCGCAAGCATAGAGTCTGCGAAACCCATTCAAAGTGCCCCAAAGTTACTGTGAGTGGCGTGGAACGTCGGTTCTGCCAACAGTGTAGCAGGTAAGTAAAAACCATTACTATAGTTATGTTCTGGCCTCAGCTGCAGTCTCATGGTTGAGAATATGATAATCTTTTCAGGTTACATGCCGTCTCTGAGTTTGATGGGAAGAAACGAAGCTGCCGCAAACGTCTTTCTCATCATAATGCTAGGCGTCGCAAGTCACAAGGAGTTTTTCCATTGAATCCAGAGAGGGTCGTGTATGGTAAGCACCGACACCATAGCTTGTTGACATACACAATGTTTTCTTCATTTGATGGAAATGTAAATGTGAAATGTTTACTCTTGCAGATCAAAAGTTTGCATGGGGTACCACTTATGATACAAAGCCTACACAGATGGAAACTGGCTTTACCCTGAGCTTCCAGAGAGGCAATGGCTCTGAGGAGGAGCAGTTGTTTGCTAGTACCAATCACCCTTTATCTGCGTATCAAACCTCAGCAGGGAAGAACAAGTTTCATCTTGGTATTTTGCACTTCTTCACTGATCTTTTTAATATATATGGGTCTAGTAGATAATCTATAGTCTAGTTCCTTTTGAAATAAGGTGAACTGGTTTTTGGCAGATGTGGGAGAATACTCAGGAGTGCTCCATCAATCTCACCGTGCTTTCTCTCTTCTGTCAACTTCTTCTGCTCCCCTGGTTCACCCACATGCACAGCCACTCTCTTTACTTTTTTCATTTGATGGTTTACCAAAATAGGTGAGTAAGTAATGTGATATCTGTAAAATCAGTTAGCTTCAGTTAGTGGATACTAATCCAAACCTATCAGCACAGCTGCCTCCTCCATTTGTATGCCGACTTTGGCTGCTTTGTTATCTTTATCCTTGTTTTGTTACTGACTAGTAAACAATGTTAATTGTTAACAAAAACAGTAAACAGTGAATATAGATTGTGTATGATATAATGCCACTGGACTCTGCAAGGTTCTGTCCATCTTTTACACTTTAAGCTGCTGGAATACACTTCCTCACCTATACATCCAACTCAAATTGAGAGTGTAGTATCTAGAGGGAGATGTTAGAACTTAGAAGTGATGCTTCTGGACGGTCAAAAGACTGCTAAGTTCACTTTATCTAGCCACCGGTTATAGGCTAGTTGGTGTTTCTGATATATCTAGTGAATCCAGCTACTCACAAGATGCATCATTTGATGAAACATTTAATGTATGTTTATGAAACAGTAGACATGTCTGATAGAGTAACAATTCAAGTACATACAATAACACAACAGGATCCAAGAAGAAGTTGACATACAATACAACATGATCCAACAAGAAAATAACTTATTAAGTTTTGAAAAGTAGATGAAACCAAACCTAACCATGTAACTGGTTTCACTTGAGCAAATGAACGTTACACATTCTTATTTTCTTCGAATAAGAAACACTCCCATTAGGTGCAACCTGGTCCATATAATGAAGTGACTTTGCATTCCTTACTCATATGAAATGAGTAGGGAAAGTACCATGTGTTGGCTGTGGTTCGACCATGGGATTGTGTTTCGTCCCATGCGAATCCGAAGACGTTGACAGAAGAGAGAGAGCACTGTAGAAGTCTTGCGACTCATGGAGGCCTCCTGAGTATTCACCTACACCTGCTAAAAACATATAACTCAGCCTCAACACCAGAGATCTAAAAATTACAAGATGACCAGTAGAGAAGTGAACAAATCAAACCTTTGCCTGGAAGTTGAGAGTTGGACCTCCCTGCTGAGAACCCTCCAGAGGTTTGAAACGCAGAGAAGGAGCGGCTGCTACCAGCATACAACTGCTCCTCAGGGCCACAGCCTCTCTGGAAGCTCAAGGTAAAGCCGCTTTCCATCTGTGTAGGCTTTGTATCATAATAAGTGGGACTCCATGCAGCATACTTTTCATCAGAGCTGGTGTTAAGGGACAACCCATTCCACAACATATTTGGATACTGTCTTCCATCTGGCAGTAAATAAACATTTTTCACATTAGATTTCCCTAGATAGAGAGAGAGAGAGATCAAATAAGTCAAGTTCGTTGTAGGTTCTTACTGCAATCCCTCTCTGGATTCAATGGAAACACTCCTTGTGGCTTGCGACGCCTAGCATTGTGATGCGAAAGACGTTTACGGCAGCTTCGTTTCTTCTCATCAAATTCAGAGACCGCATGCAACCTGAAAATCAGAATAATAAATCAACTCTCTACCATAATATCATGCGGTCATGAACATAACCACCAGTCACAACCATATAACCATGGCTTTACCTGCTACACTGTTGGCAGAATCGACGTTCCAGGCCACCCACAGTAATTTTTGGGCACTTTGAATGGTTCTCGCAGACTCTATGCTTGCGATGATAGTCCTTAGCAGATGAGAGATCCAGTTCACAGCCATCAACTTGGCAACGAGGGACTTGCATGCTGCTCTGACCATACGCTTTGGATTTCTTCCGAGCAACAACACAAGGAGCCAACAGCTTGGTAGAAACGGCTGAAACTTCATTGTTACTTCTACCCCAATAGTCTTCAGAGTATGTCTGCTTTCCAAGTTTTAAACAAAGGTCTGATTCAGCAGATACCTCGAGAGCAGTGGAGGATGTCTTCCCCTGGACAAAATCTATGTTGCTGAAAGAATCTCCAGGGGAACTTTCTGATGCAAGCTTGAATATGGGAGATGATGAGTTGGTGGAGAAACCGGTGGTAGAGCCACTACTGACTCTGTTGAGGCCAGCGAAAGAGGGAAACATAGATTCAATTCCTTCGCCTTTCTGATATTCCCACTCGGTAGATGGTTGTCTTTTGTCATTTTCAGTCTTTGAGGGGTTGGACATGATCAAATGCTCCAAGTCCCACAACGAAGATGTCATGTTGCAGTCCATTGAAGATGTGGGTTGATTTCATAAGCCTACAACCAAAGCTAGAGCTGCAAATACTACAAGAACCACCACAAGTTTGCAGAAAATCAAATAAGATAAATAAGAAGAAGAAAAGGTTCTGAATTTTCAAGAACCACACAACTTGAGGCAAAGAGAGAAAAAAAACTTTCTATGTTTCAGCCAGACCAGCAAAAAGGGGAAGAGAAAGTGTATTCCTTTTGTAAGCTCACACTTGCTAAGTCTCCATCACACAATGACAAAGTCGGCATTTATTCAAATGGACCCACACAGAGAGAGAGAGGAGAGCCCCAGAATATGAGCAACTTGTCGAGAAACACACACAATGTAAACCGGAATCACTATTTAGCCATCTTAATCTCTAAAACCCATTACTCCTTTTGTACTTTGTAGAAGGTTCCAAGCTAAACACAAGAACATCAAATCTATGTCATAAGCTCAGCAAATGAAAAACAAGCAACATGTCTAAGTTAAAAAACGACACCAAACTCAGCCATGAGTGGGGATCTATCTGCAGCAAACTAATAAATAGAATGTGACAACAAGTTAGGTTTCGATCCCAATCAGGGGTCCCCTCAAGCTAGGTTTGCCAATGGTCCCCCAAACACCCAATAAATATCAATTTAACTAACGAAGAAGTTACGGGAAAGACAGTTAAAAAGTTATGGAATGCTAGAATACAATTACAACCTTATTATATACACATTCGTGACCAAAAAACGTGAGAAAATGATTTGACATTCTAACACCATTTCAAGATTAAGCAACATTCAAGATGAATTCAACTTAGAATCGATCAGTTTCTCGAACTAGAAAGCATAAATCAAAGTTTCAAAGTTAAAACCCCAAATCTCAGGAGGAAAATAGTTACCCTAGAATCTTGGGGTGGGGAGTAAAGAGAATAAAACCTGAAGAAGAAAATCGCTGATAGGAGAAGAAGCGTTTGACTAAGAGCGACAGTGAAGGGGAGAAGGAGACAACATAATCGCCTCAGGGAAACCGAAGGAGCTGTGGTTCAGGACAGGACTTCCGATAACTTCATCCTCACTGTCTTCTTCTCTTTTGTTTTGTCCCCTTCATCTTCGCTATTCTTTACCTTTTTGTTGATGTTACTGTTTTTCTTGCTTTGCTTTTTTTTTATGACTTGTTTCACTTGACAGATTGGTATATTAGTTTTACTTTTTCCTTTTCTGTAACAACGATATTAATTTTACTTTTTCTGGTTAAAAACCGTACAAACTGATCAAATTGTTATTTATTTGCATTATTCTTTCCCGATATTGCAATACACAGACGGAGGAGTCATGATGCAAACCGTAAAAAATTACTGCTATTTGTTACCAAAAAAAAATTACTGCTATTTGTTACTCCCATTTATTTGCAGGATAACTTAAAAGTGATAAGGTTTTGTAAGATAGACTAATAACGATGGGTTGTTAAAAGGAAAAAGACTAATAACAATGGGGAACAAAGGTCGGCATTCTACCAAACATGGTCTCATGGATAATCAAAGGTAGGGGGGGATTTAATTAATTAAACCAATTAAAACCAAACCGAACCAAATAGAGAAAGTGGTTTGGATTTGGTAATATCAAATATACCGAATGAATATCAATTTTTAAGAAACAACAGTATATAGATATGGTTTAGTATATAAACCGATCAAATCAAATAACCGATCAATTAAAACATATTGGTATAATTATATGTAAATTATATAAGATAATTAAGAATATATATATAATTTATTTAATTGATATAATCTTTATATTTAAAATGTTGATTTTAGTAATTTAATATTATATTTTTAGTTAAAAGTTATGATTTATTTTTATTAAATTAATTAAAACATAAATTTTATCTTTTGTTAACAAATATATTTTTGTGAACAAATATATGTGCCAATATTTAGTTATTTATGATATTATGGATTTCTAATTGTTATTATTTTTATTCTATAAAAAACTATTATAGTTATTAATTTAATATTTTACTAATTATTTTACAATAAAAATCTAAGAAAATAGATTTTTAAAAAATTGAAATATCTTCATGTTATATAAAAACCGATATATAATTATATTAAGTAAAAGTCATACAATACTTTAAAAGATAAACTAGATTTTCACATATGCGTCCGCGCATATATATTTTAAAAAATATATTGCTATTTATTTTTCATGTCAATATTAAAGCTGGAGAAAAACCGTGAATCTGAAGAACCGAACCTATTCTGATCCAAAAATAGTACTAGACCCAAATCAAAATTGATTAAATGTCCGAATTATTCAAATTTTTGGTATTTAGAGAATCGAAACCGAATCCAATCCTAACTGAAGTATTTCAAGTACCCAATGTATCTGAAATAGATTGGTATACTTATATATATATATATATATATATATATATATATATATATATATTAATTATTTTTAGATTTAGTATATATAAAACATCCATAATATATATGATACTTTTAAGTTAGTTTAGTTACTTAAAAATATATACAAATGGTCAAAAGTAAATATCTAAAACAGTTAATGTATACTCTAAAACAAAAATATTTAAAATAATTATTGATTATCTATCTAAATATTTAAATCAAACCAATTTATATGTTAAGTTTATATATTCCAACATATATTCATATTTATATGTAATATATTGTTTTGTTTATAGATTTTGAAAAATTTGAAAAAAATTACAAAACTAATTAGATACTTAAAAGGGTTTATTTAAGTAAAAATGAAATATATATTTGTATTAAAGATAATTACGAAATTAATTAAATATTTAAAAGGTTTGTTTAAGTAAAAACGAAATATTCATTTATATTTTAAATAAATAGAATGTATATTTGTATTGTAAATAAAAAGATTTGAAAAAGATGTATTCATTTGTAGTTAAGAGAAAATGTAAGAATATCTATTTATTTTTTTTTAATTATAATAATTCAAATATGTATACACACATTATTAAATATATTTTAGTAATAAATAAATGATAATTGACTTTTTGTTAGGACCTATTTAAAAAAAATCACATGAATCAAAATTGTGACTTTTGTTTTGATATATAATATTTTTTAAGATATCAGTGAAATTTTATCATAAAATATTTTATTTCGCGCATGCAAAGTACGGATCAATATCTAATTGCATATTAATATAAATTAGATTTTGACCCGCCCTTAGAAAGGCGGGTATATTTTTTGTTTTACATTTTTTTATAAATTTAATTTTTATATTTATGTTTTTATTTACGTTTTTTTTCATTATATATAATATCAATATACTAAAATAGGAATATGACCTATTGATATATGTGTGGTCAAATTATTTTACAATAATTATTAAAACCTCTTATTAATTATTTAAAAGAAATATTATACAAAGAAAAATATAAATATGATTAAAAACATAAATATAAATTAAATTTCTAAAATATGTAAAACAAAAAAATATACCAGCTCTTTTAAAGGCGAATCTGAATCTAGTCAATACTATTAAAATATGAGAATTAATAGAATAGATATAATTACAAAGAAAATACAAATATAACCACAAAAAAAACACAAATATGAGAATTATAGTAAAACAAAAAATATATCCGTCCTTTAAAAGACGGGTCAGAATCTAGTTATAGTTTAATTTTGTTGATCTAAACATCTATTATTTCAATTTGATTTTTAGTGGTTTATTTTAAGAAATATTAACAATTGTTAATAAATAATTAGTAAGTCTTGAAAATGTTGAATTTTAAACCTACTATTTATTCTTTATTATCAATAGAGGAATTGTCGTTTGGCTTCTTTTATTAATTGCCGTTTAATATATGCAGACAATAGTTCTTAATAAATATTAAATTAATTACCATTATTCTATATTATTTCATGAATTTTTATTAGTATAAATTAGTTTCAGATTCCTAGAGTATAGGAATGGGGAAGTTATGCCGTTAAAAGAAAAAGGGAAAAGGGAAGTTATAATATATTTCATTTTTGAAAGAATAAAATATAGAAATAATTAATTGGACACAACATTTTATTAATAGGTCATGCTGAAGAATTAATAGAATAGATGTACATATGTAAAACAAAATGTATCATAAAGTTGATCTAGATGCAGTCACTGAATTAGACGGCAGTGAGAAGGAAAGGGGCCAATGGAAACGATGAGGAGGAGACGTCGAAAGTGGTCATGGTTCCATCAACTCCTATGTGGCTCAAGTGTTTCACGTCTGTCGGAAACCCTATCTCCATCTCTGTTTCTCTTTCTTCCCTCTCGTCTTCGTCTTCGTCTTCGTAACCTGTTCATAATCAATGCACCGGTTCATGGGAAGTGATAAGCATGTGTCCATATTTATAAATTCAAAGCAATATCAACCAAATATTAAGAAAATGATGAATCTAGTGACCAGTTTAATTTTATCTAAAACAATGTGCAATTATATATTGATTAAAAATAAAAAAGAGTATGGTAAGTAAAAAGGATATACAAATGAAAAAGTGAGAAAAACTCTTGAAGCTTCGAATTATTTTGTCAGAGATATTTGCACCGTTGTTGTTATCTATCTTTGTGTCTTCTTTTTGAACCAAGAATCCATTATCCTCACTTTCGTCTCTTCCTTAGAGTATCCTTATTGCTAGGACCAAAATTTTGTTTCTTAGAATAGTTTATTAATATATATAGATTAAGAGATAAAATTAAGATACTTGAATAAAAAAGTAGATTATTGGTAGATACATTTTGTTGTTTCTTAGTTAAATAGTAAATTCAACCAAGTTTAATAATAGAGACTCAAAATCATTCAACCAAAACCAAATCATTCTCAGTAGTGCATAATCTTGATACAGACTTTAATAATAGCTCAAAATCATTCAACCAAACCAAAGGGAGTTTTCAGTACCTCACAAAGAAAGGAGAAAAAAAAGGAAAAGGAAAGCCATGGAAGCAGAGGAGCTTGTACATGTACATAACATGAGCAGAGCCACTTGTACTCTCCTCGGAACCATTGTTCCTTCAAAACCCATTTGAAAAATCCAACAACAATGCCAGTAACTAAACAACACAAGTAGTAGACTACACAAACATACAAGACTACAAAGCTTCCTCGTCTGTGACGAGACCGTGAATACACATGAGTACACAAAACTACAAAGTTTCTTCCACTGTGACAAGTCCGTGACATAAGAAAAGACACTACACAAGAATACAAACCAATTCATCACAGAAGCTAACTCAATTCTACTCTTTTCAGTTCAGACCAGATGAAATAGTTACACTAACCTGTACTGTAATTGGAGTCCTTTATTCGATGAACCTCCCTTGTGTCTCTTTCCACAGAACAAATCAAAACCTATTTGATCCATCCATCTCACAAAACCTATTTGATCCATCCGTCGTAGAGAGAATCGAAACGACTGACAAATCAAATGTGCGATCAGAACAAAAAAAAGCCTAATCAAAGACACACATGATTGAAGAACAAACGAGGAGAGGACGCAATCAAACAACAACACTGGATAAAGGAAGAAAATTTTAAGCTATGAGGGAGTTACCAGAATTAGCATGAGGACTGTGCCGGCTGCTACTGTCCACTTCGTCTCTAATTTGCATCGACTCTTGTCCCTTCGTAGCATCGGTTTCAACTTCCATGGCTTCTCCTACAAAATTCGATTCAAGCTTTGGTTCTTGTCAAGATTCGAACTCCATCAGAGACTCCGCGGTTCCGTCGACATTTTCTTCCTCTATCATACCTCGCTCGTCTTGTAGATTTTCCACCGAAAGATCGACGAGACAGATCTACGGGAGGGATTGGATGCCGAAGACAGACGTCACCGTCGAGGACGAGAGGTTTCGACCAAGAAGAAACCGAGCAAGCCAAAAACGACGCTACCTCTCGTTGCTCTGTCCAATCTCATCCTGCCACCTGTCCCAAGGACCAGCCCAAAATGTATCCAAACCAAGAACTTTCATCGATGTCTCTTAGTTTATTCAGCTTTTTTTCATTTATTTTTAGCCCAAAATACTGGGGGACCAGGCATTAGAGCCCACGATAATGATGCTCTTAGAAAACCAAAAAGGACAACAAAGAAAAATCAGATAACAAATTAAAGGGAAAAAGAAATAAAAGAGAGTACGAGGTGGGGTGTGAAGAAGCAAGGTACTCTTGATGAGTTGGTTTGGTTTCTTGTGTTGATGTGTAGTAGCAGCCACGGCGACGCTAGAATGCTTCGAGCACCCCAACGAAAAAGGCAATGTCACACATCGTGTCCGATCTTTCATCTCTTCGTTCTTTTTGGATGCTTCTTGCTATCCTCGAAATGTATGAAATGATGCAATGCTGTGTGATTGAGGTTGAAATGATGGAAATAGGGGATTTTCGTAGGGTTTTTATTTGCAATCTCGTGCGTGTATATGGCTTTGTAAGCAAGTTACAATCATTCATTCCTTAAATTTGTTTTTTTTTTTGGTAATTCCCAACCCAATAGAAGAATAATAGACAGAGGAGAGTGTCATTATTGAGTATATTTGAGGCTGCTTTTAGTTGGCCAACAGTGCCACTTAACCTAATATCTAGATTAAACATTCAGAATTACCCCATCCCTCTCACCTTCCACTTTTTGTTTCTCCATACGCAATCAATAATATCCTTCCTCGTAAACTTAATCAATACCATAAGTAGACTACTAATTGTCCCCTCTCAGACAGCTTACGATGTTGCGGAGGGAGACACGGCTCCATCTACACTACCTATTGACAACTTTCATCTATATGAGTTCTACACAGTACTAAGGTTACTACAAAACGGACTGTGACCAAGCCTGGAAACTGATAAACCTATGACCAACCGGGTCAGATCAAACCCGGTTTAATTCCTTGAGTTCTACTTAGATACGTGGGTATTGCTTTGTACTACAGACCCACACGCATATGCTTCTTCTCTACCTTCGAATTTTCAACACTTGTTAAAAAAGAGTTTCTGATTCACCAGATCATATAATATAATTGATGTTTCAACCGTTTCTGTATCCAAACAGGATTAAATAACAGTCCAAGAGTTTCTTTTTTTCCCTCAAGAGTCTGGTCCCTCTCCACTACTTTCTTAGAACCACCTCTTCCAACTCTAATTCAGAGAGATAAAGCGACTTCTCCAACCTAAAGTAAATTATACTTGTTTTAATAAGCTTTATCTAACTATTCATTTGCATCCAAGTTCACCTTTAATATAATAACTGTTCAATTCTCCCAGAAAATACAAATGATGGCCTTACACGGCATAATTTACATAGTCGCAGTGGAAAAGAGAGAAGAGGGGCAGACCCTGTGATTCTACCACACCTTAAAACCTACAAGAAATATTTCATTCTTTCGTCTCTCCTCATTGCATTATACACCGCTTGTACCTGTCAAAAACCAATCAAAACAGAAGTTAATACCACCAATCTTCAACTCCAAACGTTCTATCATCATCTCTGTCAGTTTGTGTTCGAATGTCTATGCTTCTTGTGCATATTTTCTCATATTGCTTTGCATATGTGCAAAAGAGAGAGAGAGGAAAAAACCTGTTCGCTAGAGACAACTCGAATAGGGCCAATATTCACCGACACATATTTGCCTTTGCTTGATAATGTCTGCTTTACACAATCCTTTGATGTGGAAAAAAAAAAACAGATATACATAATTAGTAGGATTCTTGTGTTCTCTGAGAATAATAAAAATTGCTTGAAAGACATTGCATGAAAAGAAATTCTTATAATATGAAGGAACTAATAGTTAGCAACTAAGCTACTGCACAAGACTCTAAGAATATAGACGAAAGCAAGAGAACAAGAGTAAGCAGAGCCGTGTGCATACAATTTTTCACTTGTATACACGGTATGCTTGTAATATAATCAAAGTATGTGCATTCCAATATATTTGATAAAAGACACTAACAGAGATGTCTGTGCCCACACATAGAACCATAGTTGAAGTCAATCAAAATAAAAACATATGTTCACAACACAAAGGGATATACAGCATCTCTGCTTCTTATAATTAGAACTTTTGGAACCATTAAGCCCATCAGTTGAACATATCAGGGGGCACACTAATATCCAAAAACGACTTCAGAAAAAAATTAATGAATAAAAAACAAAACCTACTTTTAACTACCAATTATATGTTTCCTACTGAATTGAATCGTGTAGAAATCTAAATCAGCCCGTACCATGAGGTATCTGCAACCTCACAAAGTATTGATGCTTTCTATACGCTAAAGAAGTGAAACACTAGACAAAGAATGGGTGTAATATCGAAAAAAAAAAAACATTTCCGATGACGTGAGTACAAGATACAATTCAAAGAAGAAAAGCAAAAAAAAAAACATACCAGAGGGATTTGACGTTCAATAACAGACTCAACAGCAACAACCATAGCATGCACAAAGTCATCGCCACCAGTCCCGATCGCAGTAAACCCTCGATCTGTTGGGTAAGTATTGACCTAGCAATTATTAAGCCCCCAATATTTTTCTTAATTTTAATTTTATAAGTGAATGCAAGTAATCGAAATCTACACCACCAACATAATAGAGAGTAATTTGAAGAGGAGAGACTCTTAGAAAACCTTTTGGTCAAGTAGGAGCCAGTCTCGAGCAGAATCGTCAGCCACAGTGCCTCCGATAATCATGTTAGTTGTTTTCCCAACTCTGCCATCAGTCTTGGACACTTCTGCAGATATAAATAGGGTTATCAAAAGAAACTAGTAGTCACTTTGAAAAAAAAAAAACAGATTCTTTCACCAACAACATCTACAGCTTAATTGTTAGCCCTAAATAATCTATGAATCAGACAAAATTCGAGCCAAAATCATATCACATCCGAGATAGATAAAATAGAAAGAAAGAAATGAGGCACCTGAAATGGCCTTGAGAACAGCTTCTTGAGGCGGGCCTTGCTCGGATTCATCGTTATTGAGAGTGCAGTTGAGACGAGGGACAGAGGCAAAACCATTGAAACTTGGACTCTTTGCCGCCGGGAACAAACCACGGACCGTCGAGAGACAAGGAGGGAAGAAGAAGAAGCATCTGGTTGCGGCGGAAGTCGATGGGAAAACAGAGCGCAGGATCGTTTTGCAAGCCATTCCTTTTTTTTAATTCAAAGCCTTGAAACAGACAGAGATGAGGATGCGGTTTTTGTTATTTATAAGGGATTTACATTTTCCCCGAGGGATAAGGACACTTATATGTCCCCCTTTATCATTCGAGGATTTCTTGCATATATTGTTATTAGGTCTTGATTGGCTTTTACAGAATCCGAATTTTTCTGTTTATAGAAATTTCCAGTTTATACAGATTCAAAAATTTTACACCTATAAATGCTTTGTTTTTGGATATTAATTGGTTCCTACAAACGATGGCATTGCCAAAGTTAATGGAGGAATGCAAATACTATACTATGGTCTTTCTTCGTTTTTCTGTTATAGCATAATGTGCCAAAACTAGTAACGAACAGGTATATATTTCAATTAGATTTCTAGAGGTGTAAATTATACATCTACAGTTATCAGTCCCCGCTAAGAACAAAACTGAAAAACAAACATGTGACCAGTTGCATATCGCATCAATATGTAAAATGACAGAGCTATTTTTTCGACTCGTTTCAACTTGTCAATCTCATTTGCCACAATCACCAATCTTCCAAGAAGAACAGTGGTTCCTCAGAAAACAGAAATGCAAAGATGACCCTTAACCTGAACTTTGGAGCTTTGTCTATTCTTAGAAACACCTTAATGATCATCTGTAAAATAAGATACTATCTTATAGAAATCGTGTAAAGCCATAAAACCAAAAACATAACTGAGCACGTAAATAGAGGAAATCGAATATATCGATTATAGAGAAAAAAAGACATCCTAAGATAAAGTAACAAAACGATTTGATGGACGTGTACAGGAAGCAAAACAAAACCATAGTCACAGGGCTTAGGACCACTCTGTTTGGAAAACGTGAACTAGTCGACATTATTTCTTAATGTAGGGCTACATTATCTAGCAGGAGGAGGAGGGCCAAGGGATTTAGCCATGCCAACCCAAGCAACAATCCCACAAGCGAGAATGATCCAACCACATACATCGTAAGTGAAGTCGTTGTTAACCTTCTTATTCTTCTTCTTACCACCCTGCAAAACCCCACCAAAGTATGAGAAAGAATGAGAGAGATTCTGGTTTACCTTCTCAACAACTCGCTACTAGAGAATAATTTTGTGTATGAAACAAGCACACCAAGGAGATAAAAACTTACGCCAGCATTTGATGAAGCTGAGGGACCCCCTCCTCCTCCACCACCACCTCCACCTAATGACTGCTGCATCATCATCCCATCCGCATGTATGTTCATATGCAGCGCCGGGGCCTGATTCACATAGACAGAAAGGTGTCAAAACAGTTACTATCTCTTACGACACAAAACCATCGGTGGGTCTGAAGATGGTAAAAAGTTGAAACAGTACCCTTGCTGTAACTTCCAAGGACTTGAGGTACATCTCATTACCTGGATCCTAAGAAACAAAAACATTCAAAACAATTAAAAAAAAGGGATAAAGAAGTTTGTCTCTCACAACTACACTCATAAAAAATACATTCAAAAAGAGAAGGATGAAGACCTCATTTTCAGCTTTTTGGAAAAAATCAGTGGCTTTATCGAAGTGAAGTTTGGCAGCATCGGGATCAGGAGTAAGGAAGGCGTGGGCGGTGTAGGCGTTGCCAATACACCAAAGAGCCTGATGCTTCCCTGGATTTATTGTCAACACCTCTTCCAACTTTGAAACAGCATCTACAAACAACAACAAGATAGGATTCCTTTTTATTATTACTATTATTTTTGTTTAAAAAAAAACGCAAAGAGATCCATCCGTAAGAAGAAGAAGAAGATTCATACCATCTAACATGAGCTTGGCATCGGGAATAGCCTGGAACTGAGCAAGCTCAAGCAATGCTCCACCCCACTGCAGCAGATTCTGCACACCAACATAATCAAAGTAACCTAATCAATCAAGTAGCCAATCTACTACTGCAGGATCGTACTCATACGATCAAGTAATCGATCTCCGTACAATAAATAAGGAGGAGACAAGTGGTAGGAACCGACCTCGGAATCGAGAGGATCCTTGACGTACTGAGCCTCACAAGCTTTGCGAGTATGCTCGAACATCACAAGCCTTTCAAAGTCGGCGGCATTGAACTCCATCGTGAGATTATGCGGTGGGAGGAGACGGTAAGGAAAAGTTAGGGTTGGGGTTCTCTTTTGTGTAAATTATTACAAGACCACCAGGAAACGAAAACCAAAGACCTTCTTCGATTGTCTTACAGCCGCCGCCTTCCTAGTTCCTAGTCGTCGTGGATGTATGTTTTTGTTGTAATTGGGCTTTTTGTTAACTTTTCTTATTGGGCCTTTGATGCTAACCTTAATGAGTGCTACTACATTTTCATGTATGCAGTTCGGATAGAAAAACACCAATCAATTGAATCTAAATCCAAATTTTAACCTCAACAAAAGAGAAAGTTACATTTTTCTGCACTTGCAATGTGAAACATAGGACATATATGATATGTATTACAGGATTACGAACTTAATCTTCTTTACAACT
This sequence comes from Raphanus sativus, assembly GCF_000801105.2. Lineage (NCBI taxonomy): Eukaryota > Viridiplantae > Streptophyta > Magnoliopsida > Brassicales > Brassicaceae > Raphanus > Raphanus sativus. The sequence goes on from NC_079511.1 coordinate 11,716,329, forward strand.
TAAAGTTGTGATTTAACTTTTGTTGTTGCTCTTTGCCGGAACTATAAACAAGTCGTCCACACATGCAGGTCATGAGCCAGTTTCATTCATGTGTGAGATGCGAGTATTCTAAAGTGAGATTTCTCACCAAAACCATAAAACGAAATTTTCAGCCAAACATTTTTCGTTAAAATCACAAAATCAAGTTTTTCATTAAAATCACAAAAAAAGTTTTTTTCACCGCTACCACAAACTTTTAGATTGAAACAAAAAAATATTTTAATCAAAAAACATTTTCTTTGGTCTATGTTAGTAAATGAAATAATACAAATTTTGTAAGAGATTATACAAAATGTATTCGCATAGAAATATATAAAGGGTTTAAAAAGAATTAAAAGAGAGGTTCAACCTTATTCTACACTAGATTTTAACCCGCACGTCCGTGCGGGTATATTTTTACAAAATATGTTGTTTTTCATGTTAATATTAGAGTTGGACAAAAAAACTCGAATTCAAGAATTGAACTAATCCCGGTTCAAAAAGAAATACCAATTCGAACCGGAATTGATTAAATATCAAATTTTTTGTATTTAGAGAACTCAAACAGAATCCGATCTAAACTGAAGTATTTCTGATATCTGAATGTATTCAAAATATATTTATATACTTATATATTTATATTATTTTTTAGATTTAATGTATATAAAAACATCCGAATATATGTTGTACTTTTAAGTAGGTTTAAATAATTCTATATATATAAATATTCAAATGTAAATATATAAAATAGTTAAAGTATACACAAAATACTAAAAATATGTAAAATAATTATTGATTCTTTATCCAAATATTTTAATCAAATCAATTTATATGTTAAGTTCAGGTATTCTGACATATGTTATTCAAATTTACATGTAATATATTATTTTGTTTATATATTTTGGGAAACTTAAAGTATATAATAAATAAAATAATTTAAATTGGTTATCCGAACCCAAACAAACTCGTAAAGATCAGAATCCAAAATTTCTTTTAGAAATATCCGAATGGACTGAAATCTTTGACCTCGGAAATATTAAACCGAAATAGATCCAAACTGAACCCGAACGCTCACCCCTAATTCACAATCTATTTTTTTTTAAAAAACAGAGCAAAGATATAATTAATATTATTTTATACGTACTATCATATAAATAATCACATATATTATTTATTAAAAAATTTAATGTGAAATATAAAATCATAATTTAAGTTGGTATATGAAATTTAACTTTGTATTGTATTTTTCTTATATATATTGAAAACATTTTTAATAATAGTTATTGGAAAATATTTTAGTAAAATAACTTTCTGAATAGATGTATATTTTGAATCATTTTTCGATATAAATTAACTTTCAATTATTATTTTGATTTGAAAAATATATATAATGTTTAAATTTTGTTTTATGATTATTTGAGATAAATAATATTTTTAGATTAGCTCATTTTTGTATATTTTTAAAGTTGACCCAGATTGATAGTTTCTCGTAATATAATAGATTTTCAATTATTTTAATAACATAAATTCATTTTTTTCTTAATATATTGATATATATGTTTTCAAATAAACCTAATTTGTACTTCACTTTTAATAATATAGATAGATAGATATAATATTTTGTTTTAAATAAATCTTTCCAAATACACTATTGCACACACGATATTATCCATATTTATCTAAACTCTACAGAAGTTTATAATTATCTCCTCCAAAAATCTATAAAACTATCTGACAAATTTTAAGCAAAACTAAACTCTTTACAAATTTATTTAATTGTTTTAATTATTAAAATCATCAAAACTCTTCTAAACTCACAAACCAATAACAACCCCTAATAATATTTACCTCAATAATTGACTGCCGGATTTTTAGGAATCTTTTTGGTAAGATAGTTAATGGTTAATTTATTTTCAAAACGATTGCCAATAGATTGACTTTTGATATTGGTAATTTTAGCTATATCAATGGCTTGTATTTTTAAAATAAAATCAAATACTAATTGGATAAAATCCAGCACGTGGTTTTATAATGGGTTTTAATTAAATTAACCAAACAATTTTGAACCAAAAACCCATTCAAATTCAATGGCAATCCTTTGTAAATACTAAAGAAAAATTAGGGTTAAGTACTAAATGTATTTCAGTTTTAATAGATTACTAGATTTTGATCTGCGCTTTTTAAAGCGCGGAATAAGCTTTTTGACAAATTTATCTACTTATTAGTTTTTTCACTAATATATTTAGGTTTGCGTGCGGTTTCAAATTGTTGTTTTTTTTTGGTTTTCGGTTCGATTATGTTTTGGATATCTGTTTATTTTTGGTTCATGATATATATAAAATGTTTGGTTATTTATGAATTGAATTTGATTTTGGTTTGATTATTTTAGTCCGGTTTGGTTCGGGTAATAATGATAATAATCCGATAAAATTTCAAGTTCAGTTATTTTCTGGTTTGGTTTTCGTTTTTCGATAATCTCAAATACAAAATCATACTTTATATAAAATATTGTATAGCTCAAATAAATTTTATCATATGAAAAAAAAATTCTCGTGTTTCAGTTCTTCAGAAAATTAGGATAAATTTATATATTTCGGGTAAAAGTAATATGATAATCTTTTTGGATACTTTGGTCTATAATTAGGATTTTAAAAATATTTGATAAATTTAAAACTAAAATACAATTAATATTTTCTATCAAAAAATAAAAAATAATATGAATATTTAAGGTATATAAACTGTATTTTGGATCTTTAAATATCTATTTGGTTCTCGATTTGGTTCTGATTTTGTTTCAGGTTCAGTTTTTATTTCTTTTTTTTGTTTCATTTTTTTTTGTTCTGCTTCAGTTCGGTTTACGGTTCTTGATATTTCGAAGCTTAAAACTTTTTACACAAATATATCTTGGTTTATACAAATATATCTTGTATTTGATAACTAACTGATTTAAATATATTTTTAATGGAACATTTGTAAATAAAATATTAAGATTGTTATCATCTTAAAACCGTTTTAAATATACATTTAATATTTAAAGAATAAATGAATGAGATATCTTGAGTTATAAATATGGTGGAAGAAAGAAAAAAGAAAGAAAAAGACCATACAGATGTTAACAAATTAGATTGTGTTTTAGTACTCTTCATGACACTTTGAACTAAAACTCTTTTTCATTAAAAAAAATAGAAGTCTACGAAATAGAGAAGATAAGAATGTACTCGTTTGATAGAGCCTTTTATCGTGTGTTGCAATTTAGTTTCTTTATAAGTAGGAACAAAATCTCAAAAATAATTCAATGGTCTGATTTTAATTAGATGATAAGTAACAATATATTTACCTATAATTTAGGAGTGGCACTGTTGTAAATATTTTAGAAAATAATGGGGATGTCAAAAAAAGGCAGTTGTTTTAATTGTATTGATATAGATAGATATAATATTTTGTTTTAAATAAATATTTCCAAATACACTAATAATATTTACCTCAATAATTGATTGCCGAATTTTTAGGAATCTTTTTGGTAAGATAGTTAATGGTTAATTTATTTTCAAAACGATTGCCAATAGATTGACTTTTGATATTGGTAATTTTAGCTATAACAATGGCTTGTATTTTTAAAATAAAATCAAATACTAATTGGATAAAATCCAGCACGTGGTTTTATAATGGGTTTTAATTAAATTAACCAAACACTTTTGAACAAAAACCCATTCAAATTTAATGGCAATCCTTTGTAAATACTAAGAAACAATTAGGGTTAAATACTAAATGTACTTCAGTTTTAATAATAGACTAGGTGATACCTGCGCCTTGCACGGAGTGAACAAACTAATATAGATATTAGAATGGTAAATATTTTAGTCACAAATATTACATACATGTTATGTAATGAAAGATTGAAGGACATTGTGCATATTATAGAAAGTAAACTTCGATTTTTTTTTAAACTTGTGTAATTAGTAAGATGTAATTGAAGTAAATTTTGTGAAAGTAAATCTATTAAGAGTAATTTACAACTTGTTGTTATAAATATTGTAGTGATGTCCATATGGAAAGTCCTAGATATACTTGTTCCCCACTCCAAGTTAAGCTTTGTCTCCAAGCTATTGTATCCTATATAAGGAGATCATTATTCATGGAATAAGACACACAAAATTCCTCTCTTCTCTTCTCTTCTCTTCTTTATTTACAACACGTTATCAGCACGAGACTCTAAACCCTAGCTAAAATCCAGCGAGCACAAAATCCCTAATTTCAGCCGCAACTTTAAACCGTCATATCTCCCTAACCGTAAGGATCCAGACGGCGAGTAATATATCAAATTGAAGCTCTTGACGAGACGAATCTAGCGCCGCAGACCACGCATCAATCCGACTCCAGACGCGCCGTCACCTCCCAGTGCAAGCCGCGCCGTCAAAGATCATCCAAAACCCTAATAGCCGCCAACTCCTTATCTATCTTAATTTCGATTTCAATTGTTCTTAGATCTCGTACTAATCCAACTTTGAAACTTTCATTGTTGATTATTTAAGGTTTCTAAAAGAGAAACCAAGGAGAAAAGATCGGCAAAGATTAAGGTAAAATCTCAAGAACCCTAATCTTTACTTGTGGTTCAAGCAATTCGGGTTTCAAACTTCTCTTCATCTTAAATCCGATTTAAAAATTTTGCGATTTAATTTGGTTGATTTTAGTTCTTGTTTATTTTAAAATCAAAACCCTAAACCTTTAATAGTTTTACATGACTTTAGTTTTGTATGGACAACAAGTGATACCCCTTTAAGGATGACACGCTATATGTCCAAACAAAATTTAAAGTCAATGTTTAACCTAATCCTAAAATCAGATTTGAATTTTAAACCCTAATCCTTAAAGTTTAAGTCCGATTTTAAGAAACCCTAAACCCTAAAATATAAAGCATGTGATTACATGACTTTCGTTTTGTATGGACAACAAGTGATACCCCTTTAAGGATGACACGCTATATGTCCAAACAAAACATAAGGTTAATGTTTTCCACATCTTTTGGTCGATGATGCACACCATAGTGTGGCTAGACCATGATTTTCTTTTAAGTCAATGATGCATACCAATAGGTATGACTAGACCATATGAAGTAAAGGTCGATGATACGTACTCTTAAGTACGATTAGACCATAAAATAAAATCAATGGTCGATGATGTTCACCCTCAGGTGCAACTAGATTTTTCACCCGTGATTCACGGTGATCATCCACGATAATCCGCGTTGATCTATGATCCATGATGATCTTCGATGATCCGCGATGATCTACGATGATCAGTGATCCAAGGTGATCCACGGTGATCCTCGATGATCCACGGTAATCCACAATCACCGGTGATGGATGATGCGCACCACAGTGCAGCTAAATCACGATCCGTTTTATTTGGTCGAGGATGTGTACCGAATGGTACTACTAGACCATTAAACCACATGGGTCGATGTAGCATACCATATGGTATGGCTAAACCATGCACTCTTCCATCCCACTATTTTCAAGGGATTTATAAATCAAATAAGTTGATTAAGAGATGGATGAGTTATGAGAAAGTAAATTTCTAAAGAGAATGCAAACTGGCCGTATGACCCTCTTATTTGTTTGCTGGCAATGTGATTTAATTGTGTAATAGCCGAATGACATTGGTCACACAAGCCATATGGCTTTATTGTTTACATACTGGCCGATTGCCTTTTATTTCTTGGATAGCCAATAACATCAGAAATTGTATGTACTAACACAAATCATTTTGATATGATTCAGATGTCGAGACTCCATCACTCGGATTACCCAGCCCTTGATCTCAATGGAGACAATTACCTTGATTGGGCAATGAACACTTCAGCTGATTTAAAGTCTAAAGGACTTGGGAAGTGTATCAAATACGGCAATGATACCCTTGCATATGAAAGGCGTAGAGCTGTTTTGATAATGAGAAAGCATCTCGTGAAGGATCTGTATGATGAGTGCAGTTACATCAACGATCCTTACGATCTCTGGTCGAGATTGAACACCATGTTCTTCGAGCCATTACTAGATGAGTCCATGAAAGAATGGAAGGCTCTGAGGTTCCAGGATTATGAATCCGTGGATGACTATCACTTTGATCTTATGAGAATCACCTATAGTCTTAAACTATGTGGTGAAGTGATAACAAACTATGACTTGTTAAGCAAGACTCGTGACACGATCCATTCAAAGGAAGTGTTGTTATCACAGAAGGCTAAAGGTTTCACAACCTATTACGACCTTCTCTCATACCTTTCAGCTCTTGAGGAAAAGAAGCAGAAAAGGAAAGTCAACCTCGACAAACTCGACTATGTTATGGAGATAAGTGCCGAGTATCAATGTGAGATGATATACGGTGATGCTGAAGAAGCTAAGAAAAGAAAATTCGGGTGGACTCATATAGATGATGAGATTGGTTTATTCATTGAATAGAGAACCAAATGTGAGCCACGTCCAAGATGTTATTATGGACTGGCCGGCTATTGTTTAAGCCTTTGACATTCTGATTTCAACTTATGATTTGGTGTTTTGTTTTAAATATAATTTGTCATTCAAATTTCATAGCATTAATAAAAGTTTTTCTTTTATCTTGATTGATTTGCTTGAAAAATATTTTTGATTGACAAATGAGAATGAAAACTCGAGAAGAGTATGTCTAGACCACCACGCCTAAGGCATGGCCTTAAGAGGCACGAAATTTATCACCTAAGACCCATTGAGAGAGACCCAAAATCCCCACTGGCCGTGGACAAGGATACCACAATAACCGTGGTTATAGATCCAATCATGGTCGAGGAGGGAGTAAAGGTCGAAATGGCATTACAAGCCACATCAAAATGGTTTCAATAATAAACCAATGGGCAAAGTAAAGAAAAAGGAAATGTTCCTTTAGCTACTGAAAATCGCCAAAGGCATACATATAAAAGAGGTCGAGACTACATTCTCCCTACTGATCTAATACTATGCTAAGGATCAGTGTGATAAGGCATAAAAGCCTAGGTAACCAGTAAGGTTCACCAACGAATTTATACACTTTATGGCATGACCAGATTAGCCATCCTGGTCCAAACTTGATGCAAAGTTAAAAATTACTAAGGCACAAAGAGTTATCCCATAAGATCTCACGTTGTGAAACATGTACACAAGGGAAACTCAGTAGGCTTCATTGTTCCAAGCAACACGAAAGTATAATCTGATCACGAGGATAGTGAGAACAAAACCCGTGATCATGACCAGACCACAAATTCGTGTATCATGGTCTAAAACCATGCTGACCGTCCAAGCATTACGTTTAAGTGAGGACAAACAAACGTACTTTATAGCATGTTCATGAGGGGGAGAATAAACACTCAGTGTGGTCCATGACCATACTATAAAACCCGAACATGATAAGCCTGGCCGAAGGCCATAAGGCATTATAGCTTGGCCGTATAAGGCATAACCTATAAGGTTGAGACTTCAAAAGTCTATAAGCTTGGGTACACCACAAGAATACATGTATGAAAGATAAGATACATCAGGCCATATAAAGTGAGCATAGATATTCCCGTCTAAAGATGATAAAGGGTCATAATCCAGATATAGACCATCCTAAGAGTCTATGAATAAACCACCACATACCTATGTGCCATCTAGGATGGAATACCTCATCTAAGGATGAGATGAAAATCGGGAATATATGTTGGATAAGAGAACATGATCTTTCTCCCACAAATTCAGTGAGACCATGAGCCAAACAAAGGTGATCATATTGTGGCCAAGGTACACGGATTACATACAAGATGAATCCGACTATTCAACATCATGGAGAAAGCTATAAGCTGGTAAATAGAAAGTGAAAGTGGAATGGTTTTAACCATCCAAGTCTTGGCAAAGATCCTCGGACCAGATATATATGTACTGGACGTCCATAAACAAAGAAAGAATGATAGCTAGACAGACCCGAAAGAATGACTAAGTCATACCAGCTTAGCACCACTATATAAATGTCCTAGTAGAGACATAATCAAGTTGCTGTAGAAGTCTATACAAGATAGACCAGTATGTTCCATATACAAGGAACCTCGGATAGAAAGAGATAAGGTGCTCATAATGATAGATCCGGGTTTATGAAAGAGAAACCATACTAGACAATGAGATAAGACCGGCCGGTCCTAAGGTACAGGTATCATACAATGTAGCCTTGCAAACTACAAAGTATTCAATGATCCTGATAATAATAAAATCTCAATCGATTGTATCATGTCTAGAACGCGATAGAACGCGATGGAACATTATATAAGGTGTCGACACATACACACACTCATAAGTGATAAAGAGAAAGCACTTGAGCATAAGAGATATGCGAGGATCACTAACCCACGTAAGAGTACTCATAGAATGAGACGTGGAGTTAAACCCAAAGAATGTATGAGATGGGCGTATTGGCCAAATACATAAGTGAGACGCCATCTAACCAGTGAACAGATGAGTCTTGTGAGGAAAAGAAAATCGTGAGCAGTAGAACATGAAAGTACAGACAAGTGGTCGTACATGTTGCTACATAAAGCATTCAATGGAATGGCTTGATCACACAAGGATACTCACAGGGACTAAGGAACAAGGAAATAAATTCCTAATGTGGTGAATGCTACTACCCAATATCGAAATCTGGACATCTAAGAAAGATGTAGTAGACATTGGATATCTCACTGGATATAAAGGTAATATAAGATACCTTGAAAGATGAGAAAGAAGTTCTCATAGAACAACATCGTTCCTGCGTTGTTCATGGACTGAAATGCGACTGCATACACACGATATGATAAGACTAAGTGATGCTTAGTAGAAAGTTCTATAAGAACGTTTCAAATCAGTCCATATAGTAGTCAATATATTCCTTGTGTTTATACTTAAAGAAAGGATGATTAAGATGATTGATTCTTGGAAAGGCTATGAAGAGACTACGATGATCTATAGTAGAGATCATTAGCCGTATATGAAGGTTGGAATCTATGATCCAACATACCAAGAATAGATTGATCAAATGGTCTGAGAATCCATCAGATTCACGACCAAAGGGAAAAATACCGACTAGGATCATGTCCGACCTAGTTCGACCTTAATCATCATTGGTCCCGACCAATCCATCCCGTCCAGCTTGTTCCGACCAGTTCCTCTAGGTCTTAAATCCGACCTAAACCATCCAAGTGAGATGAACGTCCTATTGACCAAAAAAGTGGCTTAGTTTTGATTAAACTTCAAACTATAACACAATAGCCACTTCATGAACAGACCGTGGACATATACTAAAAGTTCATAAAGAGTTTTGGTCAAAGGATATGAATAAGATATATAGTGGACAAAAACATAATCCGGATGGATTATGGATGATGTCTTGATCCGGACAGATCATGGACATACAAAGACATTCATGGTCGAATTTATCTAAGAGAGATAAACCATATGATCCGAATGGACCATGAATATCATGAAAGCATTTTGTTGATGCAGGTTACCAGTCCGATCCACACAGTGCTAAGTCCCAAACCGGCTATGTTTTCACATATGGAGGCACGACCATTTTATGGAGATCAGTCAAGCAGACTATATCAGCCACATCATCCAATCACTCGGATATATTGGCGATCCATGAAGCAAGCAGAGAGTATGTCTGATTGAGACTCATGACACACCATATTCGGACAGCATGTGGGATCACGGATGGTAAAGACGAGCCGACCGTTCTTTACGAAGACAATGCGGCCTGCATAGCTCAGCTCAAAGATGGTTACATCAAGGGTGACAAGACTAAACATGTTCTCCCCAAGTTCTTCTTCACCCACGATCTTCAGAAAGAAGGAGAGGTCAAGGTACTCTAAGTCAGATCCAGCGAGAACTCAGCCGACCTCTTCACTTAGGCATTACCAACATGCACGCTCAGGAAGCTTATGCAGCAGATTGGTATGCGATCACTGAGAAGCCTTCAGTGATGTTCACTTCAGGGGAAGTAATGCGGCTGTACTCTTTTTCCTATCCATGGCTTCCCGTTTTTACCACATTGGGTTTTTGGGTTTACCATGGAAAGGTTTTAACGAGGCAGTATTCCAAACACATTACAAACTCTAGACGGTTATGGCATTACAATCTTGGTTTTTAACGAGGCAGCATCTACGGCGTTTTGAAAGCACTTCGACATATTGGACATCAAGGGGAAGTGTTATAAATATTGTAGTGATGTCCATATGGAAAGTCCTAGATATACTTGTTCCCCACTCCAAGTTAAGCTTTGTCTCCAAGCTATTGTATCCTATATAAGGAGATCATTATTCATGGAATAAGACACACAAAATTCCTCTCTTCTCTTCTCTTCTCTTCTTTATTTACAACACTTGTGTAATTGGTTAGATTTTGTTTTTAATTATTTAAAAAACTTGTTTAATAATATTTCTCAATTAAATCTCAAAATTTTATGTGTGATGTTAATTAGTTATGAGAATTTGAATAAATTTATACTAATTTTTTATATTAACCGAGACTAAAATGTGTTATGATGATCGCGTATATCAGTTTTCTATTTTCAATATTGCATAAATTACAGTCAAATTTAAATTTTCTTAATATCTATCTTTTTAAAATAATGTTATTTAAATTTGCATATGAAACTTAAATTTAATATTTATATATTGAAGAAAAGAAATCTTGTATGGATGGTTAGTAGTTCGGTACGAACCATATGAGTGACCAACTGAGAAGCTGATGAGAATCTTTTAATCACCCTGGGACAGAATGGGATCAAATCGATTCACCAATTCCTTTCTTCACGGAAGCATGAATTTTCATTCCCTGCAATGAACATTGGCAATAAAAAATCGTTACAACATATCTTCCACTTAAATAGCATTAAAACTACAAAAAGACAATGAATCTCACGTTGGAGTCGACGACGACCATCTCCATTGTTAATCCTCCTGCAGGGGAGTAGTGCTTCCAAAGAGGAACGATCTTAACCTTTATCTTCCACATGGATTTGAAAGGTTTGAGATCAGTTACACTGCTGAAAGAAGACATGATTTTGGTAGGTTAAACGATTTAAAGAACGGCAAGAGAAGTTGTATGTCTGATCTATTATCGGTGGTCTTATACCCCTTTATATAGTTGATAAGATATAAAGGAGATTAGGTATCGACGATATAAATGTGAGCAATATTTAGTAAACTTGGGTAGAAAGCAATCCAATGAAGCATTTAAGTTTATTTCTTTTGCAAGTAACAATATACAAAACTTCAAGGAAACATGGATAAAAATGTAAACAGGCGAATATTTAGATTCCAAAACGAGTATTTGGATCAACGATAAGTAAAATGTATATTATGTATATCTCATAAAACGTTTAATATATTAATGTTTGATGCTTCTCCAAGTATAATATATTGAATGCATTAAATATATATGTCTTCACCTTCAAGTCTGTAAATATTTGACTTTTAATAACTATGAAAAGTTGGCAATATGAAAAACTCTGTAGAGAAAACATTAATAGCAACTATTTAATATTCCCTATAATTTTTAATATGATTAAAGGTGAATAGAGGAAAGTTATATAAAATAAAGTGGGAATGTAATTTTCCGAACAATAGAAATCGTAAACAATCTTGAAATTGTAATATAAACTAAAAATATTGCTATATTAAGTTACTTTTTGAATATAATAAAATGTATAAGTTACTATTAGTTATAAAAATATTTACTAACCAAAAGGGTCTTAAATAAAATTTAACAAAAAAATTTACATGCACAACATCCACTTAAACGGGAAACAAACCAATGTGTTTTACTGCATCTGCTCGATATTATTATCATGCAATGTGATCCTAAGCCAACAAAGTTCAACTAAAATCCACCCATGTCGTGAAATTCAACTAAATCAACTCGAGTTCACCTGAAGTTCAAGATTTTCTTGCAGTGTACGTCTATATAGCTTCTTTCTATAACCTTATTTGACAAAAAGAGAAGAGAACAAACATTATTTGAAGCTGTTGTTTCGGTTATGAAACTTCCGCGAAGAAGAAACACATAATTCAACAGAGACAGACTTGAAGCTGTGGTCGAGAAGGAAGCTTAGTTTGAGTTCGAGTAGGAAGCGTAGTTTGAGTTCAGTTTGTTTATTTGCTATAACGACTTGTACCTTTGGCCTCTGAATGCAAGACTTCCTTTGAATAGCAGCAAATCACCATAGCAGCAATTGTTTCACCCGCTTGCCTTGTCAAAATACACGACTTCCTTTGAATGTTTGATCACAACTTGCGATATGTAATGCTTGCGAGAAACAGGGATATAAACATCAGCTCCACGAGCAGCTCGGTTCTACAAAAACATGAAAATTGTAGATAATTATGGTCGACCTATAGAGCAACAAAAAATAAGTGTAGAGACTATGAAAAACATAAAGTTTATTCTTCGTAAACGTATCAAATCTTTTCCTTCTTTCTCTCAAACTTCCATAGTTACTCGGGACTGATGTTTGCTCGTCCCTTAGATCTCCCTTAGCTCTCCGTGTTTGCTCATCCCTTAGCTCTCCATGTTTGCAAACGGCAAACTCATCCGATTTGGCCTTCGCAACTGAGTTCAAGCCAGTTGTATGTTCTCCCTAACTTTTGTCCTCCTCGTCTACGCTAAGGGCTGCCTCATCGATCTCGAGGTCAAGAACACGCGACAGAAGACGGCAAGACTCGAAAGAAGAGAACGATGACTCGGATCCTTCCATCGTCGAGAGGTAATGCTTCAAAGTGTTTCTGCTTTGTGGTGGTGAGTTTCGTACGATTTTATCCACATGCTGAGATGGGGATTCAAACCATAAGTTGGAAATGTAATTGTTTCTAAATGTTTAACGTCAACGCAGCACAAAACGAATGTACAAACAAACAGTTCGCGCATGAATGAAAAAAAATTGGTTACGTTTCTTGTAATGGAATCAAATAAGGAAACAAAGCAAAAAATTAAATGATCCGTTTTTCTTAAACTCCCTCACAAAGTGACACGTGGATCCGAACCTTCTCATGCATTCTCACCAAAATCGTTTAAGGAAAGCCTTAAAAATGCTTCTCCTTTAATATATAGGGGATTAGATATTTTGATTTGATGGGTTCTAAAGTTATATAGGGCTGGACTGGGTAATGTTATATAACATGTCTACTGTATATATAGGGTTATCCAGTCCCTTTCTAACAAAACTGAAACTAATCAGCCCGACAGCCCGTCTATAAACCGAGAAGTGGCCCAAAAGGCCCATAATGTATCTCATTCCGCCGTTTAGGGTTTCATAATGTGTGTCCCCATATATAAAGTAGTTTGTCCAAATAAACTAAACTTCAGTCACTTCTCCTCCGTCATCGAATCACCTGTTTGGCCGCCATGGTATTGTGTGCTCTAACACACTCGTTGCACAACATTTTTTTTCGCATATAAAGTGTGCCCTTGCTTATTTTTTTCTTTCTCTTTGTGTCTTTTAATCAGGTGAAGTACTCCCAGGAACCCGACAATTCCACCAAATGTGACAACTCTTTCTTAACACTACACTATTATTAAGGTTTCGTAGTGATCCACGGTTATTTACTTTTCATTGTCACGCATTTTTGCAGCTTGCAAGGCGAGGGGAGCTGATCTCAGGGTCCACTTCAAGGTATAAAAACAATGTTTCTTAATTGTATCTCGAAAATGAATTAGATGATTCGTGATAGAAAAAACCTGAATAACAAAAAGCAGGGCTCTGTTGTTATTACATAAAGAGAGCTCACGTAAATGTCAGGAAAATCGAATTGGTCATCGTGATTGGGTGAACCTTCGCTTCTTCTTATAGCTAATTGGTTCAGTACATGATGGTACATTTTCACTTGTAATCGCATTTCAGTATCGTTGATTTAGAACTTAACTAGGGTTTGTGTTGGTGTTGCCCATTTTGTCCTTTATATATTTTTTTAACCTTTTTTTTTTACAAATCTTTGTATCATTTTCTGTTTGATGATTTGATTTAATCTAATAATATATTTTGTGTGGACAGAACACAAGGGAGACAGCGCACGCCATAAGAAGGCTACCATTGAACAAGGCCAAGAGGTACTTGGAAGATGTGATAGCTCACAAGCAAGCTATCCCTTTCACGCGTTTCTGTCGTGGTGTTGGTCGTACCGCTCAGGCTAAGAACAGGCATTCAAACGGTCAAGGTCGATGGCCTGCTAAATCTGCTCAATTCGTTCTCGATCTCCTCAAGAATGCTGAGAGCAATGCCGAGGTCAAAGGTTTGGATGTGGATGCACTTTTCATATCTCACATCCAAGTGAACCAAGCTGCTAAACAGAGGCGGAGGACATACCGTGCTCATGGAAGAATCAATCGTATGTTTTTATACTTTTTCTTTTCAAGCAATTGTTTCTTGATAACTTGTGATCCAATTCTATCTTCTATTTATTTGCAGCTTACATGTCAAACCCATGCCACATTGAGTTGATATTGTCAGAGAAGGAAGAGTCTGTTAAGAAAGAGGTAACTTATCAATCTCAGTGCACACTAATCTAATTCATGATTTTCAACATCATCATTGATGTGCCTCTTCTCATATTATATTTTTCATTTTGAATAATTTGCAGCCGGAGACTCAGTTGGCAGCTAAGTCAAAGAAAGGAGTCTCGTCTTGAGCTTATTATATAGACAAGTAGCTTTTCGTGATCATCTCTGTTATAAGAACGTATGATACGTTTTGTTATTGACTTATCCTTCTGTACGACAAGGGGCCAACATTTTCAAAGACATAATTTTGTTGTTGATTTGTTTTTGGAATACCGGAGCTTTGTTCACTTTATAGAAACCAATTCAAAATGCCAAAAACGAATCAGTTCAATAATGATTACAAAGTCTTAAACCTGCAGTTTTTAATATTGTTTGCAGTGTCTTAAGATTCTGTTAGATACTATATATGATTCTATAAGAACATTCTATTCGACAATGCCAAAAGGGATAAGAAAAGGTGTATATTCTATAATCTTAATGTTATAAACTCGTGAGCTTATGCTCAGTTTCCATGTAAACCAGATACTAGTGAGAAAACCTATCTGGTAATGGAAGCAATCTCCGAAGTCACGTGGCACGACAAAGAAGTGATCAGCACCTTCCAGATTAGCCTTTAGTTCTTTTTTTTTTTGTTTTTCTCTTTCAAAGTAGTAAGAAGCTAATTTGAAAATGAAACGATGAAAAAGATTGGAAAATGAAATAAGCTTCAAGTCACCTACACAATATAAGTTAGATTTTTGCCTGTGATTCAGTTGAGACAAGAGAGAGCAACTGGTGCGCGCGTGCCATTAGGCCTCGTTAAAATATTACTGGCCCATTACAAAGCTCGATTAATAAAGGGCCACTTATTTTGATTATACAGCAGCTAATGATATCATTACTAGCCATGGCAAAGATGCTCAGTTGAAAATACAACAGCTAATGATCATTGGATTAAATACATAGGCTTCCCGATGAACAAACATTAATCACCAGATCATTTCTAACTATATATATCTAAATTTTGTTGGTGTGTACTAAAAACACCAAAAACACATATACTAGAAAAGGTGCCAAGTAAATCTATAGCTGATAACGGGAATCAAGATCCAAAAAATCATGCGACACAACAACAAAGAAGGTTAATGAGTTAGCAAGTAAGTGGGGTTCTCGATGGCGACTGATGATGTTAATGAATTGTTTTTTTCTGTGTGACTAAAACATTTAAACATGTGTTTTCTAATGTGAAAGAAAAGTAGCCACCATTGACCAAAAAATAACACGAAAAGCCACCAAGGTGAAAAGGGCGTTTGTCAACTACGCATTAGTACATTATTTTTTCAATTATCAAACAAATCAAATCCAAAAAAGAAGGAAAAAAAGAAGAGATTATTGGTGGGTGAGGGTAGTTCCGTCAAAGCATGTAATAATTTTTGGGGACAAATGGGTCATTTTGTGTCGTCACTAGGTCAGTCTGTGTGTTCCATCTGTCTGACGACGCCTTCTCTCTCATTTGTTCTCCGATTCTCTTTGTGTGTTCCAAGCAGCGAGAGTCGGGAGAGTGAAATCATCATGGCAGGAACTAAAGAAGAAGATGTGAAAGATCCGAGAATCCCAAAGATCGCCTCTTCCATTAGAGTCATCCCCGACTTCCCTAAACCAGGTCTTCTTTTTTTTCTTTTCTCTTCCCACTAGTTTCTTGATCCGTGTGTTTCGGTCTTAATGTGTTTTTGTTTCTTCTGCTCGTCTCTGGAATTGGATACTTTTGAAACAGGGATCATGTTTCAGGACATAACGACGCTGCTTCTGGACACTGAGGCCTTTAAGGACACCATTGATATTTTTGTTGAAAGATACAAAGGCAAAGGCATCTCTGTTGTTGCAGGTAACTTAACTCTTTCACATTTACGGTTCTGTTTGGAAAATGAGCCTCCTCTATTTGCCCCTTTAGTGGTGAAAGTTGATTCCTTTTTGTATGGTCACTACAGGTGTTGAAGCAAGAGGTTTCATTTTTGGCCCTCCTATTGCCTTGGCTATTGGTGCCAAATTTGTTCCCATGAGGAAGCCCAAGAAGCTTCCTGGTATCTCTTTTTCTTTCCTCTCTATTTTTTGATTTTAGAGTTACTCTAAAAAGTCACTCTTAATATGGTTTGATAACATAGTGAAAGTTGTTTATTTTATATGGCTTTTTGCAACATTTTTACTGCCGAGAGCAAAATGACTTTTATCTAGCTGATATATCTTGCTAGTTCATGTGTAGCCTAAGGTGGTTTGTTTGTTATAATATTTCGATAGGACTATCTTGAGCTATTTACGAGAATGGTTGTTTGTTTACACCACTTATTAAGCACCACCAACGTCTTTATCCTAATGGAATCATTTTGGTGAGTTTCAGGGAAGGTAATATCGGAGGAGTATTCGTTGGAGTATGGAACAGATAAGATAGAGATGCATGTAGGTGCTGTGGAGCCTGGTGAGCGTGCTATCATCATTGATGACCTCATTGCCACTGGTGGCACTCTCGCTGCTGCTATCCGTCTTCTTGGTATTAAACTGCCAAACCCCCACCCACTCTTTTTTTTTCTTTTTTGATTAATCAGTCCAGCATTTGCTTGTATAGCTAACGGATAATGTTTTCACGTTCCTTTGTTTTCTGTGGTTGCAGAGCGAGTAGGAGTGACGATTGCTGAGTGTGCTTGCGTGATTGAGTTACCAGTGCTCAAGGGAAGGGAGAAGCTAGGAGAGACGCCACTTTTTATTCTTGTGACCTCTGATGCTGCTTAACAAGCTAAGGAGAAAACCCACCCTAAAGGACATGATATGGGTTTTATTTATTATTATTGGATATCAAAACATGTTATTTTTCGTTGTATTGCTTTGGGATTTTGATCTGATCCTTTGTTGTTCTCAGCTTTTATCATAATTGCTTCAGACAAGAAGAAACTCGAGCAAAAGGGTGGTCTTATTATTTTTCCTTTATTATTTTTATTTGTCCCATGATTGCCTTCGCTTGCAGTCTCAGTTTATGTTCATATATGAAAAGAAGAGGAAGCAATTGTGTTACTAACGTTTTCTGGTAAAGAAGATTGGTTGGTGAAATCTAGTGGGATCGACAACGAGTGGATAATCTCACTTATGCCCTCTCGGCACAGTTTATTGTTCGCGCTCTATCTAGATCACTCTTCCTGGTGCTTACACCCGAGGGAGAGATAGTACCTTCTCTCCTCCCCTGTGTTACAGACTTACAGTATGTAGGGATAGATAAAGCTGCAATCAATCTATTAACGATGGCCCTAGGTCCTTCAGAAAAAAAAGTCTCTTTAGCTCTGAATAAAAGCCGCAACGAGGGTCAAATATTATCTGGAGACTGGAGTCAGATGTTGTATGTTGAGAATGTCATTTCTAAGAAACCTTCAGGCAGCTTTGGGTGACGCGATAGTGTATACTAGTATGGTGGAAGGAGGTTCAACTAGAAGATGGAAACATTTAGTTATTGTCTTTTCTGTGGAGAAACGGTTCAATGATATGATGTATCTGTTCTGTGGGACTTTCCCATGGAAGAGGTTGCTAACATGGAAAATTTAGACCCTTCCGAAGTTGAAGATATGTCTGGAAAAGGCAAGATCCATCTGCTTTTGCTCTCCTGGAGGCTTCAATGATACATGTACTGAGAAAATAACTTGACTCAGAGAGCTTGCTGACATTCACAAATTTTATCTCTCGTTGATAATAACAAAATCCCATACATTTGCGTCTATGGCTGGGTGACGTGTTTGTGCCTCGAAGCTAAATCACTTCAAAAAGAGAGGCTTTAATACTTTTTTATATGTTGCCCTCGATAGATCAGACCACGTTCCCAGCATTTTTTAATTTCTATAGCAGAGGTTATAATTAATGAAGTCCGGAGCGGAGGTGAATCATATGCAACCGCTATGAATGCCTTAAAGATTAGATCCTAGAAATCACGACGCATGGATGAAGCCAATGGGCATGTTGCCAACATGCAAGGCTTGTCACACCAAGCTGCATACGAACTATATAGCTGTCTCATCTGCTCTGGTTTCATTTGACTTGCAAGACTATTAAGAATAAGTAGGTTACTCTTAATCAGAAATCTTCTACAGCCTCTAATCAAAGGTTGCGGAGTGGCAAATTCTTAATGATAACGTTTTTTGATGAATAAAGTTCGCATGCTATAGTTTGTTGGATGGTAATATAAGCTCAGTTATATTAAATCTGAGCGACGTTGGCTTTGAATTAGGCCTATGTTACGGCAAGACATGAACCATCCTAAACATGTTGTTCTTCATAGTGTATTTTAACAGCAGAAACTATCACTAACCGAGATTTACATATTTAACTATATATTTATATTATATATATATCATTACGCCATTGCATTACGCTAAAACCACTACAAAAGAACAACACCACATATACTCCAAACCCTAAACTAAACTAAGCATGGCAGCTTGATCGACAAGTTTCTCTTGCGGTTGTGTGGAACCTCCACGTAAAGACATAATCCTTGGAATCACACTCGAGTTTCACCACATCGCAAAAGGCATGCACAAACTCCTCCTTCCCGTCTCTTCCCCACTCTATCCTCACCCAGCAAGAGAACCCATTCTTCTCCGGAATCTTGGCTTCACAGAGATGAATCATCACTTCCCCACAGATCCTCTTCCCTCTAACCATCGAGTCCAGCCACGAGCACTCAGGCTGACCCATCATTTCCTTGTACGCTGAGTTCACGAGCCTGACTCTGTTGTTGGCATCGGAGATTATGGCTGGGACGTCATCGGATTCGAATTCCTCTTCCACATCTTGTGGTGACTTCTTGATGGTGTGAGATGAGTTGGTTAGTGGGTTTATGCATGCTACGTTGATCCTTGAGCAAACAGGTCTTATGGCCTGTGGTGCAATGACCCTGCTTGTGGTTGTTGTTGTGGTGATGGGTCCTTGAAGTTGTTTCAAGAAATCTCTCTCTTGTATCACTTGATCAGCGGTCTTGTTCAGATCAATGACTCCTTTGATCTCTGGCTCCATGCATTTGGAAGGTGGAGGAGAAGGAGAGCATTGAAGAAGAGGCAGGGTCACCAAAGCAGGAGAGCCACCATTCTCCAAGGCGTACCCAACTTGTGAGAGGTTAGGTAACCCAGCATGAGAGAAAGCCTGGAACGAGAGCGTTTTAATAGGTCCAAACACGCGTTGTGGTGGAGTAGTAGTAGTGGTGGTAGTAGCAGATGATGACGACGGCTTGTGTCTCTTCAACGAGAGAGGAGACGTTGGACCCATGCCGCCTCGGCCTCGCTTGCGGGTTCTAGTAGGACGAGCTTGGAGCTGAGGCCAGAGGTTACGGAGGTAAGGAGATTGGCTGATCTTGTGAGACATAGAGGAAGAGGAGTCATTATCGTTAACTTGGGGACTCGTCCCTGGCTTAGGAGCAATAGGTCTGTACTTGGACAAGATCTCAGCTGTTTTAAGAGTTGTGGTGGTGGTGGAGTGGGAGTTATGAGGGCTGAGTATCTTTATCATTGCGTCAAACTAAAGGAAGCAAAAAAAGAAAAGAAAACACAAGCACAAGAAAGAAAAGAAGAAAGAAGGAGATGGATGTTGAGAGATCAATAGAGAAGGTGACGAGAGGTGAGGTTATAATAAGGAGAAGGAAGAGCCAATAAGAGAGAGGCGAATATTAAGGAAGGAAGACATTTGGAGAGTAAAGGATGGGTACGTGTTGGAGAGGGTTGGGGATAGGGACACGTGTGGAGAAGTAAGTTTAATGTGCCGTTTTTTTACAAAGAGATGCTATGGGATGTGGTTCGGTTCACCAATCACAGTGGTTGTCACCGCAACGCGTGTTGGTGGTGGACGTCATGCGTGGCTACACCTATCACCAGTTTTTTGTTTCAAAACTTAAGTAAGATTTTTACTACATGCAATGTATATTTTTTTTTTTAAAAGTGTTAGGCGTTATTGGCGTCTTTGGTTGTTGGAGATGTTGTGTGGGTAAGTGATTGGTCGTTGGGGAAGAACACGAGGCAGTTGCAGCGTGTGTCTGAACCATGCAACGGTGGGAGAAGAAGGAGAGACACGTGGGGATTTTTTAGTTGACGTCTGGGGGCTTCTTTTCTCGTACGTGTCTTAACGGCTTTGTCTTGAGATTCTGGCTTTGCCGTTTAACATCGTATGTTTGGTCGACACATACGAGCTTTCCGTTTTCGTGGTGGTTTTTGCCTATCTCTCTCTCTTTTTAATTTCTTGATTCTGAAATCAGGGGAAAAAGGGTTGGAATCCGTTATAAGAAAAGTGTTACCCTTGTATTTGTTGTTTCCGTAACGCTCCATGCATGTTTTAAAGGTTTTATCTTTTGATGATTGCGAGATTTGTTTATTGGTCCCATATCCACCACATTTTATGGTAACGGATCCTATCATAAATTCTACAAAAAATAACCTTACGAAATGGTTCGACTCATGCAAATAGAGAGAGAGTTTCTTTTCATCGCTCGTTTTACAATCATAATTGTCTTGCGTCTGAAGTTTGTAAATTTCGGTGGGAATGAGCAAAAGGCACATATTAGCGGCAACTAAACAAATAAGAGGACAACAAATTCTTAATATTGAATAAAATTATGAGCTAGAAAAACTCAATATCCAACGAGTGACGACTGACAAGTACAACAAGTTAAAAAGTTAAAACAAAAAAAAACGGAATAAACAAAGCCAAAAATAGACTAATTGAGAGGCTATTACAAAATTCTTAGAAGCATATAATATTGCACAACATATAGAAAGCAAATATACTTCTTCCACCTCTGACACTCTTCAAGTTGGACCTCGAACATTGACAAGAGAAACTCTCCCTTTTTTCTCCCTCCTGCTGTGGCCTTATGTCCCGAATATATGTCTGTGAACTGGCTGTGAATCTAAACCCTTGATAACTTCCATCCATGGTTTCTCTACCACCAATGTTGCACTTTTTGATAGATGTCTTAGATATAAAACCGGATGCTTCCAAGTTCCCATTTCAAAGCTCTCTCTCTCCTTACCCTTCTTGCTCTCTTTTTTATATTCCTCCAATCTACGCTTTCTGTTCTCGCTTCCCAGTTTCTCCAACCCAATGCTCGCAATTCTCCCTTCCACCTTATCAGACAGGTTGCTGCCGAATGTCAAATCCATCTCTTCCCCTTGTTCTGTCGGCTTCCCGAACTCGATCAAACACTTTGCTCTGTTTTGCAACAACAAATACAAGGGTCACGATAAGAACGGCTTACTTTATTTTCTTAGCCCAAGCTGTCATTGGTGATAATAAATCCCAAAGTACCTGGAGCTGTAAATGATTACAGATGATGAGCTTGGTGATGGAGAGAATGATAGTCCTACGACCTCACCAGGAAACTCTTGGAAGCTCTTTGGCAAACAAAAAGTATGCCGCAATGACCACTTGCCCAACTCTCTAGCCTCCACGTCCAATGCAAAGACCTGGTTTGAAGAGGTTGAGATCACGAGCATGTTATTGTCCCTGGGATGAAAACCAGCGGCTGCAACAGATGCACCATCAAGCCTTGACATGAACCAATGCTGCCTGTTATCAGAATCAAAGCCTGAATGAGAAGACATTTACAAGGAGCTGCTTGGATATACGCAAAGTCAAATTCATAAACTCATAATCCTCTGACGAAGAGATAGATAGTCTTGTGAACAAGTCTTAATATGTTATTTTTAAGCAGATAGGAATCACAAAATGTTTTACCTCTGTGTTTCCAGGTCGAACACATAAATGTCCCCAAAGCAATTGATAGCAGCTAGCCAATGATCATCTGAGCTAGTATAAATTTTTGTAATTGGAGGCTCACGTGGAGGAGATTCACTTTCCTGGCGTGGAGTAAGAGTATCTAATAGCTCCATGCTATCAATGTCAATAATCTGCCAGTGCCAACAAAATAAAGTTCAGATGTTTGACAAGGGCAAGCAAGTAAAAGAAAAATTAGCACATAAAGTGGCACATACATATAGCTTTCTATCATGCCCAGCTATTATCAGCCGAGAGGAGTCATAGCTGAAGACCATGGAATGAGCAAATGGAAGACTGGGAAGTCGCTTTCTGTTGGGACTCCATGGATTCTTCCCAAGTTTACTTTTCTCCAACTCAAACAGGCTTGGGCGAATTTGGTCAGAA
The DNA here is from genome assembly GCF_000801105.2 of Raphanus sativus. Classification (NCBI taxonomy): domain Eukaryota; kingdom Viridiplantae; phylum Streptophyta; class Magnoliopsida; order Brassicales; family Brassicaceae; genus Raphanus; species Raphanus sativus. The sequence goes on from NC_079511.1 coordinate 11,739,077, forward strand.
TACGCAAAAAGTGATCCTGTATTAGAAATTGCACTACATATGATCTTCCGGGCATCTTTACTTTTAACACGAACTAATGGCTTGGTGGAGACACGCCCACTACAATCACTGCTTATGTGAATACGAAGAATATCTAAAGAACAAGATTCCTGAACCATGAGAAGAGAAGTCTGATTGAACACTGTGTTGTGTACCATCTGCATAGGTACTCTCTGAGGTGCAGGACATATATCATGTGGCGGGAACTTAGTGAACTCTTGAACCGAGTATGCAAAAAGCTTGGCATCATCACCAGCTGAAATGAGCATTGGAACCCCCATGTGTGCCCATTTATGGTAACTGAAACCAGTCGGCTTGTCCTTCCTGCGCTGTTTACGACTTTTTCTCTTTGCATGACTCTCTGGAAAGGTGCCTGCAAGAGGAGGAAGTTTAACAACCACAAGTAACAGAGAGAATGGCTGCTTTTATATATAGGAGAACACTTTTCACATATGAATCCTGATACCCATCATTGCCCATGCCCAAAATCAATGCTAGTGTTTCTTTTCTTGTGATTATTATAAAGTAGTTTGATAGAATTAGGTATTGAATGCAATAGACACAAAGAAGACGAATATATGGACATGTACGAGAATATGGCGATAAAAGAGCTCGGAGATTAGCTGCGAGTCAAGGTTTATATGTTTTAACAAAGGGAGAAACTCTAACGCATTTGGTGTTCTAGTTTCTGATTATCTTCTATTGAATGCTTGAATTTTCTCTCTGTATGTGATCCTTCAACTCTAACACATCCTAACATGATTTTTAATAGCAAATTTTACTGTAAATAAAAACTAGAAGAAGCTACTGACCTTCGGAACTTATTGGCACTGCCACAGTTAGAGCTCTGATGTCATGCGTATGAGCCCTTGCACAACCAATATAATCCCACTTCTTGGTGGAAGAAGGTTTCAAATCTTGTGATTTAAATGTACCACCAGCGAGCTTATATAGAATAAGCTACAAATGACGACAAAGTATTAGAAAGTTAAAACCTTAAAATTGGTCAAACAGTATGTTTCTACTTTATTTAAGCCCTATATCTCGTCAAAGGGATACCAGTCTTTAAGATACATCAAGTGTTAACTGAAATTCACATGAGAGAGAACACCAGTAGTATCATTTACCTGTCCATCAGCTCCTGCAGAAAACACGCGGTCATGACTTGGGGCTGCTGCAAGAGCATTAACATCACCCTTGTGATTAGAATGCGCTTGCAAAAGAGTTCCATGCTGGCTATCCCAAAACTGGACAGTTCCTGTACTATCTCCGCTGACAAGAACTCCACATCTAGAATAAAATGTAGAGCATTAGCAAAAGAAAAAGAAAACCACAAAAGTAACATAAAAGCAAAATAAAGTTTACCTCAACGCAAGAAGTGACCAAATGCAGAGCTCGGACCCATTTCCCAGTCCTCCAAGTCCAACTGTAATTCTATATACCTCATGGCAGCGGTTAACATCCCAACATCTTATCAACCTACAAATAAATTTTTACTTAGACAAATAGAATTCAAGTGGTCTTCTTTCCAATCAATATGCATACAAAGTAAAATAAAATATCCTCACCCGTCACTACTGCCAGAGAAGATTCTCTGCGCGTCCAAACTCCACGTCACACTTAAAGCCCGTCCTACGAAAATAATATTCCATAAAGATCTAACACAAATACAATAATGAAGAATCAAAAATGATGGTATAGTAAAAGGCGTGAAAATGTCTCACCACTGACCCGAGGCAACGATCTATAGTAGGATAACTTGTCTGATTCAGATATAGAATATATTCTCACGCAGCCATCATCACAGGCTGCTGCAAGATGCCTATCAGAGACCTCTGATTTCGCGCCAAGCTCATCTTCGGTTTCACTTTCTTCCTCGTCATCTGATTTCTCACTCAAGTATCTATTCTGAATCACCTCAGGTCTTTTACCTCCTGATTCAGTCGAGGGAGGAGCTACAGCCATTTGCCAGATTGATACTCCAATTGAGTCTAAGACGACCTGTACAATCAGATTGATAATACAAATTCAAATTCATACAAGTAGAAAACGTATACAAGAAGCTAGAAGATTTTAGTTCGGTGATATTCACCTTCTGCTTCAAGTCAAAAAGATCCCACTCTGAAATCGTGCCATCTATGCTAGACGAAAGTAACCTAGAGGATCCTTTAGAGCCAACGCCAATCCAGGCAAGGTATGAGATTCTCGATTTCGGATCTCCATGGATGATCTAAACTCAATTAAGAAAGAAGAAAAATACCAAAACATAAATCAACTGGATATACTTCACGAATCTTGTAGAAGATTTGTTAATCGAAGAGAAGAGTAAGATCGCGTACGAGTTGACAGTGCCAGGAGACAGCGCCGGGGGAGACGAGCCAGAGCTCGAGAGAACCGTCTTCGCGAGCTGTGGCGACCTGATAACCGTCGGGGCTGGTAGCAAGAGCTACGATTGGAGATGGCTTCCAATCGATGGAGCTACAACGGTACTCAAACATGGCGGCGAACGGAGGAGGAGGAGGCCAAGTATCTCTTCTCAGATAAAAACACTGAAAGGAAATAGGCGCCGTTTTAGGGTTTTCGAGGGTTTTTTGGTTTGGAGCGGCAGTTTTAAAAGCGGTTCGGGTTGACCCGGTCCTCCAAGTTAATTACTTTATCGATTGCCAGGTCATAAAAATAGTTGGGGAAAGAATAGCTGAGAGCCTCTAGATGAGAAAGCGACTTTCGAAATAGAACATTTGTCTCTTCTTTATGAGATGTTGAGAATAGTGGTACTGATTCTTGTCATTCAACAATTAAAACAAATATGTGAGACTGTTATCCAAAGTACACCGGATCAAGCAAGACAAATGAGCTTCCACAAACAATAATAATAATCACAAATGAGAAAAATTAACGTATGCACATTTTTTCTATATATAGAAAGAAAAGGTAACAGCACATTATGTGTTAACGATGAGCTGAGGAAGTCATGAGATCGGAATCAATCAGAGTCTGGAGGGATTTAGCTTTCCTTCCTGTAACCTTACCAGCTTCTTTCAAGAGTTGGACCAACCTTCTCTTCTCCTCTTCTGTTCCAGGATTCGCCGTCCCTAGCTTCTCCTCTCGAGCCCCAACCACATGTCCTAGCAGCTCGATTGCATCATCCAACCTATAATCACATTACATTATAACACAATAGGAGATTGAAGAAACAGACACAAGTAAGTACCTGCCAACAGCATCATAAGCTCCTGCAAGGTTGTTGTACAATCCAAGTGTTTCAGGATGGTACGGACCACACTCTTGTTCCAAAATACACTTGGCTTCTTCAAACAGCTCAACAGCCTCTTCTATCGCGTCGAGCTGAATGCAAGCTAAACCCATCTGGTTAAGCGCAATCCCGAAAAACGTCGACTGTTTCTTCCCCGTCGCCCTTAGTTTCGAGACGGCTCTCTTGAACGTGTTGTACGACTCCAAGTACTTCCCCATCATATAGTACAACACTCCCATCTGAGCTTCGATACCCGCAATCATCATTTTCTGACCAGGAGAATCAGTGTATATCTTCAACGCCTTCTGCAGCAACGTCACAGCTTGCTCCACCTCGTTCATAGACTCACAAATCACAGAGATATCCGTAAGACCGCTAGCGATCTCCTCGGGAGAGATCTCTAGGCTATTTGACTCGTATATCCGAAGAGCATTCTCACAGTAAGACTTTGCTTCACGAACTTTCCCGGTTCGGTTACAAAGATCAGCTAAACGTATATAAACCGAACCAACAGCTGGATGGTTCTCTCCCTTCGCCGTCTTAAGCGCCGTGAGAGACTTCTGATACGCACAGATCGCTTCGTCGAACCGAGAGAGAGACAAGTAGGAGTCACCGATGCTGGCATCGACGAAAGAAACCTCAGAGTCTTGTCCGTTCGCAGCCATGGCCATGCTTGCTAACACCAAATGCTCCAAGGCGTTCTCGTGATCGCCTTTGGTCTCGCATATAAGTCCCATCAGCCTCCTATCCGCCGCCTCGGCGAGCGAAGCTGGCGAACCGTTCTCTCTATGTATAGTGAGAGCCGTTTGACAAACCTTCTCAGCTTCATCGAACCGTAACGCTTGTAACAGAGCTTCGGCTAAGTATCTGCACGTTTCGCCGACTCTCGGATCGTTGTCTCCCAGAACCTTCGTCTGGATTTTCAACCCTTCGGTGTAACAGGATATCGAGTTCTCTAGCTGCCCCACCGTCGCGTAAGTGTCGCCTAGCTGCATCAGACCGGCGAATTTAGCTAGCGCGTGGTCTTCCCCGCCTTCTTCTTGGAGAAGTGGGATCTGGATGGAGCGTTCAAGAAGCGGGATCGCTTCGCTGTACTCCTTTAACCTGCAGTGGATCGCTGCTCTGACGTGGAAGCACATGATCCATTCCAAACAGGGTTTCCCGTTGTTTGCGGAGGCTTCGAAGAGCTTATCAGCTCGGAGAGATAACTCGAGAGCTTTGCTGATGTTTTCTCCGGAGCTAACGAGGTTCCTCGCTTGGTTCAGCAAGAAACGTGCCAGCTCCACGTTTTCAGATGATGGTTCTTCGTTTTGTGACTTTGCTGTTGTTCCTGCTTTCTTCTTCCTACCGAGTCCCAAGCTCGGTCTGTTCGCGTTCTTGTTCTTACCAGCTTGTTTCTCCGTATCCAACTTTGAAGAGGTTGAGTTAGTAGTAGCGGAACTTGCTGGTCTCACCATATCGATATCTTCAGGCTTTGCCACTTCCTTCTCTTCTTCTTCTTCTTCGTCTTCGGTAATATCTAAATCGTGCACCTCTCCTAAAGCGAGGTGTTGTAGATCAGAATCGATCTTTGACTCATCGTCACCGTAAGATCCAAAGCTGTGCCTTGATGGAGACTGATTAGAACTCTGCAATTCGCAGAGGTTGTTGCAGAGCTCCTCTATCGTTGTGTCGAACGCATGATCAGCAGCACTCGTGTGTTCCTTGGAATCGCTGTTTAGTTCGTTAACAGACCCTCCTCCTCCTCCTCCCATTGTTTCCTCTGCTCTCTGAAAAAAAAAACAAAAAAAAAACATCATCCATGGAGCTCAAGAACAAAAAATTGGATTGGAAATTTCATAAAAAGGAAACCTCTTTTAACGAATCTTGAGTCTTGAAGAATACATATATATCTTAATTGTTAAAGAGAACGCATTGAAGGCTCTGGCCTTATCGTAACCATAACACGCAAATCGCTATTCAGACCTAACGACATGTTAGCTAGCTATTTGTAAGAGAAACATGAGGCAATACCCTTTGTTATCATGCATTGACAAATAGCAGAACAAGAAAAAGAAATCGAAAGGGGACAAATAAGGGAACAAACAAAACAATTTTCCTTACCAGTTTTGGGTTTGTGTCGGAACCGGATTCCTCGGAAGGAGACAAGAATAAAGGAAAAGAAAAATCTGAGAGGAGAAGGTGTTTGTAGAAACGATAAGCTCTCTAGAAATAGGTCAGAAAAGTTGAAATTTCAACTTTTTTTTTCTGGTGGAATGTCAAAGAGGAGGGGAGGGAGGAGCGGGAAGAGAGAGAAAAAAAGTCATTCTCCTCCTCTCTCTCATGCCGCCATGCTCGTTTATATTGCGCTGTCATTTCGTTTTCACATAAAAACTGAATTTTTAATGGTGTTTTCTCACTTAAAAAAATAGTGTTTTCACTTTTCACACCAAAAAAAGAAAAGAAAAACTGTATCAAATCGAGAATTCATCTAAATTTGGAGAAACTGACTTTACGAGCAAAGTGAACATGTAGTAAAATCATAATAGAATTTATTGTTTTATTTATTTATATAAGTTTAACTAGGTGATTTTTTTCGTGATGCTCATGCAGGAGTATATATATTTATAAAATAAATAAACGATAATAATTGATTGCTATATACTTTAATATTAAATTTATTTCTAATTTTTATGCATAATTTATATTAATAATATTACATTATTTTAAAAAGACATTTTTAAATATATTATATCTAGTCGATTTTTACAGTCGATTTATTTATCATTTAGGTATATTAGATTTCATTTATATCTCTGAATTCAATTATAATATTTTTATTCTAAATATATTAAAATTTTGATTAATTTTCTTATTTTCATTTAAGTTAGATATAAAAGTTGATTAGTCGAGTCACTCATATTGTGAGTATATTGAGCTACATATATTCTTTCAAATCCAAAGTGAAATATAACTATTTTTATATTACTTTGAAAATATATATTTTGTATTATTTAAAATTATGTTTTAAAATAAGTAATATTTCTTTTTCTAATATCAAGATTATCATTCTGAAATTTGTTTTTATGAAATCACATTATATACAAATCTATATATTTTTCATCTAAGAAAAAATAGATATTAAACAAGTATTTTATAACTTCAAAAGTATATTATATGTTATTTAAAAATATTTTTAAAATAGAATATTACTATCTTGTGAATTCCTTTTAATGAAATCATATTATATATACATATATTTTTGTTTTAAAATTTATAAATGTTTCCTTTTTAATATATATGTTATATGGAATTTTTTTTAAAATAAACTTAATAAGAAACAATAATGTAATATTTTTAATTCATTAAGTGTATCAATATAATCAATCATCGTGAAAGTTAACGTGAGCGCGACACATAAGAAACTGACTTCTCAAATAATAGTATAGAGATTAATTTTAAAACCAATACAACCTAATATATATACTTTATCTAATATTTATAAATTATAAGTTTTCTTGATTTGAATATAAATATTTAACAAGTATATTTGATAATTTATTAAAAACATTATCAAACTAGATTTATTATTATAGTTATATAGTTGAGTTATGTGTTGAATTGTGATTTATAAATTATAGATTCAATAATATATTATTATTACAGATTATAGAATTACAAATAAAATATTTTTTTAATTTTCAAATTCATTAAAATATATAAACCAAAAATCCAAAATCATTAAAATTACAAGAAAATCTTACTAAAACTGACAACTTAACTAACTTATTGTTTACTAAAAACAGAAAATATTATTTTAATATATAAAATTGGTCAAAATAATATTTTTGGTCAAGTTATTGTTCAAACAAAAATTCGAAAATTGTCCAGTAGGTAATTTCAAAAATCTAATCTACCAAATAAAAATGAAAATAATATCAATTTAACTAAAATAATTCGGAATCTATACATATAAATGAAAATGAAAAATCATCAAAAGATTGATAGATTACTGTCAAATTTGTTTTATAGGCAATGAACGATAAACCTCAAAACAAAAAAATCAAATTGCAAAAGATTAAAACCAATTACAACACATACTTAGTATATCTACACAAACCATCAAACCTCACATCAACAACAATCAAACCCAATCACATCTAATCCCTGAGTTTTTGTTTTCTCTCGTGGTCTTTCTCCTTTTCCACTACACTTAAAACCAGCATCATGTGGAACTTTCTAATGGAGAATCTCAATGGCTAAGTCTCCAAATGAAACCACGCTTTACTTTTTTTCATTGTCCTGATGTTTTATTGAAAGAAGCGTAGTTTATCTTCTCTAATTGTTTTAAATTTGTATCACTGAGCTTGATCACATGTCCCATAAATGTTTTTCGGATTCTCTTGAACTTTTCGACACTGTTTAGCTCAGCTCTGAACCAACAAGATACTTCAACTTAGGTAATGGTATCATGATAACTATACAATTTTTATCATTCATCCAAACTTAAAAATATTTGTTGTTTATTTCTTAAAAATTGAGCTTGTAAACACATAATATTTTTGAAAAAAATGATTTTTTGTGCAAAGATAAACCACAAGTTGTGATACTTTGACTGAAATTGTAAATAATTTTCTCAAGATATCCAAAACGGTGATCACTGATCTCCACGATTTGGTTAAGACCATGTATTTCCTTTCTCATTTCGTTATATTCATCTTATAAAAATGTCTTTAGTATCTTCAAAATCACATATCTATTGTTTATCTTCTCAGTTTTCATTTTATCCCTTTCTTTGATTAGACGTTTAAACAACTTAAAATTATACATAAATAATGAAAACAAAAATCATCAAAAGATCATTAGATAATTAATAAAATTTGCTATAGATAATCAACAATAAACACACACGAACTAAATTGCAAAAGATTAAAAACAAACAAATAACAACACATACTTCATATATCTACACAAACCATCTAACTCAATCGCAACAACAACAAAAAGAATAAAATAAGAACAAGAAATATATCATATATTATATATACAAAATATTTAAACCAATTGCAGAAACACTAAATACCTAGATAAAAATATACAAAATTTACTATCAACCATCAAATTTCATCAAACCTAGTTATAATCATACAATTTCATATACATATGAATGATTTGAAAACTAAAATAAACTAAAAAAGATCTCAAAATCCTAGTAATAATGTTTTGACAAAGATGAAATGACTGTGGAAGAAGGAGAATATAAGAACATGAAAGAGGGTATTGGTCATCATTGATGTGGAAAAGAAATTTTACTGATGAACAATTCCAATTTTCATAGATGAAAAAAAAATCAATAGCAAATAAACCATTGAAAAAGGAAAAACTGGCACACGAAAAATAGAAGAGAAAGGGAAAATGAAACAAAAGTAAATTTCACCAGTAAACTAAAGAACATTAAAAAGATGGTTTGAAAAACTCGATGATATGATAGCTTGATAAAATAAGTAAATAATGAATTTAGACTACATCAGAAATTAAGATATTTTTAACCTTTATATATTTTTTAATCTTTTAAATGTGTAAACAATAAGATTTAAATTTTAAAATTAATTTCTTAATATAATGGACTAGATGGGATTAACAAAAAACTATGTACTAAGGAGATTATAATGGGTAGGATTATATTAAGGCGATTATATTAAGGCGATAATAAATATAGTTATAGTTTTAAGGCGATAATAGATATAGTTTTTTTCTATTTTAATAAAAATACATTATTTTGACGTTTTTATTTGAGTACTATTTTAGATAAAAAAATGTTTTATTACTTTAAATTTTTTGTTTCAATTATTTTTAATTAATTATTCAGTTGTTATGTAAATTTGTTCAGTCAAAAGTCCAACTGGGTAAAAGTTCTTTTCTCTTGTCTGAGTTGTCTCGGTCGGTCGTTTTTTTTTGTTGCGAGTAAAAAGGACAAAAGTGTAAATTGAAAAGGGGGAACGAATCCCCGAATTAGAGAAGTCTCATTGGTCCGTCATCTTCTAGCTGACGACGATTCGAGATCATCAGACCCAGGATAGGATGAATGCACATCATCACCATCGATTTTATTAGCTTCTTCTCCTACGGCTTTGTCATGATTCGTGCTCTCCATCTCAAGCATGTATACATATGCTTCCTTATTTCTTTCGCATTCTTCATCGACCCCTCCTCGCAGCATGTCAAGAAGATACAAATGCGAGAGAAAGTCCGCGAGATGTAAGCAACGTTGTTTTTTTGAATGTCAATGCTTGATCATTTTTGAATTTAGCTCGTTCTGGGATTAGGTAATAAAACATGTGCTTTAATTCAAGCTCATCTTTCCTGGGGTCGGTCTTTTTCTTGGTTCCGTTGTAAGATATTTTTTGTAGCTCAAGGGATTTGTATTTGAACGGGTGAGATGTCAGATCTTTATCGCATTGAATTTGCTTTTCCTTTGTTTCATTAGGAATCACCAACACTATTTGAGAGAGAGTTAGATGGTACTACTAGGCTTTGATGGCGCATTAGTCTGCATTGTGTAATTTGGTTCTCTCTTTTAAACTCTTCTTATATAGTCTTTTATGAGAATTAAGTGAGTGCAGTTCCTAAATGGAATATTAAATTAGAAGAGAGCAAGCGAAGTATTATTGATACTTGGTGGTCATGTTGTTTTACAGGTTCTATCATGCGTATGACAACTACATGACTTACGCATTTCCGGTTAGTCTCAACTACTTTCAACTTATCATTTGTAAGAGTTTTATGAATTCTGAGTTTCTTTACCTTCTGAATTCCAACAGCATGATGAGTTAAAGCCAATTACAAAAAGTTTCACAGACTCCCTCAGTGAGCTTGGCAATCTCAAGGTAACTTACTAGCTCCTATTGAGCGCCTGTAAACTATTTTAAGAAGAATATTTACTAACATCTCTGATTTCCAGCTTGAACACCTGCCGGCAGATTATAATGGATCAGCTGTTACACTTGTTGAATCTTTGTCCAGGTATGTTAGTGAAAGCCTTCCTAAGCGGTTGTTCAATATCAGTTTCACATTATTCTCTTCTGTTCCAGCCTTGCTATATTGGGGAACAGTACAGAATTTGAAAAGAGGGTTCTCTGGCTCTCAGAGAATCTAACATTCGATGTTGATGTACGGGTCAACCTTTTTGAGGTAAAATTTAATTTCGTTATTTGCTCTTTCATAGGACTGTACTTAATAAATGGTTAAAGTTATTTCTTCTTAGAGCTGCATTGATATTAAGTTAAATTCTGTTGAATTTTCCTTCCATAAATGAGGTTCCTCGTATTCTGATGCTTCTAACTTGTGTTATTTTCACTTCTGATCTGTAGTGCAATATAAGACTTCTTGGAGGACTTATCTCTGCTCATCTTCTTGCAATTGATTCAACTAATAGGTTGATCCAGGGCTCCTACAACAATCAGCTTCTTCGTTTAGCCGAAGACCTTGGAAACCGCTTTTTGCCAGCGTTCGAAACACCCACAGGATTACCTTATGCATGGATTAACTTTAAGGTACTGAAACGTAACTTATAGCCTGCACCTAAAATAACTTGAGCTCGTCCTTTTAGTACTTTAGGAAAAAGGTTTTGACCCAAAATAATATGTTTGGGCAGAACGGAGTAATGGAGAATGAGACAACTGAAACAAGCACTTCAGGATGTGGTATGTATCTTGTTTTTTTCTTGTTTCTCTTACACGGCAAACAAACACAGCTATCTTTCTTTGGTGAAATTGGTTGTTCAAATGTGTTCATGGTGTTTATTGATATGCTGTTTTACATGTTAGGTTCTCTCATTCTTGAAATGGGAGCATTGTCACGGCTCACTGGTGACCCTAGATTTGAATCAGTTGCACTTCGTGCGCTTCGTCAGCTATGGAGGATGCGCAGTTCGTTAGATCTGCTTGGGACAACATTAGATGTGGTAACTGGGGAATGGCTAGAGTATTCCTCCGGTATTGGAGCTGGTATGTTGTTCATTTTCAGAAGAGTTCCTGTGGCAATTCTTGTTTCTTCTCCAATAGATGGCTTCAGAATCCTTTCAAAATTACTCATATGTGTGGAATCCTCTGATGTAATTTCATTTCTGGTCATTTAAAGGAGTTGACTCTTTCTATGAATACCTCATGAAGGCTTATATTCTTTTTGGAAAGGAAGATTACTGGCGAATGTTTCGTTCGGCGTATCTGGCATCTCAAAAGTACTTCAGATATGGGCCTTGGTAATATACTAGCCTGAAGAAACGTACTTCACAATCTCACCATTATGACATCAAGACTTTTATTATTCCAAAATTAAAACTGCTAGAGTTAGTAATGAGTTGATTTGCCTGGTTTAGGTACCATGAAGCTAATATGTGGAGTGGGAAACCAACTTATTGGCAGCTCACAAGTCTGCAGGCGTTTTGGCCTGGTCTACAGGTATATATATTTGAATGGATTACTTAAATTCCTTTGGAAGAACAGATGAAAAGAGGATATTCTGGTTGTCATTCTCAAGTTCTTACTACTAGGTTCTTGTTGGGGATGTCGCAGCTGCAAATTCATTGCACCGGGAGTTTTTCCATGCATGGGAGAAGTTTGGTGTTATACCTGAAAGGTATGCAATCAATTGTCCTTTTTTTTGGCTTCCTACTTGGATCTTGAGTTCTCAGTGATTTCAAGTTTGCTGTTTGGGCTATAAAGGATGCTGAAGAATCTTTGTTCAGGTATCTACTGGATCATCAAATGATACATCCTACTGAGAGGTACTATCCACTGCGTCCTGAATTAGCAGAGTCCACGTTCTACCTATACCAAGCTACAAAAGGTTTTTGCATTCTTCTTGTTGTCTCACACTATGCGAACCACCTCATTTGGGGCAACCTCCGTTGACAATAGACCGCTATTTCATCCATTTGTTTTGCTTTTGGAAGATCCATGGTACCTAGATGTTGGTGAAGCAATGGTGAAATCTCTTAATCGGTATACGAAGGTGGCAGGGGGTTTTGCAAGTGTTAGAGATGTGACGACCATGCAACTGGAAGATCACCAGCACAGTTTCTTTCTCGCTGAAACGTGAAATCACACTTCCCTGCACCAATTAATTTCTCACCTACACAATGCCAGTAACTCAGAACATCATATTGGTTGTTATCTCATACTTGTAGGTGCAAGTACTTATATCTCCTCTTCGATGATTCATTTGTGGCGAAAAGAAATTATGTATTCACAACCGAGGGCCATCCTATACATGTTATGAGCTCCTGGCATGAGAAACTACCAGAAAGTTATTTCTCTGGCAACTGGACGGTTTCAAAGGTTTGGCTCTTGTTCTAGTTCTGATCGTTTTTGAAGATATAAGATTTATATGCATAGTTTGCACTGTCTATTTAGTGTGCATTAGCGATTAGCGATGCTGTTTTTTTGTCAGTTGATACAGTCCTTTCTCTGCTTCTGATAAAACTATAAATTTACTGCAGAGTGGAGAATGGGAAAGTGGAGCAAGTGCATTGTCAATGAAAGTCTGTCCATCGATAGCTCCAAACTCTAGATTTACTGAGCAACATAGAGAGAGTGTTTGCCATGTTCCTGACCAGAAAATAGATCATAGGTGTTGGAGCAACAGAGAGTGTGGAGTTGACGCCACTACTTGTAGACAAAGATCCTGCAGCGAAGCTGGATTCTGCGGCTTGTGGTAGGAAACCCCTTATAAGTTATACATACAACTTTTCTGACTTAAAAAACAGAATACCAGAAGTGGGGTTTATGAATAGACACTGTAAAGTAATTCGGAAAGACAAGTTTTGTTGGACAGGAAAATATAGAGTTGTTGTATCACTGTCTAATGTATCATCAGATCTTGACATGCTTTTTATGTCTTTTTCAATTCGCCTACTGATTAACATAGAACTGTCATTTCAATTCGTCTTCTTAATGCATATGTTGGTGACTATATGGTCTCTAGTCAGCATTAGTAACTGCAAAACCATTCAACGATATCAACAAATCTAGAGCAGACCTCAACTTTATAAGCAATCCCATGTAAAAAGGTTCGTAATAGAATATCCACACCTTGCACGAACCAGTTCCAAAGTATGAACAAACATCAAATACTCTCAAGTTGTATAAGTATTTGAAGAAAAACAATGCAATAGCTCAAAATCTTTATTGTTTTTTTTTTCATGTAAACGTTGTATATAGCAGACGCATCCACCTCAATCATTCCTGAGTTAAGCTATTACTGATAACACCTCAGACTCTGACACAGATAGAGAGGTCTAGAATTCTGCAGATGAGGCTGCGTCATCTTTGTGCTTAATCATGCCGGAGTCCACAAGGATTGGAATCTCTGCAGCAAGCCACGGAGCAAGCCCCAAACAAAGTGCATGTGCTATACCAAACCTAGGACTGCATAAAAAAGACAAACAAAAAGAGTTATTAATCAATGGCAAGAAAATGAGTAATGTCTCCTGATCATGTTCGTCACAGAAATGGATATGCATAAACCCAAATCTCTGTTAAATTAAATGTTCACATAAGGACAATAACTTTGATTCCGGACCAGCTTAGTAGAGTGTCACAGCCTAGAATTAACCAACTAATCTAATTAACAACTCAAGACTGCGAGTTCTTGCATAATCCTTGTCAAAATCAATGGGAAACAGATCTAAAGTTGTCTAAAACAGTGCATGCTTCTCTAACAATGTCTATGCAGCCACAAAGCATACCAGTTTTTAGCCCAGAGCGGCTTGAAATGCACAGTCAAGCAAATCTTCCCACCTCGATACATCTACAGAAAACAAAAAAAAAAGAGACAACACCCAATTGAGCAGAGACAAAGCTCCTGTCGAAACCAAAAAAAAGCACAAACCTTTTGAGTTTTGCCGTCAATCTCAGGGAGCTCGAGCTCGGGAGCAGTGGCAGGGTAAGTGACAGGGATATCGAACTGGAGATCGAATTTGTATTTGAGGAGGTTGTGAACATACCAGCACTTGCCAGTCCAGCGAGTGCCTTCGGGATTGGATGCGGAGATGCGGAACCAGTCGTTGTCGTTGGACTTGTTCATCTGTGTGTATGCGATCAGAGACTTGTACTCTTCTTTAAGCCTCTGTTTCCATGCGTCGCCGTCTCTTGGTCCCGCCTTTGTCGTCAGAAGCGGGATTCGCGTTAACGTAGACTTCGTGCTCGGATCCCATCCTTCCATTTTTCTTATCTAATCTCTTGCTCTCAGCCCTCAAAATGTTTTTCTCTAGATCGGTCGGAAACGGAGGATGTTTTGATGTCTTGTCTGAGGAGCATGGGACCAGTAAGAAAATTCGAAATTGTAACCGAAAAAATTGCAATTTGGTTTAGTGTTGGTTAAACCTTAAAATCTAGTATTCGGTTTGGTTTTAGGGATTGCATTGCAAGAATGTGATGCATGTGATTTGCGACTTACTAACGCCAGACGAAACTACAAGCACCTCTCCGGTGGCTATAGAGATGTGTCCTCTTGTCTTGGTCTGATGGAATTGCTATCAGTGGTTTTTGGGGGTGGATCTAACAACTTCAGGATGGCCATCTAAAATTGGCCTCGTTGTTTTCACTTTACCAAGGATTCAACCAAGCCATTAGATATTCAAATTGGTCCCATTTAACGAAGAAATAAAGGTCCATCTAGAAAGAAATAAAAGTCCATCTGGTCCACTAGGATTAGCCATCAACAAGTCTTACTGAACAGTCATGAGTCATGACCACTTTATCCAAAAGAAGTGTGATTTGTAAGAATATACAAAGAATGGTGTGTGAGTGATATAGAAACAGAGTATAGTCATATTGAAATGACCGGTGACATAGGGAACTAAGGAGAATAACCAATTCATACTCATTCTTTTAAAATTATATCATTTATAAGGAATTTTTGCTATGTGTGATTCCTTGTCATTTCTTAAATTTTAAGAAACTATAGAACAAAAACATTCCTTATCAAAATTCATATGGAACAAGAGTAATAAATTTCGTTTTCATTCTTTTTATTTTGTTCATGCACATTTTTTCCTTCTCATTCATATTCCTATTTTAATGTTCACCAGTTAGAGCCAAAGAGAGTGAGAGATATTAAGTAAGAATGAGAGTAAATTCGATTGAGAATAAGAGAGTAAACTTTAATTTTATAGCTAATTCGATTGTTTAATTTATTTTAATAATATAAAACTAAACAAAAAATGATGGAGGAGATATGAATTGTTATCAAATCTTTATTATTAGAAACATTAATTGTCATATATATATATATATATATTAGTCATTATGGTAATTCTGTAGGTTTTATTTAAAGAAAGAAAAGAAAATAGTAATTATATCTAGCGGAACAATCATAAATGTTTCTATCGTAAATATCATATCATATCATATAGTTTAACCAACGAATGTATCTAGCAACATATAAAAATCGAATGTGGACCTACTTATTTTTCAATTGAATATAATTGGTTACCTAATTGAATGACACCTAAACATTAGACTTTTTTTTAATTATTACAAAATTGAGATTATAATTTTTCAAATGTTTCTCTTTTAATATATAGGGGATGTAATGACACAGCTTATGTGAGTTTGTTATTTGTGCCAACCCATGTGAGGTGGTTACTAATTTGTTTAATGAATTCCTTTTCATATAATTGGTTGCTCCACTTTTGTGTTATATTTCCCAACTTTTAACCAACTTTAAGCGTGTAAAATTCGTATGTAGTAGTTGCTTTTCGAGAACACACAATATAAATCTAATCACGCGTATCTAAATTTTCTTTTAACAGCCTACATTTTAAAGTTTCAAGAAAAAACAAGGAGTAAAAAAAAAAAAAAAAAACTGGTCCAAGCTATGACAAAAGGTTTGCAATGTTTCAAAAGTTATAGCTTCCCGTGAGCTTTCTAATTCTTTTTACATACTTATAAAGTTTCTAAAGAGAAAATAGAAATAGAGAAACAATTGTTTCGAAACGGTTCAAGCTATGATACGTTGTCATACAAAGAAAAACTAACTAAAGGTTTGCTTGCAATGTGTCAAAAGTTCTCTTGCTGTTTGCATTTCAAGGAAGTTTAAACTCGACAAACTCGCGAATTATACCTATTCCTTTCGCAACTCTGATAAACCCTTTGTCTCCCCACCTCTTACCATAAGAGTCTTGAAACTCCCAGAAAGCATTACCATACCTATCGATACCGTGTCCCACAAGCAACATTGTGTGAAACCCATGTTGATTGTCATTCTCACCTGGGTTATAGATAGACTACAAATTAAAAAGAAAAAAAAAACTTGAGTTCATTAGCAGCAGTCAAAACAGGAAAAGGAAAAAGAGAAAGACAAATATACAATAACTTGTTACCTTTCCTCTAATACGATTGTAAGAATCATGCACATAGATGGATGCGGCCACATGAGACTTCTTCAAAGCGTTTTCCAGCATTTTTTTCAAATTGGAGAAAGGATGGGGAATCTTTGGAATCATGAACAGTCATTCCAGCTATTTTATACCTTGGAACACCGCCTGAGAGGACAACAAAAAATAAAGAAGTGTTAAAAAAATAGTAAATCAACAGGAATAAGAAAGTGACAATTTAAGTTTTTCTTACATCAAAATATCGAATGTGGTGGAATTTGTAGTCCAAAGGAGACAAACTCTCGCTAGCTGTACCATTTTCTTTTAAGGCCTTTGCAGCATGTACCAATTTATTGATTTCAAAATTGTCCTCCTTCAGAAGATGCTTGTGCACAAACAGTACAAGTTCCTGGATTGATAGAGAATCATCAAAAGGAAGCTTTCCATCTATCTTGAGTTCAGCCGATAGTTGTCTTATGAGGCCAATGGTCCAGCACATGCCTGTCATTTTCAAAAACAGCAGCATCAAAATCAACCATCAGATCGAGCTCTATTTAAACAAGGACAATAAGATATCAAGAGAAAACCGCAAACACAAGGGAAAGAGCATAAACAAGATTTCGAAAAATTTGTTTAAACAGTGTCAAATATAAAATTAGTCAAATAAGAGAGAAGATACAAAAATTGTAATCAAATATGTATGATTTATAATCATTAATTATCCTATATATGTTAATTATATTAAGTAATTTCATAGATTTTATTTAAGGAAAGAATTTAAGACTACTAATCAATGTGATACTTAAAAAGTATAATATATATTTACTTGTATTGAATGTATCTAGCGAGATATAAAAATCGAATTGGACCATCTTGTTTTTCAATTGTAAAGCTGACACATATAACTAATTGACTATCTAATTGATAGCCACATAAGCATAAATCTTTTTAGTTATTACAAAATTAAGGTTACATCTTTCCAAATGTTCCTATATTATATATAGGAGATGTATATGTGTATCTTATGTAACCGAATGATCAAAATTGTGAAATAAAATTGGAAAAGAATTCATTTCACCTGTTATTCAATTTCAGCTAGATTTCAACATAAATATTCTTCATAGATTTTAACGTACTTTTTGATAGAAAACAAGAGGAATCAACACAATTGGAGATTAAATATTCGGTATGACTCCTCTTAAAAATTGAAATCTGGGATTTTGATTGAAAATTTGGGAATTGAAAATCTGGGATTTTATCCACGATCTCAATGTTCCTGAGTGTGATTGAGATAAGTTTGCTTGTAAAAATTTGACGTTTTTTTAATTTAAAAGTGTTTCAAACTTTCACGATAGTTTTCCAGAAAATCCAATAATAGAAAATTTGATTTTTTTTAGCTTGGTTACGCATGATAGCAACACAATTGGAGATTAAATATCTGTCTTGTAACACTTCCTAAGCTCAAGCATCCTATTGGGTCAGAGCCAAAGCCAGATATGTACATGCACTTATTTCATATATAAGTTATTGCTACTCCATAGGGCTTATAGCTATGTTCTTTACATCCCTATGGGTATTATTATGTTTGTGGTTTCAGAAAAAGAGAATACATGGTATAGTATCATTGTTCCATGACTTATGTTAAACTTTACTCACGGCATCATGCAAGGATAACATGATTGATTTTTAATATATGCAGTTCTAAACTTTTCGTAGTAATTTCCTAGTATTATGAGAAAGTCATCGTTTTGAACTAAGTTAATGTATAATTTACATTTGAGCTTGTTTTGTTATAGTCCTTGGCTTACTAAGAATAATAAATCTCTTTGCCTTCTCACTACTCATTAAGAAGAATACCCAGAATTGATGTGATTAAACACATGCTTGTAACCAAATTCAAGTCTTCTTTAGATGTGTTTTGCTTGTAACCAAATTCAAGTCTTCTTTAGATGTGTTTTGCATTTTTATTGCATCATTAGATTCATTACCCAGAATTGTTGTATCACTGTGGAATGTATCATCAGATCTTGACATGGTTTTTTATGTCTTCTTCTTTTACTATGGGAATATCAACCTTAAAAACTGATTAACATAGAACTGTCATTTCAATTCGCCTTCTTAATGCATATGTTGGTGACTATATGGTTTCTATATGCTTCTACAACTTGGAGCTTGTTTCAAGTCAGCACGAACCAGTTCCAAAGTATGAAAAACATCAAATACTCTCAAGTTGTACAAGTATATGAAGAAAAACAATGCAATAGCTTAAAATCTTTATTGGGGTGGTTTTTTTCATGTAAACGTTGTATATGGCAGACACATCCACCTCAGTCATTTCTGAGTTAAGCTATTACTGATAACACCTCAGACTCTGACACGGATAGAGAGGTCTAAGATTCTGCAGATGAGGCTGCGTCATCTTTGTGCTTAATCATGCCGGAGTCCACAAGGATTGGAATCTCTGCAGCAAGCCACGGAGCAAGCCCCAAACAAAGTGCATGTGCTATACCAAACCTAGGACTGCATAAAAAAGACAAACAAAAAGAGTTATTAATCAATGGCAAGAAAATGAGTAATGTCTCGTGATCATGTTCGTCACAGAAATGGATATGCATAAACCCCAATCTCTGTTAAATTAAATGTTCACATGAGGACAATAACTTTGATTCCGGACCAGCTTAGTAGAGTGTCACAGCCTAGAATTAACCAACTAATCTAATTAACAACTCAAGACTGCGAGTTCTTGCATAATCCTTGTCAAAATCAATGGGAAACAGATCTAAAGTTGTCTAAAACAGTGCATGCTTCTCTAACAATGTCTATGCAGCCACAAAGCATACCAGTTTTTAGCCCAGAGCGGCTTGAAATGCACAGTCAAGCAAATCTTCCCACCTCGATACATCTACAGAAAACAAAAAAAAAAGACAAAACCCAATTGAGCAGAGACAAAACTCCTGTCGTAACCATACAAAAGCACAAACCTTTTGAGTTTTGCCGTCAATCTCAGGGAGCTCGAGCTCGGGAGCAGTGGCAGGGTAAGTGACAGGGATATCGAACTGGAGATCGAATTCGTATTTGAGGAGGTTGTGAACATACCAGCACTTGCCAGTCCAGCGAGTGCCTTCCGGATTGGATGCGGAGATGCGGAACCAGTCATTGTCGTTGGACTTGTTCATCTGTGTGTAGGCGATCAGAGACTTGTACTCTTCTTTAAGCCTCTGTTTCCATGCGTCGCCGTCTCTTGGTCCGGCCTTTGTCGTCAGTAGAGGGATTCGCGTTAACGTAGACTTTGTGCTCGGATCCCATCCTTCCATTTTTCTTATCTTTCTCTTTGCTCTCTCACAGACCTAAAATTGTATTTGTTTTGATCGGTCGGAACCAGTTCCAGGGGATGTTTTGATTCTGATATGTCCTGTCCGATGCAAAAGAAAAAAAAATCAAACCGTCTATGCGATTTGGTTTCGTATTGGTTAAACCTTTAAATTTGGTATTTGGTCTGTTTTGGTTCAATTAAATTTCTGATATGCATATGTACAGAGTGTTTTACATGGAGATTTACACAATGGGTAAAGGAAATGAGGAATTAGACTTAGTGATAGGAAAATGTGTAATGAGGCACATTGCACTTGGATTGACGAGAACAAACCTGTCACTATTATTAGCAGAGACACTCGAGATGTTTTGTTAAATTTCACTTTAACATTTCTCACACCATGTTTGAATTGAATGGATACTTATTTAAATATTATGGCTTTGATGTAGGTGAAAGAAATTGGAAGATGGAACCAGAATCGTTGAGATAATTGATGATTTCAAGTTTATTTCAATACATTATACTTGATGATTTCAAGTTTTATGAGATCAAACAGAGATAATCAGAGATAAGAAGATCAAATCACACCGATAGACAATCATTTTCTCAACTTCATGCACATCAGTTTAACATAATTGTTGACAAGTTTAAATAACAATCAGCACAATACAAGTAAGAAGATGCTTTTAGCTTCCCTTTAACGAGTCAATCAACAATCAAATAACCAAAACTCAAAAAGGCAATTAAAAACCATAATACATCAAAAGTCATAAGATTTGACAAGAACACATCCAAAGCTAACATCTTGAATCCCAACGCTTTCATTACTAAGCAGAATATGTCAAAACCAGAGCAAAGTACCAAAATGAAAGCAGAGCCGAAAACATCAATGAAAACTATATCAACCCTGAGTATCTAGACGAAGTCAATTAGAAATCAAATCGAATCCAACCTGCTGCTGTAAGTTTTACGATCACCGGGAAGTTGCAAAGATACTCAAAGCTTGTATCTTTCTTCTACTGAGGAAATGACCCAATGCTTCATGAGCCTAAAGGTTTGCACTTTCCAATCTATGGAAACCCTAAACCCTGAGAGATGAAGGCGATAAGAGAGTCGACGGTTGCAGATTCACCGCGTTTTATCTCCGGCGTTGTCGAGAAAAGAGAAGAAGGTGACAGTAAAGTCAAGAGGCGGAGATTACTTTTTGGTTAGATGTATGATTAATTGAAGGGTATTAGAGTCTTTTGAACAGATAATGAATGATATTATTGTGACTTTTAGCTTCTAGTGTTACTTTTGAGACACAAACTAAAAAAAAATATTATGGAGAATTGTTCTTTAGATATATTAGTGCTATTTTTGTAGAAAACAAAATTTGACATGTCAAATCATTTGTCATCATCGATTTTATTAAGACTAAGTTACAAAATTTACTTGCCTATTTTTAAGCGATTCTTAATCCGAACTACTTCATTTATTGTACTTTTAATTAACTCGACAATATTTATTATAAAGTATTAACCATAACGTACCTATTTTAAAATGTTTTGCTATAACTTCCATTTTCACTATCCCTGACTAATTTATTAATTGTATTTACTATAATAACGTGACAAACATTCAAACCAGTTAATAAAAGATTATTTGTTCAAAGAATCAGGCTTGGACATCCAAGTATACATTCAAGTACGAATTTCTATTTTTGATAGATTTTTTTTTTGTTTTAAAATTAAATTCAATTTGGATATTACAAATTTATGGACGTGGTTCAAGTCAGATTCTTCTGGAATGAATAGGAACCTATATTATGTTTAAAATTTCATTAAACAATTTATAAAAGAAAAATCAAAACTCGCGCGATAGTGCGGATCAAACTCTAGTTGTCTAGTTATTACGTAAAACAATTTTTGAAAATTCATTTTATCGACATTATTTAAAGTATATGTATTACTCATATATGTTAAATTATCTTATTAGAACCTCATAGTAAATGTATAATATTTCATACTATTGAATATTTGTTACGAATTTTTTGTATAGACAAATCTTTTTTTTTGTTTTGTTTTTATGGTTGGTTTGGCCTTGGAATTTGTTTTTGGTAACTTAAGATTCTATCATTATTGGTAACAAACTCAATGTTATGGTTGTTTTGTGTTTATGTTTTGGTTTGGCACTGATAATCCCATACTATTAATTTTTGACAATCCAAAATGAAATATATGTATTTTAACAGTTTTGCATTAAAACATTGAGTATGTAATTAATCAATAATGATAGAACCTTAAATTTTTATTTTAAACAGAAATGAGGATTCAAAATGCAGCATGAAACATAAATTAATCAACACAATCACATCAGAGCTTAGACAAGCGCATGGCTGCTCGGAAGTCCTTAGCTTCTTTCTTTTCTAGCTTAATCCGCTGGGAAGCCAGTTCATTAAAACAACAATTGCCTCGTTAACCTTCTCTTCGAGGGCTTCTGATGATTCTATGCACCGAAAGATTTGGGTTCGGGGTAGTTCAAGAAGCATTCCTGTGATTTTTGGTGCAAAAGATGGCTCAAGTAATTTTACCAAAGGGTAGAGCGACTCACCAATCAACTACAAAAAGAAAAATCAAAGTAAGAAAAAAGAAAAGACACGCAAACTTGTTTTCAAAAATAAATAAAATGAAAATCATTTTTTTTTACAGTTCGTTGTTCACTAGGAGTTAGGTTTTCAAGTGCTTCAGCCAAAGCAGCTACATGTAATCTTCTAAAATCAGCAAGGCGTAAGGGATCATCAATATTGTAAACAGGAAAAAGAGGAGGCATGTTTAAGCAGTGGAGATTGTAGAATATTCAGAAGACCAAAATGTGATTTAGGGTTACCGACCAAGGGCTTCGTCTGATATATAGTAAAAACAGTTTGCCTATTTGAGTAACTAAGAACAAATTTTTCATAATTGGAATTGAATATATATTTTGGACCGTGTAGAAAACACGCGCTAAAAAAATGACGAGTAACATTTTCTACCACATATCTTTTGTTGAATATGACTTAGTTTGAATCATATAATTTACTAAATAGTTAATAAATATTGTATTTTGGTATATAATTATATTCAAGACTTTAAAATATCTAATGATATTTCTATAAGATTTACTCAAATTTGATAAAATTAAACGATAAACTGTTTTATTCTTCAAGTTTGTGTATGATACTGTATAAAACAACAAATTTTCGAGATATAAAATACAATAAAAATTAAATGGGATATAACTTTTTGTGAGAAAAGGAGAAAAAATAAAACATACCACATTTGATTGTAATGGAGACAATGGTATAGAAACAAAAATATTTGCGTACCTTTGTAAGTGTGATTCTCGTTGAATAAATGAACTTTGTGTTAGAGTCACTACAAGTAAAATAGGTTTTTGCTATCTGAATGGAACCGGAGATCGGACTAGGTTAAAATAAATCTGAACCGAACCGGAGATTGAACAAGGTTAAACAGTAAACCCAAAACATATATAGGTTGGATGGATAAAAACTGGGTATGTTTGTACTTTACTATAGCAAAAAAAATTGTTAATTGTTTTTGGCTTTTAAATCATAACAACTATTAAAAATAAAAATTATATTTTTATTTTATTCAATTTTTAAATTTCATAACTTACAATGATTAATATTAAAGATTCAAAATAGTGATTTTATATTTAAATTAAGATATTAATTTTATATTTAAAGCAAAGATATTAATTTTATATTAAATTTACATTTGATTTCTACTTTAAAGAAAACCCTTAGTTATTTATAAATTAAATCATCAAAATAAATTTAATTATGTTTGAAAAATTTACCAAAAATAGTTAACAAATCATTTAGATGTAATTCTATTTTATTCTATGATTGAACTTATTTAAACTTTGTTTGAACTCGAGTGAACCATGTCTAACCATATTAACCTATAATCCAGAACTTTCCTTGTTCAGTCACCAATTCGGTTTTATAAACATTGATTTTTCCTTGATTGTACGAGTTAAACCAGACCTAGTTATTTGTGATCAACCGGAAGAGGATATATTAACTGTTGAAGTCCAAATAGTGAGACCAATGTTACGACTAACACAAAAAGCCCAAGTCTAGTCGGTTTGGTAGATGGATGACCATAACCTTTTGGTCTCTTCGGCATATAAGCTGTAAGTTTCACAATCGTCATGAGTTTTGATTCCTGTTTTGACCACTTCACCTTTCTCACACGTCCCATATGGAATGTTCTCCTGCGTGCACACACACATACATATCATTTAAAATGATCTTCTTATTTTTGATTTATTAAAAATATCTTTTATATCATGCTAAAATCAACATAGTGATATAAAATTATGTTTTTTACATATAAAAAATTTGTAAATACAAGTTTTATATTTGAAAAGACACTATCGAGTATCTGACACTATCAAACATAAATGTAATATGCATATAGATGTTAGAGTATCTACTTACACTACAAGAAAAATGCGTTTTAATAGCAGACCAAAATAGCGTTTTTTCGCTTTCTGCTATGTTTGACATATCCGTTACTTTTAGATAGCGTTTGTATTTTTGAAAATGCTACGATAGAGCGGCATAATTAGAAACGCTATGATAGTATACATTTAATAGCACATAAAATAATAAACGCTATAATAGTGTACTTTTTGAATCCCTAAACCCTAAACAAACTTCTGAACCATATACTCTAAAAAGCAAAAATTAAACACTAATACAATAATAATCTTTATAATATTTTAGAACTTAAACTCCAAATCTTAAATATAAAATTATAAACTTAAATATTTTAAAACTAAACACCAAACCTATATACATTAAATCCATACCCTATATCATACATAATCTCTAAATCTAAAATCCTAAACTTCATATTTGATAGTTCTAAAATTTCAATACTAAAACATACACGTTTAAATCAAAATAAATTTATTATATGTATACTCACAGAATTTCAACACAAAACTGTACTTTTTTATCAAAAAAAACTTTAACTCTTAAACCCTAAACAACCACAATAAACTTAAAACCTTAAAATTTGAATTCTATTTGTTTTAACATAAACACGAAACTACCATATCTTTTTTTTCTTTAATTATATAACCACAAAATTCAAATCACACATTTTATATTTGAAATGTTAAATATTTTATCTATTTTCTTAAGTTCAAACAATTTCTAAAACAACTATAGATTAAAAATGTGTTGTTTTATTTGGGCCATTGATTAACTATGATCTGAAGGCCAAAAGATCAATCTCGGTGCTGCTTTTTTATTGGTCGATTCTTGAAATCAGGGATAACTATTTTTGACCATTGGATTACATAAATCGATGGCTAAGAATTGTTTATTTCTCATCTAGTTTTCTCTGTACGTTTTCTCCCCATCTCACTTCATACTCACAGATTCATCTTTCTACTTTTTCTGCACATCGCGTGCATCCATGGCGTACAAACTGAGTTTGGCCTCTCTTACCACCACCGGTCACCTGCAAATAAAGTTTGCGACTTTGCCGAGCCGGAGCGTCCAAGACCAGTGAAGCTCCGTAAGTATCTATGTCTTCTTCACTAACCTTTTAACAATCTGCTTTAATCTTTGATTCTAATCTACATCAACTCTTTCTCTCTCTCTCTCTCTCTCTCTCTCTCTCTCTCTCTCTCTCTCTCTCTCTCTCTCTCTCTCTCTCTCTCTCTCTCTCATTGTTTGATTCTGATATTATTTTTGTTCTTAGAAACAGAATGTGAAGAATAGGAAGAAGATGCGGCAGAGGTGTTGTGGAGATGAAAGAGGAAGAAGACGATGCGGCAAGGTGGACGAGCTTGCGGTGATTGATGCGGCGGAGACGATGATGCGTCAGAAACAGAGAGGTGGCGAAGATGTGGTGTGAAGATGGGAGATGGAAGAAGAAGAACAGAGAGGTGGTGGTGGCGGCTCTATTAGATTTAGACATTTTAGGTTTAGTTTTTTTTTTTTTAGCTTGGTTTAGTTTTTTTTTTGGTTTAGCTTGGTTTAGTTTGTATACCGGTTAACTAATTTTGATATATAAAGTTTTTAAAATATTTTTATTTGTATTTTTTTTTTGTTTTTTTGTTTTTGTTTTTTAATTTTTAATAATACAAACAATAACACAAAAGATATGCTATTAAAGAATATTTAATTGCACACACAAAAATGCTATTATATATAACAATAAGATAGCAGTATAAAAAACCGCTATCTAATGTGTCTGACCTATTATGACGGGCGATGATACATCGCTTCGTAAACCGCTATCGTATCGTTAGATAGCGTTTTTCGTCCGCTAATAAAAGCCATTTTTCTTGTAGTGTTAGACCTTATAGCAAATGAATATTTCATACGATCGATATCTTTTTTGGATGAAACAATTGATATCTTAGTTTCACCAGACCAGCAAGTAAAGTATATAAAAAGACAATTGATATCTTTATCTTTGTTGCGAGTTTTCTATATGTAATCTTTATTTTTGGTTTTATGGTTGTTTTAGCATATGTTTTCTTATAGATAATCTCTTTGTGTTTATGGTTGGTTTGGCATAGATGATACCATATTATTATTTCCGGAAAAACCGAAACAAAGTTTTTTTTTTCTTGAAAAAATTTCATTAAAACAATGAATACTTTAACAATAATGATAGAATCTTAAGTTTTTATTGGAATCAAAATGCAAAATGAAATACGAAACATAAATAAAGCCACAAAATGACATCAATACTTAGACAAGAGCATGGCTGCTTGGAACTCCTTAGCTTCTTGCTCGTCTAGCTTCATCTGTTGGCGAGACCACCTTTTCTAATTAGAATAGCAATTGCTCTAAAACTTTCTTTTTGAGTGCATCTGGTGATTCTATCAACTTGAAGATTTGGGTTCAGTCTAGCTCAAGAAGCATTCCTGTGATTTTTGCCATAAGATTTGGCTCGAGCAATTCCACCAAAAGGTAAAGAGTTTCACCAATTAACGACAAGAAGAAAAATTAAAGTAAGTGAAAACATAAGCAAACTGTATTAACCACCATATTAAAAGAAAAAGGAAATGAGTTTTATAATTTGTTGTTCACTGGGAATTCAGTTTTCAAGTGGTTCAGTCAAAGCAGCTATGGGAAATCTTCTAGCAAAAGCAGCATGGGCTAAGGGACCATCCATGCATACTGTAAATAGAAATAGGAGGAGGTAAGCAGCCATATTATTATTTTAGGACAAACCGAAACAAAGTTTTTTTTTCTTGACAAATTGTCATTAGAACAATGAGTACTTTAACAATAATGATAGAATCTTAAGTTTTTATTTGGATTTAAATTGAGGAATCAAAATGCAAAATGAAACACGAAACATAAATAAAGCCACAAAATGACATCAATACTTAGCCATGAGCATGGCTGCTCGGAACTCCTTAGCTTCTTGCTCGTCTGGCGAGACCACTTTTGCTAATTAGAACAACAATTTCTTCAAAAACTTTCTTTTTGAGGGCGTCTGATGATTCTATCAACTCGAAGATTTGGGTTCAGTCTAGCTCAAGAAGCATTTTTGTGATTTTTACTGTAAGATTTGGCTCGAGCAATTTCACCAAAGGATAAATAATTTCACTTAACCATCAAATAAACAACATTTAGAAAATGATCAATAAAAATGTAAATCATCAACAAACCATTGAAATGGAAGAAAATAGAACGTGTTTGTAGTATTTAAATGACATTTAAAAAAGATCTTCATAAGACAAATGAAAAATATAGAATAGAACTCTCTGTTATTTTTTCTATCACAGATGAATAGGAAACTTCATCATATATCATCATCATTCTTAACTTGAATTTTAAAAAGCTGATTGATATTTTAGTTTAACCATTCATAAAAAATATATAGTTTTTTTATTCTTCAGCTATTTGAAATTGACATTTTTAATACTCAAGTATTGATTGCGCAAAATTATTCTCGAACTAATTGTTAACTGCGTAAAATTGGGTTTGAAATAGTCAACTGTTACAAATTGGACGGAAGTCCTTAGTTTTTCGATTAAACTTTAACAGTTGACTATTTCATGGCCAATTTTGCACAATCAACAATTAATTCGAAAATAATTTTGCATAAAAAATATTTAAATATTAAAAGTGCTGATTTCAAATAGTTAGCGAATAAAATGCTCATTTTCCCCTTGCACCCCCTTTTGGCAACAATGGAATTTGATATTTACCGGAAGAGTAAAAGTACTTTAAACGGCGCTCTATGCAGATCCCAAAACGTAAAACAACAAGATGTTTTGGCATCTTGCGGGACCTAAAGAAACTTTTAGAAATGAATTGAAGCCATGCCCGGTTTTACCGTGTTGCATCAACCACCTCTATTTTTTTTTTCGCCCTTGTGTGCTTCTCTTGTGTGTCGCCGAGATTCTTCTTCTCCTTCTCCAACCTTTGAAAAACCCTAGAACCGCGAAAGCCACCGCGAGTGGCACACACGCACTATTTCCCCCTCCCCCTTTCGCCAATTCCGCCTCCCGAATCTCGAATTCAGTAATGGCCACCGCCGCCGCCGGGACAGCCAAGGCGCAGGCTCTCTCTCTCCTCGCCGCTGCAAACAACCACGGCGATCTGGCGGTGAAGCTCTCGTCTCTGAGGCAGGTGAAGGAGTTATTGCTGTCGCTGGAGCCGTCTCTCTCCGCTGAGATTTTCCCCTATCTCGTGGAACTCCACGTGTCCCCTGAAACTCTAGTTCGCAAATCCCTTATCGAGTGAGTCCTCTATCAATTCCACGCTTACAATCTCTTCTCTCTCTCCCCACTTTTCTATTCCCCCTTGCTCCGCACGAACTCGTAGAAGATTTTTAGGGTTCTTATGTTTCCCAATCTGAATTAAAAATTTGATCTTTCCAACACCGCGATAGAAATGCTGTAATCAGTTCCTTGAAACTTGTGTAGGGGCTGCAGCAATTTAATTCGGTAGCAATGTATGGCTGGCGATTAATTTGGTTTGATTTTAATCGATTTTTTGTTTTGGGGGTGACAGGATCATTGAAGAGGTTGGGTTGAGGATGCTGGATCATTCTGATGTTCTAGTGACTTTCTTACTTGTCTTAGCCAAGGACGAGGATCCGGTTGTTGCTAAGAAAGCTGTTTCTGTTGGAACCGCTTTTTATTGCAGTATCTTGGAGGAGATGGCAATGCAGGTCCGTATTGTTTCTCAAGTTGGATGTGTTGTATTACGCATATGTGGTTTTAAAAGTCTGAGTATAATTGTGTTTAGTGATTACCAGCGAGAGTATACTTACTTGTAGTTTCCTGTTGAGACTGAACTAAAACATATAAGTTTAGCGTGAAAAGGCTTTAGGGTAATATGAAATAGTGAAGAAAATAAAGTAGTGCAAGCTTGGTAATGTTTTGTTTAAGTTTTTTTGTTGGGTTTCTTATCCTTTTCCTGATTTGGTGTTCAATAGTTAGTTTTATATGTTAGACTGTTAGTAGAACCTTGAGATATTTGTGGCTATATTCACCCGAGCAATGTGCATAATTTTGTCTGTAAGTTTCCCTTTTGTCTCGCTGATGTATTATTCTTGATGATCTCTACAGTTTCATCATCGTGGTAAAGTTGATCGTTGGGTTGGGGAACTATGGACATGGATGGTTAAGTTCAAAGACGCTGTCTTTTCTACTGCTTTGGAGGTATGCTAGCTGTGTATAGCCTTTTTCCTGTCTGTACCTCTCTCGAGTAATGGTCTTTGGTTGAATATTTGTTCTTCTACTCCGTCAATTTAAGCTTTTCTAACTTAAGCCTTCTGTTTCGTTCATGATAGCCTGGTTCTGTAGGCGTGAAAGTTTTGGCGACAAAGTTCATGGAGACATTTATTTTGCTTTTTACGCCTGATGCATCTGATCCTGAGAAAATTTTCAACGAAGGTATTGCGTTCGAATCATGCAGTATGAATATGAATAGCACAATACATGATTTGTTCATTTTGTCTACGGCATGTCAACTTTTCCTATTCTACTACAGGAAGTAGACAGATGTTTAACATTTCGTGGCTTGCTGGCGGTCACCCCATTTTAAATTCAGCAATGCTCATGTCTGAAGCAAATAAGACATTTGGCATTTTGCTAGATCTCATACAGTCGGCTGGTCGTTTACCGGGTGCACTGACGATAACTGTTGTTAGTTGGTATGTTTCCGGATGCATCCCACTATTCTTGTCTGTTCACTTTTCTATCTGTTCTTCATGATGTTTGTTTTGATTGGTAACCTGCTAGCTAGATCAAAATGATTGCCCGATATTTTCTTTATCGTTATATATTTTGATTAATCTCATTGTTCTTGCAAGTAAATTGACATAGTTGCTTTGGTTCCCTGAAATTTTAGTTATTTATTGTTATGTTTCTGCTTTGCTTTCTCTGTGTTTTATTTTCCTTTTACATGTGTAGTACGTAATGTGAAACACTCATTCTCACATGCATGTTGGTGATAAAATGTACCATTCAGTATATGTCTTGCTGCACTAATATGAGCTTATATGGGTTTGAACGATGAGGTGTGTGCCTCATGTTTGTGAGAGTCAACAATAAGCAGATGAACGTCCACTTTAAAGTGATTCCATTTTTATGCGTTTACTAAACTTTTGGCTGAGAGGGATAAAGCTTGGAAACAGGTTATAGCACCGCTCAACCCATATTTTATAGTTGCAGCTAACTGAATTTTAGTCTGGGGGAAAAAGGCTCGGCTCAAGCTGCATCAGTTATCTGTTTTTAACAGTTACCTGGTTATATGCCGCCCAAATTTTTGGGCGCTGTGAAGCTCCAGTGATAAGGACATCAAACAAAGAATAGAATGGTCAGCTCTAGTAGTTAAAAATGCTGTTTCCAAGTAACGTAAAAACATGGTAGACGAAGTTTTTGGTTGAGAACTGATGTGTTATGTGTATAATATACTTATATAACTTTTCTGTTGAATATAAAAAATGTATGCACTACAGTATTATGCTATACAATGTAATTTGGCAATCAAAGATTTCTATATGCTGAACATTTACTTACTGCTATGACGAATGTTTCTTCTCCATAATTTTTGGTGGATATTTGATATGGATAATGATGAGTTAAATAAATGCTGTCTGATCTTATGTCATGTCTTGCTCTTAAGATGGACGTAGAAGATATCTCGTGGTTGTTATGTCCACTAGGTGGCATATCTCTAGTCACTTTGAACTATCAAGGTTTGTTAGCTGTTTTGGGGCAGCTTCAGCTTAACTTGGGAAATTATCTATGCTTAGCAAACTAATTTGTCATTTTTGACAAATCTTAAAAAACTAGTAATTACCTGGCAGATAATTGTTTTTGCTTGAACTGATGTTAAATTTTAATATCTGAGACTATTGATCTTGTCCACCGAGATGTTTTTGATTTTTCATTCGGTTTTACTTTCCCTCTTATTGATGGAGTTGTAAGTAAGAACTGGTGAAATAGGTCATCTTATTGTAATTGAGGAAGTCTTTAGGATATGCTAGCTTTGCAGCGATGTTGCTTTTGTTGATATGTTTCCAGGACAGAATTTCTGGCTGCTCAAACTTGAAAATGTGATATGTATACAATTTGTCTGTGAAAAGCTTCTCACAGGAATGGTTGCATCTTTTGTGTTAGATAAATGCTGCATATGTTAATGCAGCTGTCTGCATAGGAAGAACCTTGAGGCAGTTTCTTTAATACAAATGCCATTCTTTTGTTTTCTGAGATGTGCATCCATTAGCTTGTAGAAGCATACCTGAATCATTTGCAATTTTGAATATTTTATATGTAAGCACTGGTCTCGTATCTGACAGTATCTCATCTTTTGCAGTCTTGCGGTGATAGCAAGGAAGAGGCCTGTCCACTACAACACTGTACTTTCAGTTCTGCTGGATTTTCACCCAAATCTTGAGACGGTAAAGGGGCGCCATGCTGCAAGCGTTCAGTATTCCATAAGAACTGCCTTACTGGGATTCCTTAGATGTACTTCCTCACCTATGATAGAGGTAGAGCGTTCATACTTTATTGTCTTATTTCTCTTTGAAAAGTATCTATTACTCCTTGACTCTTCCCTGTTGTTTTCTTTTCTGAATAACACTTGAAATCATTATCAAACATCGATTTTAAGTATTTTTATGCTAATAATTTTTAGGTTGGTTGTTTCTGTTATCTTATCTCATTGTAGTCTATTGAAATCAAGTGCTCAATTTATTTGATTTTGCTTTCCATTGATCCGTTCATTAGAGGCTATACTTCCTGCAGTGTTTATAACCATAGAGATCTGTCTTGCACATCAATTCTAGAAAGAATTTTTTTTTCTTTTGGGAATATTCAGTCATCTTTCATTAAGTCAAGCTCCCTCATGTCGGAGACACTGCTTAATTGTTTCAGCATTTCTAGTCAAATCGTCAACCTTTTCTATTCTTATATCCTTTGTCGGTTCTAGGAACGTGCCACACCTTTTTCCCCATCAGACGTGTCACTCTTTTTTTCCCTAAGAAAGGGTTTTTCAATGACTACAAGAAAAGACATGATATTCAGTGTCATTTCATGCATTGAAGCCTTGTAATAGTTTGAAACGGGTTAAAAGAAGTGTTTGCTTGATCAGACCATAGATCATAAGTATAGTATTTCTTTTCTTTTAGCTGATATTTGTTTTGTTACTGAGATAGTTTTTATCTTTATTTTTGCATTTATAGTCAAGAGATAAGCTTCTTAGAGCATTACGAGCAATGAATGCTGCAGACGTTGCTGATCAAGTTCTCCGCCAAGTTGATAAATTGATCAGAAATAGTGAGCGCGCTGCACGTGAGAATTGGTCAGGCAAGGTAAGAAATTTTATTCTTACTTTCACTCTTTCCTAATCGTCTATGCCTCTACATCAGTTTTGTTCACTGTGACCACTAACGTCTCATGATGAACCTATTTTTCAGAACAACCAGGCGGTTAATCATCAGAATTCTTGGGATTTGTCAAAGAAACGAATAATGCCCCAGGGTGAAGATGATACAGTCAATGGAGAGGTTGCTCCGAAGCGCTTACGCCATAATAATAACTTGCTTTTGACTCCGCAAAGTCAAATAAGTGATTCTCCACATGGAACAGTCTCTATCAATGGGATATCCTCTGGTAACCATCTTTCGGACAGTGAGCCGACTCCAGTGGAACAAATGGTTTCAATGATTGGTGCTTTGCTTGCTGAAGGAGACAGAGGAGCTGCATCACTTGAAATTCTCATTTCTAAGCTTCATCCAGATATGCTTGCTGATATTGTTATTACAAGCATGAAACATTTGCCTAATAGCCCTCCTACATTAACAACTTCACTGGGTACTCCAGCAGATATTGTCGTTTCTTCGTCCATAAATCCCATGCGTTCTCCGACTGGTCAGCCACAACTTCCTTTCGATTCAACCCTTCCTGTTGGGTCATCATTATCCGATGTGCCTAGCTTGAACGCGGTTGTCGACCCTAGGCGCGACCCAAGAAGGGTACAAACTTCCGTTTGCTGCTTGCTTATATCTTGAATGTTCTTCTCCTGTTTGATTTTATCTTTAATGTTATTCTCCATGGTAACTTACACATATGCAGGACCCTCGTCGCATGGATCCAAGACGTTCAACTCCATCTGTGGGACCAACATCACTGCCTGTAGGTGAGGGTAAAGAAACAGTCCCAGTTCAGATGGACATCTCGACCTTAGCGAGCAAGCCACCTTCGGTTCCTGATGTCACAGCAGGGACTAGTGGTTCAGTACATCCAACAACAGTAGAGCATAGCCAAAACAAGGTGATGGGAAGTTCGGTAATCAGAAGAATCGACCAGCCTGATTGCAGAGAGGACTTGTTGCCTATGCCCAAGGAGTATGGATACCTCTCGAAGAGCAAATCATCTTTAGATGTTCCACTATCTCCTTGCAGGGATGACGAAGGCATCAGAAAAACAAAGTTTGATTTGGATCTAGTGTCTGTTCCAGATTTTAATCAACACTCGGCTTCAGAAGCAGAGCCAGATTTTGATCTACACCCCCCTGTAGACTCAAATATTACTGCAGCAGAGGAAAGCTACCGAGAGTTGGCACCTGTTCCATCATATGTTGAACTTACCACAGAGCAAAGCAAAACTGTAGGAAAGTTCGCTTTAGAAAGGATAATTGAATCTAATAGACATGTATGTGGTGGGTTTGATTGTAACAAGATACGCATGGCATTGATTGCCCGATTGATTGCTCAGGTGAATTCCTCTTTGATATGTGCCACTTGTTGTTTTCCCGTTCCATATGGAATCCTGTTTTCAAGTTCTCCTTTGATGAATAAATGTTATTTATGTTACAATTTCCAGATTGATGCTGGCAATGATGTTGCAACCATACTAAGAGAGCATATTAGTGAGGATCATCGAGAATTCAAGGTACGTAGCACAAGTATTTGACTGCAGTGTTCATCATAATCAGTCGTCACTCTTTTATTTGGGTTTGAATTCTGGATCTCTTTTTCCATATCTGAGAAAGTATTGGCTGTCATAAATATTGCAGCATCTTAAAAGTGCGCAATACTGTTACAGTTTTTATGTGTCTGCATAAACTTTTTCCTCTCCAACTCTCAGTAACCGAGTCTACCACATATCTCGAGGAACCGCTAATCTGTTTGTTACTTTGTTCTAGGGGCACGAACTTGTTTTACATGTTCTGTACCACCTGCATTCGATGGCGAATCTGGACACTGATGAATCCTCTTCCTATGCTACTGTTTATGAAAATTTTCTCATAGTAGTGGTGAGCATTTATTCAACTTTTTCCATTTCTTGTTTCTGAATCTCGCTTACTAAGATACTTGCTGTAGGCAAGATCATTTCTGGAAACTCTTCCTCCTTTCGACAAGTCTTTTAGCAAACTTTTTGGAGAAGCTCCACATCTACCTGATTCTGCCATAAAGCTACTGGATGAACTCTGCTCCACTCGTCCTGGCCCAATTGGAGAAGCCTATGATAGTGAACGTGTTACCCAAGGGCTTGGTGTAGTTTGGAGCTTAATTCTAGTGCGTCCAAATGAGCGAAAAGCATGCTTAGCTATAGCATTAAATGTAAGAATCGGTGGTCAAACTTTATTAATTTTGTTTCTTGCAAGCCTTGTCACAGAGTTATATTATAGTCTCAGTGATGGAGAATGTAAGAATTCAGATAATGTAAGTTTTAAAGTGGCTAGATAGTCCTTCCTCTTAACTTAGATCTCTACATGTTGCCTTTAAAATCCCCAGTTGAAGCCTCCTGTTGACTAGTCCCAGGAAATAGTTGCAGCATATTAGTTCTGTTACTATAATTTGGTCAAGTTAAGCTGTTTACTGCATTGAGGATTAACCAGGTCTATTTATCTTAGTTTACCACTTAGAAGACCTCGTGTGGCTTGTTGCAAGTTTCTTTTCATCAGGGCCTGGGATGCAGTTTACCCTGTACACAGATCACGTTATGAATTTCTGAAACTTAAATTAGGATAATTGTTAAGATTACATAGAAAATTGCAATTTCATAAGCACTGTGTTTTGATCTCTAAGCCCCAGAAAGGAATGCATGAGCTTCTACAGTAAAAGAATGTTGTCCTTGAAACTTTCTTTGTATTTCATACTTAGATTCATGGTGATATCCTATTGATTTTTCCATGTTCCTCACGCATGTTTTAATCCTGTTATGGCAGTGTTCAGTTCATCATGAAGAAGACATCCGTGCAAAAGCCATCCGACTTGTAAGGAAATTTGTCCCATATAACAACATTGGTTCTTATTTACTGCTAGTGCAGTAATTCTAATTTATATTTTCTGATATGCGTGCATAGGTCACAAACAAACTATGTCACCTTGCATACACATCAGAGCATGTTGAGCAATTTGCAACAGATAGGTTGCTGACTGCTGTGAACTCTGAGACAGATTTCTCACACACTGCAGAAGTAACAAAAATAGAGGTAATAGCATATAGTCTAATCTGGTAGTTGAGTGAGTGTCATTCTTGAAAATGCAGTAAAGCTCAAAAGCCATTAACAGTTCTGTAGAGGGCGTTTAGCTTAGTTCTCCTCGAATTATATATAGAAAAGCTTATTACTCTCTTAGAACTTATAAGATGCTAGTTGCTTTTTGTGCCTGTTCTCGTAAGTGAATTAGGCATGCTTCAATTTATAAACCTTGACTTTTTGTGGGTTGATTTGACGACACTTTTTCCAGTCTAAAAGTCAGAAAACTTCGACAAGTGACTCTCCATGGTCTGGAAACTCCGAAATTCACTCTCAGCAAGATCTACAAACTTCTCGTGATGCTTCTGTTTTATCATTTTCTGAAGCTCAGAGATTAATTTCTCTGTTCTTCGCTTTATGTAAAAAGGTTTGCTTCTAATGCTCAGAATATTCTATATCCTTAAATATTCCCATTGTTCTAATGAATACTGTAAAAATTTCCAGAAACCTAGTCTCCTTCGTCTTGTCTTTGATGTTTACGGGAAAGCTCCAAAAACAGTAATCCAGGTGAGTTAGCCTCCCTCCCTAATAAATGCTCACGCCACTTATATGCATCACGAGTGGCGTGGCGCTAAAATTTCTCCGAGTTGTAACGGGGGTATAAGATACTCACAAACATCAAACTGACTTATTTTGGTATTCTTTTGAAATGGTTCAGGCTTTTCATCGACATATGCCTATCCTGATACGAGAATTAGGTTCATCTTATATTGAATTGCTCCCTATAATATCTGATCCTCCTAAGGGAAGTGAAAATTTATTGACATTGGTAAGTAGCTTTTATGTTTTACCCTGTAGTAAATCCACGTTAAAGTATTTTCTAATTTTGAACCAGCTCGTTGTTTATTTTGTATGTCAAGGTGTTGCAAATATTGACACAAGAATTGGCACCTTCGTCGGATTTGATTGCTACTGTAAAGCATCTATATGAAACGAAGCTAAAGGTTTGATTTGTTATGAAGAGTTTTCTAATAAACTTTCTTGTTTGTATATATTTATGAAAATCAAGATTGCAAAGCCTTACAAAAAGTTGTCTGCTGCAGGATGTTTCGATTCTTATTCCTTTGCTTTCTTCACTCACTAAAGACGAGGTAATTTTCTACTTTCTTTCCATGATTCTGCTCTTTCCATTTTCCACTACCTTTCCGTGAAGGGAGATGAAGAGACTTGTAGTTTTTGTCCATTCGCACCCTATTATTATGTTGCCTGTCCGAAAATGTGGGAATTTAAGTAGTAACCATCTAAGATTCTTAGAATTGTCTGGTCCTTTACTATAGAAGGAAAAATGATGTTTAAAACTGCTCATGAGTGGTACCAATTCTTTACTTCGTATGACAGACATTGTTTTCGATGTAACAGGTTTTGCCTATCTTTCCACCGCTTCTTAATCTTCCACTTGATAAGTTCCAACTTGCACTTGCTCATATATTACAGGTATATATGCTTTTTCTGGTGGTCCATCCTTTAATGCTATCTTAGAAATGTTAGAACGATGTTGCATATAATTCGTTTCATGCATTGTTGTTACTTTTAGTTTCTTATTTGAACATCTTACAGTAATCTTTGTGTCTGAGAAGTGGTGCGCTCTCTGACAGAAATATACTTTCTTCCTCTGTAACAACTTGTCAGATCATTTTTGTTATATCCGTGATAGGGTTCTGCTCACACTGGCCCTGCCCTAACACCTGCCGAGGTACTGATAGCTATTCACGATGTTGTTCCTGATAAAGATGGGCCAACACTGAAAAAGGTATTTCCTGATTTTCCATCTTGTTTGAAAGTGCTTTTGAAGGGCCTTGTTACCTGCAATTGTTTGTTAAATCTACACTGCTGGCTACCTTTTCGTATTCAAATGCTCTCGTTCGTTACCATCCCTATCTCTCTTTAGTCGATCTGACAGAGGTGAGCTCATCCAGAAATTAATTGAAAAGAGGGGGGTCAAGAGAGTTAGGGATTCTACCAAATAATCCCTTAGTTTAGGGTTGTACATTTATTAGACAATTATAGGAGAGTTCATTCAGCCTTCTTCTTAGCTGAATAATCCCTGTCTTAAGTCTTAACATCCAAAAGATTGTGATGATGCATTCTCATGTCATGTGATGCTATAGGAGGCTAAGAAACTAGTGGCAACTAGTAACTGAGTAGTTAGATTGTCAGTCTTACTGAATCTGTTTAGCAAACAGTGAACTCGTTATGAATGTTTTGCCTACTCTCTCTCTCGTCTTGTTAGCAGCTTCTCATTTGGCTGTGTTTTGTTTTCAGATAACAGATGCATGTTCAGCTTGCTTTGAACAACGCACAGTTTTCACGCAGCAAGTCTTAGCAAAAGCCCTCGGTCAGATGGTAAGTCAAAAGGCGCACATATATGTAGAAAAGAACTAGTGGTTTAGATATTTTACATATGTGATACTTAATGGTTTCAGGTTGATCGAACACCTCTTCCTTTACTCTTCATGAGAACAGTTATTCAGGCAATCGATGCTTTTCCAACACTGGTAAGTGGGTAGAATCAAAGTAACATATATAGAATTTGAAAACATCCACGATAACTGCGTTCTTTCCCTCGCCTAAACCCTACAAAACCTCCAAAGCTCTCTCGAGCGTGGATAGATCACATACGAGACTCATCCTCGCTTATACACGCTAGGAAAAGTTAATAAAGAAATGTAAATTTTTAAATCAGGAATACTCGCATGATTATCTGAAATTTTGTGGTTGCTATCCAAGAGAGCGAACATTTACCTAGCAAGTTAATTTGGCATTAGATTCTTTTGGTCCGAGTGAAGAATTTCTGACTTTTTTGTGTCCAGGTTGACTTTGTCATGGGAATCCTTTCAAAGTTGGTGAGTAAGCAGGTGAGTAGTTTAATAAGATCAAAGACAAGCATCAGCTTTGAAATTATTTTCCGTCTGGTGTGCTTACGATGCTATTTCTTTTGGATGCAGATATGGAGACTACCAAAACTGTGGCCTGGCTTCTTGAAATGTGTGTCTCAGACACAGCCACATTCTTTCCCTGTCTTGTTGGAGGTACGAGAAACGTGATAGAAGAACGTATGAGTTTTAGTGTATTTACAGATATTTTGAACGACTCTTTGGTATTGTTCTGCAGTTACCAATGCCGCAACTTGAAAGTATCATGAAGAAGTTTCCTGATCTAAGACCTTCTCTTACTGCTTATGCGAATCAGCCAACCATCAGAGCTTCTCTACCAAAGTACGTCCCTTTAAAAATCAAATAGACACTTCATTATCCGGTCTTTTATAAAGTGAAAACAAAATGTCAGATACTGAATCTTGATGCATGTTTTACCAGTTCAGCTCTTTCAGTTCTTGGGCTTGACAGTGGGCAAGTTTCGGGGTCACAAATGCACCCTTCAGATGCAGCTTCTTCTGCTCACGGGACAGCCTTAACGTGACGCTCTCTGGAAGAATAGCGACAAGTTGAAAAGTTTGAAGGAGACAAAGCATAGATACTGAAATCTTGTGGCGACCACTCGTATATGTACTAACTACATGTACGGCTGTGTTTGCGATTACCAGTGTGGTCATTCACATTTTCTTATCTGTCGCCGTTTTTCTATGTATATTATTTTATAAGACTTCACCGCCGTGAGAAGGGGGTCAGCTGTAGTGGATGTACAATCGCTTCAACTTTGTTTCCTATATAGAGAAGATAAAAAGAGTTTTTAAAGGCCATAATATATCATTCGGCCATTAGATACATGGATTCAAGTAGAGTATGAGCCCATCACAGTCTCTTCCTAAAGGGTATCGATTTGTTTAACATTCAAGTACACTTGGACAACATAAGAATCAATAATACCCAAAATCATGTGTCCGTAACCTAAATCACACGTTTAATATGTCAATCATCACTGTTCCTGAAGTATGGGATACATTTAACATGATCTCGTAAATTTGTACATTGTTGTCCGGACATGATCAAGTCGACCGTAATGCAGGGCCCTATGTCTTGGAAATCAATTCCACAGAGAAGATGAAAGACATGGGAGGAGGATTCAAACTAGTCATGGCTTGTGAACAACCCATGAAAAACATACCCACCGATGAGTTTCCACGTGGCTACACGGTCCCAGGTATATAAATTCTTGATTCTTGGTAACAATACAGGGGATTCTCATTTAACTCTTTTGTTTTTGTTTCAGCTCGGTTTACCAACCCCAAGAAGACTAGCCTTTACAAAATTATGAAGAAGAAAGCCAACCGTAAGAAGGCTTGGAAGTAGAAAGTCTATGCACTGCAATCCTTTTGTCTCTTTTATGTGATATATATCCCACCTGTCTTGTCTTATGTGTGCGTCCCCATGTTAAAACTCAGTACTCGTGATATTTTCCTTAGTAACGTTCGTCAGATTTGCGATTTAACTCAAACAATTTGTGATGAAAGAAAAGGATTTTATTTTTACCGTAGAGTCAGTCTTATCAGATGTTATCATCACGCTCACTAGTGTTAATAATAGATTTCTGGTTATCACATGTTTTCATTAATCCCCCTTTAGTTCGCTTCGCCGGTACTGACTTGGTTAAATGTCTTACGTACGTGCACAGATTCCTTATATTGATACGAAATAAATATCAAAAATGTTTGTAATATTAAATACACCACCATCATAATATGTGACTCTTTCTTAACATGCATGCATACCAAAAAAAATTGTCACCCATGTATCAGAATGATCTTTACGAAGTGTTGACCAATTTTTGACTAATTAAAACGAGTAGTATTCAAAAAGTGTTGCGTTGTGATGGCGATGATGGAGCCCTGATTGGTGACTAATAAAAACAATGCTATATTTTATTATATTACTAGGGCCGGTCCGCCCTACGGGCGGCACATACTTTACGTGTGATATATATATATATATATATATATATATAAGTATACTATATGTGATTGTGTTATCTTCTTGTTAGGTCTATGTTTATTTGTTGCACTGAGTTGATGTTTTTTTTTTTTTAGGACAGCTTTTGCATCAGCCTAATGCTGTTGCACGATTAAGGTTACTGGTAAAATGAGAATGCTGGACAATATATTAATATGCTGGTTACGTTACTTACGTATCGGCTTCTTTTTTTCATTGGTCTTAGTTGCGTGAAAATGGTTTCCATCAATTTCTAGTATTACTCTGTTTAAAATTTAGAATGTAGTTGAAGAATAATTCCTCATCAACATCATGTATGTTTTTACAGAGTTTTGTTTGTCGTAGATGAAACTTATTGATGTAACTCTTACCTTTCTCTTTTAAGTTCAAAAAAAAAACTCTTACCTTGATCTCTTTTAATACGTCAGTTATAAGTGGAATGCCTAGTATGGGGAGAAATTTAAAGACGTCCTTTAGGGAAGAGAATACTCAATGTATATTTTATTAAGTTAGTCTCATTGAGAAAGCTAAAATGTATTACATTGACATTCCCCAATTTCTGTGTTTAAATGATAATTATTGGTTTTTGTCATGTCTTTAAACTTTTGATACGTTGTTTCCGTTTTATGCGCGTATAAGGTGATTGTTGGTTTTCATTTTTATAACCCCTTATTTAAACAAATTCAACTCGATATGTATATTATATAGTAGAAGGAACAGAGAAAATATTATAAAGTAGTAGTTATTTCGGTGGATGCGTGTTTGAGCAAATTGTTGATTTGCATTTCGTATAACCACCAAAGCTTGCTAAACGACATCTTCAGAAAATATGGCTACGCAGAATAAATGGTCGTATTTTCTTATTTAAGCCTGATAGTTGCAAACTGTGATTAAATAACTATATCAGTGATAATTGCTACTGGAGCTGTGATTTTTTGCTTTCAGTTTTAAGATGTAGATTATGTAGCTCTATCTTTATATTTTATTGATGCAGAATTATTTCAAATATTTAAAAGCACTAAACATAAAGTTTTTAAAAAATTGTATTTTTTAAAAGATTTTGGACTGGAACTATAGATTTTTTTAAGAAAGTTTGATTGCCTTGATTTGTTGCTGTAGAGAGAATTGTGACTGTATAGAGCACTCACAACCATCACCGATCACTCCTATGTATGTTCTAGTGAAATTTAAACTAAATTTATGGTCTTGGAAAATAAAATATTCATCCAGCATATGGATACATTTTTCTTTCACTTCTGCATCATTGTTTTTTAAATGATTTTTAAAGAAAATGGAATTCCAATATA
The DNA here is from genome assembly GCF_000801105.2 of Raphanus sativus. Classification (NCBI taxonomy): domain Eukaryota; kingdom Viridiplantae; phylum Streptophyta; class Magnoliopsida; order Brassicales; family Brassicaceae; genus Raphanus; species Raphanus sativus. Next base: position 11,781,256 of record NC_079511.1, read on the forward strand.
TGTATAAGAATGTCTTAGCATTTTATATCAGAGTATTTTGTAAGTTTTTGTAACAATTAGATATAGAGTTCCAACGTTTTAGAAGGAGAGATATTTATACTGGCTAAACATATCTCATTTAATTTTCACAATCTATTCAAAAGTTAAAAATGGATTGCTTTTGTTACAATGTGGTAAATACCAAGTAACAAATCCTGTTAAACATAATCATTTTTTTTCTGGCCGAGATACAATTAATTAGAACAAAAGCAAGTTTACCCACCACAAAAAGTTCATGTTTAGAAGAAGAGAGCTGATTTTTCTACTGCATGAGCCTTTGCATAACCTAAAAATATGATAGAAAAAGCAAGCTTTAAAGAAGATGACATTTGATCTAAACAAAAAAAAAGAAGCTGATAAAATGGTAGATATCAAAGAGAATGCTGCTAATCTCCTTGCTGAGTCCTTAGCTTGCATCATTCTAACTAACACCAGCAAATTAGAAAAAATGAATTCCTTAAGCCGAGACAAAATATGAATATTTAATTTTTCATTAGGAAATATACAATATCTATAGAACATACATAAATGATATGATGTACTCTTATGTCAGCTAGAAAAAAATCCTTAGAATCGAGACCAAAAAAATCTAAAATATATTTTGTTTATACTATTTGACAGAACACAACTTCCAAAATAATTAAGGGAACTGCTTTCATTTGAAGCAAGATGAGTGATACCTACTACTAAGAAGGTTCATCTCTCAGATTCATCCAAGCAAAGTCAATCTCTTCTCTAGATCATCTACTTCAGTAAATTCCAAGCTGCAATAATATTCCAAGCTACATACCCGTGCCACTTTTTATTGACTGTAGTGGGAACGTCATTTTTGTAGCCATCTTGCGTAAAACAGGCAAAAGTTAGTTTTAAACCATCCATAATATTCTCTTGACAAATTTTAACTTGACTATTTAAGAAAAGCCAACCTGTGAACTTTTTTTTTGTCACAGTCCAACCTGTAAACTATAATCTTATCGACCACCTATAAGAACAGTAGAATATTGAGGAATTAGTTAGATTGAAGAAGCTTGAAAAAAACAAACGAAAGGTGTGTGTGTCTGTATCTTGTGTCTGAAATTTCAGTACTCTACCTGTTTAGCAAGATCTGTAGTTTTTCCAACTTCTTTTTCAAATGTTTCATAAATTGCCTACGACATCATCTCTATCTATAAACACACAAACATACAACTTTACGGACGAGTACATCCTCTAGATTTACTGTGTACACCACACTGAATATTTGCTTCTGACCAGTGAATCTTGTGATACACAGGGAAAACAACGTACCTTACTGATTCTTCTGACAAAAACTTCATAGGTTGTATTTCAAGTAGTGCAAACAACTCTCCACCAGGGCAGGAGTCTGTGATCAAACAAACGTGTGTAGATGTCTGGGGACAGAACAGAACGCTTTATCAAAGAGACCCCAAGATCTGTTATGATACAAAGAAAAAACAGAAACAACTATACCTGAAAGGAAGGGTAATAGAGTGGGAAGGAAAGGATGATCCAGAAGGGAAATGATTTCCCTTTCGATGCATGCTCGGTGAGCCTGTATAAAGCTGCACGTTGTCAGTGAGAGATATAATAAAATATTAAAAGGAACTCATTCTCCATCATATACCTTGTTACGATTCGAATCATGGTTTTCTTCATTGCCTTCATGGCGTATAACTCACCTGTGCCTTTTAGCTCAACCAAATGGACGCTTTGTAGCCAAAAGAAAGAAGTAAATCATATAATTATATCGAAAGTAAAAGGAGCTACCCGGACGAGTTAGTCCAGTGGTACCCCGAGGCTTCGGCTGAGGGAACGCGGGTTCGAAACTCGGGCGGAGAGGCGTGTCCAGGGCCTTAACCGGTACAGACGCAGGCTGGCGCCGGGCCTAGGTGTTTAATCAAAAAAAAAACGTAAAAGGAGCTAAGGACAGTTTTGACTCAAGTTTACTGTTTAGGAAATGGTACATGCCAGTATCACCAGATCCTAACGGTTTTATAGGCTTGAAATGCTGAAGTCCTACTGTTTCTCCACTCGCTTGGATCTACTAAAAAGACATTACAATCAAAAACAGCATGACTGAGAACTAAACAAAGTAAAAAAGTAATATGTTTGATGCATGCCTTTTGTATTGCCTTCCAGGATGTACTCTCCTTCTTGTGAGGCAGAGGATATACTGGCTTTGAGTATGCAGCCCACGGGTCTTCAGGCCGCTAATACAAAATGAAAATCAAGGATGTGTGTGACCTTACCGGAAGCAAGGATGGTCGATTCATCCATGAGCACTGGTTCGAGCATCTGAAGATGATTTAGTCCTCTCATTATTGTCTCTCTTGTAGGAGTGTTCTCTCACAAAAGCGGTCTTTTTACAGCTAAATCCAGATGAAAAACGAAGAAAGGAAGAATAGATCATAAATTCAGGGAGACCAAAAAAAATTGATGAAGACAAATATAAGAGGGGTCCCTTACAGATCTCGTTGTCCCTTCTCCTCTATCCTCCGTCTTTGCCGTCCATCACTATTTGTAGCGGAGTCCCGGTGAACCTTAGCCGTAGTTTTGGTTTCAGATGCTTGATGGCTTCCATATCTAGTCGTCCAACATTTGTTTCATTTTCAGATTAATTTTTGTCCTCGCCGAAGAACTCAGAAATCAATTAGGGTTAGAAGGCGACTCTCATCTTTTCGGGCTGGATACAGGGACAATACTCAGAAGCCAACATGCAGTAAAGAAGATAGCCCACCGTGATCAGCGTTAAAATGAAACGCAAAGCTTCAATTCGTCTGTGACACGTGTCAGCGTGAGAGGTGTTGAGTTTATGACGTGTCATCTGAGCTGGACACCCTAGGAGAGAAACAAAGTGTATTTTATATAAATAGATAATTTTCATGTCCATAGCTTTATATTTTTCTTTTGATCAACCCCCATAAACTGAAGTTTCTATAGTATGCAAATCGTCTCAATAACTCTTCAGGATCGACCATAATAACTCCATGGACCAGACATCATAGCCTAATTGCTTATACATTAGAGGCAAAAGAAAGATTTGTGAGCGTGCATGTAGAGATAAAATAAAGAGGATACATGCAAAGTTCCCATACTCTTTCAGTCTTTTTGATCTCTTCATACTAGGCTTAGTTAAGTCCCAGGCCCAATCGTTTGTTGCCTTAAATATACTCTAGGATCGTATCCCTCTTTCTTCATCTCCACGAATTCCTAAAACCTGAAAAAATATCGAAAACCTAGCCGTCGAACGATCAAGGTTTCCATGGACGAATCCGCAATCAAAGTAACATTCTTCTTCTTTGTTATTCTTTAATAGATATTTGCTGAATTTAAAATAGTATAATTTCTGATTAGATCTTGTGTACTACTATCTTAGGGGATGGAATTGGATCCTCTGGGAGCTCTAGCAATCGGGTAATCTGATTATTGAGATTTTGTTATCTATAATTTAGATGTGTTGATACAATAACAATATGCCTAGATTATTTATTATTGCAGGAGCGTTGAGATTTTAGTTAAGGGATATGACACTTCCCTTCGTGTTGATGTTGTCAAGAGCCAATTAACGAAACACTTCTCTTCATGCGGAGAGGCTGTGTGTTTTAAATTTCCCTATTTATTTAAAGACGGTACTTCCCACAGGTTTGTGTTTGTGGCTTCTTTTACTTCCTCCTCCAGTTTGCTCTCTCTCTCTCTCAAGTTCATTCTTATAAACTAAGACCATCTCCAATGTATTTCTCTATTTTTTCCTCTATAATAGAAGAACTCTATAATAGAGGTGAGTTTCTCTCCAATGTATTCATTCTTATAAACTAAGACCATCTCCAATGTATTTCTCTATTTTTTCCTCTATAATAGAAGAACTCTATAATAGAGGTGAGTTTCTCTCCAATGTATTCCTCTATTTCTTCCTCTAAAAGGGAATATTCTTAATAGATTCTTTTTTTATTTTATATTTTACACCTCTAACTTATAAATGCTGAAAATTAACCTCTTTATTATATTTTTTGAATTTTTTTCATAAAATTAAAATATTATCTAAATGAAACATTTTATTACATAAAGACATTAAACAATAATAATAAAACAAGATACATATTATCTAACCATCATTATTACTATAGTTTTCCCATAAATGATCAATTAATACATTGCGAAGTGAGAAATGAGCTTCTTTTTTAAAAAAAAAAATCGACATAGAAACTCTTGAAATCGGTTATCTTCATCATCTGGTATTTCGACTTCTGGAGGTGGAGCTTCTCTTCCAATTCCAATCGGTGCATCGAGATCACGTTCATCCTCATGTTATGTAAAATTATACATGTAGTCATTATATCATGTAGCACTTTCTTTTTCCAAAAACGTACCGGTCCTTTCACAATCGCAAAACGTGATTGTAAAACTCTGAATGCACGTTCTACATCTTTCCTACATGCTTCTTGTTGTGCTGCAAAATATTTTTTCTTCGGACTTACTGGCTCATGAATAGTTTGCACTATGGTTGACCATTTCGGATATATACCATCGGTCAAGTAATAACCCATATTATATTCTTTTCTTTGAATGACATAATGGATAGGAGGAGCAATACCTTGAGCGAGATTGGAGAAAAGGTGAGAAGACTCCAACACATTAATATCATTATTAGTCCCATGCAATCTAAAATATGCATGCCATATCCAAAGATCATAATCAGCCACAGCTTCAAGAATTATAGTAGGTGATCCACTACGACCGGCAAATTTTATTTTGTGATTTAAATTCTATAGAAGATCCAAATGTTCGTGAACATTTCCAAGCAGAGAAAGCACGGATTTTACAAAAGCGCAGTCATCAGCAACAAGATAAACAAATTCCTCCTCCATCAACATCATTTGGACAATATTTTAATAATCTTTATGGATCCGAAAGTAATTTACCAGAGTATTAAGTTGTTTTAATATGTTGTATTGATTAATATTTAAATAAAAAATCTTGACTTTTGAATAAAATAATAATATTTATATTTTATTTTAATTATAATTATAGTTATAAAATTTAAGAATCAGTACGTAAACAAAAATCTGTGCTTTTATATGTAAAAATTGTATTTTTTTATAAACAAGTATTTTAGTTACAATCATAAAAATTAGAGGACTACTTTGTAAATAAAAAAGTTTGCCTCTATTATAGAGGAATGCTATTTTTTTCCCTAAATATAGAGGAAGAAATAGCAAATATCTATTTTAGGGGAAGAAATAGAGGTAGGTTGGAGTAGATTTTACTCTATTATAACAATTAAAGGCAAATATAGAAAAGGTTTGGAGATGCTCTAAAAACTACTTGTTGTTTACAGTGCTTGATTTGTATATATTCTGGGAGAAGAAGCAGAAGAGAAGGCACTGCAACTTAGTGGAAGTGAGATGGAAGGACGCAAGATAGTTGCCACTACAACTCACGACTTCATTAAACTTACTCCTGCAATGGCTGCTAGGTTGGCCAAGGCCAACCGAGCCTGGGATAGCCCAAGCGTGGTGGTTAAAGGATATGACACTTCACTTCCTGATGCTGATATCGAGGCCTCCTTGACCAACCATTTCTCTTCATGCGGAGAGATTATTGATTTTCAGATATTCAACTATAAACATCTTCCCATTCAAGATCAGTTAATTTGTGCCCTCTTCCTCCACCTTTTTTTTTTCTTTTTGACAACCAGTTGTGATTTTTTTTCCCTTAAATGTTCTAACTATTTGACTCTTTCAATTCTTAAAGCCAAGCCATCATTTCTATCTGGGGAGAAGGTGCAGAAGAGAAGGCCCTGGAACTTAATGGGAGTGACATGGGAGGATTCAAACTAGTTGTTGTGTCTTCTAAACAACCCGTGGAAAACAGCTGCCCCGATCATCCTGTCCGTGATGATATCCCACGTGGCTACATGATCCCAGGTATATAAATTCTTGATTCTTGTTAACAAGGCAGGGGATTCTCATTTAACTCTTTTGTTTTTTTGTTTTTGTTTCAGATCGGTTTATCAACCCCAAGAAGACGAGCCGTTACAAGATGAAGAAGAAGAAGGCCAACCGTAAGAAGAATTGGAAGTAGAAAGCCTTTTGGTATTCTCAACCTGTGTGATGCGCTGCAATCCTTTTGTCTCTCTTTATGTGATATATTGTCACCTTTAACATTACCTATCTGTCTTATGTATCTGGATGTCAAAACTAAACTCAGTACTCATAATGTGTTCTTTTTGCTTTGAGTAGCTTGACAATTATCTCCTTTGTTACATAATGTTTCTCAGATAGTTAGTTTCGTAACTCAAATAATTTTGTATGATAAAATCTCATTGCTTCCCATCTACCCAAAAAAATGAATTACCCGTTGAGTCAGTCTGATCAGATGTTATCATCACGCTTAGTGTTGATAATAGTGTTCTCTGCCATATTACATTGGTAAATGTTCATTAATCCCTCTTTAGTTCGCTTCTCCTTTTTAGATGTATCTTAGGTTTACCATGTAATAGACCCATATCAAAACTATAAATATATTGGTTAACAAACTATGTATTCCTGTGGATTATCAACATGATATATACAATGAACTCAAGAAATCAGTCATAGAGGTTTCTCCTACGACCAAATTTTACAAAGCCTAACTCTTTTGAATCCACTTTCATACATAGACCGTTGTTGAATATTGACTCTCAATCGAACTTGTGATTTACTCTTGTTCCCTATTCTAGATCACCAATTTGTGTTTAAACAATTACCAGAACCCAGACTAACCCGATCCAAAAAAATTATAAATATACGAATAGGTCTTATGTAGTTATGTATTTATGAATAGGTGGCCTACAAGGTCTTATGTAGTTATGTATACTCTCCTGCTCTAAAGCAGAATAGGTCTTATGTAGTTATGTATTGCCAATATTAGGCTTGGTTGAGGCCCAGGTCCAATCGTTTGTTGTGTTAAATATACTCTAGTTTAGCATCCCTCTTTCTTCATCTCCAAGAATCCCTAAAACTGAAAAAAATCTCGAAAACCTAGCTGTCTAACTATCAAAGTCTCCATGGACGAATCCGCAGTCAAAGTAATATTCTTCTTTTCCTTTGTTATTCTTTAATATATATTTGTTGAATTTGAAGTAGTAGAATTTCTGATTAGCTAGACCTTGTGTACTATCTTAAGGAATGGATAGTGATTTGGATGCTATGAGAGCTCTAAGAAGCCGGTAATTGATTATTGAGATTTCGTTATCTGCAATTTAGATGTGTTGATACGATAATAATATGTATAGGTTATTTAAAATTGCAGGAGCGTTAGGATTTTAGTTAAGGGATATGACACTTCCCTTCATGTGGATGTTGTCAAGAGCCAGTTAACTAAACACTTCTCTTCATGTGGAGAAGTTGTGTTTGTTTCTATCCCCTATTTCGCTATAGACGGTGCTCCCAACAGGTTTGTGTTTGTGGCTTCTTTTTCCTCTCCTCCAGTTTGCTCTCTCAAAAGTTTATTCTTTTAACTAAAAACTAATTGTTGTTTACAGATCTGGATATATATATATTTTGGGAGACGGCGCAGAAGAGAAGGCACTGCAACTTAGTGGAAGTGAGATGGAAGGACGCAAAATAGTTGCTACTTCAACTCACGAGGAGTTCCTTAAACTCACTCCTGAAATGACTGCTAGGTTGGCCGAGGCAGAACGAGCTTATGATGGCAAAATGATTATCGTTAGAGGATATGACACTTCGCTTCCTGCTGCTGATATCAAGACCTTCTTGACCAACCGTTTCTCTTCATGCGGAGAGATTGTTGATTTTCAGTTATTCCCCGTAGAACATCATCCCAGTCAAGATCAGTTTGTGCCTTCTTCCTCCACCTTTTTTTTTTTGACAATTTTTTCCCTTAAATGTTCTAACTATTTGACTGTTTTCTTTTTCTTTTCATGCTTAAAGCCAAGCCATCATTTCTATTCTGGGAGAAGGTGCAGAAGAGAAGGCCCTGGAACTTAATGGGAGTGACATGGGAGGAGGATTCAAACTAGTTGTTGTGCCTGCTTTAAAACCCGTGGGAAACAGCCCCATTCCTGTCGATGATGCTTTCCCACGTGGCTTCATGATCCCAGGTATATAATAAATTCTTGATTCTTGGTAACAAGGCAGTGGATTCTCATTTATCTCTTTTGTTTTTGTTTCAGCTCGGGTTGCCAACCCCAAGAAGACGAGCCGTTACAAGATGAAGAAGAAGAAGGCCAACCGTAAGAAGGCTTGGAAGTAGAAAGCCTATTCTCAACTGGTGATGCACTGCAATCCTACTTTTGTCTCTCTTTATGCGATATATCGTCCTGCACCTTTAACATTATCCCACCTGTCTTGTCTTATATGTGGGTCCCGATGTTAAAACTCAGTACTCATGACCTGTTCCTGTTTCTTTTTTTTTTTTTTGAACTTTGACCTGTTCCTGTTTCATTGAGTCGTTTGTCCGATTTGCGGCTAACTCGAATAATGTTGTGATGGAAAAAAAGGATTTTATTTTTGCCGTATAGTACTCAGTCTTATCAGATGTTATCATCACGCTGAGTAGTGTTAATAATAGATTTCTAGGTATCATTTGCGAATTTGAAAATTCATAGCTACATATTCATACTGTATATTAGGCATGTAGGGATTCAATTTGAAAACAAAATGTATGCGTCTATTGATTATTTTAAGACTATATATTCAGTGTAATGTACACGTGTATAGAGAAGTAACAATATTTTAGGGTTTTGGGGGAGCAAGAAGATGCCCCCTCGCTCGCTGATCATCCCTCTTCTTATAGTGTTCTCTGCCATATTACATCGGTGCATGTTCATTAATCCTCCTTTAGTTCACTTCGTCCGTTTAGATATCTTTTAGGTTTACCGGACCCATATCAAAACTACAAATATATTGGTTAACAATAACGATTTGGTTAAATCTTCTACGTACGTACGTAGATTTCTTATACTGATAAGAAACAAATATTAAAAATGTTTTGTAATATAAATACATCACCATCAAAATGTGTGACCCCTTCTTAACATGCATACCAAAACCAATTTGTGTGACCCATGTATCATTAATTATCATTTACAGATAGATAGAAAATATGTAGATGAAACTTGTATAGATAGATAGATAAAGACTAAACTTACACGAATCCAGGCACTAGAATATCACCTACAATTTCATTGTCTTTTATACCACATATGTGAGTTTTGAGATAACGGCTTCATAACGCGTGCTCGTTTGCTTTATGCTTTTGTCATCAGAAACGCCATCTTAATTAGTCTGACCAATTCGTATATGCTGGTATCGTAATATTATTAGAAATAGATAGTTGAACGTACATAAGTCTAGTTATACCCGTGATGCCGTGTTCTCCTTAGAGGTAATTCTACATTTCCATGAGTAACTACAGAGTAAGGGAATACGAAGTTGTCCTAGGTAGGCGAGTTTACATATCTCGACGCTCATTGGTTAACACATTTTCTTCCATCTGATCTGGTTACATGCATCATGCATGACGAGGTAACTATTCGTGGGTCACATGTTGAAGTTGGCATAACTCATCCAGTTATTTGAGCTTTTCCTAGAATCACACAAACACTCTATGATAAAGCAAAAATGTATAAATGTTACGCGTTGTAGAAAAAAGGGACTATGTGTTTGGCGCTGCATAAGTCAGCTAGAATAAGTTGTTGTGACGGTGCATCACCGTTGGGTTGAGCGTTTGACCGCTGCATAATCGGCCATTCAGGGCGAGTTTTAGAACATGGTGCTATACTAAAGCGGCTAGTGATACTATAAATTTTAAAACTTCTATTATTTTGTAAAAAAAGTTGGTTACTCGCTTTCTCCTGTCTTTAGGAGTGGAGAATTTAATATTCTTCTTTTACATTTTAAAAGGCATCATTTATTTTTTGCTTCAAGCATCATAGTTTGACGGAAGGGTCAATATTATAAATTTTTCTTTATCAAAAGAATATTATAATTTTTTTTTTTTTTGCTAAAGGATTTTCAATTAAAATTGCAGGAGAAAAGAAAATGTTCCAATATTATAATTTTATTTCTGTAATTAAATTGATAAGATAAAAGTGACACAAACACCTTTGGACATGTGGCTTAAACCACCTATGCTAGTCTGACTGTGTACTGAAATATGGTGATTTTTATCTTTTAGTCTGCAAAATTGATCCCTGTGGTTCTATGGTGTAGTGGTTAGCACTCTGGACTTTGAATCCAGCGACCTGGGTTCGACTCCCGGTAGGACCTATTTTAAGCCATTTTAACTTTTTAAAAATACAAACAAATAGCAATGTCATTCTAAAAAACCCATGAATCCATGCCCCCTTCAAGAGCATTCGCCTTTGGAGACGACAAGGAGAAAAAGCATGTACGACTACAACATCCCGGAGTGATTATTCTTCATATATATATATTCTCTCCATGCAGTTACGGTAACGTGTCCAAAATCATGTGGATGAGATATCGCTTCAATGGCATCTCCACATCCGAAACAAAGAATACTACCTTCTTCAACATGGAAAGTTGTACATTTTGTTCAAAATTATAAAAACGATAGTTCTGAAGATGGTAGCTGTTATCTTTCGATTACAATTATCTTACGTTTTGACCAAGGAAGTGATAAGCTGTAGTAGAACGAACGAGAAAAGCTCCCAATTTTATAGAACTATGATTTTTTCGTAGATATGCACTCACTAGTGATCACAAGAAATTATATACTAATATGTATCCAAAATGAACGAACGTTAAAGCCTAGCAAAAGTCGTGTTCTTAATAATATTTTACGGCTTCATCCATTCCTTCAAAAGCATCTTCTTCTTTCCAGCTATAAACGTCTCCACCGTCGATCTAAACTCATCACTGCTCAGGTCATCAATATCACACAACCGTCTCATGCTCCGTCGAAAATCTCCCCGCACGTCAAGCCTCTCCGATCTCGACCTTCGGTAAACCTGATGATCATTAGTACTAGTCTCGGCAACGACTGGAGGCAGAAACGTCATTTCATGCTTCCTCCTTATAGCATGAGCTGTGTCCGTCACGGAGCTGACAGCCCGGACCATCTCTCGCCTCACCGGTCGAGCCTCTTCGGCGGTTAGTGTAACGGAGGTAAAGTCCGTCCCTGACTTTCCATCTGAAGTCTTTTCTTCGTTTTCAGACGCCGGCGGCGGTTCAGAGACTACCGCGGAGGAGGACGAACAACCACCGAGAGGAGTGGTGGTAGCGGATGACAAACCACTGAGAGGAGTGGTGGTTGCGGAGGAAGAAACGTATTGAAAATACAGATCCGGTTCGGTTACTTTTTGGTGGTGGTTAGATAAGGAGAAAATTAGGGCGATGAGAACGTTCACAAGGCAGAAAATGAATATTCCACCGGTCAGACCACCGGAAACAATCCGCCGGAGATACTCACCGACGGAAAGAGACGGCGTCAACCAAGAGAGGAGAAGTAAGACGACGACAAGAACTTCAATCACTGGAAGAAACTTCCACAAATATTTTGTTCTCTCGAACCTCCTCATGGCGTGAATTTTCTCAGCGGCAACATCTTGGGAAACAAAAGAAGCCATTTTTTTTTTTGTAAATCCAACCGGAAATAAACTTTTTAGTAAAGTGGATGGATGATCACTTTGACTTGTCTGAACAATTAGATGAGGGTTTTATATAGATATGTAAAGACTCTCTATAATTGGTTGAATTATTGAAACCAATGGATATATCATCATCATCTATTTTTTCTTATAGGTTGGTCGTGGAAATTTCATGACTACAAGCATTAGGTGAATACGTCCAATTCCAGAAGGAAAAAAATGATCGCATTATTGGGGACAACTTGAATAAAGTGATATATAAAAAGTGAAGAATGGTTGGAACGAGTTGGCGAGTAATAAAAGAGCAGGTGAAGCTGAAGTGAACAGCAAAGACCGGGCCAATGTATAAGCACGCTTGGGCAACGTACACCGCCGGACGAAACTTGACACGTGTTTGTTGGAACCATTTAATATTTCTATTTTATTTTGGTAATAGTGTTAAGATTACCCATATTATATTTGTTTGTACTCTTCAAACTACTACATTCATTGTATGATTTCAAAAAAATAATAGAGTACGAGTGACTAGATTCATCATTTGATAAATTTTCTTGCATTATTTTTGCTTTTTAAAATAGAGTATCAGCGACGAGATTATTTACCATAAGACAAACTTCTCTTGCATTGCTTTTTGAAATAAAAGAGTTCATGACTGGATTTTCATTGTAGTCTCTATGAACAAAGTAAATCTTAAAAATGTGAATATTACATGCAAGGAAAACAATTATGAGCCACTAACCAATTAGTTAAAAAAAGTTGATACTAAATTAAACGGTAGCTAAATTATAGGGCTGGGCAAAAAATCCGAATTCGAAAAACCGAACCGAACCTGATCCGAAAAAGTAGCACCGAACCCGAACCGAAATTGATTAAATATCCGAACGGGTTCAAAATTTCGGTATTTAAAGAACCGAAACCAAATCCGATCCGAACCGAAATATTTTGGGTACCCGAATGTATCCGAAATAAATTTATATAGTTAAATATATACATTGTTTTTATATATAATGTATATTAAAATATTAAAAATATATAAGATACCTTTAAATTTTCCAAAATACTCGGAAAATATATGCAAATAGTCAAAAGTGAATGTTTAAAATAGCTAAAGTATACTGAAAACACCAAAATAGTTAAATATCTATTGATTTTTTATGTAAATATTCAAAGAAAATCAATTTATATGTTAAATTAAGGTATTTTGACATATATGTTATGAAATTTATATGTAATATATTATCTTTCTTATAGATTTTGAAAATTTAAAGTATATAATGAATTTTGAAAATTTAAAAACATTTTAAATGGGTTATTCGAACCCGAACCGAACCCGCAAAGATCCGAACCGAACCCGAACCAAAATTTAGAAATATCCGAATGGGGCTAAAATCTTTGACCCTGAAAACCCGAAACCCGAATGGACTGAACCGAAACCCGAATGGGTACCCGAACGGGTACCCGAACGCCCAGCCCTACTAAATTACATAATACCATATGATTTTGTCCACAAATCCAAACTTAGCTGGTTCACACATCCAGAGACCTGGCTTTGAGATTTTTTGGGCTGGAAGCACAAAATAAACTTGTGAGCTCGTAAAAATTAAAATAGTTAAAAATGAAGCTAAAACATTTGATATTGTTACCTTTATCTTGACAACCATTAGCTTTAAGCCTTTAACCAACTATGTTACTAGAAATCTATAGAATTATTTGCCAAAATTTTATATACTTAATAGAAGACCGAAAGCATATGCTGGCTTCTACCCATGGCCGCTACTGTATGCATGGATGGTTGTAGTTATTCAGCATTCAGTGTAGTTTCTTGTCTTCCCAGGATTAGAGGTGTGTCTGAAGATCATTAAACATATCATCATTCGGTATATGTGTCTGAGATCGAGTTATCCTACATCTAATGACTTTGGTTTTGAGATCATCCCATTGGCCGTGAAAGAGCTTAACGTCCATGTTTCTTTTATTCTATGTTTAGCGTATCATATCATTCATTATACGTGCTTCTTATCTGACCATTATTTTTGTTGGCTTGGCTAGGCATTTTTGTTCAATGACTATTGGGAGGATATTGGAACGATAGGATCATTCTTTGATGCCAACTTAGCTCTCACAGAACAGGTGACTCTTATTCTTATCTACAAGAACAATCTAGTGGCTCAGTGAAATCTAACCACACGCTTTATCTCTGTTTCTTGCAGCCTCATAAATTCCAGTTTTACGATCCAAAAACTCCCTTCTCCACGTCATCACTTTTTACCACCTACCAAAGTTGATAAATGCATTACTACCGTTTTTTTAGTTGATGATGATATTCATTGATCCTAGCTTGTTCAAAATGTGTTCTTGAACTGCATATACTAGATTCCACAACTGCACATGGATGTTTCTTGAGGGAGTGTGCATCACTCTATTGTGGGAATACGATCAAGTGTAGAGTCTGGAGTAGAGCTTCAAGATACTATGATGGGAGTAGATTTCTACTAGACAGAAGCTGAAATTGCGTCTATGTTGGCAGAAGGTAAAGTTCCGATAGGTGTAGGTGAGAACACCAAGATCAGGTAGACAACCTTTGCCTGGTTCTGACTGATTGAGAATTACATAATTTAACATTAGACATAAAAGATGATTATCTCGTAGTCATGTACATATGTAAAAAAATTTTGACGTAAATAAAATATATAAAAATTTATGACGTAAGTAAATTATAATATTTGATTAATATTTTAGTTTTAAATTTGAATTATTTTATAATTATATGTATACTTATATTATAATGTTATACTATATATTAAGTAGATATTTGTTTTGGTCCTTTTGGATATGTAATATATAATTGGTTTGGTTGTCACTTTAATATATTGTATTACATCTACTTTCTGAATTCAACTTTAATATTTTTTAAAATAGATTAAAATTGTGATTAATTTGTTATTTACGTTTAGGTTGGTTATTGTTTTAGATAGGTAAACATATTTTAATAAAATTATGTATAACCTAATATATATTATTTTGTGAGTTAAAACAAAACCTAAAAGTGTTCAACTTAAAATTACAAAATAACTAAATGTTAACAATTGGTAATATTTTGTAGTATTCTTTAGTAATATGTTTTGAGTAATTCCGTAACATATATATATATATATATATATATATATATATATATATATATATATATATATAATAGAATATTATTATAAAATAATATATTTTATTTTAGTTAGATCTTCGAGATATAAAAAATTGGATTAGTCCATTTACTCATTTTGTAAGCATATGGAGTTATATATATATTCTTTCAAATTCAGTTGAACTATAAATATTTTAATTAAATAAACATATCATCAAATATTATTTTTAGCAATATTTATATCTTATGATTAACTTGCAACCATATAAATAATTCAAAATGTGAGACTGAACTGAAAAACTATATTTTACCATCCTATAATTAGTAAATATAAAATATTTAAGTGTCATAAACCAATCATGTAATATCATATTTTTGAAAAACATTTGTGTTATAATTAACTTAAGACTAAATAAAAATTCCATAAAATTAGATTGAAAAATATTATTATTGTCACTTGATCATAACTATATTATTGGATTAAACTTCTTAGTTTTTGAATACCACAGCGTTTTAAAACACTAATTGAACTATGGATTTTTAGAATATCATCGATTCATAAAACTTGGAATCCCTTAACATTTTAACGTTTTTAGTTTTATCCAAACAACATATCATGCAATGGAGCATTTTGAAGCTAATGAGGATTTCATTATTGTGAGATATTCAGGTAATAGGACTTTTGATGAAGCACAAATAAAAAGAGATTCAGTATATTTTATTCCTCATGTTCTGAAACATATAACATTGGTGATCTCCTAGGATTGAATCTCCAAGATGGAAAAGTGTATGTTGGTAAATTCTTCGATAGTGAGTGTCTAAATCATATACTTGGAGATACAAAACACTGAAAGATATTTGATAAATTACAACATTTGAAACTTTCAGGAATCTTTCTAGGCTGTGTGTACAAAAATTGTTCATAAACTCTTGTCTAAAACGAATTATTCTGTAAGTTGTAATATGTGTGTGCTTGGATTCATGCATTACATAGAAATAAATGACAGAAGCACATATGGAGACATTCACAAATATTTACAGTGGCAAGTTATCATGAATCATTTAGATACTATCAAGGACCAACCTGGAGCCAAAAAATTCCGTAGCTACTTAACCCAATCAGAGCAAATGATCTTAAGGTAAATGAATTCTATCTAAAATATCTTTTCTGAGAAATTGTTATATTTGGATCTAATATTGTGTTTTAATAGGTATCTATGAAGACACAGCTTGTGTCATGGCAAGACTTTATCGAGATGCAACAACAGCAAACATATTTGTGGTATTAATATTCATTTTTTCTTTTGTAGGTATGTTGTTGTGGCCGATGAAGACGTCAACATGGTTGAGCACATCTCAAAATACATTTTTAAATCGAATGGGACCCCAAATCAAATAGGTCACGTGAAACCATTTCCTTACCATTGACCTTAGAGGGTGAAGAATGTCCAATTGCATATCATCGCTTCAGTTGAATACTACAAACTTTTTTGTAGGCAATCATGAGAAACTTTTACATATTGTTAAAGCTAATAACAAATGTTCCATATGATGCTACAATGAAATTTTTGCCTGTTAAATTCAAAATCCTTAATTCTTTTTTTTTTTTAAATTGCTTAAGAAAAATCTAAATGGATCAGAAATCGATCGGAAAAATTAAATATGATTTTGGCCGCAAACCCAAAATTTAGATGGTTTACATCACATCAATGGTTATAGTTTTTTGTTTCTATTTTATTAGTTTTTTGGCATTTTGGCCACATAACTATAAGAAAACACAAAACTAAGTGTGTAACTATAACATCTAAGAGAATGTGATATTTATACAATATATACTATTTTGTCCTTCTTCACTTTCACCTATCTTTTTTGATCAATTTTATAAGTTTTAAAATAACTAATTCAAATTTCTTTTATACCTATAAAAACCATATTTTTTTGTATATGAAATGTTTTGAATTTTGTAAAACTAACATATATCTATAAAATTGAATATGTACAGTTATAATAATGTTGTTATGTTCTATTTTATTTTTGGAATGTAGAATATAATTATAATTATACAATCTCATTTTCCTTAATTTCTCCATCTTTCTCTTCTCTATCTCCCTCCATATGTCATTCTCTCCCCCCCTCCATCTCCCCCAGCCTCGCTCCCTCTCTCTATCCATCTCTATTTTTTATATATTTCTAATATATAATGTTCAAATAACATATTGTCATATTCTCTTTTATTTACGAAACATATAATATAATTTTAATTATTGTATTTTCTCTTTTGCTCTCTCTCTCTCTCTCGTAGACTTTCACATACTAAACTAAACGGTCATCAAATATATAATATCAAAATTTAATAATTTATATTATACCATGCACTTAAGCATCTCTCTTACAACAATTATCTTCTTTTATATTAGACATTATGTTTAATCCACTGAACGTTACAAATAAATAATACTCAAAAAGTTAAATTATTTTTATAATTGTATTTGTCTTTCAAATTATCTATTCTTTATCGACACTATAAATATAATATATCTAATATTATGTGTGGCATACAAATACTCACGCGCGGTAGAGGACTCTAATGTCTATATTTGTGTGATAAATAGACACATTTCTTAAGTCATGACATATTCTTAATTTTTTCGGAATATAGTTAAACCACAGATTCTCTCTTTTCTTAAATACCAAATTAGATTTTAACCAAAAGAATAGATGAAAAATGTATCTCATACGAATTTGATATAATTTTCAATATTAATTTTCATTTATTATACATTCCATTAACAATTCTGTTTCAGGTTCAATGGTGTTATTTCCAATAATACCCTTTAATATTGCTTATTTTCTGCTAGAAGCAGGGCACCGTTTTAAAACCTTTAAGATCTTTTTTTTTTAATTGCTTGAGAAAAATCTAAAACGGTTGGCGGTGTTAGTCGTCAGATGATTCACGAGGATCACACTGTTTACTCTCTTTGATCTCTACTTATCACTTTCCCGTTTCTCTTTGAGCCTAAAAAGTTAAAAAAGATCACACTCACACTTGAGAGAGAAACTTTACTTAGGGGCTGTTCCCACTTGCAAAAACTAGTCGACTTCTCGATTCTCTTTCACTTTTTATAACACTGTACAACCGAATCTCTTGTGTCTGAAAAGTTCCCATTTTTCGATCTGGGTTTCATCTTTTTTTTTTTTCGTAGTTTCTGATTCTAAGGTTCTTCTCCTTCAATTATTCCCTTTGAGTTTTTTTCAAATAGTACAGGTTGTTGTGAAAATATGGCGTCTTGCTGTCCAACAATGAAGCTTCAGTGTACCAGTAGTAGTTCCTCTGGTCTGAACAGAAAAGTTGTTTCCGACTCTAGAAGAGTTTGTGCCTTGTGGGGAGCCGAGGTTGTCAAGGCTTATCATCTGAAGGCACAGAGTGGTGGACCTCAGAAGATTCAGACAAGGCTCATTCGCTCTGTTCTCACCCCATCTGTTGATCAAGAGTCTCATGTATGTTTTCACACACACTAAGAAGTCTCTTTGTTATGTTGCACCTTCTGTGATCTTATCTCTATGTATGCTCTATTAAGTGGGTTTTAGTTTATGTTGTGCTTTGAAATGAACTTTAAGTTTTTACAGCTTCTATTCCTGCTAAGTAGCATTTTTGTTTCTTCCAAGTGCTGTTTTGATATATACAGATGTGCATTGTTTCAGGAACCTTTGTTGAGAACTCCAAGAGCAGACCCAAAGAATGTGGCATCTATCATACTAGGTGGCGGTGCTGGGACTCGCTTGTTCCCTCTAACTAGAGGGAGAGCTAAACCTGCGGTGCCAATTGGAGGGTGTTACAGGCTGATAGATATACCAATGAGCAATTGCATCAACAGCGGTATTAGAAAGATCTTCATCTTAACTCAGTTCAATTCTTTCTCCCTCAATCGCCACCTTTCCCGCACTTACAACTTTGGCAATGGTGTCAATTTCGGTGATGGTTTTGTTGAGGTGAGATACCATTGCCCCCCCGCCCCATCATATATATTCATTTATGTTGATTTTTCACTTGAAGTGTTGCCTCCTTTGGGAATGATTAGGTTCTTGCTGCAACTCAAACTTCTGGAGATGCAGGAAAGAAATGGTTTCAGGGTACTGCTGATGCTGTTAGGCAGTTTATATGGGTCTTTGAGGTACTCATTAATACTATTTGTCTCTCTTCATTCTCATTAGTAATGTCTATCTTGTCTCTGCAACAAAGGAAACATAACTTGGTGGTGTGTGTTTATGCAGGATGCCAAGACAAAGAATGTGGAACATGTCTTGATCTTGTCTGGTGATCATCTCTATCGGATGGATTACATGAACTTTGTGCAGGTTTAGCTTTGTTCTTCTCATTTTTTGACACTGAGAGGTTCATGTGAACGCTGTTTCATTTATTGTTCGCTTCTGTTTTTGCAGAAGCACATTGAGTCAAATGCTGATATCACAGTTTCTTGTCTTCCCATGGATGAGAGGTGTGTCGGAGGATCATTAACCTTGTTCATGTCCTGCATTTGCTTGATGAATTTGATCCCATTTGTTCTTCTATTCACAGCCGTGCTTCGGATTATGGTCTGCTTAAAATTGACGAGTCAGGACAAATCGTTCAGTTCTCAGAAAAGCCAAAGGGAGATGACTTAAAGGCAATGGTAATGGTCCTCATGTTTTTCTCAAAACATTCATGACTGCATGCTAAACTCAACTAACTTTCTTTCTTGTTTTCAGCAAGTTGATACTACTGTTCTTGGTCTGCCACCGAAAGAGGCTGCAGAGCTCCCATACATTGCATCGATGGGCGTTTATGTGTTTAGAAAAGAGGTTCTGCTAAAGCTTCTAAGTTCGAGTTATCCTACATCCAACGACTTTGGTTCCGAGATCATCCCCTTGGCTGTGAAAGAGCATAACGTCCAGGTTTCTGTTTAGCATATCATATTATTCAGAGTATATGTGCTTCCTCTCCTCTGACCTTTTATTTTATTTTTTGTTGGCTAGGCGTTTCTGTTCAATGACTATTGGGAGGATATTGGAACTATAGGATCATTCTTTGATGCCAACTTAGCTCTCACCGAACAGGTGACACTTGTTCTTATCTACAAGAACAGTCTAGCGTGAAATCTAATCACTCTGTTTTTTTTTGGGCAGCCTCCTAAGTTCCAGTTCTACGATCCAAAAACGCCCTTCTTCACGTCTCCACGGTTCTTGCCACCTACCAAAGTTGATAAATGCAGGGTACAGTTCTTGTTTACTACCTTCAGTTGATTATGATATTCATCGATCCTAGCTTGTTTTGTTGAATTGCAGATAATTGACTCCATAGTTTCACATGGATGTTTCTTGAGGGAGTGCAGTGTGAAGCACTCTATCGTGGGCATACGATCACGTGTTGAGTCTGGAGTAGAGCTTCGGGATACGATGATGATGGGAGCAGACTTCTACCAGACAGAAGCTGAAATCGCGTCTCTGTTGGCAGAAGGGAAAGTCCCTATAGGTGTAGGTGAGAACACCAAGATCAGGTAAAATAACCTATTCTCTAGTTCTGAAGGAAGAAGATTCCTATGTTGTAGCCATTCACTGTCTTGCGTTGTGTATAAATGCAGGAACTGTATCATTGACAAGAACGCCAAGATCGGGAAGAACGTGATCATAGCGAATGCAGATGTATATATCTTAATTCTCATTAAATCTTTTGTTCATTTTCGATGGTTTTTTTTTAATGGTGTAACGTTTTCTTTGTTGTGTTGAGGGTTGCAGGGTGTGGAAGAAGGAGATAGACCAGAGGATGGGTTTTACATAAGATCAGGCATAACGGTTGTGTTGAAGAACGCTACCATTAGAGATGGTCTGGTTCTTTAACTCTCAAACCTATCGTACGAGCTGTGTAAATCTCTTCTTGTGACTTTTAACAAGAGACGCTATGTTCGATTGAAATAATTTAATAAAACAGGAGGGACAACTTAAAAAAAGACTGTTATCAACTTACGTTTTAAAATATGTTATTCAACTCATTAAATGTTTGGTGATCTTCTAATGGAGAACTTGTTATGAAACTGGACTTTCTCAAAATATAACATCTAGTAGATGTTCCTATAAATATAACATATCACCAAATTTTATACATTTCTTGTTAGTCGGTGACACGGACGGACATGGAACATGATATGCACATATTCGCAGTTTCTAGCCCTCAAAAAAAAAGCTCCAACTTCTTGTGTCTTACTCTGGTCTTTCTACAATCAAACTGTCTTACCATGCTCAACTTGGTCGTGTGGTTGTGAAAACAAGTTTCAAGATAGTACATGTATCGAGTTAGTTCCTATTCTTTCAGTAGGAACTCCATCTTGGTTTTGTTTTGATGTATTTAATTTCTGAGAAAATAGCTTCGGTAGTACCATCTCTTTCAGGGAAGAACAAACTTGAACTACTCTCACAAAGGCTGGTCATTGACATAGCCAAGTGAAATATTAGCCTATCGTTTTTTGTTTGAATATGCTACATAGACATAGATCCTCAAAGTTGTTTAAAAGAATTTCTTCTAATTTTTTTTACTAAATCTGTGTAGAGACGCTCCCTCAAATCTCAGGACCAACTTGCAATGTAGGCAGTAAACGTGTCCCATCTGAAATCATTGGCATGTAAAACTAACGACAAAGAGTAATGGCGAGTGAAGGTCAGCATCACAAAACTTTATGAATCACTCGGAGACTCGTAGTGGAATTTGGTAGTCACTCGTCATGCATCCCAACTTCGAACCGCTTATTCGCATATCTTTCTCTTGTTCGTATGCATAGCTAAGATATCACATTATATACCAACACGAATCTAGATTTCTCTAGATATTATGATTTTAGGTAACTGAATAATTACCCTTATTATTCATTCCAAAGATTTCTCTAGATATTCAAAATATTCTCTAAATCTTTCATTAATATATTTTCCATTTTATTTACTAAATTTCCTTACTGATAAATCCAAAAATAAATACAAAATCTTTGTTGACTTATATCGTTACGTTTACTTCTTATTCTCTCCTTTGCGTCGTTCAAAAAAAAATTATCTCCTTTGCTTCTTCTCCCCATCGTTCAGCTATGTCGGCTAACCAAAAGAGAGGAGATGGAGATGTGAATCCGGAGGAGGCCTTGCCGTCGTCTCCTTCTCAACAGCTTCTACGTGAAAGACTCAAAGCATATGAGAATATGTATGGGTCCTTGGATGATCATTACTCACGTAAAACCGGATCTTCACAGTTTGCTACTTCATCAGATTTGCGAACCCTTGAATCTGACTTTAGAAGACTGGGTGTCTCTGATTCAAACCCTCGCCAACAGCCCCTACGTGATCAACGTGGAAACAATCAATTTCCTTTGAGTGCTGGAGATCGAGGTATCAATGAATACTTTAACCCTTCGTATTTTCAGTCTCAAACTGAACAAGAACAGATTAATCTCGAGAGGATGTGGTTTAGGATAGATAATCCTGTTAATGGTTATGATGGTTATAAGTCATCTAATTATGGTTCTTATGGGCGTGGCAATGGTGATACGTCGGTCCGTTCTCCGTACGTTTACCACAATGAGGTTCCTTTTTCTCCAAGTAATAATCATAATTTTGGTAATCAAAGCCCTTGGAGTTATTCACACGGTTATGTGCCTAGGACCTATGATCTATTCAATATGAATAACTCTAGGGCTACGGATAACACAGTGTCCCACGCTAAAAACCGTGTGGATTATGTCGAGTTGCAAAACTTGATTGCGGAAGGTTCAAGAGACACTATTGATAAGATATTTGATGAGCTGATATCACATGTTTGTGAGCTGATGACTGACCCTTTTGGCCATCAAGTCTTTCAAAAGCTCATGGAGAAATGCACAAATGAACAAATCACTCGGGTTTTGAAAACTGTCACCCAACAACCTAATCAGTTTGTGAGAATTTGTGGCGATTCGCATGGGTATACACTTCATTTTTTATATATGTTCATTTGATATAATCCGATTTAACTGATTTGTATTTTCTTTTGGATATCACAGAACGCATGCAGTACGAGATTTGATCCGATGTCTTAGTTCTGAAGAGCAAGTATCCCACTTCATGGTAACTATATGCCATGTTGCACTACTTCTGAGCAAGAGCACTAATGCAAATGATGTGATTATGTTTTGCTTCAGCCATTTTTCTCCTTCACAAACCAATGTAAGTATCTCTCATTTCTTAATTATAAACTTCAGTGACATATTTTATGTGATCTCTGTTTTGTTCTATAGGGACTTCTCCAAATGATTGTTCAAAACTGTTATCAAATTGCAATTGATCATTATGGGTCTTGTCTGCTTCAACAATGCATTGGAAAATCTCGTCGAGAAATAAGGGAGCCTTTGATTAGAGAAATAATCACTAATGCCATGAACCTATGTGTGGATCGTTATGGGTATGTATTACACAACTAACATTAATAACTTTTTATCACATTTTTATTCTTGCATGAAGTATATTTTTTCCATTTGTCAGAAACTATGTGGTCCAGTATCTGTTGGAATTGGAAAATTTTCAAGTGGCAGCAGCTTTGTCGAGATACCTCAATGGGAATTATGTGCAACTCTCTTGTGACAAGTATGGAAGTCATGCGGTGCAAAAATGTTTAGAAAGTAGACAATTTAACTCGAGAATGATCATCCACGAGCTGCTTACTGACATTGATTCACTTCTTGTACATCCTTTTGGAAACTATGTGATTCAAACTGCATGGGTTGTATCTCAGGTAAGAAAAATAAAATGCTTTTAGATCCATTTTGTGTGAAATCATTAGCTTATTTGTTTGCTTTGTCTTGCAGAATGATATGCGACGTGAATTGTTGTGCCATATTAACAGGAATCATCCATTGATGAGGTGCAATAGATACGGGCGAAAAATACTTGAAAAACTTAATCTTTGGACATAAGAGGTTATGTTGTGGAATTAGATGAGAAGACCAGGCACGATTATTTATTCATGTTGGTGTTGTTGTTTTTCTTTTTCATTCAGACGTTGACTCAATACTGTCAACTGTTTTTCTACTATTAAATGTTTTTTTAGGTATGTGTTGTAGTCTTAAATCTCAATAGCTAGAGTCTCATCTCTTCAACCGTCAAACTGCTTTTAGGTTTACGAGTTTATGTTGACTACTTTCTTTGAGTAAAATCCTATTTGTTTTATCTTAATTTTTATAACTTTTCTTTTTAATATGGACTTAAAGCTGGTGATCTCATTTATTTACTTTGTGGCCGAAGAGCTTTATGAATTTAGGGAGAGGACCTGCCGGCACCTGGCATTCCTTTTGTTTTAGCTTGCGCAACACAAAATCATGTTTCTAAATAAAAACCACTTGCATTTACCATGACAATTACAATTTGCAAGAGTGAAAATCTGATGAAAAAGATAAAGCAGAAATAATAAGTATACATTAGAATGCACAGGATCATCATATTCAATTGCTTTGTTCTGACTTTAATTTTCATCTCTAAGAGCATGCATTCCTGTGCTGCTTTTATATAGAGTATAATATAACTGCATGTGGTACATGGAGCTTGTTCCTTGTGAGGGCAAGGTCCTGGAGGGTTGTCATGGGAATCTTGTGTAGAGGCGGCACACACCTAAGCAGTTTACTGGGAGACGACCATCAGTACGTTCGTACCATGAAGACTATAAGCTCATTCTGGTAGATCTGTGGCTACACTTTTAAGGTTTGGAGATATGTCAACGGGACATAACAGACTAACAGTATAACTCTATGAACACAAGTGAAACAAGCATGGGTGACTGATCATATTTGGTTCAATGTCCCTGGCTTGTCAATGGATTGCTTTCCACCTTCTGAACTCGTATTTGAAAACTTATCTATAGACTATATAGATCCCACAATTCAGGCATTGCAAGCAGGGTTCAGTAGACAGAAAAATGGGTGATGTATAATGGTTTAATTTAAGTAAAAAGCTATGAAGCAGGACATCAATAATGCGTATAAATCATTCAAAAACAAACCTTATATAGATTATTATTCTACTTTGCTCTAAAAAGCTTTTTGGAGGAAATGTAGTTGAAGATGTAAATTAAATAGTGGGTAGGAGAAGTTGGTTCTCTTTGCTGCATAATGTTAAAGAGGAATGTATATGGTCTCTATTGGAGCCAAAATGTTTTTTTTTTTTTGCTTTGCAGTTTGCATATAATAGCCTATATCAGATTGGACCTGCTTAATAATGTAATAATTCCTTGTTTCTGTTGTAGCAGAGATAAAGCACAACAGCCGAGTGGAGAAGAAACTAGGCCGGTCGGTTCATTAGCTAGCCAACAAGATGCATGTATGATTAGGCAAGTTTGCTCAGAGGTACCGGTTTTCTAGTCCGGTTGTTATGAACCGATTATTTCACAAACATTCTAAATCAATAACTCTGTTTATTGATCTATCTTGTTGTGAAGGTCAGATTTTGGCGCCCTCATCTGACTTCACCGGACTTGGTGTTGGATTAGGGGTCGGTGTTGGCTGTGGATTTGGCCTTGGCTGGGGTTTGGAGGTCCCTTCACCACTTCTCTCTAAATATTTTTTACTTCAAAACAAGGGTGTCGATTTCACTTAGCTGAGACATGAACTTAGTTCCAAGTATTGTTAAAACAAAATCAATGAAACTAAGATATCATGTTCCTAATCGGTAAAAGATGATGGAAATGTTCATGACATGAGAGCAATGACAATTGTTAGAAAATAGTCAACATATTGGAAAGCTATATTATAAAGAGATTAAAACAGACCAATTTTTTCAACTATACTCGATCGTGACATGCTTAGAGTGTCATTAGCAATAACTCTAGCTTACATTTGATGGTAAATTCATACTGAATTGGATTATTTCTGTTGCTTTCTTGCAGGGATGCCTTTGAATGTACTAGGCATTGGTGTTGGTAAGCTTTAATACATGTGTTTTCTTCTGCGCCTTAATATAATCTCACAAGTAGGGGTACAGCTGCTTCATCTTACATAAATAACGAAACTCTAGTGTTATTGGTATTTTGAAGGTGGTGGTTGCGGTGTGGGTTTAGGCCTCGGGTGGGGGTTCGGGACTGCCTTTGGTAGTCACTACCGATCATCTAAACTTACATTTCAAGGCATCCAGTTAGACAAGACTTCGGATAAACGAGAGGATAAGGTGGTGGAAAACATGTCCAAAATCACTTAGCAAGTCTCGTCTACTTTCAATTATTAGAATTATCAAGTCCCACATCATGCACTGAGCACGATTTGATTGTAAAAAGAAAAGAGTCTGACATCCAAAACCACTTGGAATAATCGAACAAAAATTCATATTTGTATTACAAAACATCCAGTTACGCAATGTTTCACTCTAGAATATGTTTACTCGAATTACTACTGTGTAAAGTTGAAAAGCAGTTTTGCAAAATCCGTCTAAGTTGAAAAAAAAAAGCCCGTAGACTTTGCATGTTAAACTGTATAATCACAAAATGCAATAAAACTCAGAAGGCGTGGAAATAAATCATGCGAATCAGACCCATCACCAGGAAACTCGTTTTGGTGAGCCACCATATAAACACTTCTCTTTACTGGCACGCCACCCATGCTAACTCGCTTATATATATAGTGATGTCTGTGTGGCTGTGTATTCAATCAGAGGTACTGCTTTCTTTCTCAGATTCTAACTAAAACAATTGTGTTACTAAGTATCCATCATGCGCAGAGTGATGTTTTGGTTTCTTGTTTCCATGTATCTATGCCTCATTGGCCATATGATTGGTGAGGCTGCAAGAGAAGGTGCCATGCTGAGTGAAGCAAAATCCAGTGAGATGGGAAAGAGTCACCAACACGTAACCGGGTTTAAGGGCGAACTCACAGCTGGAGGCTATGGGGGCGGCGATCCAGGGTATGGTGGATACGGTCCAGGTGGTGGTGGTGTTGTGATCGGTGGTGGATTTGGTGGTGGTGGTGTTGGTGGTGTGGGTTGGGATGGAGGGAACAGAGGAGGCGGTCCGGGATACGGGTCAGGTGGTATTGGTGGTGGAGTCATCATTGGCGGTGGTGGTGGTGGATGTGGGGGTTCATGCGGTGGTGGTGGGTGTGGTGGTTCATGCGGTGGTGGTGGTGGTGGTGGTGGTGGACCTGGTGGTGGATATGGACACCTTGAAGCCAGCATGAAGGAATCAGGCAAAAACTAGAAAAAAGCAAGCAGTTTCGTTAGATCGTAGAAGGAAAACGCAATAAGGATGTACTTTAGCATCTTGATCATGTTTAGGAGTTTGTAATGGTGTCACGTTTAATGGAATAAGAGTTTTCTTTGGTCTTTTAAAAGTTTTTTTGAATTCTCTCTTTACGTCTTCTCTTGGATTGGAACATTCGAGCAGATTCTATTGTATAAAGGATACAATAGCGTCGTTATTGACATCTGAGGCTCTTTTTCCACCACAGATATTGCATCTTTCACAGAGAGACCAGACCACTTTTGGTGAACAAGGTTCTTCCCAACTCTTCTACCATTTACATAAAAAATGCATGCAAAGTTCCAATATGACTAACTTTTAAGAAGCTTTTTTCCATATATGCATACAGTTTTGAGTGTTTTGTTGTAAGTGTAACTATCTGCAAATGGTTGCCATTTTAAAACTTTTTGGTGTAGCTGGTAGAATACCACAAGATGCATACAGAGTTTCATTATTATTAAACTATAAGAAGGTTTTCTTATAGTGATTTTTAGTTTCTTCGTTGTTAATGGGTCCAATTGGTTAAACATTTTTTTTAAAAAAGCACTTTTAACTTTTGTAGTTGTTATCCAGAACACACCCGAAGTAGCAGATGCTTCAGCAACTATAAACAATTAGCAAAAGTGGTTATTGCTTGGCCCAAGTTGCTTCTCTAGTGGATTTTCCTTTTAGATTATTATCTAGTGTGGTCTTTTTTTTGTTTGCGCGTAAGATTTGGTGGCTTGAGGTAGAGCAAGACTAGCCACCAAACTCCTAAAGCATATCCAAGTCCATATGTCTTGTTTCTAGTTCTACCACCAGTCTACCGACCACATGGTCCCTTCTTACATTATTGAACGTTATAAGCAAAAATAAAATGCGACTTTGTAACGGAAGAGATTCAAGCTTCAAACAGACTTTCTCTACTGCAGAAACTTGGTTGTTATTAAGAGAGAAGAAGACTCCAGTGAATTGGTCGAAAGGTGTGTGGTTCACTCAAGCCACACCGAAGTTTGCCTTTATCGCTTGGTTGGCAGTTCTAGATAGACTGGCTACTTTGGAAAGGATTGCTAGATGGAGTCAAGGATTGAATGACACATGTGTTCTGTGTAAGAGTGCTGTGGAATCAAGGGATCATCTTTTCTTTGAGTGTTCCAACACTACTCAGGTATGGGAACATGCTGTTAAGGGGATCCTCCGGAGTTCTCACACGAGAGTGTGGTCTGAGATTATGATGATTATTATGGACGAGACAAGGGAGAAGAAGAGTTTATTCTGTCTCAGATATGCATTTCAATCTGTTTTGTATGCAATTTGGAGGGAGAGAAATAAACTTATTCATGGGGATAAGCTCCTGCCTATTCAGGTTTTAAACCGCATGATAGACAAGGGAGTTAGGAACAAGATTAGTCTCTTGAGAAGAAGAAGGTTAAAGGGAATGGAGAACTTAATGCAATATTGGTTTTGTACTAGATTGTAGTTGGTTGTATTTCCTTGAACTTTTAGTAGAAGTAAGCATTTAGTTGTATGAAGGTTTTTTTGATGAATAAATTTAACATTCATTCAAAAAAAAAAAAAAAAAAAACTCTTATGCATTAAACAACAAAAATATGGGCATATAAGTTTGGTTATTGATGAAAATGTAAAATCAAAACTAAGAACATAGTTGTAACAAAACTTTAAAAAAAAGCTCTTAACATGTATCAATTTAAATTTTTAAAAGAAAAAAAGAACTATTGTGACAAAGAATGAGTGTGTAGTAATATATAACTAGAATAAAAGTACAAGACTGGAATGAATCAATGTCCCAAACTTGTCTAGTGGATTTTCCTTTTAGATTATTATCTAGTGTGTTTTTTTTTGTTTGCGAGTAAGATTTGGTGGCTTGAGGTAGAGCAAGACTAGCCACCAAACTCCTAAAGCATATCCAAGTTCATATGTCTTGTTTCTATCACCAGTCTACCGACCACATGGTCCCTTCTCACCTTATTGAAAGTTATATGCATTAAACAACAGCAAATATGGGAATAGAAGTTTGGTTATTGATGAAAATGTAAAATCAAAACTAAGAACATAGTTGTAGGAAGAGGTATGACACTATTCAAACAAAACTAATATTGAAAAATCTTTATACCATGTATCAATTTAAATATTGAAAAGAAAACAACTATTCTGACAAAGAATGAGTCTAGTAATAACTTTTAACTGAGTAAAGCACAAGACTGGGAATGATTATGAATCAATGTCCCAAACTTTTGTCTGTACAACCAACAACAAACTCCTACACAACTCAAAAAACAGAGCACATGAAAAAATACGATCGTCTAATTAAGCTTCCTCCGGGAAGTCAAACCGGGGCTTCTTCTTCGCCGACGGCATCGGGCTCATCACTTCGTCGTCTCCGTTAACCGACGAGAACTCCGGTACAGGAGGGATGTTCAGGTCAAACCCACGGTGACCGCTGCTGACGTGGCTGGTGGACCCCGCTCCTTCGGAGTTAGCCACTCCGCTGCTGCTACTGTTGTTGTTATTCCCTTCGTAGTGGCACCGCTTGTGTCCGCCGAGAGCTTGGCCGGAAGGAAACGACTTGTGACAGATCGAGCAGACGTGAGACTTCCCGCTTCCCGTCGTCACGGCGGATGTGGTCGACGTCGATAGATCATCTCCTCCGCCGGATAGAGTCTGTGACAAGTTTTTTCTGTGACTCGCTTTGTGTCCGCCGAGTGCTTGGTAAGAAGAGAAAGACTTGTCGCAGACGCTGCAGCTGTAGGTTGACGACTTCTCAGCCACCGTCATCGGAGGAAGAGGGAGAGGGTTACGGTTGCTGCTGCGATCGCCGCCGTCACGAGCGAGAAGCAAGAGGCAGAAAGCGAGATACTCTTCTTCCGTGAGGTTCTGGTGGTGGAAGTCGGATCTTGATCGTTTAGATCGTTTACCTTTGGTCCAGTGCTCAACGCCATGGAATCTTGAAGAATCTTCGAACAAAGGAGGAACCGGAGAAGCTAATCTCGGTGAACTGATAGCCTCGAGCGCCATAAGTGGACTAGAATCTGAAGATCTCTTTAGGAAGAACAAGGAGGAGAACTTTGAGAGGCTTTTTTGTGATGAATGAATTGAAAAGGGAAGAGTTGTTTTATGTTGAAGAAGAAGTGAAAGAGAGTGAATACAAATATATAGAAGTGAAAGGTGAATGGGAGTGTGGAGAGGAAGTTGCGTGACAAGTGGTGGGAAAGTACAAAGAGTGAAGGTGGGTGTTTGGTTCGACTTAGTAGTAGTAGTACACGTGTGGAAAGAGTGGCGATGAGATGAGAAAAAAAGGAAGAGGTCGACTGTAAAGGACTTTTTCTTTCATTTACTTTTCGATGCCATGCCGCCTTGCAAGTTGCAATATTCTAGAGAGTTTCTTTCTGTTTTGTTATGGTCATAGTCATGGTCATCCTCTGCTACACGTTTCGAGTTTTCTTAACTATTTTCAAGAAGATAGAAATTTCTAACTACTAGTAGCTAGTTGACCAAAAAGAAAACAGTTATACCTACTAACTAATACTGATTTGAAAATCATCTAGATACAGAGTATCATTTGAAGTAATGGATACTTGAGTCTGAATGGAAAATGTTGACTATATAGAACCTTTGAACAGTATTGATACTGTAAAGGTAAAGTTTAGGAACAAAAGAGAAGGTTGAGACGTTGCATGAACAAAGACTAAAGAAGAATACTATTCTCCTAGTCTAGACGGTCAAAACCCAAAATTAGAATAAAAGTATTTAAATCGAACGAACCAATTTGTTTGGTCTAACATTTTTTTTGTGGAAACAAACTACATTGACTTGAAAACAAAAGAACCATCTTCGACTTTTCTTCACGCGGTACTTTTTAAACCGTCCAGTTTAATTGCTTTTATTTGACGCAAACACTTAACCGGATGACGGCATTCGAGCAGTGGCTAAAGATAAAGTCGGAAGATATGGATGGATTTGACGGCCCCTAATTCACATTGAAATGCTGGAAAACAACGGATAATGATCCGCGTATAAACTATACACTGCACATTACGTGTCGAGTTCTTTAACCTTTGATTATCACACAATAAACGAATGGGTTTTTGTCGTTATTTTCCGGGGTTCTCACCATGGAAGTGTCGGCCACAGATTATTATGGCCACGTTTTGATCATGTTAGTGTTTTCAGTTCTCTAACTTCTATCGTAAAGTTCCTCACTGAATTTATTATATAAAAGATATTATGTGTATTATTATAATGAAACCAGAAAAGTTAACTACTTTTTAATTTGTTACAAATGGAACTCACAAACGAAAACCACAACATCAAATCATCTAAGAAGAAGCAATTTGAACAGATTCGTGATAAGAGGATCACATACCAATCATGAATCGGTTTGAGCCTAGCTGCTATAAATTCTCTTTGAAGCTATGTTGCAGTCATCTATTTGAATTATTTGGTTTTCAGCCAAAACATGGTTTATAATTGACGTTAACTACACAGGTAAAATAGTTGTGGTATCACAAGGTCTCGCTGTGGTATGCAACTATGCATCTCTGTTTTGGATGGTTTAGATCCAGATTCGAACAGTGCATGACACACCCCAGACACGTGAGTGTTTGTGTATAAAGAAAAACTTGAAACCTGTGACTTGTGAGGCAAATATGTGATGCAGAGAAACAAAAATGTGTTTGTCGGCGTGTCATCATGCATGGGTCACGCATTGCCTTTTGAAAAAAAAACAAAACTCACAAACTTCCAACCTCTAACATGTAAAAAGTGCCAAGACACACTCAAAAGTGATGCTTATAACTCCACTATTTTTATGCGGTTGGTGTCTAGCTTTTTTGGATTAGAAACGAAGATAAACGAAAAATTTTGGACGGTGGATAGTGTTTGTTGTACAGTGGACGTTGTGATTAACTTCATGTAGACATTATTTATTATAGCCTTTATAGGTACAGTAGTTGGCATTACTATGATACTGTTAGACTAAAATTAAACGATTGGAATTGATAAATGAATCGGTCTCCACCATTTTAAAACGCTAATTCTTGTTCCACCCGTCGTTTTCAAATCCTAATTGTATATTGTTGCTAGTATCCGCCACAAGTTATGTTTGGTTTCAGAGTAACTAAATCTCAAATGAAGATGATTGTGGTATGATCATAGATACTTTGATCATTTGACAATCAGAAATTAAAGAATGAGCATTAGAGTTGTAAGTAGGGCCTTGGGGTCAGTGGAGGTATTCTATGGGCAATGCGCGTTGGGTAATAATGTCTGGGTCTATTTGGCCCACTCTGATTGTTTTTGGGGTCAACCCATGTATTACTTGACGATAAAACATTACGGTTTCTTTCACATCGCAAATGTTACAGTAAAATATGGGAAAAAGTGCCCATCCAACATAAACTTTACGCGTCGTGCATATTCTTTCACGAACTTTGTAGTAGTGCGTATTCCATACTGAACTAAACAATTTTTTTAAAATACTATATGAACTTTATGCGTCGTGTCTATTCCTTCACGAACTTTATAGTAGTGCGTATTTCACATTGAACTAAACAAAAATTCGAAAATACTACATAGATTCTCAAAATCGTGCTTATTTCAATATTGAGTATTAAATGTGTTAGTCATCCGTTAATTTCTCAAAACAACGTCATTTTGTATAAATTTTGTGAAATTAAAAATTAAAAATAAAATATACTCTCAAAATCATGCTTATATAAATTGACTGTCAAGGTAATAGTCATCATTGAATTTATCAAAATCGTTTCGATAAACTAACGGATGACTAACACCTTAAACCGTCAATATATAAATAAGCACGATTTTGAGAGTCTATTTAGTATTTTTTGAAAGACTAACACTTTTGACGGTCATATATATATGTTGACCGTTAAAAGTTTTAGTCATACATTAATTTATCAAAACAATATCATTTTGGATAGATTTTGTAAAATTAAAAAAATTAAAAAACGATGAATAATTTCATAAAATTTAACCACAATAAAGTCTTTTGGTAAATTAAAGGATGACTATTACATTTGACAGTTAATATATATAAGCACGGTTTTAAAAGTTTATATTTTATTTTGATTTTTAGTTTCACAAAATTTATACAAAATGACGTTGTTTTGAGAAATTAACGAATGACTAACACATTTAACACTCAATATTGAAATAAGCACGATTTTAAGAGTCTATGTAGTATTTTTTTATTTTTGTTTAGTTCAATGTATACGCATTACTATAAAATTCGTGAAGGAATAGATACGACACATAAAGTTCATATAGTATTTTAAAAAAATTGTTTAGTTCAGTATAGAATACGCACTATTACAAAATTCGTGAAGGAATAGACACGACGCGTAAATTTCATGTTGAAATAGACATTTTTCCGTAAAATATGTTTTGAAGTTTGAGAACACATGCGAAATGCCAATCAATAAAAAAAGAACGCATGCGAATTAAGAGCATCTGCAGCTTGGATCTCTCACCCATCTCTCGTAAACTTTTTTTGCAAAATGATGAAAGAGAAAAAGAAAACGAAAAAAGAGAAGCAGAAACGTTTCTTCTCCAAGAGACCAAGAAGACACGAGAAGAAACTTTAGTACCAGGTGTTAGCATATCATTGATTCAAATTTATTTATTTATTTAATATTTAATTATGTTTTTAATTTATATTGTTATGAAAATAGATGATAACTTGGGAGAGATAATTTGCTAATGATATTCTAAGAGCATGATTATCCGTAATCTGGGTTTTGGTTTCTTAAATTTTTTTTGTCTGATTTACAAAAAAAAATTAAAATTGAATTAATCGTGGACCACCATGTGTCAGTAAAACCCGCAAACATTACAAAAATCCAAATAAATTCGACTATTATTTGGCGACTTCATCATCGGTTTTGGTCTTTTTGTGGATCCCCTAAGAAACTCCTAAATCTCTCCCCATAAACATGGTCTAAGAGACCCTATTTATATTCCCAAAACCTTTTGTCGCCTAAGACTAAAAAAGATTTGTTGTGCCATCATCACTTTTGTTGTTTGAGTACTTTCATATGTAACTAATTATGGTATCGGAAAGTAGAGTTCTATTCTATCAAATGACTTATTGTTATTTGTTTCATTGAGTAGCTCTAATGTATCTTTTGAATTCTTAAGGATAGATATGTGAGGAACGAGGATTCAAGATTTTTAAAGGGTGCACGGTTTGAGCTCGAGTAAGAAGTTTCAATGGATTTCGGAAGTGTATTAAGACCTAAACCTAAAGTATCTCATGACATTTGAGAAGCTAAATTCAATTATGTACTGTTTCAAAAAAAAACTTCATTTATGTACATCATTCAGAAAGTCAACAATTTAATGGCGACGGGATATTTAACTGTTTGATTAATGGATAAAGACGCTGCTAAAGTACAATTTAATGTCCATTATTACTTGACTTTAACGTATAACGAAAAACCCTTATACGAATAGTATAATCAATTAACGGGTTCATTCTCATTGCAGGGGTGTGTACATTTGTCTTCCACCAAATATAAAATAGCGTGTCGTATTCGAAGTTCAATTAATCTACCAATCATACTTTTTGTACTTTACAATTATCATACATCGGATCATATTATATAAGTTTCGGACCACAACTACTAGTTAGTAACTATGTATTTCCCAATTTAATGGAATATGAATATGAAGACATTCTGACTTTAAACCAGACAGGAAAACCAGCAGTGATCATGCCAGAACAGTTTAGTTACATTTTAAAATATCTTTATAAAGCATGCATGCTATAAAAACAATAGGCCGGAGAATCATTTCATTTGCTAGTTAAAAATAAAATGTGATTATAGCATTAAGATTTAAGAGTATCAAATGGTACAGTATAAACGACACATTCCATGAACCCGTGCGTATATGCACGGAACTCGAATGTTAAGAGGAGTAATCAGTTTAAGAAGGAATGAAAACAGATAGGCAAATCCGTAAGATGCATTAACCCGTCCTCTTAAGATCGAAACTTGGAGACAACTTAACATATCTTCAAGCTGTGATTTTTATTTTAAAGTTATGAAGAAGATTTTATGTGGGGATAATCTTAAGACATACGAACGAGTTTGAATCTCATCTTGTCGGAATCTCCAACTTTATTTTGTGCCGTCCTAATATATTTTAAATATGTTTATTTATCTTTTATCTCATCGATATACATACCTAACTTGACTTTTTGTAACTTACAATTTGCCTCCCTGCCATACCAAAAAGATAAGAAGCTCAGATAATTTTTAAAAGTTATTAAACAGTCAACTGTAATACATACAAATAAGCTTATTCTTAATTTTGGCATGCCCATAACAAGGTTAATTAATTTATGCATATATATATATATATATATCATTGGTAAGCATGCATTTATATAAACATATGATAGAGAATGTTGAATTTTCTCTTACTTGCATCTAAAAAAAAACAAATGTTAAGTTCTTATAGTGGACGACGGTATTTGTAAAAAACTAAATACATACAAAGTTTCTGTACTTGGGCGTATTCATACATATTATTTATCTAGAATTGTGTTCTAATGGTTTAATCCAACACAAAACCAAAAACATACGAACATGCATATTGTTTGCGTTAAAATGAGCTACGCAAATTAAAGCATTGATGATCCATATTATATATTGATTACACTTTGACTTCTGATTTTGTATTCTAAACTTACATGATTATAGAGAAATGAGCACCGTGAGAACATTTCTCAATCAATTTATCTCATTATCCACATTATGTTTTTGTAAAGTGTAGTTTATAAATATATCTACGCAATTATCATTTTTTTCTTTCTTTTTCTTTTATAAAAAACTCTATCGCCTGATCCGGTTGAACTCGAAAATAATGCATTTAGTGGTAAAGAGTAGACTAGACACGAGTTTAGAATATTTTCCGAATAATACGAAATTATTAATATATACAAAGGCGTTTGAGTCTTCAGGTCGAGTTCGAGTCGGTTCCTTTCGGATACAGGTTCTTTCGGGTCCTAAACGTTTGGACCCAACAAATACTTCTAAATTTTTGGTCTGAGTTTGGGTCGGTTTTTCTCGGACTGTGGTCGGTTCGGATCTATAATTAAAATACTTATAAAATATCCATAATTTTTGGGTCCATACCGGATCCGGGTCGGGTTCGGGAATTTAAAATTTTAAACACACAAAAATACACAAATTTCATCAAATTTAATCAAAATATGTCATGTATATCTAAAATCTTATAAAATAACTTAAAATAAATAATTAAAAATTAAAAGATTTTTTTTTTTGAATTTTACATTTAAAACTTCATATTACTTGAAAATGTTACAAAATAAGAATAAAGATTGTTAACAAAAATATATTTCAACTAAATCATAAAACAAAATATAGAAAATAGAACATAACAAAACATAGTTTTGGATATTTATGTTTTTAAGTCGGGTATGAATAGGTTCTTGTCGAGTCAGATCTATTCGGGTCGGCTCTTTTCGGGTTCCGGTCTATTCGGATTATTTTTTTTGGTCCGGATCTATTCGGATAAGAAATTTTTGGACCCAACAGATAATTCTAAATGTTCGGATTAGTTCCGGTTCCAGTATTTTCGGATCAGTTCTTCGAATCCAGATTAAAATTCTCAGGCCTATATACAACTTTGGATAATTCTTACAAGTGAGATTTTTATATGTATATATTTCCTAACAAAATGAAAAAGAAAAAAAACTCACGACTTCAACCAAATAAGTTATTGATGCCGGATAAACCATGCTGCATCTTCTCCCAAAAACAAATTAGCTAAGAGAGACCTACCGGACAATTACTAATTTAAGGTTTAATATGGCATGGATTAACAAGTTTAATTTATTTTCTTGTTCTTTGAATGTCGTTGATGTTGCGATAATGATTCAATTAATCGTGCACTGGCGTGGCTATATCT
Source organism: Raphanus sativus (assembly GCF_000801105.2). Lineage (NCBI taxonomy): Eukaryota > Viridiplantae > Streptophyta > Magnoliopsida > Brassicales > Brassicaceae > Raphanus > Raphanus sativus. Next base: position 11,818,264 of record NC_079511.1, read on the forward strand.
TTTATTCTTCAGCTTCTCTTGTGTGGCCAATCTTAACTCTCTCTCGCTATTATACTAATCTCTAACCAGCATATACATATATATGAATGGATGGTTATATAGGAAAAGATTATATATTATAATGTGTCGTGAAGGATCAAAGCCGGTTTCATCTTTCATTGTCGACCCCACAAGTTGACTGATCGTGTTCATCATCATGCATGGCTTAGTTTCATTTATTTTAATTACGACTTGTTCACGACACAAATGATTGTAACAGTTTAAGAATCTCTTGATTTCTCTTCATCATCACCAAATCTTCCTCAATTGAAATATTCTCTTCATCATCAAGTGCATCTCCAACCTATATATATACTTGCACAAGAGCAAGGACTATCAATCATATCAACAAACGAACAAGGCGAAAAAAGCAGGAGAAAGACAAGAGTTGAAGGTTAGAGCGATGGATGTTTTTGTTGATGGTGAATTGGAGTCTCTCTTGGGGATGTTCAACTTTGATCAATGTTCATCATCTAAGGAGGAGAGACCCCGAGATGAGATGCTTGGCCTCGCTAGCCTTTACAATGATCATCTTCATCATCATCAGAACAATGCGCTGCCTTCTGATCATCATGCCTTGCTAAACCCTGATATGTTTCCATTTTCCGCAATGACGGGAGGAAATCTTCCGACCATGCTTGATGATTCTTGGGAACAAGGCCAGCTCCAAGAAACAGTTACGCTTAAGAGGAAACTACTTAACGTAGAGAATCACAATACTTACTCTAACTGTGACGTCACAAGACAAGTAAGTGCAAGATCAATAATATATGATATTTACTTTTATTCATTGTTACAAGGCAATAACTAAATACAACATCATCATTAACGTGATATAGGAGCTTGTCAAAGCCAAGAAAAAGCAGAGGGTAAGCCAGGAAAGCAATACAGTCGACGAAAGCAACACTAACTGGAGAGATGGTCAGAGCCAAAGCAACAGTTCAGATGATGAAAAGGCTTCAGTCACAAGTGTTAAAGGCAAAACAAGAGCCACCAAAGGGACAGCTACTGATCCTCAAAGCCTTTATGCTCGGGTAAGGGAACGTGTGAAAATTAATACGATTCTATCTTAAAACTAGTTCACAATAATTTTAAAAAAGTAGTGGATTTTATTTAATTATTATATACGGTATTGATTTTTGTAGAAACGAAGAGAGAAGATTAACGAAAGGCTCAAGACACTGCAAAACCTTGTACCAAACGGGACAAAAGTTGATATAAGTACGATGCTTGAAGAAGCGGTCCATTACGTGAAGTTCTTGCAGCTTCAAATCAAGGTACGCAAATTTTTAGGGTTTTGTTTTTGTTAGGCTTTATAACACATCTATCTATATATGTTGACTAACAAAAATCCATATGTTATAAATGTAGTTGTTGAGCTCGGATGAATTATGGATGTACGCACCGTTGGCTTACAATGGACTCGACATGGGATTCCATCACAACCTTTTGTCTCGTCTCATGTGAAGTACTTACACAAAGTTACAATCTAATTGTAAAGAAACCGATTTAGAACATATGAATCCCTTTAATTTGACCCTACCAGTGCGGTCTACTTCGGGAACGGACCACTTTCTCTGGTTGTTCATTCTGAGATTTTTTGTTATTATTTTAACTTCTTTCTGTCTTTTTCTTCATTATGGTTCTAAGAACTTTTGGTACTTTATTCTAATGTAATTATATCGTTACAAGATGAAAATGTCAACTGGGACCAATAAAATAACTGTCTTTTGTCTTTTTCTAATAACAGTCTTTATATAAATTCGACAACAAATACAATATAATTGAAGTTTTCAGCGGACAAACCCTTTGAACCGATTATTTTTGCAAAAGGATTGCAAAACGAGAGACGCCATGCTAAAGTCTTTTGATACAAAAATCAAACAATATCAAAGTCTTCATATCCATATTTACTATGAATAATTGTTCTTTGAGTTTTAGAGAAAAAAATCAAAATGATTAATGAGAACAACCCACACATGTTTTAGTCTTAGATGTATGTGGATATGAACTACAAAAAAAACAACATCCTAGTGTTTATCCAATGTCATATCTCACATGAAATATATGGTCTCTAGTACCAACTCAAAAACCAAGTACCGGTACTTGCTTATAGAATCATAATACAAAAAAATATCATTAAACCTTTCAAAATCTTCTCAAAGCAACATCTTTCTCCTATGTTTTACTATCCCTCTTTTTTCTATGGATAATTTGGAAATCCGTAAATGCTAATTTATATGAAAAAATTAATGAAAAATAGTGAAGTATATACCCAACAAAATTAACAAGTATATTGCACATATACATGTTTATGACTTGTGAGAAAGCATATAAGAATCAAATACCTTAGAAATTACTGTTCCAACAAAAAAAAACTAGAAAATTAGAGCACATTTAAACGGTCAAATACGGATCGGTTTAATGTTCAAAGGAAAACGATTTCGGTTTAGTAAAACCAGAGAATGTACCGTGATCCTCTCAGCGACAAAGAGGGTCTTAAAACATCAACAAAGAGGCAACTCAGGCAAGGGGAACGCAACTCTCTCTCATCTCTCCGTAGATGCCATGGCTTGCGCCGAGCAGCCCCTCAAGAAGCGTCGGCTGTATGATACAGTCCATGAATCTCCGCCTCCACCACCTCCGCAGCTAGAATCCCCATCCACTTCTACGCCCGCGAGCTCGATCCCCGCTCCGGTGACGCCGCCGCCTCCATCTCAGGAGGAGATTCAGACGAGAAGCAGGAACAGAGAAGAGATTCGGAGAGTGCATGAGTGCTATAAGCGTCTCAAATCTTGTATCGGCCAGAGAGATGGCAGCCGCTATGCGGCTCTTGAGCAAGCTTATCGATCCCTAATCTCCGCCTCTAAAGGTTCGTTTTTTTTTCTTTCTCGCTATTGTTAATTGAATTGCGTGAAGATTAGGGTTTGGAGCAGACATATCTTAGCTTTCGAATTACTTTACTATAAACTAATTAATCTGCTCTTAGCATTATGACTGTTGTGTCTGAAGTACTCGTGGTTATAGATTCATTATCTCTGCTACATACATGCAAATGTGGATACAAAGTTCAATCCTTTGTCTGTAGTTACAAGTGCAAATGTGAGAGCAGAAGAACTTGTTCTTAGTTCTCTGCACTTAACTATGTATCATCTGTAGTCTATGATAAAACCATATATATGTTGGTTGAGACGTATTTTTGTTGCTCATAGTCATCTCTCATGTGTTCAATTTCATTTGATGTCATGTTACCCTTCTCTAGATTCCTTATGTATCTGCCGAAAAGTCTCAGTACTTGGGGTTATATACGTAAAGTGTGCAGTGTAGGTGTGTGGAAACCGTTTTATGAGAGGAAACTAGCTCAATACGAAACTTAGTTCTAAAAGTAGAATTTGCACTCTCTAGTACACCTCCCTAGAGTCATTTTTGCTGTAAAGGAATATAAGCGTTATGATGAAGTTTACTGGAGTAATGATTTTGTTAGTTGCTTTTGATTGCAGGTTGTACTAGCGTTAAGCGTCTTGTGGCTGATCTTGTTCCGCGATATGCACTCTACTGCCCTACTGCTATCGGTGATGCAGTGCAAGCTGTCATCGACATGCATAACTTCAGCTTGGAACCATTAGATAAAGGACAAGATGCTGATGGTGTTGCTTTTCAAACTGCTAAAGCCTGCATATTTGGTCTGGTTGACCTTTGTTCTGCTGCTTCTTCAAACAGAACATCATCACCAGGGGCTCGGGATATCTGCTCTGCTGTTTTCAGAAATGTGTTAACCTTCTTTGTGCTGTCCTTTGAGGGTAAAGAAATCTTCCAGATAGTTGATAAGAGCGATTTGAAGGTGCAAGATCCTAATGAAGATTTTTCTCAGCTGATGCAAAAACTTTCAGATGGAAACTCCTTACCTTTGGTTAAACTATCCCAGTTTCGTGTCTTAGCTTTACTCAAAGTATTCTTTAGCTTCCCCAAAAATTCAATTGCCACTTGTTTTGGATTCTTCGATTCATCATCAACGGAGGATGTAGCCATGGGGAAGTATCTCATTACTAATATGACAAAAACGATTACTGATATTGATCCCGCTAGTAGTGAACCGGAACCAGACGAGAATTCTGGCCAGACAGATTCTAACAAAATAGAAGCTACTGTCAAGAATGCGGAAGGGTTGAGTGGGATCCAAGAAGCATCCTACAGTCTAAAGAGCTGCTTGTTAGGAATGGTAATACTCTTAATAGTGTAGGATAAGTTGCATTTGTGTTTTGTTGTTGACTTAATTTCCTTAGCATTACAGTCATTTGCTTGACTAGAGTGTAATGGGTGTGTGCTGCTAAAATCTGATAGTTTCAAATATCATTCATGCAGGTTCTTGGGAAGAGTCTCTCCATTAGTAGGTGGGCCTTCTTTAAGTACAAGAATATATGCAGCTTGTCATCCTTCATAGATATATCCAGTGCTATTCCTTCTCTAGAGGCAATGTTTGCACTTGTCGGAAAAGATATCAAGTTAGAAGATTGTCAAATGGAGAGTGACGAAGATGATTGTGGAAAATTTTCAGCTTCACATGTGAAACCTCACAGTTCTACGGAAAATGATGTCCGCTCTAGTGCTGGATCGGTTTATGATGCTGGAGGTTCACGATCTATGGAATTTGAGACTGCTGACCAGAGAGACTTGTCATGCGGTAGATCTTCGGTCCCAAGGGGATTAATAAACCATCATACACCATCTCCTTCCGCAAGAGTGCCTTCAGACTTAAGGAGTAACTCTGCAGATGGTAGGAACAATTTTATTGTTGGAGGATCACCTGCTATTCAAGCGGCGCCCCGTGGACCTTCATCAGGGAAAATTATTTGGTATCTGGACGGAGACCCTAGTGCTTATGACATTTTTCCCGCTTCGGGGCAGCTGTGGTTAGGGTATTTAGGACCAGAAGAAACTGAAGGTCATCTAAGGTTTCAGCTTGATAGGTACGGTCCAGTAGACCGTTTCTTTTTTGATCCAGTGAAAGGCTTTGCCCTAGCTGAATATAGGAGTATAATTGATGCAATCAGAGCACGAGAATATCTGCGAGCCGAATTTCCTTGGCGCATTAAATTTATGGATATAGGAGTTGGTGCAAGGGGGTCTTTCAACGGGGTAGCATATGGTTATTGTACTCATTTGTATATTGGAAGCATCTCTAGCCAGTGGGAGAGGGATGAAATTGTCCATGAGTCACGGCAAGCACTTTATAAGGGACCTCGCATGGTGACTGACTTGTACTACGAACATGCCCTATTGATGGAGTTTGATACACCTGATGATGCTGCCGTTGTCATGGCCCATCTCAGGTTTTTTCGTGGAGAAAAGAGTAAATTTCACATGGCATCAGCCAATCGTCCTTTGCCTCATGAAGGTGGAGTAAGGTTTGTCTCTCTTCCTCCAAGCTATGATTTCTTTGATGACACTAAATTTTTGACGTTTTAAGTGATAAATATCCATACGAGATTTTTTATCTTCTCACACACACTCACGCGTCCTGATTTTTGGTATATTTATGCACTTGGTGTCTTTTTCCTTTGGTATCTTTAGTTTGACGAGGAAGTTTCTTGTCTTAACAGTCATCCAGAGAGCCACCTTCAAATGCCTCCGACATCAAAACCGGATAGTGGATCAGGGGAATATGTGTCCCCCTTGATGAGTACGGATAACCACTGTAATTCTGTTCCTCCTGGAGCTACCTTTCAGCAAAATTGGCCTGCACAAGGAGGTTAGTTTTGTATCTTATCTCTTATGGATCATGGATGATTTCTTGTGACCTCCAAGATTTGTATATGAATTAAAGATCACCATTCCTCAGTTTCAGGGACTCCATGTGTGCCCATGCCAGCTCCAGGACAGGCTGCTACACCGACATCTCAAATTCCTCCATCTCCGTTTGTTCAACAACCCACTTACGCTCCTCCAAACACCTCTTGGGACACAAGATCTCTAAGCCACCAAATCTCTCCAAGTGGTACTGCAATAGCAACATCGTCACAGACTCAAGGACCTCCACCGCAGCCGGTTTCAGGTCCATTTGCGCCGCCTCCCGTGCATCCAGTTTCTCAATCACAAGGACCACAAGTTCAGCAGTTTGATCAGGTGTATCCACCTCCGCCTTTAGGACCTTCATTACCCTCTGCGACACAGCCACCGCCACCGCCACCAGAAATGATGCCACTTCCGCCTCAAGCTCAACCACCTCCTTTGCCTCACGCACATCCACCTATGGTTCCTCCGCCTCCTTGTAATCCACAGTCTCCTCCCCCCTTACCTCCAAAGGTCACACAGTTGTCTGAACCGGATGCTTATGATCATAACGTAGAGCACCATTGGCAGGGTGTACTGTCCAAAAGTGGAGTTCATTACTCCACGATCGTTGCTCAGAGATTGGAATCAGACATTTGTAAATATACAAATGGGTTTTCAGAGGCTGTGCAGTGAGTGTAACAAAACCTCACTCTTATTTGATGCCATTCTGTTCAACTTATGTGTCTTTCTCTTATAAATAATCAAGTGGGATGTGCGATGACATTCGTTTTCTGGCTTTCTACTTTCTGCAGATGGCCAGTTAAATTGGATATGACCAAGCGCACGGATATGAAGAAAGTAAAATCGACTTTCACAAACACGCAGCCACACCAAGTGAGTTTCTATTCTTTTGGTTCTCTCCCATGTACAAAGCTACTATCTTCTTACGGTTTGAGGAACTTTTGTATTGCAGAGAGAGGTTTGTCAGTTAATTCCAGCAACTTCCAGCGATCGTAAAGGGGTAAAATAAAAGTTTTAGTTTCGCTGTATCAGTTAAACCTATATGGCTTGCGTTGCAATAAAACTCTTCAAACTCGCATTAATTTTTTTTTTCATGTGGCAGCTCCAAGATTTCACATCATACTTGAAGCAGAGAGATTGTGCAGGTGTGATAAAGATACCTGTAACAAGCCTTATGTGGGCGAGGCATCTCTTTATTCTTCCCTACTCGGAAGAGACATGTTCCATGCTTTCAGTCACCCCGAGCTCCTCTGAATGTTTGATCGGTTTGGTTTTGCCCAAGGAACCAAATGCTGAGTGCTCGTGACATATAGAGATCCTACTCATGTATCACAGGACAAAAGTAGAGTCATTGCTCAAGATAGTTCGAAATCAGTTTGTAAATGATGAACGTACTAGTGGTGTAATCTCACTCTTTGTTTCAAACCAATTGTACATTGGTGTGAACTATAATTAGCTGTTGAAGTATTGTTATCACTTTGGCATCTTTCCTCTAGATACACTGTATATTAGTATTCTGGTCAGATGTTGTGAGTATGCGTTTTGGTTTGTGACATTCTTCAACCAACAGTTAACGCTCAAACGCAGTTTTACTATCTAAACGCTATTCAGGGAATTCCAATTGGACTGAATGATGGCGTATATCTGCGGCTGCCTCTCTCCCGCCTAATCTTGTGATAGAAACAATCATGTATCACTGGCAAGATGAAAACATCAGATACAACCCCATCCTGCGGACACAGTTTCTGTGAAGGAGTGACCGCCGCTTCTTCTTGACTGATGGTGGAAACACCAAAGAGCTTACGGATGAAACTGCTGTAGTTATGCAATCCAAGATTAGTCAAATAAAAGACAATCCCTGAGAGTATTGGGAATGGTTTCTTAGCTGCGTGTCTTGAAGCCTATAACCAGAATCCAGAAGAGTTATACAGAGGATTCTCGAAGGAACAACACTCCATGATGATTTGCAGCGACTGGAGACTATGCCACAATCTAAATCTATTGCAACTCTTAGAAGCAAAGACAAAGGAAAGCTCATCGATTCTGATACTAGTAGAGCTCTGGTATCTACACGGATGCTCCGATCACATTTCTAGCTTCATCAGAGAGGAAAGCAGCCTTACTTGCACAATATGAGTAGGACAATGAATACAAAGATGACCAAGCAAGAACCCTGAACCTTCTTCTGCTTCAAAGTGGGGAACCAGGAAGAATCCTCAATTCTATGTCAAAGATGGTAAGAACTACAATTATTTAGGGATTTTTTTTATTTTATTTTCTTGTTATACGGGAACAAATTTAATGGTTACAAAAGTAAAGAAAGAAGTACAATCTTTCACAGGTGGTCTTCTTCTTTGCACGTTTCATACTCGCAGAAGCCTCTACTTCATTCTGAAAATCCATCCCAAAGACAGATGGCAAAGTAAGGAGAAGGACAAATATAATAGAATAAGAACAAGAAGCAAAAGATGATCATTCATACTTGCCATGATCAATCTTATAGGCTTTTCGTACCATTAATCACCAAAAGAAAGTATGTATTGAGGATGATGTTCAAGACATGAGCATAAAATTGCAGATATCATCAGGAGTTCTTGTCTCTTTTCCCAGAGCTCAGTTGTTAAGGCATTTTTTCATTAGTATACACTGTAGTGTCATGATTTGTTATAATATATATACTTTAAACACATGGTTTAACTTTTTAAGAAGCGAACCTAATTGTAATATAAATACTTATTCATACATCTGAAAAGAAATTTAAATATATTTTACTTGTGGTATTCAAACAACTACACGGGTTGTGAGGTCTACGTTATGCAAGAGATGAGAGATCTTAATGGCACATGCTGGAATTCTCTTTTTATCTTATCTATAAACTTGGCCTCTTCCCACATTTTTAAGTCTAGATGTCTTTATTCATTATGGCTTATGAGGATCAACCTTATTTGCTAATCCCTCCATCGCATTTAACCAAGTACTACTAATTTCGAATAACGACAGTAAAATATTAAATGTTGGATTACAGATTTTTTTTTTTGATAAAGGGCTGGATTACAGTGAATTCAAAACATAAAAGTAGAGGAAATATTTAATATCAATTACTTTGAGTCGAAAATCAGGTGTTAATCAAAAACAAAAAAAAGTTCTATCTATCAGGTAAATTACATGAAAACAATCAAAACATTGTGGTCTAGGGAAAAAAAAATCAAAACATTGTGGAATTTATTGATAATTAAATTTTAGTGGATTTAAAAATTCAAATATATTATGTATTGTTAGATTAGTTTTTATTTATTTATAACGACTGCTTTTTTTTTATAACGACTGCTTTATTGTTAGATTAGTTATTAAATTCAAATTTATTAATACAAGTTCGAATAAAGTGTTTTCAATCTCATAGATTATTTATAGACTTGATTTAAGAGTGAATGTTAATAGATTTTGGAAAATTATGCTAAAATAGAAAGTTACTACATAACTTCTAAGAATTAAAAAATATTATAAATTAAAAAAGTTAAAATAAGATCTATAACATTTTTTACACGAGGGCTATAAAATTAATAAAACGTAGGTGTGTCCAAAATTAAATGAAATCATAGTCGTTGCCAAAAAAAAGTGAAATCATAAAAGTCACGTCGGCATATCAGGATCCAACGGCATACAATTAGCCACGTGTGAGAGCATATTCCGCAGATGGGAAAGGTTTGATTCTTCTTCGAAATCACCGAGTCGAGAGTCCGCTACGCCTCTTTAGTCTTTGATATATAAACAAAAACTCGCCGTTCTCATCCTCACGTTTCTCTTTCTTCGTTCCGTGGCCCAAAGTCTCTGAAACTTTCTCGACCTCTCTCTCTCTAATCTCTCCCTGAAAAGAACCCTCTCTTTAATGGATACATCGCCTCTCCGATCTCATTCCTCAACGTTCTCCTCAAGACTTTTGTTGCTCTTCTTCTGTAGTATTCGTGCTTCTTCTGTTTCCCATCGTAATCCTTGTAATTGACTCGGAAGCTCTATAACTTGCACCGCTTCGTTGAATAGTTGATTTTGGATTTGATATAGGAAAAAACCATGGGGAGGAGTAAGCTTCTCTTCTCGATTTTTGAATCTTTTTTTTGATTTAAGTGGTTTAGAGGAATGTTTGATTTATTGTTTTATTATTATTGGCAGAGTCTCAGCGTAAGAATGTCCCCATGGATTTGTTTGATAGTGATGATGATACAAGTAGTATAAGCTCTTCCTCCACCCTGCGGTCTGAGAGGCCGACCGGCATGGATGAAGTTCAGGTTCACAAAGATGTTTTGTTGGATCAATCTCTCGATGCTCTCTATGAGAAAAGGTAGAGACTTTCGTTGTGGGTTTTAATTCTTTGCCCTCAAAGCTTTGAGCTTTATTGCTTGTGTTTTGATCAAAAACTGATATTTGGATTGTTTTCTGGATGTGAAGGAGTTCAACGAGAGAGCAGGCTTTAGCCTCCATTGTTGATGCTTTCAACAGCGACTTGCAGCTTGAGTTTGTCGAAAAGAAGTAACCATCTCTTACTCGTTGCATTTCAATCACTTTTACATAATAATCGTAGCAGTTAGCAATTACCATCTACATGCTTAGCTTACATATTAACTAAGAATTAATCATACCTTGTACATATTAACTAATTTGGTGTTCGGTATTGATGACACCTGATTGATTGTATCTCACCGATGCAGGTTTGCCACTTTATTGCATCAGTGTTTACACTGCACCAAGAAAGGGTCTAGCAAGGAGACCTCTTTAGCATCACATGTTATTGGTTAGTCTTCAAGTAACAGGCAACTTCAGTAGTTTTTATATTGAGCTATATTAATAGTTAATGTGGCGTTTGCAGGGTTGCTAGCACTGACTGTTGGACTTGGGGATCAATCTCAAGAGATTCTTGAAGAATCCGTCACTCCTCTTTCTCAGGCCCTTAAATCTGGCCGTGAAGCCTTGAAAATAACCTCGGTAAGGATGTTCTGATAATCGAGTAGTGTGTTATTCTGTTAAAAGTTTCTAAATAAGGCTCTTCTTGGATGTACCGTTTTTGATATCCTACCGTTTCACTGTAGATTCTTGAGTGTTTAGCAGTCATAACCTTTGTTGGTGGGACCAATTCGGAGCAAACTGAGAGATCTATGCAAATAATATGGCAAATGATTCACCCCAAACTAGGTTCTAATGTATGTATCTTACTCTTTTCTCATGTTAAACCGAGAGATCTATGCAGATTGTATGTTGTTTAATGTAAAGTATATAGTAGGCTCACATGTAAGTTGGCTTCTTGCGTAGGTTGTTGCAACCAAACCTTCACCTGCTGTGATAACTACTGTTGTCTCTTCCTGGGCGTTTCTGCTCACAACAGTTGACCGATGGGCCCTAGGTCCCAAAATTTGGCAAGAGTAAGTGGAGCGTGAGGCATTTTAATTTGACCTAGTGTCACTTACCAATGTATGTATAACTGATTAGAAATATTGATACCGCTACAGGACCGTAACTTATCTCTCCTCACTGTTGGAAAAGGATGACCGATCTGTACGTATAGCTGCTGGTGAAGCGCTTGCTCTGATATTTGAGTTTGGAACTCTAGAAAAGTTTGCTGCCGAAGCCAAAGAATCTGCTGCTAATGGATCGGTGAAAGAAGGAAGTGTGTCACAGGAGGCATTGATTCACATGCATGGCCTGAAATCCAAAGTCGTTAATCAAGTTAGGGACCTCTCTGCAGAGGCAGGTGGTAAAGGTTCTGCTAAGAAAGATCTCAACACACAACGTAACTTGTTCAAAGATCTTGTTGAATTTCTTGAGGTATTGCCTTCACCTTTTCTATGATATATTGCTCCTGATGAGGTTTATGTTTGGCTCCCTTGGTTGGATTGTTATATGTGATTTGTTGTAATTAATGATGATTAGGATGGCTACGCACCTGAAACCTCTACAAAGGTTGGAGGAGACTATTTACAGACGACAACTTGGTATCAGATGATACAGGTTTCTCTCAATCTTTATGGGACTTGTTATGTTGTTTGTCTCTTTATCTTCTTGTGATTGGTTTTTAACATGTACATGTTGCTTTTCAACAGTTAAATTTCTTAAAGCATTTCCTTGGGGGTGGCTTTATCAGGCATATGCAGGTCTGTTTTCTTATTTGCCAAGTGTCACACACTAAGAGTCTTTAGGTTTGGTTCTTTAAAAGCTGACTCTTTGCTGTTTCTTCATTCAATATGGCAACCACAGGAGAATGAATTCCTTCATGATGTATTTAGTTTCACTCCAAAGAAGATTGGTGGACGAGGTTCTACTATGTCTAGTGAAGAAAAGGTTTGTTTTGCGATCTGCATGTTCCTCCTCTTTGGTTCATTGATTTGTTTCTGGTTTTAACCATGAGCGGTATTCATTAATGGCAGAGGATGTTTAAATCGCCAAACTCAGCTCTCAACAAAGCAAGGACGCAATTCCTGAACAAGCAGAGGATGCTAGCTAAGGTATTAAATAATATATAAAATTGTGGGTGTTCTCTTGGGGATTTTGTTGTTCATAATGTATAACGGAAGTGTGTTTTTTATTGTGATTATAGAACATGAACGATGGGCATTATGCAGCAACGGTGGAGAACGAATGATTGACTTCTCACTATTGATTTTAAAGCTATGCAAAACTTTGCTGCTGTCTTTGTTGTTGATGATTGATGTGATGTACCCATAGAATCACTTTTGCTGTTTCTTCTTATACTTCTTTTACTGTCGAATGTTATTACTGTGACAAACCAGTTGTTGCTCTCGGAGAGCCATTTGAACAATTGTACGTTTAGCTGAGATTCAGAATTGAAATCGCAGATTTATACCAGTCTGTGTAACCAATAACATGTGTTTTGGTTTTCCTCTTGATCTTCTAATCCCTATGATTCCGGTCATGCATTCTTGGTCTTTTTATCATAAAAGAACACCAACAGTTCTGTGTCTGAACTCTGAAGCAACAGCCTATATTGCTATCCTCCCCTTCAAGCTCTCACATTGCCGCTCTCCCAAAGTGATTCAGTTGCAGTTGAAGATTTTGGTAGGTCTACACCAATACTGGTTAGTCTGTTCTGTACCCACTAATCAATCTCGTATCCGTCTCGAATTTTTTAAATGTTCTCTCATGAAGCCAATCACGAAGATGCAACGGAAATGTGGAGAGATCTGATTTTTTTTGCGGTTCGAATACGAAATACCAGCTTGTACAGTCCGTTAGGTCCGCATAGGCTCTGAAAGTCTTCAGCAAGTTTGAGTACAATTATATTCGTCTATGGAGTGTAGAAAACATAAACTGCATCTTTTTTTTTTTTGAACACACTTGCTTTTTGTTTTCCATCGAGTTTTAATTCATAGGTCATAAACTGCATTGTAGTGGTATGAACAAACTCTATTTAACTAGCAAACATATCGTTTTACACAACAAACCATCATAAACCGCATGATAGAGATACTATGAGTGCCAAGATTGCACTCGGCACAACAAACATGGAAGAAAGTCAGAAGACTGCCCGAAACTTTTGCTTCTTAGTCGCTCCAATTGTCTTTATCTTCGGCAACTTCTTCATCTTGCACCTGCCATCGACACAATCTTGATCATAAACACATTCACAACACGAAAGAAATTGAAGTAGCGACAAGAATATTAAAGCTCAACCATTTCGTCTTCCATGGATCCACCTGGTGACCACACGAGTATTTGTCTATCTGCACCACTTGTGTATAGCTCCTATGAGCAAGCATTACAAAGTCATTCGGATTCAGAGGTGTTTTCAAAACTTCAAATGACTCTGGAGATTTGGAAAGATTTGAGTTATACCTGATCAGTGGAATTAAAGCAGCAAGTGTGCACGCTTTCGTAGTGTCCACGAAACATCATTGTTGTTCTACCCGACCACATGCCAAAAGCCTTATAATACACAATTGCAGCGAAGAGTCATTGTATAACGCAAGTAATGGAATGAGAAAAGATTTGATAATGAGAATATAGCAGGTTGATGAGACTACCTTCACAGTCTTCATGCATGGAACAAACACAAGAGCTGGATCATCGCTTGTAGCTAACTGAATCGCTTTGCTGGTCTGAAGGCGCCCAGTTTCAAAGTTCAAAAGGGTATTGCATCCAGATTGAGTATCCCACAGCCTTATTCTTGAATCAGACCCTAAAACATATTATGCAAATGCAATATAGTACATTAGACTCTGAACGTGGAGGCATTTAATCCCATATAGCATCACCAAATTTACAAATAGTAATCAGTTCTTGCAACCACTTGATGCATATATTATAAGAATTAATCAACGGATGCTGCCTGTACCAATTTATGGTCGTTCAAATAGATACCCTAAAGTACAAAGAAAGTAGCCATGACCATAAGAACCTTACCAGCGCTAAGAAGATACATCCCATCGTTAGTTGCCTTTAATCCAGTAACAACACCGTAATGAGCCGTGGCACGATCTAGAGTAGACAACATTCCAGGATGAAGTCTCTTCTGTCTAGGCTTCTCCACTGAAGGTTTACCGCTAGATGATCCCTTCATATTATGGCTGCCCGTGTGTTTACTCTGCAGCGTCTTCAGCCTATTTTTGCCCCCTGAAGAAGATTTTTCAGCTGAAACCTGTATGTATGAGAAGATAATAGAACTTACTAAAGGACTCCCCTCTCAAACAAAACAAAACAGATATTGAAGTCCTTTAGACACGCAGGGCTAACTAGATATACAATGACAAGAACAAATTCGGTTTGAACAGACCTTACTACTAACCGCTGTATGCTTTAAAATCGGTGGCCGAACCCCAAGTTGTGTAACTGATTGATCTAAAACACGGAAGCATCCAGCACGTCTGATGTCCCAGAAGCGTATAGCACCATCACATCCCCCAGTGTACAAAACCCACTCGCTGGAAGTAGACCATTCCACCGACATAACACCATCTGGCGTATCACATAACACCAAGACAATGAAAGCAAGAGTCTATAGTATCTACTAAGATAATGCGTGAGAGAATGCTTCTGAAGCAACAAAAGGAAAAATTAAAAAAAAAATAGCCATACCACGGTGACCAGATAAGGTATGAGAGAAAGCTCCAGAAGCTATATCACAGAGGCGAACCTGAACATCCTCAGTGCCAGCAGCAATAAGCGTGTGAGACATAGCCAAAGAAGACATGGCAGTTCTATAAACCTTCCCAGGCATCTTAAAATCCACAACCGCCTACCAAATAAAAAAAAACAATCATTAAAAAAAAAGAAAAGAAATATAATCTTGAAATTTGACAAATCACAATCAATCAATCAGACCTGAGCAGTATTGGTATCCCAGACTTTGACGAGATGATCAAAAGAACCTGTAACGAAGAGGCCAGTGTCAATGGGATACCAAACAGCAGAAGAAACGGCAAACTTATGCCCATGTTCATGTCCCTTGTCCACACTAAACACACACTTGTGCTTCCCTATAAGACCACTTGCCTCTGTATCAGTCGCGCGCTGAGTGTCGAACACGGCAGCTGAACCATCCGATGCTCCTGACAGCAAGTACCTCCCTTCCGTCAAATCAACCTGATTCAGTTAGTTAGTTAAGTTAGTTAGTTAGAGTTGAAAGTTTGAAACTTTTTTATTAAAGTGATTATTATGTACCTGAAGGGAGTTGACGGAGCCACGGTGAGGAGAAACGAAATCTTTGCGATTAGAGAGTTGGAGAGAGGAGACGCGACGCGATTTGAGTTGGTTCGCGAAGGAATTGGGAGGGGTTCGACCGGTTTCTCTGGCTTGGATGGCTTGCCACATTCTCCTAGCATCTCCACTTTTTATTCGATTTTAAAGTTTGAAGCTTTGATCATGCTCCACCTCGATAACCCCCCCCTTTTTGATCCAAGTAAGGATTTTTGATTGATTGATTGATAACAAATCTGAAACTAAAAAAAAAACACTTAAAGAGAATATTTAACTTTTTCTTTGCGTCGGTGAAAACCAAAAAAAGTACTTCAAGCCGCTGTTGACTTTTTATGCACGTTTTTAAATTATGGAAAAGGTATAACTTTTAGTATTATCAAAAATGTTATAAGTATGTGATTTATATTTTAATATTATATATTGTGTAACTCTATAATGTTATTTGTTAGGATTTTTCGTAGACATTACTAATATATAATTATGTTTTATACATTTTAATTTTTTACTAATTATTACCACATACTGATATACTTTAAGTTTGGTAAAATAAATTTATAATATAAAATAATTAAATAAAAGATCTCGTTCATTTTTTTTTAATTCTACATTTTGTATAAAATATATTTTTAAAGTTATTTATTGATACAGTAGAAAATATATCGTTTTAAAATAATTTATATTTTCCAATTTGTGTTTAAATAATATCCTTTAGCATTTATTATTTTAGTATATTGCAGGATTTTTATAAGTAAATACAATTTAAGTAATTTAACCATATTATTTTACTATATTTTATTGATATATGATTTTTTGAATTTATGAATTAATTTTTTATTCTTTGGTTATTAACATAAATTTGAAAATATTAAACCACTTTGATTTTTACAACATATTTTTGTGTTGCATTTCAAAACATATATACTTCATCATCTATGATTTTTATATTTTTAAAATTTTGTAATATTATCATTTGAATTTGAAATATTTCTTTTAAATTTTATATTTGGTCTATAAAATTTTGAAAATTACGTAACTATTTTGAGCTTGAAAAATTATATAAATTTCAATTTTTATTAAACTAATGCATTATTTATTTTTTTAAATATTTTTTGGTAAGATTTTTTATTTTTTCTCAACTTATATGGTTAAAATTCAAAATAAACATTAAATTTATAAGGTAAATTGTTTTATTAGTATTTTTAATTAATTATTAGATTTCAAAGTTTTAAAATAGAAGATTTTATAAATAACACTTAAACTAAAGGTTAGTAATATATTATATATATTTATATATAATCATTTTAGATAATATATTATTGTGATTTTCAAATTAAATAAATAGATAATATGTTGTTGTAGACATAAACGTTTCAATATGTCAACAATTTTATTTTCCTATATAAAATATTACATAATTTATGAAATTTAATAATTTTAAATGGTGGATGATATTATAATCTTTTTAAATGGTGAATTATAGCTTTTAAATGTTAATTTACCAATTTATATTATTTTCATATTTAATCTATCACTTCCATTTTTGTAAAATATAGACTGTAAATATAAAATTTATAAAAATATCATTGGATTTACTTTTTTTTATAATAAAATTTAATTAAAATATAATTATAATAACATTATATTACCAATTACTAAAATTTTCAATGCATTGGTTTTAAAATATTAAAACTTCTAGTAAAATTGTGTTAGATTTTTCCAACATATATTGTCATAACTAAAAGTAAAATTTATTATTTTCAAAAAAAAAGTAAAATTTATATGTATTGTTAAATTTGATTTATTGTTAATATTATTATAATTATTAAGATTTTTATAAAACTTATATATTTAATAGATTAATGTGAATAATAAAATTGATGTAATTAATGAATCGAATCTAATATGATTTTATGGTTAGAAAAATTGTATTTTTCTTTTAATAGAGAAGATATATTATATAATTAAAATTTTTATTATGAATAGAATAGAATTTTATTTTGTTTTAAATAAAATTTTATTTAACAATTATTTTATAATAATATTACATTACTTATTAAGAAATTAATCAATGCATTAAATTAAAAAAAAACATATGAAACAATTTAGTAAAACAAAAAGAACAAGTCAGACCAAATACTAAACCTCCGAAAATTAGCAAGTACTTTGGGTTGTGCCAACTCCTTTATTATCATCAATAGTCTTTTGCTCGGATCAAAACTATAGTTTTGATTTTATGGATCTAATACCATAAATACTGAACTTTGGATCCTTAGAATCACTAGTCCATAATTTGGATCACTTAGAGCATCATTAACCCTAAATTATTAAGTGGGGTGTTTAAAAAAGTTTTTTATCTGAAAAAGAAAAATTAAAAAAAAGAACCAATTAGCAGCTTGTTCACTGACAAACAGTTCAAGCAACATCACTTTCAAACTCTTAATTAAGCATTTTCATCCTCTTCTACTCTTTCTTCTTCCTTTTTTTAATTAAAAAAATTGTTAAGCACTCCTTAAGCAACCATAGTTAATGGTGCTCTTAACTTTATGCTCTTATACCTCAGTATTTAGTACTATCGTAACACAGATGGATACAACATCTACAGACTTAATGGTCATGAAAAGATGACTCAAATGGTCATGAAAAAATATACTGGCCATAGTGATCATGCAACATGACAAACACTTATTTTTTCTCTTTTGTTTCCCACCATATAATCCTACGTCCTAACTAAGCAGGTCCAGTTGTACGGTCCAAACACTTTTTATTTGTTTATTTTTTTCTTTTCTGACTTTTTTGGTTATCAACACACTATTGGTCTTTTTCGTAAAATCGTAAGAAAATATCCGGCATCATATTACAAAATATCCGGCATCATGTTTGTGTGGATTTTGTGTCGCTTGTTGGTTTGTTGGAAATCTACCCCTAAAAACGAAAAACTCCTACAATGTTTTTTTCTTTAATTGACTCGCAGACAAATATGTTTGGCTTACTTCGACTCACCGTCCAACTCCTAGATGTTCATAATAGATTAGTAAGACAACATCTCATTTTGTATCTAATTCTGATAATGACGGAGTTATATAATTTTTTGACTGGAGAAATTGATGCATGAACCTTACATTTCACACTAGAATGCTTCTAATTAGTCATTAGCGAAGTAAAATTCGAACAACCCTCGCTGAGAATAAAACCCATTGTAAAGCTATTATGTGATAAGCCATCATTACTGATTACCCATAAGACAGATCTGATATCCATTCGTGTTTTGAGAGGAAAAAAGAACAATCAAGATAAAGTTGACATCTCAACAAAAGGTAGCCACATGATTGAAACATACATTTGTCAACCAACACCATTCGGGTTGCCAGAGATAATCATTTGTCACCTTATTTATATTATTAATGTTTTACTTATATTTATGAAAGTTGTACAATGTATTTAATATGTTTGCTTACATACCTAAGCTTAATCATCAAGTGGATTGTCATATGGTCATAATACCCATTGCCGTCGTGTCGACATTTAGATCTGACCCGGTTCTTCAAATCTAGCTGGTAAGCTACATATGATATAGGACATTGATATGTCAATCTCAGAAACATTAAAACTTATAACCCATCAACCCTTTTGTTTTATCGTCTTTAACTCTTGAAGTGTAATAACTAAGACCATGGTAGACAAAGACCATAGCTAGCCAAAGAAAAACGACCTAAACTTAAAACCCATATTGATTAGAATTTCTAAAACGTTTTCAGTCTTTGTTTTGTTCATTTTTAAATTAAGTTTGAGCACTTCTGTTTTATATTCGGTTAGCAATATTTATTTACTTATATCAATTTCAACTCATACTTTATGAAGTAGTTTTCCATTTTAAGGCTACGCTTTCAACTCTCTTATTTATGAATCGGCTTTCGCTGCTATGGTTGAAACTGTTTTCTAAATTTTTTCTCTTATTCTCTCAAGCATCTTTATTTCTACATATTCAAATTTAAAAGTTTTCAATACGAGCAAAGTCCTACACATGGAGGATATGCATATTGCAGGGAGTAATGGACTACAAGTCCACAAGCTTAGTTTCTGCGCAATGTCACTTATATGCTCCTAGGAGGATATGAATGGACCACAAGTCTACAATCCTAACGAAAAAGGAACCCAAATCGTAGACTGGAATGACAGATATTAATGCTCATTTCCATATGTGATTATGAAGATAAATTATAAGAGTTATACGTCATAACTACTTATGTATGACGTTATATATTTCGATTTACTTTTAGTTCACGAGTTTCTTTTTTTTTCTCTAAATGTCAGATTTATTTTACGAAGCTTACAGAAAAATGTCAAAACGGATTTTATATATGAATATATCAGCCCTGTTCGGGAAGAAGATGCTGCCGTCAGCGTCCAGTAACCTGAAATTTTCTAGATACAAACCACGACGAAACAAACACAGATGAGAGAGAAAGTGATCGCTAGCGTCTAATGCGACATTGGATTTTCGAAAATGATAAACACTATTAAATCCGGCAATCTAAAGTAAGTTATACCAAAACTTTTAAATGAGAAAAAAACTTTTAAATAATGAGCCTGCGACTAATTCCAGCTAATATATTTTCAACTACACGTTTTAAATATCGTCGCTGAAGCTAGTTTCAACGTCTCTTCAAAGAACAGGGCTTCATCATTATTCTAGCTACCTATCATATGCATTTGTATATGTAATGAAAAAATCAAAAATCAATGGGTCTGACTGAATAGTACATGTGGCGTTATATTTTTGGTGGAAAATATTTTTACTTCCACTTCAGTTAATATTAAAACCAATCAGATTCAAAGTTTTTCACCTACTTTTCTGTCAGTAACTATTTAAATAGAGTAAAATTGGTTGATTTTTTCCTCTTGTTCTTCAAAGAGAAAAATGTATTACGCTTGATTTGACATCTTTTCTTTTTTTTTATTATATTTATTTACTCAAGTAGTGTTACTCTCAGTTCCTCTATGATTATTAGGGAAAATCGGCCAATTCATACATCAACAGAAGGTCGCGGTCCCGATCAGTACATCAACACGGACTCTGTGCTAAAACATACATCAACACCAAATATATTCAAATTTCATACATGAACAAAGATATCTAGGTTTATACATACATTGACCGAATCTCTGTTAGTCAAAAGTAACGGATGCTGATGTGCGAAACAGGAACGGATAGAGCTTCCCTAACTAGAACCTACCCCTTTAATATTTTATTTAATTAATAACAAATAATAAAAATTCCATGTTCATGGGTGGAGTCGAACCCGGGTTCGGACAAAACTGAACCTTACACCAAACCATTATACCAAACGAGATTATTGGTTGTGTATCTATTGTGTCTTACTTATAGCTAATATATTTGTTTCATATATTTCTAATTATCTAAAATTAGTTCTACAAATATAAAAATTCTAAGTAATTGTGTTTAATTACCTTAATTCTTGTTATTGCGTTCTAAAACAAATCAAAATTTCAAATAAACAATTTAAAATCAAAAAACATTTTCAAAATTTTAAAAGAGAATATGCAATAACTTTTTTAAAAACAAAATTGAAAAACAATTTCAAAATATTATTATAAAATTTTTGAATTTGAAAACTGTATAATTTGAAACTATTTCAAAAAATATTTTTAGTTTTTATTTTATTTTTTATTTATGATTTATTTGAACAATTAATTAAATATAAATAATTATTTAAATAAATATAGTTCTATAAATATAAATAATTATTTAAATAAAGAATAAATAAAAATATTTTTAATAGTTTTGAATTATATGTTTTCAATTCATACTTTTTATAATAATTTTGTGGAAAATCATTTCAATTTTTTTTCATATTTTCTTTTTAAAGTTTGAAAATGCGTTTTTGATTTTCAATTTTTCTTTTTGAATTTTTACTATTTTAGAACACAATAACAATAATTAAAGGTAACTAAACAAAATTTCTTGGAATTTATATATATATATATATATATAATATATGTGGAACTAATTGTAGATAATTAGAATAATATGAAAAAATATTTAGATATAAATAAGACACAATAGATAACAAAATCAATAATCTTGTTTAGCACAGTGGTTGAGCGTTAGGTTTACTATTGACCGAACCCGGGTTTAACTCCACCCAACAACATTGATTTTTTTTTTTTTTTTTAAAATAAAAATATAAAAACCACGTCAGCATCCGTCAAAGCCACGTCAGCATCCGTTACTTTTGACTAACAGAGATACGTTCAATGTATGTATAGACCTAAATATCTTTGTTCATATATGAAATTTGAATATATTTGGTGTTGATGTATGTTTTAGCACAGGATCCGTGTTGATGTATTGATCGGGACCGCGATCCTCTGTTGATGTATGAATTGGCCGATTTCCCATGATTATTACGCCCAGTTACGCTAACATTTACCAATCGCACTCAATAGATCACACAGATTTCATATCTATGGAGTTATGACAAAATAAGTTCCCCACAAGCCACATCCATACATGTGAACTCAACCATATCCTTGAACAATATACATAATTATATACTCCTTCTGTTCCTAAATAAAAGATATTTGAGGTAAAACACATTCATTAAGAAAATTACTTTTATCAAAATGAAATATTATAATTATAAATTAAAAACTATCTGATCAATTACAATTTAGAACTATTAAATTTAATTGGTTACACAGTTTTTGATAAAGTTAAAATTATCTAGAAATATGAAAATAATTACATATTGGAACAAAAAAATTATTCTAATTTCTAAACATTTTATATTTAGGAACAAAGGGATCACTAGCAAGCTAAAAAATTTGCTAATAAATTATCATTTGTAATACTATCAATTTTCAAAACAGAAATGTTATATAAGAAGTTCAATGTATCGACTTGCTTAATAAAACCCTAAACAAAATGATGATAACAACCATAATAAAAGTTAACCATAAACACGTTGCAGTTATCAGATTTTGAAAATTATGAAATTGACAAACAAATATTTGTGTACTGTAAGTGCGAATGTTAGAAAAACTTTAATATAAAATTATATCAACACTGTGTTATTTTTGTGTTCAAAAAAAATACAGTGTTATTTATGTATATTGTAATATATTTGGGCTTTTTGAGCAGATGAAAAAACAGACCATATAAGTCTAATTACATAATCTTTTTTTTTTGAATGTAATCTAATTACATAGTCAGTTACAGATGCCGCCATTATTAGACCAATAGAAGAAGAGATAAGATCCATAATTGCGTATTAGTTAATCTTGACCTTATTAATTGAAGTCAGTTCGTTTATAATTGACGTGGAACATAAATAAATATCTGGAGCAAAATTTAAGTCACCTGAGAAACAATTACATGAAAAGATATTATATTCTTGCAATGTTTACAAAAGAATCCCACACTTAAAAATATTTAGAAACAACCTCATTTGATTGATACGAAACAAAATCACAAATTGAAAATAAAATTATCCTAATCGGGAACACACGGATACGCAAGTACCGACTACATCACTTACCAACTGCATAAGATTACATCAACGGTTATATTATATTATAATAAGGTCACTTGTTTTATATATAGTAAAACCTGTGCATTTATTTACATAATGCATAGGTATGGTTTTGTTTATTGTTCATAATAATCTTTATATATTATGGTCAAACAAGCTTAAGAAGTTCCTATTAATAAATTCAAAATCCCCACTAAATGTAATTGGGTCTGTTGAAGAAATTATGCAGTTAATGTACGATTTAGGAACTTTATCAAATTTGGAGGGGTTTAACGGTAATATTTGTAAAAAAAATAAAAAAAGAGAGAGAGAGAGAGAGAGTGTTATCAGAACGAACTCTTTCGTCTGCATCCAAGCCTTTAATCAGAGCTGCTTCGGTCACGGTTTCTAGAAAATCATTACGATCACATAACTCACAAAAGTCCCTCTCCAAAAAGCTCGAGAAAAGAGGAGTCTGGATAGTCACAGAGAGAGAGAGAGAGGAGAGAGAGAGAGGAGCCAGCTTTGTTGCGGTGCAAAGAAGCAAATCTGACAGTTTTGCAGAAACAAGAGAGAGAGAAAGAGCAAGGAATCGAAGTTTTGGTTCTTCTTCCACCCGAAGCAAACTAAATGCTCATACAAAGTTTACATTTTTCTTCACTCATAGAGAGAGAGAGAAAGAAAGAGGAATTGAATCGATCTCACTTGTGTCTCTCTCTCTCTCTCTGCTCTATTGATCTGTACGGAACTACCCTCTTCCCTGTTCTCTAGTTTCAGCCTTTCCAGGACCTGGGTTTGATCATTAAAGCCGAGATCTTTCTTTTCCTTGAAGTGGGTTCTGCTTAATCTCTGGTAAGCTTCGAGCTTTCTGCAAAATGTTATAGACTTTTGGGGAGCTTCAGTTGCAGTTAGAGCAAGTTATCAGAGGGTTGGAGTTATTGTTTCTCTCTGTTACAGGGTTGTTTAGTTAACATTTGTGAGAAAAAAGTTTGAGTCTTTTTGGTTAATACTGCTCAGCTTTTTTTTGTAAGATTTGACTTTTCCATCTAACAGCAACCAACCAGTGACTATTGCTTTTTCTCAGGCTAAAAGGTTTGAAGCCGTTTGGGGAGTTTGAGGATTTATATGTTTGGATTCGTATGTGATCGCAAAAGACAGTAGAGAGATGCCTCCTTCCCCGGCATTGAGATGCTCCCCTGGCAGGGAACTACAAGGTGGGAATAAACATAGAAGAGGACACAGCATTGAGTATGGGATACTGTTCAGAGATAAAGACGAAGATCTTGCCTTGTTTAATGAGTTGCAAGACAAAGAACGTGATGACTTCTTGCTTCAGTCATCTGATGATCTTGAGGATGTATTTTGTAAGTTGTTTTTTTTTTTCTTATGCTGGCAGCAAATCAAGATATTCCTTTTTGTTATGTATCATTAATTCATTCCTTCTAAATTTGGGCATCTTTTATCTTTTAGCTACAAAATTGAAGCACTTTTCAGAGTTCACCATTCCTGTTCAAGGAGAGAGTAGCAGATTGCTGACTGCAGAAGGAGATAAGAACGACTATGATTGGTAGCTTTCTTATCCAACTTTTGCTTCTGATTCCATAAACTTTAGTGTTGGCATTACTGTAGTAATCTGGCACAACCTTTTTAGTTGTCTTACAAAGCTTACTGCAAAATCAATGAAAGGTTACTGACGCCTCCAGACACACCACTTTTTCCTTCATTGGATGACGAACCTCCAGCAGCTCGTGTTGGGAGGATAGGGAGACCGCAGAGTCAGATTTCCTTATCTAGATCATCCACGGTATTCATCTATACTATATTTACACTGTTGATGGTCTTGAATCAAAATCTTACTGCATTTCCTAATTCACTGTGATGAATATGTAGATGGAGAAGAGACGCCGTAGTAGTAGGGGCAGTGCAAGCCCAAATCGCCTAAGCACATCACCTCGTGCTGACAATATGCAGCAGACAAGGGGAAGGCCATCCTTAGCACGCCATCCTAGTCCTTCATCTGGTCCACGATCAGTTACCCCACCAGTTAGGAGGATTTCTCCTAGTCCAGGGAAACAACCCTCAGGACCTGTATCAAGATCTCCCACTCCAACTTCCCGAAGGATGAGCACTGGCTCAACAACCACCATTGCATCTCCAGCTCTCAGAGGCACTTCTCCTGTCAGAACTACCCCTGGCAACTCTGTTTCACCCAAAATAAAAGTGTGGCAGTCAAACATTCCTGGTTTCTCCTTGGATGCGCCACCAAATCTCCGAACTTCTTTGGGTGATCGACCTGCATCCTATGTAAGAGGTTCGTCACCGGCTTCCAGAAACGGCAGGGATGCAGCAGCCTCAACGCGCAGCAGGCAATCTGTCTCTCCTAGTGCTTCCAGAAGTGTCAGTTCATCTCACAGTCATGAGCGTGACCGGCTTAGTTCTCATAGTAAAGGCTCTGTAGCATCATCCGGAGATGCTGATCTCCAATCTCTACAGTCTATTCCAGTACGTAGCTCAGAACCTCCAGTTTCAAAGAGAGCTAGCCTTTCTCCAAATAGCAGAACTTCGAGATCGTCAAAATTACAATCACCTGGTTTAGCACCAAGAAGGCCGTTTGAGTCTGCTCTTCGTCAAATGGTACATATTAAGCAGCCCATGATTCTATGGATTTTCATTACCATTCTAAAGTTCATGTTTTAACTTCTTCTATGATCTACTTTTGTCATTCAGGATCATCCTAAAAGCCATCATAGCATGTTTAGGCCTCTTGCTTCTAGTCTTCCTAGCACAGGCATCTATTCTGGGAAAAGTAGTACGTCTTACCATCACTTAATGCTAAGACATTCTTCTCCACCGGTGGGGAGCAATTCAAGTCCTACCCAAGTTACAGGCTTCATGCCAGATACTAAAGGGAGTGATCCAGTCCCTGTTTTCCAGTCTGAAGATGAAAATTTGGATTATCCTGATAAACATGGACAGGTTAATAATACCTTTGGCATGGTAGATTTATTAAACGAAGGTAGTAGACATGAGAGTCACGAGAGGTCTTTCAGTGATCAGCTTGGTGATATGGATCATGGTCATGCTGTTGAATGCGAGTCTAGTGTGAATGAGGAGGCCAGCCACCATGTTTCTGATGTTGAAAACAGTTCGACTCTTGGCACTAACTTTTTAGAAGGAGTCGGTCTTGAAACTATGGAGGTTTGTGGTAGATGTGGCTCCCACTATCGTGCCACTGAAGCAAATAGAAGCGAGATAAATATTTGTCCAGATTGCAGGGAGGAACACAACTTTGTGGAAACAGATCCCACTGGAACAACAAGATCTCTTGATGAGAACTCCCTGAAACAGCCTCAGGAGATTTTTGATGAAAAAGAGTCTTTTGCTGAGACAATTCCTGCCATAGATGTGCTAGAATCGCTGCCTGATGCTATGGCTGAGGCAAAGACAGCAGAAAACATTGAGCAGTGTGGCGAGCAAGAACATAATCATTTGCGCGAGAGCCCTCTTTCCAGGGCTTTGGGAGAGCAAGATGTGGAGACAGGAACAGGAACAAAAGATAGAGAAAATCAGCTTTCTGAGAAGCATAATGATTTGAAGATTGGCTCTTCAGAAGTGAGGGGGGTTCCTTTGCTTATAAAGAGATCGGTCAGTATGAAGTCACCCATTGTTAAAGCTAATAACTCCAGTGGTCTCACAAGATCATATGAGGGATTTTCTTATTTAAGGGATATAAGTATAAGCCTCAGAAGCTCCACAGAAACTACATCTGCATCTTCATCTTGGGATTATGGTTCCTCTATAAGAAAGGGAAGCCATCATGTACGACATCAAAGCGGGAGCACGCTTGACATGGAGACTCATAGGTACGATACCAACTCTAAGTCCCTGAGCAGCATGTCATCTTCATCTGGTGTGTCAAGCCACACCTGCAAGGCTCTAAATATCATGCCGGCGGACAGTTTTGAAGTTTCTGCTTCCCGAATAACATGTACACCCGATGAAACTCATCAAGAATCTCATCCTGAGCTCCAAGATTGGGAATATAATGGTGGTGGATCAATTAGTCTTTCCACCGAGGTAGTTGGTGCTCTAGCAGAGCATAATCTGGTGATAGCTGACAATGATTTTTGTGAAAATGGAGATGGAGATGATGTAGCCATTACCGCGAGTAAAATAGAGATAAGCGAATCACCAGCACATTTAAGGAGCACATCAGAACTAGGAGGAGCATTACCTGTCACCGATGATCACTCTAGGCCGCAAGAAAAGGATGGTAACGAATCTCCTCAACACGGTTTGTCCACCACGACAGCCTCAGAAATAGAACTCGAGAGTTGTGCACCTGAAACACATGGTTTAGGGGTTCATGATGAGATTCTAGAGTCGGAATGCAATCTAAATGCAGTGGATGATTGCTCAGAGAAGAGTATGGGACATGATTCTGGAGATAACCACTACTCCTTGGATCCAATAAACGAAATTTTAGGTACTTACTCAGATTTCTGATACTGGCATCTCATTGTGCTTCATTATTTATAGGTTCTTTACTACCTTGTGAAAGCTTAAACATGGTTTCTTACTCTCTCTCTCTCTCTCTGCAGATGAGTCGACCGTGATTGTGGAGTGTCCAGGTGGAAAAGAGACGAAGAGCCTGACTCTTGAAGAAGCCACTGATACAATACTATTCTGCAGCTCCATTGTTCATGATTTAGTTTACGAGGCTGCAACAATAGCAATGGATAATAAAGCAAAGGGTGTACCGGTGGAAGAAGAAATGTTGCATCATCCAACAGTGACAGTACTTGGAAAGTCGAATGCCAACAGGAGTAGTAGTAGTTATGGACGCGGTGGTGGTGTGACAAAGGAGAA
The DNA here is from genome assembly GCF_000801105.2 of Raphanus sativus. Lineage (NCBI taxonomy): Eukaryota > Viridiplantae > Streptophyta > Magnoliopsida > Brassicales > Brassicaceae > Raphanus > Raphanus sativus. The sequence continues at coordinate 11,846,196 of NC_079511.1, forward strand.
GAAGAAACAGAGTTCTAAAGCGAGGCGGAAACAGAGAGAGACAGAGGAGAAAACAGAGGTGCATATAGAGAATGATGAAAATGCAAGTGAAGCAGCAGCGATGATGAGTAACGTTGGAGTCCCACCTCCTAGTAAAGGAGGAGAGAGTTTGAAACCACCTCCTAAGCTGGAGAACAAATGCAATTGTTCCATTATGTGATGTGACCATTTTTCTACTAGTAAATTTTTGTATGTTTGCTGTTGTTCATAATGTTTGTTGTTGTTGTTGTTTGGGTTTTATATGATTGTAAGCTTTAGAGTATTTTACGTTTGTTGCAGCTAATTTGTGAGAGGAGATCACGATATTCGGTAGCCGGTTAGTGGCATGAATTGTAAAGTGTTTTTATTTTATCTTATTTTGATTTGATTATTATTATCTTGATGTGTACCAATAAACCCTTATTTATGGTTTTATATATTTTATCTGAACGTCAAAGTTATCATTCTTTACGGCCTTGCTAGAGAATGGCATATACGTAGATGGTTCAGTTGTAAGTGGATAAAGAATATTGATTAATGAATATATCAAAATGTGGGAGTTGATATTGACACAATCAAAATTTATAGCTAAATAACTAAAGACTTCCGTAAGTATAAATTTTAGTGGTTAACTTTCATTTTGAAAATGATAAATCGACTAAACCAAAGTTCATAGATATTTAAGTTTAAAACTATTACAAAAATGGGTTTTCAACTTCTAAATAAACGATAAATAGGTTTTTAATCCTTTAAGGATATATTTAGCATGCTGCCTCTGATGATTTTATTTTTCTACGGCTACATTATGTTTTTTGTAGTAAAAATATTTTTAACCCTAAATTATAAATCATAACTTACTTTTTTCCTGTAACAAAAATAATAATATACTTTTTCTATTTCTTTTGCTATGAAACTGAAATAAAAAATAATAATAAACGAGCAATGTCCCACATCGGCTATACTTCTAGTATTACAATTGTATAAATATAAAAATAATCAAAACGCTCATCAATCGTCAGTGGAAGAAGTGATCGGACTACGGGCTTGTCGAAGCTTAGGTCCAGGAAAGTCGCCGGGCCAACCTATCCGCAGAGATGCAGCCTCGGTAACGAGAGAGTCTTGTGCTTGGAGAGACAAAACCGGCTGAGACGCGTGTGTGGTGGAGCCTTCACGGTCTCTCCAGCAAAGATATTCATGGCCAATGTAACAGTAATTCACTTGGGTCCTTTACAGGGATTTACCCGAACGGGGCTTACTTCCACTGACACAAAACTTTTTTCTTCTCCCAAAATATGAACAACAATACTAACAAATCTTTAAATCGCATAGCTATAGAGCAAAAAAAGCATTTATACAAACCTATACAAACTTTGTTGTCTCCAAGACTTTCAAAAAGTGATCATAATGTCTTTTTAAGACTAAAAGTAAACACAAACTCTCAACATTGGTAAACTGAGCAGCTCTTGCTTTTCCATAGAAAACTGAATGCTCTTCTCATTTTCTTTCTTGAGGCTGACTTACACTGCGGTTTAGACTCTGTTACAGCGGCTGCAGCGACAGATAAACCGTCCTCTTCCCGGGTTGTCACCTCTGCATGCTGTTCTGTTGTAATATGTGTTTGATCCCTCTGCCTCAGTTCCCTGAACAGTGTAAGCAGCTTCTGCGCCCTCTCTCTTCCTCGTTGAGTCCCATTTACGGAGATAGACACCAAAGAAGGTATCACTCCTTCTTGTAAAACCATCTGGCTACATACCTCACTGTGGTTGCATAATATCAAAAGCAAAGAAACTGCTTGTTCTTGCTCATTTGGTTCACCAGTGTCGAGAACAGTGGCTAGGTTGCTCACAAGGCCAGGTACTGAAACCATCTCGTCTTTTCCTGCCTCGTTCAAAACAAGATTTAACAAGACAGCTAGGGACTTCTCTGTCCATCTCTGGTCATCACTGACGGTGAGTGATTGAAGAGCGTTGACGATGTCAGCAGATACAAGGCAAGGAATGTTGGGAGGGTAAGTGGAGAGGTGAAAAAGAGCGTGAAGGGCGTCGACTTTGCATTGAGTTTCAGTCTCTGTCCAAAGAAGATTCACCATGAAAGGAACTGCCAGACTGGAACCTATGATGGGTTTTGCATCTTCAAGGCAAGAAAGGTTCAGGTAAAGTGCTGTCACTGAACCATGTGAATGTGGGTTACATAGCATTTCCTCCAGTAGAGGAATGATTCCTGATACTAACATCAACTCCTTGTTCCTGAAAGTCCCCACAAGAAAAGGAACAAACCAAAAAGAGTTTTTCCAGAGTTAATACAAGACAAGATTTGAACAAAAAAAAAAACAAGAAAAGATAAAAAAAAAAGATAAGTAGACAAATCACTTGTGCAAAACATATTTGCTCCGTTTCAAAATGATCCATATTTTAAAAAAATTATTTCAAAAATACATTTTTATAATTTTAATACATTTTACTTGGTAATAATAGTAAAACGTAAAATTGAAAGAAATTAATTATGTTTATTCAGTTTTGATTGGATAAAAGCTGTGAGAAATAATTAATCACAAAATAATACATTTATACTCAAATTTTGAAACATTTTTTTAATGAGTGAAAACTTCAAAACATGTTTTTTAGAATGGAGGGAGTATTTAGTAATTACCTGTTGTTGTCAACAGCCAAGTTAAAGAGAGCCATGGCTCCAACTTTCTGAGCTGAATCATTCTTTTCATGGAGAGCTGCTCCAAGAAACTGAAGCAAAGCTTCAACACAACCATTTTCCCCCATGAGAGTTCTGGCCTCCTCATCATCTTTAAGAAGTACTCTTATTTGCTCAACAACTCTGCACTTCTTCCTTAAGTTATCCACTTCACTCAAAGTTGTCAACAAAGCAGTACATTGTTCACCAAGAGTAACTTCAGCTTCTTGGTATTCTGATTCATATGATTCCTCCTTAATAGTTCCACTTTCTTCCAGAGGAAACACTTTCACATCCTTAAACTTACAAGTTCCAACACCTTTAGATGTTCTTGTGTCGGTGGACTCGGATACAGACAATGCCAACCTCCAGTAGTTAAGGTCTAGAGACCCAGGAGGTCCATCAGGGACCTGAACGCCATTCTGTTCACACCAACTCGAGATTAAAGCTTTGACAGAATAGTTAGGAGTCAAGCATAGATGAGAGAGCTGCTGTTGAGTCTTGGGACATGTGCTGTGTCCATCACTAAACCATTTCTCAATACAGATTCTCTCATATGTTTGTCCAGACGCAATGATGACAGGATCATACATAAGCTGTAACGATATCGGACACCTCAGTTCTTCTGGCGGAACAGACATCTGCACAGAAGATCTCCTGTTGTTATTGCAAGGTCTGAAGTTGAAGGAACTCAGTTTTGACAACTGTCGGTCGAAAGCACGGACAAGGGGATCGTCAAGAGAGCCCTGAATGGTCGGTGAACAAGGCAATGAGCTACTACCTTGTGAATCATTGTCATCCCACATCTCACTTCTGAATAGCTTTGAGTACTTTCTCATGAGATGTAAAAGGTAAGCTACTATTGATTCTTTCCTCTTGTCATCCTCCATTCTTGCTCTCTCAATGAGTTTCTTGAGACATCTTCTCTCTGTTAGAGCTGCTCTTGAAGAAGTTATACCTAGTCTAGTAGCAGCTTGATGGAAAACCTCAAGTTCATTATTGTCTGATGTGCTCTCGAAGTTTCCTCCTTGTTGCAGCAATCCAATGATTTGGTCACTGATCTCCTTCTCTAATGGATCAAGTGAGAACTGAGTGTTCTCTAGTTCCATCAAAATCTCCACAATCTGAAAAAAAAATTAAGATATATAAAGACAAAAAGTACAAAACAAGAGTACTAAAGAGACTGGAACAAAGAGAAGTAACTACCTGAGAGCCAAGAGACTGTTGGACTATGTCTTCAACACGCCTAAGGCTATCTATTAGAGAAGACTTCGCCTTGTCAAATTTCAAAACTACTGAATCTCCTGTTATAGCCTACATGTCAAATGAGATGGTTAGCTACAGAGTCTGCACAAGAAGAACTGAAATCTTTTTTTTAAGACATAACTATAAAAAAGAAAGAAAGCTTACCAAATATAGTTTACTAGATTCAGTGCAATGACTTAGAATGTTCTTGACTTTTTCTAAAACCAGGTGAAGTGAACACAAAGATTGAATTCCAGATTTGCTTCTCGGCCGAGCGGCTTCAAGGGAGGGGAAAATAGACATGATCTTGCAGTAGATTACTGAAAGGGCATTGCACATTTCTCCATGTACCTGAACCAGGAATCTGTTAGACACTCATTTAAAGTCAAAGATAAAAACATAATATTACAGTTCTTAATTATTAAACTTGTGACAAATCAAGAGCTAAAAGCATAGAATGAAAGTATTAGTTATCAATGTAATACAAAGATGTTAACCAGGAGAAGCAAAGAAGAATAATAACAAGAACTTTATATAATGTCTTAGGAAGAGATCTCAACCAAAAAAAAAATAACTGGATATGAACTTGATTCAGATACCTTGGCATCACCAGGGGCAAAGAAAGTTTCTTCAAATTCATTAGCATCCATTGTTTCAATATCCCCGCCGTTTATATCTATTATGACAATAGCTCTATGTAGGCTTAGGATTCAATACTACAAAGAAGAAAAAAAAAGACACCTGAATAAGTGAAACACAACCCAGGTCAGTGTTTTCTCAACAGCAATGTGTTGTGTCCAGACAAAAAACAAAACCAAACGAGAAGTAAATATTGAAACAGAGCAAAACAAAGATAACAAGACATATAAAAAGCTTGTTGGTTGGGGCATTTGAAAGTGATTCAAAGAATCATCATATCAACAAAGAAGATTCTTGGATGTCAAGTAAGAGATTGAAGAAAACAAGAACAAAAAAAACTGGTTAACTCCCAGAAGAGAAAAAAACGCAGATGAACATAAAGAATCTGGTGAAACAGAGGAGTAAACATACCAAACATTATTGAAGTGTAAACCGGGATTTTGGTTAAGTTGAATTAGTTTCATTTCGCTGGTTCAATTATCCGGTTTAGTACATATGTAATGTATATAAATAGATAGTTTTGTAAACGGTAAAGTTAACAGATGAATAAACGTTTTCTCAACAAACTTCATCTTCTCCATTTCTCTCTCTCTCTCTTCTTCTCCATTGATCTCAAACTCGTAATATGGTATCAGAGCCATCACAAAGCTCTTTTATCACCTGATTCTTCCTCGTTTTTCACTCGTATCGATCGATTTCGACTCAAGTCAACTTGATTTGAGCTCCGATGGTTTCTATTCGAAAGCTTCCTCGTCGTTCGACTCGGATCGCTTCTCGTTCCGCCGCTAGGACTCGTTCTCCTCTGAGGTCTCCTCCGATCGTTGAATCTCCGACGTTCGATGCTTCGCGAACGTTTCCAGTGGTGAATCAGTCCGATCCAACTCAGTCTCCTCTGTATATGCACAACTCTGATCATCCAGGTCTCCAACTCATCTCTATTAAGCTTGATGGTACTAATTATGATGACTGGAATGCTGCGATGAGAATTGCTTTAGATGCTAAGAACAAAATTGGATTCATTGATGGTACTCTTACTCGTCCAGATGAATCTGATCTCAGTTTTCGCATATGGTCCCGATGCAATAGTATGGTGAAATCCTGGTTGCTTAACTCAGTTTCTACTCAGATATATCGTAGTATCTTGAGGTTGAATGATGCAGCTGATATATGGCGTGATCTCCACGGTCGTTTTCACATGACTAACCTCCCTCGCACGTTCAACCTTACTCAGGAGATTCAAGATCTACGTCAGGGTACTATGTCATTATCTGAGTATTATACTACCTTGAAGACACTCTGGGATCATCTTGAGAGTTCTGATGAACCTGATAAACCGTGTGTATGTGGTAATGCTGCTAAACAACAACTGAGAGCTGAAAGATCCAAGATAGTAAAGTTTTTGGCAGGTCTTAATGACTCTTACGCGATCATTCGAAGACAAATCATCATGAAGAAAGTGTTACCTTCTCTCGTGGAAGTGTACAACATTTTGGATCAAGATGATAGTCAGAAAGGGTTCTCTACCATATCCCCTTCTCCATCTGCGTTTCAAGTTTCTGAGAAGCCTCCTCAGGTGGACGATCAGGCTATCTGTTATGTTCAGAGTGGTCCTAACAAAGGGCGTCCTATTTGTAACTTTTGCAAGCGTCCAGGTCACATAGCTGAAAGATGTTACAAGAAGCATGGCTTTCCACCTGGCTTCGTTTCTAAGTTCAAACAGAATGAGAAACCTTCTTCTGCTCCTAAAGTTGTTGCTCAAGTTACTGTAGCTGAACAGAAGGCACCTAACGTTGAGAATATGCTTGGTAGCTTGTCTAAAGATCAAATACAGCAATTTATTGCTCTGTTCACTTCTCAGTTGCAGACTTCTCCCTCAACTGGAACAATGGAGGCTAGCACATCAAACACGGGTATTGCTTTCTCTACTTCAACATATAGTTTTGTTGGCATTTTGATGGTTGCTCAACACACCCTTTCTTCACAAACTTGGGTGATTGACTCAGGAGCTACACATCATGTAGCTCATGAACAATGTCTCTTTACATCCCTTGATACCTCAGTTGAGAGCTATGTAAACCTTCCAACTGGATCAACCATTAAGATCAGTGGTGTTGGAAAGGTTCAACTCAACTCGCACATTTGTCTCAGTAATGTGTTATACATACCGGAATTCAGGCTCAATCTTCTCAGTATCAGCTCACTGATGAATGATCTGAAATCTCGTGTGATCTTTGATCCCTCTTCTTGTCTGATTCAGGATCCTACCAAGGCGTTGACGATTGGTCAGGGTAGACGCATTGGAAATCTCTATGTCTTGGATACCAAGTCTCTTCAAGCTTCAGTGAACGCTATTGTGGATATTGGAGTTTGGCATAGACGTCTGGGTCATCCAGCTTATTCAAGACTAGATGTTATTTCTGATGCTCTTGGAACTACTTCACTCAAGAATAAAGACTCTGCTTTCTGCCATACTTGTCATTTGGCGAAGCAGAAGAAGCTTTCTTACCCATCTTTCAATAATATATGTAACACAAACTTTGAGTTGTTGCACATAGACATATGGGGTCCTTTCTCAGTTGAAACCGTTGATGGATTTCGTTACTTCTTGACGATTGTTGATGATCATTCTCGTGCAACTTGGATTTATCTTCTCAGAACTAAGAGTGAAGTATTGACAGTATTTCCTGCTTTCATTGAACAAGTTGAGAATTTATATAACGTCAAGGTTAAATCAGTGCGTTCTGACAATGCTAAAGAACTTCTCTTCACTCAGTTCTATCAGAAGAAGGGCATCTTCGCTTACCATTCTTGCCCTGAAACACCAGAGCAGAACTCTGTAGTTGAGCGCAAGCATCAACACATTCTCAATGTGGCTCGTGCCTTAGCTTTTCAGTCTGGTGTTTCTCTGTCTTTATGGGGTGATTGTGTACTGACCGCGGTGTTTCTTATTAATAGAACACCTTCTCAGGTTCTCTATAATAAGACACCACATGAGATTCTAACTGGGAAAGCACCGGAGTACTCTCAACTCAGATCTTTTGGCTGCTTATGTTATGCTTCTACATCATTGAAGCATCGTCATAAGTTTGATCCTCGGTCCAAAGCTTGTGTCTTCTTGGGATATCCATCAGGTTATAAAGGTTATAAATTGATGGACTTGGAGAGTAACAGAATCTTCATCTCTAGAAATGTTCTGTTTCATGAAGATATTTTTCCGCTGCGTTCTAAAGCTTCTGATCTCCAGCAGTTTCCCACCAGCAAACTCACACCAAAGGATACTAGTACTCCACCAGAAAACACCCTTTCTAAAACACAAACCATTTCCCCTTCCTCAGAAATTTCTTCTACACGTAATAAGAAACCTCCTTCTTATTTACAAGACTATATTTGCAATTCTTTGCAGTCTACTTCTTTATATCCCATTTCTTCTTCTCATTCATTTTCTAAACTCTCACCATCTTATACCTCTTTCATTAATCATATTACTAGTATCCCTATACCTACATCTATTGCTGAGGCTCGTCAGTCAAAGGAATGGAATGAATCTGTTGATAATGAATTTGATGCAATGGAAGCTAACCATACGTGGTCTGTTAGCACTTTACCTTCTGGCAAACGTGCTGTGGGTTGTCGATGGCTTCATTCTTTGAAATTTCATGCTAATGGAACCATTGAAAGACGCAAATCACGTTTGGTTGCTAAGGGATACACACAGAAAGAGGGTTTGGACTATAATGATACTTTTTCTCCTGTGGCTAAAATGGCTACTATCAAGCTATTATTGAAAGTTGCAGCTTCTAAGCAATGGTTTCTTACTCAGCTTGACATTTCTAATGCTTTCTTAAATGGGGAGTTGGAAGAAGAGATATATATGAAGTTACCCGAAGGCTATGAAGAGTATTATACTGCACGTAAGGGGGACTCTCTCCCTCCTAAAGCTGTCCTTCGTCTACGAAAATCTATATATGGTCTTAAGCAAGCTTCTAGACAGTGGTTCAAGAAGTTGTCTCAAGCTTTAACCTCTATGGGTTTCTCTCGTGGTCATGGTGATCATACTCTATTCATCAAGCAACTTGATACAGACTTCCTGGTAGTTCTTGTGTATGTTGATGATATCCTAATTGCAAGCACAAGTTCTGCTGCGGCTTCTGATTTTACTGCTCAACTCAAGCAATGCTTTAAACTAAGAGACCTTGGCTCTCTCAAGTATTTTCTTGGGTTGGAAGTAGCAAGATCCACTGATGGGATTTCTATTTGTCAACGGAAATACGCTCTAGATCTCCTTGCTTCTACTGGAATGACTGGATGTAAACCTTCCTCTGTTCCAATGGTTCCTAATCTGAAGATGTCTAAAACCGATGGTGACTTACTTCAAGATGTGGGACTGTATCGAAGAATTGTTGGTCGCTTGATGTATCTTACAATCACGAGACCTGACATAACTTTTGCTGTCAATAAGTTGTGTCAATATTCCTCTGCTCCTCGCTCATCTCACTTGAAGGCTGTTTATAAGGTTCTTCAATATATTAAAGGGACTGTTGGACAAGGTCTCTTTTACTCAGCTACATCCGACTTACGTCTTACTGGATTTGCTGATGCGGATTGGGCGTCTTGTCAAGATAGTAGACGATCAACTACGGGTTTCACTATGTTTCTTGGCTCTTCTTTGATCTCTTGGAAGTCCAAGAAGCAACCGACGGTATCTCGATCTTCTGCAGAAGCTGAGTATCGCGCTTTAGCACTGGCTACTTGTGAGATGATGTGGTTGGTTGCCTTGCTCAGAGACTTACGAGTTACTCAGCTTGCTATACCGGTTCTATTTTCTGACAGTACTGCTGCTATATACATTGCTACAAATCCCGTTTTTCATGAACGAACAAAACATATCGAGTTAGATTGTCATACTGTTCGTGAGAAACTGGATAAAGGACTTCTTAAGACTCTTCATGTGAAGAGTGAAGATCAGGTCGCGGATATTCTGACTAAACCTCTGTTCCCTTCACAGTTTGAGCATTTGAAATCCAAGATGAGCCTCCTTAATATTTTCGACTCATCTTGAGGGGGACTATTGAAGTGTAAACCGGGATTTTGGTTAAGTTGAATTAGTTTCATTTCGCTGGTTCAATTATCCGGTTTAGTACATATGTAATGTATATAAATAGATAGTTTTGTAAACGGTAAAGTTAACAGATGAATAAACGTTTTCTCAACAAACTTCATCTTCTCCATTTCTCTCTCTCTCTCTTCTTCTCCATTGATCTCAAACTCGTAATAAACATGAATCATTGATCTGCATCCGATAGAAGTTGGCAGGACAACGATAGAGTTGATGATAAACCAATCAAAAGAAGAGGATTAGTATAAATATTGTTTCTTCTTGAGATGCTGTTTCTTGGTAGTTTCTACGACTTGTATGATATAACAGTTAACGAGATTTTCAAGGCATACTTCTCGATCCCAACAAGCAGAGAGGTTGAGTTTTGGCTAGGCTGTGGCTAATACCAATTCTAATTTTTTTTGAAGAGGAAAAAAATTATATTAAGTGGAAAGAAAAGGATGGAGAAGTTCTTCTGAAGTCAATAATATAAAGCCTTAACTTGTGAGTGCATACAACAAATTTGTTTTATAATTTATAAGTTTATTCTTTTAGTGAAAAGAAAGATTCTGTTTATTTTTTAATCAAACGATCATAGTACATTTTTTCAAATGGTTTTGAATATTAGATTTGCATTAGCAACGGTATTATTATTAAGGGACATTCCTAATTATTAAACACACAAAAAGAAACAGCTTCTTCAAGATACTCATAATTTCTTTTAAATCATTGTGGTCGTTGGATGTGATTAAAAAGTAAAACATTGTGGTGTTTGGTCATTTAAATACAAAAAAAAACAATTGTCTTTATACAAAATGCAGTGTCAATATTTCAAAATAAATGTAATGTAGTTTTGAATTTTCAAATGACATAAAATTGAAGTTTATATTCCTGATCACTATTTACTAAAAAAAATTATTAGAATCTTTAAATTTCTAATTTAATAATTTTTTTTCTCTTTCTTTGTAGTTTGATAGATTTTTTCTTCAGTTTTTGTCTTAGAGTGATGGTTATATGTGATGTAGATAAATAACTTTTGGCTCTCGGTCAAACTACAGTATTGTCAACCCAACAAGAGCTCCATTTTTCACCGACACTCATATTGTAATTAATCACACTTTATTTCAAGAAAACGGACTTATACCACGTCCAATAGTACTAGGACCTCGACAAAAAATTTGATCCGAAGAACCAAACCTTAACTATTTAAATGAATTTAAAATTTTGGTATTTACGGAAACGAAACAGAACCAAACTCGAACCGAAATATTTCGAATACTCTAATGTATCCGAAAGAGATTTATATATCAAAATATATTAACTATTTTTAGTTTTAGTGTATATTAAAAACAACCAAAATATATAAAATACTTTTAAATTATCCAAAATACTTGCAAATATATATAAATAGTTAAAAGCAAATATCTACAATAACTAAAGTATACTTAAAACACCAAAATATTTAAAATATCTATTGATTATATATCCAAATATTCAAACCAAATCAATTTATATGTCAAATTTAGATATTTTGAAAAATATTATTCAAATTTATATATAATATTTTATTTTTTCTCTATGTTATGAGATATTTAAAATATATAATAAATTTTAAAATTTTAAAATTATTTAAATAGGTTATATGAACTGAATTCGTAAAGATCTGAACTGAATCTCAATCAAAATTTTAAATTATCTCAATAAAATTAAAATATTTGACTCCAAAAATCTAAAATCTGAATAAATCTAAACTAAACTTGAATGGATATCTGAATCTCATCCCTATCCAACAATGAAATATCCTCAAAAGTAGGGCTGGGCTGAGTTTACGAGAGTCAGTATTTATAAATCTACAGAAATCCGTACAATATTTATGAAATACGGTTATTGTTCTAACTAATAAAAGAGTTGGCTAATTAATTAATCACAGTTCGATATGGTTAATGTTACTTAAATCAAATAGTATAAAGAATAAAACAGATGTTTGAATAATATTGGAGGGAGAGGTTGAGGGGGTTGCCGACTTCGACGGCCGACACGCGCTGACAATACATGCATATGTCGGCTATTTAGATCTATATTAAAGATCCTTAATTACAATAATACCTCTTCATTAATATTCTTGAAATCACCTTTATTAATTTCTTCTCATATTTATTTACAAATTATTTGTTGCCAACCATGTTCGCTATTTTCAAATTATTCCTTTTTAAATGCTCTAACTTGTTTTTTTTGAATTTTGGCATATATTCCAAAATAATATTCAAACTTAAAAGCTATTATAGTCGTTTCCTTATTCATTTCATCCATTCCTATTGTGCTTTTTTTTTTCTCTAAATCACTCATTTGTATTGTTGAGAATCAATTTATTTTGCTAATATCCATCTGTTTCATAAAGATTGGTGATGATTGGTTTGACTATAGTTTTAAAATTTTAGCTATAAAAATTTGGTTGTAGATAAATTGGTTCTAACTGTAAAATTATTACTGTGGATTTTTTTGTAAAGTTTTTTTTTTATAATTAAATTTGCTGTAGCTGTAAATTATAGGCTGTGAATATTTTGAAATAGAATATGTGAAATATGTAAAATAATTATTTTTATCAATTAAATAATTTATATTAATATTTTTATAAATTATCAAAGTTTACTGTTATTTAAAATGTGATATGTAAATAATAATTACGTTACTTAAAATATTTCAATAATTTAAAAAAAACCTAAAATTAAATTAAATATTTATATATTTTTAATTATGATTATCTAATTTATTTCATATTATAGATACTTTTTTATTTTACAGATTTTACAGCCGATAAAAGAAAGCTTTTAAGTTTTTTACCTAAAATACATTAAAATTTTTGCTTTAATTTTTTCGCTGTAACTTTAAAAATAAAGCTAAAGTACGGTTGGTAGAAAATATATAAACTTGATGTAGGTTTTAACTACTAAGGATAGACTACTTGCATTTATAGGTGAGAAGTTGGGTAAGAGACTGAAAGGGTGGTTTGCCAAGAAGCTTTCTCTTGGTGGAAAAGATGTTCTTCTTAAGTATGTGGCTATGGTGCTTCCTGTCTATGCGATGTCGTGTTTTCGATTAACAAAGCATCATTGTAAGAAGATTATATGAGTGCTATGGCTAGCTTCTGGTGGGATGAGTGTGATGAAAAGAGGAAGATTCATTGGCTTTCTTGGGATAAAATCTGCATGTCCAAAGAGAATAGAGGGTTGGGGTTTAAAGACATTGAAGATTTCAATCAAGCTTTGCTTGCTAAGCAAGCTTGGAGGTTACTTAACGACCCGAACAGTCTCATTGCACGTCTCTACAAAGGACGCTACTATGCTAATAAGGACTTTATTGATTGTGGCAAGGGGTATCGTCCTTCGTATGCTTGGCGTAGTATACTCTTTGGGAAGGAACTTTTGTGCAAAGGCTTGATCAGATCGATTGGCAATGGCAGGGATACGTATGTATGGGCATACAAATGGATACTTGATGATTGTCCTCGCAGGTCAGTCAACAAAGAAACCATGATTGATGTCAATCTGAGAGTTTGCGATTTGATTCAGGAAGGAGGTCACTGGAATGTAGAGGCCTTGAATAGGCTGTTCCCTGTGAATGAAGTGACCAGAATTCTGCAGATGCCAGTAGGAACAGTTCCTGATAAAGAGATTTGGGCTTATACAGATCATGGAGCTTATACTGTTAAGAGTGGGTATCGGGTAGCAATGCAAGTGAAAGAAACTCAAGCTCGTCATCTAAGCATGAATACTCCTGGGTTACTCGATCTGAAGAAGATGATATGGCAACTTCCCACCTTACCGGAAATACGCAGCTTTCTCTGGAGAGCAGCCTCAGGAGCTTTAGCTGTTGCCGAACGCTTGAACACAAGAGGATTGCAGGTTGATCCTTGTTGTAAGCTGTGCCGGCAGGGGAGCGAATCGATATAACACGTTTTGTTCGAATGTGTTACTGCTCAAGATGCATGGGAAACTGCATGCCTACCTCCTCTCTTACATCTATCCAGTCGTAATCTGATTGAGTTAATGGCTGCGTCGTTCCATCAGATGTCGGATGAGTCGCTTCCAGCAATGCAAAGACGAGCAATTCCTTGGCTATTATGGACTATTTGGAAGAACAGGAATAGCATTTTATATGCTGATACGCAGGTTCCAATGATATCGCAACTTCAGCAAGCTATAGAAGAAGCCCGTCTCTGGCACGAGCTTAATCTGGAGCAGCGAACTATGGGGGAGAGTCAAGGACTATGTGAAGAGGCTAAGAAGTGGGAACCGCCATTAGTAGGAGTGCGCAAATGTAACATCCATGCAAATTGGAGGAATGCAAAGCTTCATAGTGGTGTAGCTTTCATTACAAGAGATCACACAGGAAACATTCTTCATCATGCTCGAGATGCAATCACGTTCTCGCCCAATAGGCTCACGGCGGAGCTCAGGTATTTGGAATGGACTTTGCAAAGTTTAAAGGATTTAGCTTATGACAAAGTTGTGGTGGGTTCTGATTCCCATGTACTAGTTGAAGCTGTGATGAATCCTACTAAATGGCCTCGGTTTAGAGCTTCATTGCAGAAGATTCATACATTATATGCTTCTTTTGCATCAGTTGCTTTTGAAACAGAGTCAAGGTTATCTAATAAGGTGGTGAGAGAGATTGCTAAAAGTGTGCTCCGTGATGGTCGACTTCAGTCGTACTTAGCATTAGGAGGACCAGCCTGGCTCCATCGTTTGATTCAAGCAGATTTCCCTTCATGCTCATAGATCTTTTTTAAATTGAGCTAGTAGTGATCTTTGCGATCCTTTGCTGTAACAAACTTTTTGGTGTTCTTTTGATTCAATGAAGTCGTTAAAAAAAAACTACTAAAAATAAAGCTACAAAATGATTGGTAAGTCC